>NC_060138.1:300571805-301171805 GCF_021461385.2 Schistocerca piceifrons
AACTTAGCATGTTGTGCTCAAATGCATGTTGTGTCACTGGGTGGTCAACTATGTTCTTGGCCACAGTCATTCTGGTGATCAGCTGGCTGGTTATCTCTCTCTCTCTCTCTCTCTCTCTCTCTCTCTCTCTCTCTCACACACACACACACACTCACACGCACACACACACACACACACAAAATTGTGTAGCGATTGCAGCACAACTGGTATCTGACAAGGATGCTTTCACAGATGGCTTATGGCTCTGATGGGATACGATTAGCCCATGACAAGACTGGAGTTGAATGTGGGTGGATTGGGCAGGTCTTGCACCTTGGTCTTCCACAAGGATATGACCCTTGTGGCTAAGGCTTTGGGAGTGGTTTAGAGAAACTCATGCACCTACCACCCCTCCCTCTCCCACATTCCTAGCTAGGAAACCTACCGCCTCCCTCCAAGCTGCTAACTACCCATCCCCACCCTTCTTTCTGAATCCCACCTCTCTTCCCCTATAAGCACCCCACCCCACCCAACACAACCTCAACCCCACCCTACTTCATCTATGGAGATGCAAACACACCACCTCCATCCCTCCCTAGTTTACCTACAGAAAGGCAATCACAGCATCGTGTGTCCAATCAGTATACTGTAGGGGCGCAGGTGTGCATGCGTTTCTAACTTGACAAGGATTTATTCTGAAAGTTTGCAAGTTTTCTTTCCCTTTTTGTGAGTGAGTGGTCTCCTTCACTCTGAAATTATTCACTTTCAACCAGAACCTTCCTACCACAGCAGGGTGTGTATGTGGATAAGAAAAAAAAAAAAAAACAGTTTTCTGCCCTCTCTGTTAAATATGAACTTTTACTGAGTGAAAATGCTTTTTTTCTGTGGTAGTGACAATAGCCTTTCCTTTGAGCTGTAAAACTTGTCTGTCCTTTGAATGGTGAAAGTTTTATGGACCAGCATAGAAATTCCTAGCACTTTAGAAAACGAAACCCAGCAAAAAACAAAGCATTTTGAAAAGATCTCTAATGCACCAAATACAGCAACAAGAATTCCACATGGCAGCTTCTGAAGCATTGAAATCAAGATAGTGGTGCATCTTTATCAGCCGATCATAGTTCTTGTCACATGACCTTGCCAGCCAATGGCAGCATATATTCAGAGCAGTGGGCATTTGATGTCATCAGCCACAAGCAACTTCTAGAAACAAAGATGATGTGACTTACCGAACGAAAGTGCTGGCAGGTCGATAGATACACAAACAAACACAAACATACACACAAAATTCTAGCTTTCGCAACCAACGGTTGCTTCATCAGGAAAGAGGGAAGGAGAGGGAAAGACGAAAGGATGTGGGTTTTAAGGGAGAGGGTAAGGAGTCATTCCAATCCCGGGAGCGGAAAGACTTACCTTAGGGGGGAAAAAAGGACAGGTATACACTCGCGCACACACACACACATATCCATCCGCACATGTACAGACATAAGCAGACATTTGTAAAGGCAAAGAGTTTGGGCACAGATGTCAGTCGAGGCGGAAGTACAGAGGTAATGTTGTTGATAGACAGGTGAGGTATGAGTGGCGGCAAATTGAAATTAGCAGAGATTGAGGCCTGGCCAATAACGAGAAGAGAGGATATACTGAAGGGCAAGTTCCCATCTCTGGAGTTCTGACAGGTTGGTGTTAGTGGGAAGTATCCAGATAACCCGGAAGGTGTAACACTGTGGCAAGATGTGCTGGCCGTGCACTAAGGCATGTTTAGCCACAGGGTGATCCTCATTACCAACAAACACTGTCTGCCTGTGTCCATTCATGTGAATGGACAGTTTGTTGCTGGTCATTCCCACATAGAAAGCTTCACAGTGTAGGCAGGTCAGTTGGTAAATCATGTGGGTGCTTTCACACGTGGCTCTGCCTTCGATCGTGTACACCTTCCGGGTTACAGGACTGGAGTAGGTGGTGGTGGGAGGGTGCATGGGACAGTATTTACACCGGGGGCAGTTACAAGGGTAGGAGCCAGAGGGTAGGGAAGATGGTTTGGGGATTTCATAGGGATGAACAAAGAGGTTACGAAGGTTAGGTGGACGGCGGAAAGACACTCTTGGTGGAGTGGGGAGGATTTCATGAAGGATGGATCTCATTTCAGGGCAGGATTTGAGGAAGTCGTATCCCTGCTGGAGAGCCACATTCAGAGTCTGATCCAGTCCCGAAAAGTATCCTGCCACAAGTGGGGCACTTTTGGGGTTCCTCTGTGGGAGGTTCTGGGTTTGAGGGGATGAGAAAGTGGCTCTGGTAATTTGCTTCTGTACCAGGTCGGGAGGGTAGTTGCGGAATGCGAAAGCTGTTTTCAGGTTGTTGGTGTAATGGTTCAGGGATTCCGGACTGGAGCAGATTCGTTTGCCACGAAGACCTAGGCTGTAGGGAAGGGACCATTTGTTGTTGGGTTTGATGTGGACGGATGTGTGAAGCTGGCCATTGGACAGATGGAGGTCAATGTCGAGGAAAGTGGCATGGGATTTGGAGTAGGACCAATGAATATGATGGAACCAAAGGAGTTGAGGTTGGAGAGGAAATTCTGGAGTTCTTCTTCAATAATATATAAACAAAGATGCTGTAACTTACCAAACAAGAAAGTGTTGGTATGTTGATAGGAGATAATAAAAAACACACAAACACAAATTTCAAGCTTTTGCAACCCAAGGTTACTTCATCAGGAAAGAGGGAAGGAGAGGGAAAGATGAAAGGATGTGGGTTTTAAGGGAGAGGGTAAGGAGTCATTCCAATCCCGGGAGCGGAAAGATTTACCTTGCGGGGGGGGGGGGGGGGGGGGGGACAGGTACACACACACACACACACACACACACACACACACACACACACACACACACACACACACACAGAGGCAGACATATATATCATAGCTACAAGAAAAGCTAAGCTTCCATATTTATTGGTTATCAAAGGTATTTCATGAAATGAATGGACAAGATGAAATGAAGTTTCAGTGTGGTATACTTTGAAACAATCTTTGACACGAAGTCCTACAAGAAGCAGACTGAAATTCATATGTGCTTCTTCCTCAGTCCTCTTACTGGCTAAGTGCATAATAAATGAATTGTGAATTGAATTATTCACTAACTAAAAATATTTCCATGGACTGTTTTGTAACTTTTTCCAGTCCAAGAGAAGAAAATTTTGGTTCCTGATTTCTTCATACTTATCAACTTTCTGGCAAATATCTCCAATTATCATCTGCATAAATAACCCTATGATGAAGTGTTGTTGCCCACTGTCAACAAATGCCAAAGAAATACAGTCTTACCTGGATACAACTAGTGAGTTCACAGTTGGGTTACCAGAACTGTGGAAGTCCACAGTCGTGTGAGCTTACTTGGATTCTTAGTTTGAAAAGTTAAGATAGGGTGTCCAAATGTTTGTAATCTGACTAATCAAATGCAGTGATACCTCACATCTTGCTATTCCTGTGCTTGGCTGTCACCCCTACAGCCACTGCAGGGTTTAGCACTACGGCAGCCTTGAGACATACCCAACTATTCCACATTCTCTCTCTCTCTCTCTCTCTCTCTCTCTCTCTCTCTCCCTCCCCTCCCCCCCCCCTCACCCCTCTCACTCCCCCACCCACACCTCCCTCACCCGCACCCACCCAAACACAACTGATGCCTCTTATTAAGCTGTTCACTAGGGTTATTTTCAGCAGTGCTCAGAACAAAAAATAGTTGATAATGCCAGTCTCTCACTGCTAGGGTATTCTCAATTCATTCAAATACCAGAATGTTCTTCTGCATTGATGGTGTGTATGGAACAACCATACTGTGTCTTTGTACTACACATTGACACATCTACTGTCAGAGAACAATTGAACGACAATGCCAACAGTAAGAAATTTAACAATATGTCCTTTTAATCTCGATAGTATTTTACTTTCACAAAATGACTTCCAAGAGAAGTGAATTTTGCCTGTTTAAAACAGGTGTTCTCCCAATTACATTCCATATGTTCAACAACCCCCCCTGAACCATGGACCTTGACGTTGGTGGGGAGGCATGCGTACCTCAGCCATACAGATAGCGTACCGTAGGTGCAACCACAATGGAGGGGTATCTGTTGAGAGGTCAGACAAATGTGTGATTCCTGAAGAGGGTCAGCAGCCTTTTCAGTAGTTGCAGGGGCAACAGTCTGGATGATTGACTGATCTGGGCTTGTAACACTAACCAAAACGGCCTTGCTGTGCTGGTACTGCGAACAGCTGAAAGCTAGGGGAAACTACGGCCGTAATTTTTCCTGAGGGCATGCAGCTTTACTGTATGGTTAAATGATGATGGCATCCTCTTGGCTAAAATATTCTGGAGGTAAAATAGTCCCCCATTCGAATCTCCAGGCGGGGACTACTCATGAGGATGTCGTTATCAGGAGAAAGAAAACTGGCGTTCTATGGATCGGAGCGTGGAATGTCAGATCCCTTAATTGGGCAGGTAGGTTAGAAAATTTAAAAAGGGAAATGGATAGGTTAAAGTTAGATATAGTGGGAATTAGTGAAGTTCGGTGGCAGGAGGAACAAGACTTCTGGTCAGGTGACTACATGGTTATAAATACAAAATCAAATAGGAGTAATGCAGAAGTAGGTTTAATAACGAATAGGAAAATAGGAATGCAGGTAAGCTACTACAAACAGCATAGTGAACGCATTATTGTAGCCAAGATAGATATGAAGCCCACGTCTACCACAGTTACATATGCCAACTAGCTCGCAGATGACAAAGAGATTGATGAAATGTTATTCCGATAGTGAAGGGAGATGAAAATTTAATAGTCATGGGTGACTGGAATTCGGTAGTAGGAAAAGAAAGAGAAGGAAACGTAGTAGGTGAATATGGAATGGGAGTAAGGAGTGAAAGAGGAAGCCGACTGGTAGAATTTTATACAGAGCATAACTTAATCATAGTTAACACTTGGTACAAGAATCATAAAAGAAGGTTGTATACATGGAAGAAGCCTGGAGATACTGGAAGGTCTCAGATAGATTATATAATGGTAAGACAGAGATTCAGGAACCAGGTTTTAAATTGTAAGACATTTCCAGGGGCAACCACAATCTATTGGTTATGAACTGTAGATTAAAACTGAAGAAACTGCAAAAAAGGTGGGAATTTAATGAGATGGGACCTGGATAACTGAAAGAACCAGAGGTTGTAGAGAGCTTCAGGTAGAACATTAGGGAATGTTTGACAAGTATGGGGGAAAGAAATACAGTAGGAGAAGAATGAGTAGCTTTGAGAGACGAAATAGTAAAGATAGCAGAGGATCAAGTAGGTACAAAGGAGAGGGCTAATAGAAATACTTGGGTAAAAGAAGAGATACTGAATTTAATTGATGAAAGGAGAAAATATAAAAATGCAGTAAATGAAACAGGCAAAAAGGAATACAAACATCTCAAAAATGAGATCGACAGGACGTGCAAAATGGCTAAGCAGGGATGGCTCGATGACAAATGTAAGGATGTAGAGGTGCATATAATTAGGGGTAAGATAGATACTGCCTACAGGCAGAACCACCTGCATGAATATCAGGGGCTCAGATGGAAACCCAGTTCTAAGCAAAGAAGGGAAAGCAGAAAGGTGGAAGGAGTATATAGAGGGTCTACACAAGGACGACGTGGCGGGGAGGGGGGGGGGGGGGGGACATATTATAGAAATGGAAGAGAATGTAGAGAAGATGAAATAGGAGATATGATACTGCATGCAGAGTTTGACAGAGCACTGAAAGACATATTGTATTTACTCGAATCAAAGCCGCACTTTTATTCCGGTTTTTGTAATCCAAAAAACCGCCTGCGGCTTAGAATCAAGTGCAAAGCAAGCGGAAGTAAATGTTGGTAGGTGCCGCCACAACTAACTTCTGCCGTCGAATATATGTAGTGCTACACAGGCATGCTTTGTAGGCACAAAGATAAATACTGGTGCCAAAACCTCTGCGTCAGTAAATAAATTTTTTAAAAAAAGGTGGAAGACGAGATTTTTTTTCCTCCACCCTGAGTTTCGACCACTGCATTTTCATACATTATCCAACGAAGTAAATACAAATTCCATATTGTTCATCTTCGAATGTAGCAGAATTTCAATGTACTACGAAAATCTGACTGGCAAGACTGCGATGTTTGTCAATATGGCTAACTCTACGTTCTGAATTTTTTCCTACCTGTGAGAAGAGATAGTTGCTAATAGGAACCTGATGAAATGTGAATCACATGCAGTATTCTCTTCACCATAAGAAAGGATACGAATATAAACATTTTGCCATGTATTCTTTCGCATTTGCTGCTATCTCATTTAAATCTTGTCTGCCTAATAAACTACGAAACTAGAGTGAGACAACAGCAAACGCGGAAGAATATACATATCGTGTCATGCTTATATTCGTATTATTCTTATGCCTAATAGCGTTAGTCAGAAATGAAGCACGGCAACTGACTAGATTTTTAAATCTAAGATGACTAATTTCTGGGCAGAATTTGATGTACTAAAGAAGCGGCCACCAAGACTTTCAAACGGAGAGAAATTTTCGCCTAACTCTCGTTCAGAACATGTTCTATCATACGCAGTCTTATTTGGTTCTTGTTAATCATTATCAAAGAAAGCAGCAGTGTAAGTAACAACAAATAGCAGTCTCTTGCCATTGTTTCACTAATGAGACGATTCCTCTCTCTTTTTTTTTAATTGTAAGCGGCGGTAGTCAGCACAAAAAGCAAGCCATGCCACGAGCGGTGACAGGCCGTAAACACGCACTATCAGAATGCGACAAACAATGCATGACACAGTACAGTAATGCATTTTCAGCTTAGACTGACGTAAACACCTATAACAAAGAGAACGGCACTTATCAGATCAAAGCAAAATAAGCAATCGAGTCAAACCAGACGAAGCACGTGAAAAAGGAAGGGTACCCATATAAATACGGACGGAGCGCCTGACGCATAGTAATGGCTACCTGGTAAAGCTTAACTGCTAAGCTTATGACTCGAACCAAACTACTGCAGCTGTATCGTCATTCATTCGATCTAAATTGTGTCTCGTATTACAACGGACCAACTTTGTTTCGATTTGGAGGTGCGGTCTGGAACTTTTCTCTCCCTTTGAATTTCGAGTCTCATTTTTCAGGTGCGGCTTAGATTTGAGTAAATACGGTAAGTCGGAAAAGGCCCCAGGAGTAGACAACATTCCATTAGAACTACTGACAGCCTTGGGAGAGTCAGGCCTAACAGAACTTTACCATCTAGTGAGAAAGATGTACGAGACAGGCGAAATGGCTTAGGGCTTCAAGAAGAATGCAGTAATTCCAATCCCAAAGAAAGCAGGTGTTGACAGATGCGAAAATTACCGAACTATCAGTTTAATAAGCCACGGCTGAAAAATACTAACACGAATTCTTTACAGACGAATGGAAAAACTGGTAGAAGCCGAACCCGGGGAAGATCAGTTTGGATTCTGTAGATATGTTGGAACACGTGGGGCAATACCGACCCTATTACTTATCTTAGAAAATAGATTAAGGAAAGGCAAACTTACGTCTCTAGCATTTGTAGACTTAGAGAAAGCTTTTGACAACGTTGAGTGGAATACACTCTTTCAAATTCTGAAGGTGGCAGGGGTCAAATACAGGGAGCGAAAGGATATTTACAATTTGTACAGAAACCAGGTGACAGTTATAAGAGTCGAGGGGCATAAAAGGGAAGCAATGGTTGGGAAGGGAGTGAGACAGGATTGTCGTCTATCCCCAGTGTTATTCAATCCATATATTGAGCAAGTAGTAAACAAAACAGAAGAAAAATTTGGAGTAGGAATTAAAATCCATGGAGGAGAAATAAAAACTTTGAGGTTCGCCGATTATATTGTAATTATGTCAGACACAGCAAAGGCCCTGAAAGGGCAGTTGAACGGAAGGGACAGTGTTTTGAAAGGAGGGTATAAGATGAACATAAAAAATAAAATGAGGATAATGGAATGTTGTCGAATTAAATCGGGTGATGCTGCGGGAATTAGATTAGAAAATGAGACGCTTACAGTAATAGATGAGTTTTGCTATTTGGGGAGACGGTCGAAGTAGAGAGGATATAAAATGTAGAGTGACAATGGCAAGGAAAGCGTTTCTGAAGAAGAGAAATTTGTTAACATCGAGTATAGATTTAAGTGTCAGGAAGTCTTTTCTGAAGGTATTTGTATAAAGCGTAGCCATGTATGGAAGTGAAAAATGGACAATAAACAGTTTATAGAATCTTTCGAAATGAGGTGCTACAAAAGAATGCTGAAATTCAGATGGGTAGATCACGTAACAAATGAGGAGGTACTGAATAGAATTGAAGAGAAGAGAAATTTGTGGCACAACTTGGCTAGAAGAAGGGTTGGTAGGGCATATTCTGAGGCATCAAGGGATCACCAATTTATTATTGGAGGGCAGTGTGGAGGGTAAAAATCAGAGGGAGACCAAGAGATGAATACACTAAACAGATTCAGAAGGATGTATGTTGCAGTAGGTACTGGAAGATGAAGAACCTTGTACAGGATAAAGTAGCGTGGAGAGCTGCATCAAACCAGTCTCTGGACTGAAGACCACAACAACAACATGTTCAACTAAGGCATTCTGGTAACGTATCAGTTGTAATGCATAAACAGCAGTAGTTTACAAAAAAAATTCTAAGGAATTATGAAGTATTTTCTGCAAACTATGTGTAAAATATATGAGAAATTTTAACACACATCAGTGGTGTAAGGTAATCACAAGGTTATAAATTACAAACAATTCAAGGATGGAATAACCACAATATGAAAATGATAGGCTGTTACTCACCAAACTGGCACTGCGTCCCAGGCAGACACAATGAAAAGGACTGCAAAAAATATTAAGCTTTCAGACGAAGCTCGACTCAGTTGGGCCCCAATGCCAAGAGACAAATGGACATGGATGTGCGATTTGTACTTCAGAAGCAGAAATCGCGCATGCAGAAGCATCCCCCCCCTTCCCACACACAAACATGTGACCATAGACAGGCTACAAATTTGCTTAGTTGAAAGATGATTTACACAAAATTAAAATCTAAGAACAAAACTGATGAACAACAAGTACATATCACTGAGCAATCTCTCAGGTCTATACTCCACTAAAATGTAAATTTATGAAAAATGCAGACTTGGATATAATTAATTGTATGAGTTATTACTACTGACGAAGGAAAATACGGAACATATATTCAGAATACATTCTTAATTGAAGATGACTAGCTTGTGAAAGTTTTGCAATGTACAATCAAATATCATCATCTTACTGGGTTTACCTAGTTGCTTTAATTATAAGTGGAAACTCTTATATGTTAAAATTATGTGGTTCACTGCTAGGCTAACAATTAGCAACACTAGCTACATCAGGATGGAATTAATCATGACACCAAGAGCTTAATACCACAAAGATTTCAAAATACTTTCATACAATGCACAGCGTTTCATTACCTATTTGTCATTTGCAATTCACTTCTCCAAAGCTGGCATTGCCCTTACTCTAAATAAGCTTTTGTCATCTTGAAGTGGCAGGTATTTCTTTGTCTGCTGGCAAGGTAAGTAATGATACCTAGTTGGAGGCAGGTAAGAATTTCAATCTATAATGAGTAATGAAATACTTGTAAAATTTCCACTTAAAAGAAAAATTTAATAAGCAATAGGAAATGTGCTGACCTTCAATAAAGGATCAGCATTCTCAAGAAACCATCCAGCTACAGCATGCCCTGCTTCATGATATGCAACGGTCTTCTTCTCTTCAGGCTGAAGGACATTAGTTTTTTTCTCCATTCCCGCTACAACTCTCTCAATAGCTTGTTCAAAGTTTTTCATTGATATAGATTCACTCAGATCACGAGCAGCAATCAACGCAGCCTCATTACAAACATTAGCAATGTCGGCACCTATTTTAGAATAATAAACTGTTAGTCAATTAAAAATAAAATGTACACAGTAAGGAAGAATGTGGTTGAATATGCTTAATTAACCCTTTCACTGCCACACACACACACACACACACACACACACACAGTCTGCATTCTTCACTGAGAGATGGTATTCTGGCTGCTATGAAATACTTATCAAATTTTAAGAAAACTATTTGGTGAAAAAAAAAAAATTGACTTTAGCACATTTTACAGTGTGATATCTTTGTTCGATAAAGGGCACTTCCTTCCCCTCATTTGTCATAATTACTGTGCTGCATCAAATTAAGTAAAACATTACACGAGATTATAAAAATTTTGCATAGGTAAAAATGTAGTGTGTAAACTTTACGTATGGTTGAAGGTAAGATATTGAAATTTTATTTAAAGCAGAGTACAGAAAAATCTCATTTCGTTCTCAGGTTATTGGTTTTTACGTCCAGTGGACATACCATTTCATCCCTTCACATCGGGAATTATGCCGTCTCAACAATTGTCATAATTTATAAACAATTCAAGAAATCCAAACAAGGCTTTTTACAAATGATAGCATGCAAAAAGGCACATATGTTTTACCAAAAATACTTTAAACTCTTTTATTCATAGATATATGGAAGTAATTCGTCCACAGGAGTGAGAGGTTGGCACAACGAGACAAATGTACATGTCACAAGCGCTTTAAGAAAAACCCAGTGGCCGCATTTAAATACATCCTCAGCACCTGGAGAGCAGCAGAACACGATGTGTTAACCTGTCGACAGCTGTCAAAGGGTTAATGTAAGAGATGCACTAGACATATCATTGAGGTCATGATGTTTAATGGGATCATACTTTAAAAACTTATTGTTCAATCACTCCTTTGTGGCAGTTAAAAGAATTACAGGTAACTATGTTATTCATTTCTGAAACTGTCAAACTGCAACAAAATACCTACTTACCAGTAAAACCTGGTGTTAAGGCTGCCATTTTCCTTGCCAGATCAGTCTTGTCTAAACTAGTTTTTAAAGGCTGTAAATGTACTTTAAATATTGATGCTCTTCCTTTAATGTCTGGAGCAGGAACAAATATCTGTCTGTCAAATCTACCAGGTCGCAACAATGCTTTGTCTAGTATATCAACACGATTTGTTGCAGCGAGCACAACCACATTAGTAGTTGTATTAAATCCTGTAGACAATTAGAGAAAAAAAAGTATGAATGATATGACAATGACAATCTGCTACTAGATGTCGATTGAGGTTGTAAATCCAAAAATGGCTCTGAGCACTATGGGACTTAACATCTATGGTCATCAGTCCCCTAGAACTTAGAACTACTTAAACCTAACTAACCTAAGGACAGCACACAACACCCAGCCATCACGAGGCAGAGAAAATCCCTGACCCCGCCGGGAATCGAACCCGGGAACCCGGGCGTGGGAAGCGAGAACGCTACCGCACGACCACGAGATGCGGGCCAGGTTGTAAATCCATTAAAGATACAAGTTATATCTAAAAACAAAGATGATGTGACTTACCAAACGAAAGTGCTGGCAGGTCTATAGACACACAAACAAACACAAACATACGCACAAAATTCAAGCTTTCGCAACCAACGGTTGCTTCGTCAGGAAAGAGGGAAGGAGAGGGAAAGACGAAAGGATGTGGGTTTTAAGGGAGAGGGTAAGGAGTCATTCCAATCCCGGGAGCAGAAAGACTTACCTTAGGGGGGGAAAAGGACAGGTATACGCGCGCCCGCGCGCGCACACACACACACACACACACACACACACACACACACACACACACACACATATATATATATATATATATATATATATATATATATATATATATACAGACACAAGCAGACATTTGTAAAGGCAAATGTGTTTGGGCAGAGATGTCAGTCGAGGCGGAAGTACAGAGGCAAAGACGTTGTTGAAAGACAGGTGAGGTATGAGCGGCGGCAAATTGAAATTAGCGGAGATTGAGGCCTGGCGGATAACGAGAAGAGATGATATACTGAAGGGCAAGTTCCCATCTCTGGAGTTCTGACAGGTTGGTGTTAGTGGGAGGTATCCAGATAACCTGGACGGTGTTACATTGTGCCAAGGTGTGCTGGCCGTGCACCAAGGCATGTTTAGCCACAGGGTGATCCTCATTACCAACAAACACTGTCTGCCTGTGTCCACTCATGCGAATGAATAGTTTGTTGCTGGTCATTCCCACATAGAAAGCTTCACAGTGTAGGCAGGTCAGTTGGTAAATCACGTGGGTGCTTTCACACGTGGCTCTGCCTTTGTTCGTGTACACCTTCCGGGTTACAGGACTGGAGTGGTGGAAGGTGTACACGATCAAAGGAAGGACGTAGTCAATTAGAAGTCAACAGAAGATGGGGATTAGCTCACTAAAGGTAGGGGGTAGTTACCTGAACTGGAGCTTTGCCATTTGCTTACCAAGTCAGACCTTTCCACTGGATGGGAGTGGAGTTCTGTACACAAGATTTATGGAAAAACTTTTAGGTGATTTCAATTATTGGTGGCCACAGATGCAGCTTGTCGGCCATTGTATCCAGCAAGAGCCAAGTTATTTGTGATCAATTAAGGTTACGATAAATCTGAGCACACTTTTATTCATTACGATGAGGCCAGCTCAATACTCCACAACAACATGCAAGACGGAAAGTCTCAGAGTTATATGGTGTTTAAGACTAAATATGCCATTACATCAATAAAATTTAATTACTAAAATAAAATCAAATAATGGGGAATGGAGGATGGGATAACAGCAGGATGGAAAGGATACATTGGATATGAGAAGCACTGAGTTGCAGAATAAAAAGGCCCTCATTTGGTCCCCAGCGCTTGGAAACAGTGGACGTGTGTGTGTGTGTGTGTGTGTGTGTGTGTGTGTGTGTGTGTGTGTGTGTGTGTGCGCGCACTATTTTTTTGGAAGGACTCTATCCAAAAGATTAATATTTTAGCAGTCTTTTTCATTGTGCCTGTGTCTCAACTTATGTTTTAGATGGTGAGTCGTAATCTATCCTTTCCATATTGTTATACTTTAGTTATTGTTACAGTCATACAGTTATGGAGATGTACCATATGCCAAATGATACTGCCAACACATACATCTGACCAAAATAGCTCGACAGTTTGTTAAATGGTTCAAACACATACAGTTTACTTTTCAAATTCATCCAGAACGTCTTAATTCAGAAATGTACATATAATAAAATAACAGAACAATGTAAATACACACGTTATCTATCTTCCTATGTACAATGATTACAGAAAAGCACACAAAACGTCACTTCAAAATGACTGGACATATTAAGCAGCAGAATAATATCTAAGTGTTTTCTTCGTTTGATGTGTTTTTGATAGATTTACTGTGATTTTGTGATTAAAAGAGAACTAGCAGATGTAGAATTTACAGGAAGGCAAAATAACCAGCATGGAAAAAAGAAAAATCCAATTACCTTAATATAATGATCATCTACATTTAAATAAGTGGATCTTTTTTAAATTTTACACTGGCCAGTAGATGTAAATGTGCTTCGTGATCTGATGATGTCTGTTCTTGGAGGAAACATTGCGCCAATGGCAGCAAAGGTCCGGCCTTGAAATGTAAAAAAAACTGCAATATGAGACGTGTAGTAGAGTTTTTCGAGCATATCATAGTGCTGTTTTGGACTGAATCAGAGAATCACACGTATATACTGGATGCATATTTTCGCTAGACATGGACCTTATATAGGCAACAGACTAATGTTGCATGGGATATTGCATTCTTAATGGGCGATCTGGACTTTAGTCACATACGGTGCTAGTATACTGCACTAGCAGGCCATGGACTCCAGCAGTTGCAGAGCTGATCAAAGCAACATTATGTCAGGTGGAGCAATACCACAGCCTGTTTCCATGTTGCAGGCCAGGGGCCAGTGCTTGCAGTACCACTGACACAGCAGAGAAGGTGGAGCTGACCACAAATGACATGTCAGTTGCCAGATCTTTTGGTTGCCATATTGTTTTTTGTGCGCATGATTTGAAGTGAGGGTTTGGCAAGACAGGTAGGCATCAAACCTGAAAATACCCATATTTTTTAGCCAAAGGCAAAGCTGTCTGGCAGTGCCTACTACATCGGAAGGTCCACACCAGCCAATGAAGCAACATCATTCTGCCACCACAAGATTTGGGCTCCACCACAGACAAGTTGACTCCTGGTTTTAAATGCTTTCCTATTCAGGCTGGCTTCAGCCACAGCTGAACTTCTGCCCGGAAGGGCAGGCATTTGTGATCAGGCTAGTGCAGTCATCCATCCACTTGTACCTGCGCATGCAAACTGCCACTGTATACCTCTCGCAGGGGCAGACACCATCACCGGGGACTGTGTCCCAGCTTCCGCATCTAAATGTGCGCTCTGTCCTGAGCTGCGGAATCAGTGTCCGGAATTGAAGTGGCTCATGGTCACACATAAGGTGTCTGTCTGTCTATCGCTTGAGCCTTTTCCCGCAGTTAACAAAGGGTCAGCCATACTTAATCGGATTTGGCATGTAATGCAGGGTATTTAAAAAAGAGTGACCTGAATTCAAAACTCCATACTTACTGATGGAAACATACTACAAATACAGGTTAGACTGCAAAATACTAAAAAATCTTAACTATGTGATTACAAATGCTCTGTGTATCCACCAGCAGCAGAATGACAACCTCTAGATGACAGCTCAATTTGTCAAACTTCACACAAGGTATCTGCTTTTACAGAATTTATGGCGGCTGTTATCCTTTCTTCACTACTTCTATGCCATGAGGTAAAAGGGAGATGAACACACTTTCCTTCACATACCTCCCACATACCATGGACCTTGCCGTTGGTGGGGAGGCTTGTGTGACTCAGCGATACAGATAGCCGTACCGTAGGTGCAACCACAACGGAGGGGTATCTGTTGAGAGGCCAGACAAACATGTGGTTCCTGAAGAGGGGCAGCAGCCTTTACAGTAGTTGCAGGGGCAACAGTCTGGATGATTGACTGATCTGGGCTTGTAACATTAACCAAAACGGCCTTGCTGTGCTGGTACTACAAACGGCTGATAGCAAGGTGATAGGTTAAAGATAGATATAGTGGGAATTAGTGAAGTTCGGTGGCAAGAGGAACAAGACTTTTGGTCAGGTGAATACACGATTATAAATATAAAATCAAATAGGGGTAATGCAGGAGTAGGTTTAATAACGAATAAAAAAATAGGAGCGCGGGTAAGCAACTACAAACAGCATAGTGAACACATTATTGTGGACAAGATAGACACAAAGCCCATGCCTACTACAGTAGTGCAAGTTTATATGCCAACTAGCTCTGCAAATGACGAAGAAATTGAAGAAATGTATGACGAAATAAAAGAAATTATTCAGATAGTGAAGGGAGATGAAAATTTAATAGTCATGGGTGACTGGAATTCGGTAGTAGGAAAGGGGAGAGAAGGAAAAGTAGTAGGTGAATGTGGATTGGGGATAAGAAATGAAAGGGGAAGCTGCCTGGTAGAATTTTGCTCAGAACACAACTTAATAGTAGTAGTAGTAGTAGTAGTAGTAGTAGTAGTAGTAGTTTATTCATCCAGAGACAATTTACATTGCATGGATTTCGTCAAGTTACATTGCATGGATTTAATCATAGCTAACACTTGGTTCAAGAATCATGAAAGAAGGCTGTATACATGGAAGAAGCCTGGAGATACTGACAGGTTTCAGATAGATTATATAATGGTAAGACAGAGATTTAGGAACCAGGTTTTAAATTGTAAGACATTTCCAGGGGCAGATGTGGACTCTGACCACAATCTATTGGTTATGACCTGTAGATTAAAACTGAAGAAACTGCAAAAAGGTGGCAATTTAAGGAGATGGGACCTGGATAAACTGACTAAACCAGAGGTTGTACAGAGTTTCAGGGACAGCATAAGGGAACAATTGACAGGAATGGGGGAAAGAAATACAGTACAAGAAGAATGGGTAGCTTTGAGGGATGAAGTAGTGAAGGCAGCAGAGGATCAAGTAGGTAAAAAGATGAGGGCTGGTAGAACTCCATGGGTAACAGAAGAAATATTGAATTTAATTGATGAAAGGAGAAAATATAAAAATGTGGTAAATGAAGCAGGCAAAAAGGAATACAAATGACTCAAAAATGAGATCGACAGGAAGTGCAAAATGGCTAAGCAGGGATGGCTAGAGGACAAATTTAAGGACGTAGAGGCTTATCTCACTAGGGGGTAAGATAGATACTGCCTACAGGAAAGTTAAAGAGACCTTCGGAGAAAAGAGAACCACTTGTATGAATATCAAGAGCTCAGATGGAAAACCAGTTCTAAGCAAAGAAGGGAAAGGAGAAAGGTGGAAGGAGTATATAGAGGGTCTATACAAGGGCGATGTACTTGAGGACAATATTATAGAAATGGAAGAGAATGTAGATGAAGATGAAATGGGAGATATGATACTGCGTGAAGAGTTTGACAGAGTGTTGAAAGACCTAAGTCGAAAAAAGGCCCCGGGAGTAGATAACATTCCATTAGAACTACAGACATCCTTGGGAGAGCCAGTCCTGACAAAACTCTACCATCTGGTGAGCAAGATGTATGAGACAGGCGAAGTACCCTCAGACTTCAAGAAAAATGTAATAATTCCAATTCCAAAGAAAGCAGGTGTTCACAGATGTGAAAATTACCAAACTATCAGTTTAATAAGCCACAGCTGCAAAATACTAACGCGAATTCTTTACAGACGAATGGAAAAACTAGTAGAAGCCAACCTCGGGGAAGATCAGTTTGGATTCCGTAGAAATATTGGAACACGTGAGGCAATACTGACCTTACGACTTATCTTAGAATTTGTAGACTTAAAGAAAGCTTTTGACACTGTTGAGTGGAATACTCTTTCAAATTCTGAAGGTGGCAGGGGTAAAATACAGGGAGTGAAAGGCTATTTACAATTTGGACAGAAACCAGATGACAGTTATAAGAGTCGAGGGACATGAAAGGGAAGCAGTGGTTGGGAAGGGAGTGAGACAGGGTTGTAGCCTATCCCCGATGTTATTCAATCTGTATATTGAGCAAGCAGTGAAGGAAACAAAAGAAAAATTCGGAGTACGTATTAAAATCCATGGAGAAGAAATTAAAACTTTGAGTTGTATTCTGTTGTATTGTAATTCTGTCAGAGGCAGCAAAGGACTTGGAAGAGCAGTTGAACGGAATGGATAGTGTCTTGAAAGGAGGATATAAGATGAACATCAACAAAAGCAAAACAAGGATAATGGAATGTAGTCGAATTAAGTCGGGTGATGCTGAGGGAATTAGAATAGGAAATGAGACAATTAAAGTAGTAAAGGAGTTTTGTTATTTGGGGAACAAAATAACTGATGATGGACGAAGTAGAGAGGATATAAAATGTAGATTGGCAAAGGCAATTAAAGTGTTTCTGAAGAAGAGAAATTTGTTAACATCAAGTGTAGATTTAAGTGTCAGGAAATCGATTCTGAAAGTATTTGTATGGAGTGTAGCCATGTATGGAAGTGAAACATGGATGATAAATAGTTTGGACAAGAAGAGAATAGAAGATTTCGAAATGTGTTGCTACAGAAGAATGCTGAAGATTAGATGGGTAGATCACGTAACTAATGGGGAGGTATTGAATAGAATTGGAGAGAAGAGGAATTTGTGGCACAACTTGACGAGAAAAAGGGACCAGTTGGTAGGACATGTTCTGAGGCATCAATGGACCACCAATTTAGTATTGGAGGGCAGCGTGGAGGGTAAAAATCGTAGAGGGAGACCAAGAGATGAATACACTAAGCAGATTCAGAAGGATGTAGGTTACAGTAAGTACTGGGAGATGAAGAAGCTTGCTCAGGATAGAGTAGCATGGAGAGCTGCATCAAACCAGTCTCAGGACTGAAGACCACAACAACAACAACAACAACAACAACAACCCATGGATGATAATAATAATAATAATAATAATAATAATAATAATAATAACAATAACAATAACAATATAGCATGGGGTCACTACCTGGAGATCTCTGAGAGCAAGAATGCAGGGCAGTGTCTCTGGCACCATATCCAGTATTGAGGAAGGTGTCATTGAGAAATTTATGTACATTGTCTTGACTGTGTTGTGGAGTTCCATCTGGTTGCAAAATGAAGTTGTCATAGTCCTCCTGAAGTTGTGGAAAATGCCAATTCTGCAGCATTTTTGGATAGTTCATTGCGGCCACTATGCTGTTCTTAATTTGTGTGTGTGTGTGTGTGTGTGTGTGTGTGTGTGTGTGTGTGAGAGAGAGAGAGAGAGAGAGAGAGAGAGAGAGAGAGAGAGACACATACACTTTTTCACCGGAAATGGGACAAAGAATGTTCACCTTAGGTAAGTCTCTTTTTATACTTGAAAACGTCATGAGGGTTCTGAAGTCCCCCTACGCACACATTATATTGGTTTACTTTACCACTGACACAAAATGTTACTTCATCACTGAAGATTAACTGTGATAAAAGTGTATTGTCTTCCAGGACCTCTAGCAGAGATTGCTGAAGTCAAGCCATTTCCTTTTATCACCAACCCAAAGAGCATACACAATTTGTAGTCTGAATGGTTCAAAGATCAAATGACACTTTAACACTCTCCAGGCAGTCGTATGAGGCACTACCAGTTCTCTCCCTGCACGACGAGTAGACTTTCGTGAACTCTACTCGAACATCTGCTGAATTCTTTCTACCACGTCTTTATAAGTGTGAGGTCAATCTGTACTCTTACCTTTGCACAAGCATCCATCCTGCCTCTTCAAATTGGTGATACTAAAAACAAATGTTTTTGGGTGCATGCAGATCAGTGCCAAAATAGCGACGAAAAGCACACTGGACCTAAATCACCGACTCATTCTTTGTAAAGTGCAGCACACAAAATGGCTTCTGTTGAGCAGATGCCGTCTTACTTCTGACTGACTGCAAACTGAGGAGACACATTGACTGACATCTAACAACAAACTCTAGGCCATGCCTATTCAAACAGCACACATATCCTTGCTGACATGTCCCATGTTTCATAATTATTACTGTCCAAAATCAGGCCAACCTTTTGGAAACACACTGTGTATTATTCTGTGAATGTGAGTGGGTATTTTTCTAGTGTTTTATTACACTTAGTTGTGCATTTGGGATAAAGGTTCTGTAACAACAGAGTCTGGGATCTACATCTACATTAAACTACATTTACACTCCGCAAACCACCTAACGGTGTGTGGCGGAGGGCACTTTACGTGCCACTGCCATTACCTACCTTTCATGTTCCAGTCACGTATGGTTCGTGGGAAGAACGACTGCCAGAAAGCCTCCGTGCGCGCTCGAATCTCTCTAATTTTACATTCGTGATCTCCACAGGAGGCATAAGTAGGAGGAAGCAATATATTCGATACCTCATCCAGAAACGCACCCTCTCAAAACCTGGACAGCAAGCTACACAGCTATCTGGGGCGTGTATGGAAAGGAGGTGATTTGGTCATTAATAAATCCTGGCAGAGATGCGTATGCAAGTGGTTGTTATGAAAGAAGGTGGGCTATCACCTTTGCCATTAGCAGATTCAGTCACTGCTAGTTTGATTACTCCCTGTACCGACAAGCCAAATGGGTATGTATTGTCCTCCTTGGATGATCTGGAGACAGCACAAAGGTTTGATTTTGATCAAAACTACAATCACCAATTTTAATGAATATAGTTCATGCCTGACACTCATGACTGTTTCAACGTGCTCCAGATTCATTGCTGCAAATATCAGCATCAACCGTTATGCAAAATTCTTGAAACGATAGAATGAGAATCAAAAAAGTTTGTTGCATCATCTACATGCAAGATCCCAGAAGTAAGAATGAAGGATGTAGAGTACCGTGGAAAGTTTGTTTAGCCGAAGTTTTATGTAAGATTATTTAGTGGGATTTTAACATTACCTAAGGTGTTCTTATGGATATAGTAAGGTGGACAGCCTGTAACTGTTACACGGTCTTTTTTTTTTTTTTTTTTTTTTTTTTTTTTTGTGTGGTTTTAGGGCGCACAACTTCAATGGTCATTAGCGCCCTGACTACGTTAAGAATGCACCGCGAGGCACAAGTTGACCACAACAACTAAAAGGGAAAACACGATAAAAGACAGACTGACAGGCATAGGATTAAAAAACAGCATCATCAAATGTCCTTAGCGAGGTTTGTCAAACTGATAAAACGAAGAACACGAGCAGCTGCTCGTGGGTCACCCGCTAAAATGGCATCGAAAGTATTTGGCAGGTTAACATCGAGGCGCAGTGTGTCAAGATCTGGACAGGACATTAAAATGTGTCTAACCGTCAGCAAGTGCCCACATGGGCAGAACGGCGCCGGCGCAGCCGTCAGCAGATGGCGATGGCTGAACCGGCAGTGTCCAATTCTTAACCGGGCGAATACGACCTCCTCCCGCCGAGAAGGGCGTGAGGAGGACGTCCAAGCCACGGGAAGAGGTTTTAAGGCCCGAAGCTTGTTGTCGGTAAGTGCAGCCCAATCGGCATGCCACAGAGATAAGATGCGCCGACAAATCACCCTGCTAAAATCGGACGAAGGGACGCAACAAGAAGCTGTCCGAGGCTGGAGGACCGCTGCCTTGGCCGCGGCATCTGCAGCTTCATTCCCAGGGATACCGACATGGCCAGGAACCCACATAAAGCTAACTGGAGAACCGACGTCCACCAGCCGCTGAAGAGAGCGTTGGATCCGGTGTACGAAAGGGTGAACCGGGTACGGATCACTGAGGCTCTGGATGGCGCTCAGGGAATCTGAGCAGATGACATAAGCAGAATGTCGGTGGCGGCAGATGTAAAGAACAGCCTGGTAGAGGGCAAAGAGCTCAGCTGTGAAGACCGAACAATGGCCATGGAGCCGGTATTTGAAACTTTGTGCCCCGACAATAAAGGAACACCCGACCCCGTCATTGGTCTTAGAGCCATCTGTATAAATGAAGGTCATATTGATGAACTTCGAACGAAGTTCGACAAAACGGGAGTGGTAGACCGAACCGGGGGTGACCTCTTTTGGAAGCGAGCTGAGGTCAAGGTGAACGCGGACCTGAGCCTGGAGCCAAGGTGGCGTGCGGCTCTCGCCCACTCGAAAGGTTGCAGGGAGTGAAAAATTAAGGTGTTGAAGGAGGCGACGAAAGCGAACTCCAGGGGGTAGCAGGGCAGAGACATACAACCCGTATTGACGGTCAAGAGAGTCGTCAAAAAAGGAACGATAAGACGGATGGTCGGGCATTGACAGTAGCCGACAGGCATACCGACAAAGCAGTATATCGCGCCGGTAGGTGAGTGGCAATTCGCCAGCGTCAGCATGAAGACTCTCTACGGGACTGGTATAAAATGCTCCGATCGCAAGTCGTAAACCCCGATGTTGTATGGAGTTGAGGCGGCGTAAGATGGATGGCCGTGCAGAGGAGTATACGAAGCTCCCATAATCCAGCTTGGAGCGGACGATCGACCGATATAGACGAAGTAGGACGGTTCGATCCGCTCCCCACGACAGACCACTGAGAACACGGAGGACATTTAAAGAACGGGTACAACGGGCGGCCAAATATGACACATGTGGAGACCAGCTAAGTTTCCTGTCAAATGTAAGGCCTAAAAATTTGGTTGTCTCCACGATTGGGAGAGCAACGGGACCGAGTCATAAGGACGGTGGGAGAAACTCTTTGTAGCGCCAGAAGTTAATACAGACCGTCTTCTCGGCAGAAAAACGGAAGCCATTGGCGACACTCCAGGAGTAAAGACGGTCAAGAGAACGCTGAAGACAGCGCTCCAGGACACGTGTACACTGGGCGCTGCAATAGATGGTAAAATCGTCCACGAAAAGGGAGCCTGATACATCAGCTGGGAGGCAATCCATTATTGGATTGATCGCGATGGCGAAGAGAGCGACGCTCAAAACTGAGCCCTGTGGCACCCCATTCTCCTGGCGAAAGGTGTCGGACAGGACAGAACCCACACGTACCCTGAACTGTCGATCCATTAAAAAGGAACGAATAAAAAGAGGGAGGCGACCGCGAAGGCCCCATGTATGCATGGTGCGGAGAATGCCCGCCTTCCAACAGGTGTCGTAAGCCTTCTCCAAATCAAAGAACACAGCCGCGGTCGGGCGCTTCCGCAAGAAGTTATTCATAATGAAGGTCGACAAGGTAACAAGATGGTCAACAGCAGAGCGGCGCCTACGAAATCCACATTGTACATTGGTAAGTAGGCGTCGAGACTCGAGCAGCCAAACCAATCGAGAGTTAACCATTCGCTCCATCACTTTACAGACACAGCTGGTAAGTGAGATGGGTCGATAACTGGAAGGCAAGTGCTTGTCCTTCCCCGGCTTAGGAATCGGGACAACAATAGACTCGCGCCAGCATGCGGGAACATGTCCCTCAATCCAGATGCGATTGTATGTACGAAGAAGAAAACCTTTACCCGCAGGAGAAAGGTTCTTCAGCATCTGAATATGAATAGAATCTGGCCCTGGAGCAGAGGACCGTGATCGGCCAAGTGCGTTTTCGAGTTCCCGCATGGTGAATGGGGCATTATAACTTTCACAATTCGAGGAGCGGAAGTTAGGTGGCCTAGCCTCCTCTGCCTGTTTGCGGGGGAGGAAGGCAGGGTGGTAATGAGCGGAGCTCGAAACCTCTGCGAAAAAGCGGCCGAAGGCATTGGAGACAGCCTCAGGGGCCACAATGACGTCATTCGCGACCTTCAAGCCAGAAACTGGTGAGTGGACCTTAGTGCCAGATAGCCGGCGCAGGCTACCCCAGACAACAGAAGAAGGAGTAAAACTGTTGAAGGTGCTTGTGAAAGCAGCCCAGCTGGCTTTCTTGCTTTCTTTGATAATACGACGACACTGAGCACGTAATCGTTTATAATTGATACAATTCGCCACTGTAGGGTGGCGTTTAAATGTGCGTAAAGCACGTCGACGAGCACGTAAAGCGTCTCCACATGCTGCGGTCCACCAGGGGACCGGTACGCGACGTGGAGAAGAAGGAGGGTGAGGGATGGAATATTCAGCAGCAGCGAGAATGACTTCCGTGAGGTGTGCGACCTGACGATCGCAGCTTGTAAAGGTTTGATCCTGAAAGGTCGCCCTGGAAGAGAAGAGCCCCCAGTCTGCCTTGGAGATGGTCCAATTAGAGAAGCACGGAGAGGGGGTATGCTGCAGGAGATGGATAACACACGGGAAGTGGTCGCTCGAATATGTATCAGAAAGTGCATACCACTCAAACCGGCGTGCAAGTTGGGGAGTACATATAGAGAGGTCTAAATGGGAATAGGTGTGAGATGTGTCCGAAAGAAAAGTAGGGGCGCCAGTATTGAGGCAGACAAGATCGAGCTGGTTGAAAAGGTCTGCTAACAAGGAGCCCCTCGGGCAGGATGCTGGAGAGCCCCAAAGGGGATGGTGGGCATTGAAGTCCCCAGTTAACAAAAATGGTGCAGGTAGCTGAGCAATAAGTTGCATCACGTCTGCCCTGGTAACGGCAGATGACGATGGAGTGTAAACGGTACAAAAGGAAAACGTAAAAGTGGGGAGAGTAATGCGGATGGCAGCGGCCTGCAGGCCGGTGTGCAACGTGATGGGATCGTAGTAAATATCATCCCGGACCAGCAACATAACCCCTCCATGAGCTGGGATACCTACCACAGGGGGTAGGTCAAAACGCACAGAGGTGTAGTGTGCCAAGGCAATTTGATCGCATGGGCGTAGCCTCGTTTCCTGGAGGGCTACGACGAGCGGACGGTGCAAGCGGAGCAGTAACTTCAAGTCCTCTCGGTTGGAGCGAATGCTGCGAATATTCCAGTGAATAAGTGCCATCGTAAGAAAAGGAAGATGAGAGAAGTGGTTACCTCGAAGGCCGCTTAGGGCCTGGCTTCGAGCGAGCACTGCCGCCGCTATCAGTAGGTGGACAGTCATCGTCCATTGGGTCTATAGGGTCATCGGCCATCTCGGGAGGATTGCCGAGAGGGCGAGCTTCCTCCGCCAGTGAACGGCCAGATGTACGGCTACCAGCGGTGCAGCCAGGCGAAACGGATGACGGCCTGGGGCGGCAACCGCTGGGTGGCGCAGGAGAAGAAAAGCGCCGTGGCGGAGAAGGAGAACTGTGCTTCCTATGCGCCTTTTTGGAAGGACGTGTAGTGGAAGTACCGGTCGAAGGCTGGGAGGTCGAGGTACGGAGGAAGTCGGCACGGGATGGTTCCTTCTTGAAGGCCCGTGCATCTGACTTCGATGTCTTCGTCTTAGCAGAAGCTGAGGAAGGTGCTCATGTCTGTGGGGTGATGGGAGGAAGAGGAGACGTCGACCGCGCGATCTTAGCACTGGCCGAACGGACGACCGTGGTGCTGAAGGTCAGATCGCATGTCTGGGTTGCTACCTCCCGGGTAGTCCGAGGAGAGGCGAGGACAGTACTGTATTTCCCCGCTGGGAGCAGCATGGGCTTCCTACTAGCCAATAGCTTGCGAGCAGCCGAGGTGGACACTTTCTCTTTGACCCGAATTTCTTGGATACAGCGTTCTTCCTTATAGACAGGACAGTCGCGGGAGGAAGCGACATGGTCACCCTGACAGTTCACACAACGAGGAGACGGAGGTGGACAGTCACCCTCATGGGCATCCCTGCCACAAGTGACACATTTAGCCGCATTGGAACAAGACTGTCGAGTGTGATTGAAACGCTGACACTGGTAGCAGCGCGTAGGTGTCGGGACATAGGGGCGAACAGAAATAACCTCGTAGCCTGCCTTGATGCGCGATGGCAGCTTAACACTATCGAAGGTCAAGAAAATTGTCCGGGTCGGTACGAGGTCATTTTTGACCTTTTTCATGACCCTATGGACAGCCGTCACGCCCTGCTCAGCGAGGAATGATTGAAGCTCCTCGTCAGTCAATCCGTCGAGGGAGCTAGTATAGACTACACCACGAGACGAATTCAAAGTTCGGTGGGCCTCCACCCGGACAGGGAACGTGTACAGGAGGGTGGCCCGAAGCAGTTTTTGTGCCTGAAAGGCACTCTCAGTTTCTAGTAATAAGGTGCCGTTACGCAACCTGGTACAAGATTTGACAGATCCGGCTATGGCATCCACGCCCTTCTGAATAACGAAAGGGTTGACAGAGGAAAAATCCTTTCCGTCCTCAGATCGAGAAACTACGAGGAACTGTGGGGCAGGCGGTAGTACTTTTGTCACTGTTGGCTGGTCACGTTTCCGTTTTTGGGTCGAAGTCGAAAGAGATGGAGTAGAATCCATTGCGGAGGAATCCCCCATGATTGCCAGCGTCTCCGATGGCGCGCTCCTTCCTTGTGGGGACCCTCTCAGAGGGCACTCCCGCCTTAGGTGAATGTTTACACCTCAGGTCACACCTCCCGAGAAACAGACGGAGGGACCAATTGGCATGGTCAGAAGGTATCAGCTCAGGCAATCACCCCTCCCCGGGCCTGGCCTTTACCAGGGGGTACGCGCGTGCCTTACATGTCTACCCAGGGTGGGGACTTACGCGTTACCCCGTCACCGGCTACGCGTGCGAACACGTGGGTCGGCCTTCAGGCACGCACAGGGAGGAAGGAAGAAGAGGAAAAAGAAGAGAGAGAGGGAGAAAGAGGACAGACTGTCTCAAACGCCGAGGCGGAGACCAGAGAAGGCAAGGAGAAGAAGGCAATGAGAAGGCAATGAGAAAGCAAAGGCAATGAGAAGGCAATGAGAAAGCAAAGGCAATGAGAAGGCAATGAGAAAGCAAAGGCAATGAGAAGGCAAGGAGAAAAAGGCAATGAGAAGGCAAGGAGAAAAAGGCAATGAGAAGGCAAGGAGAAAAAGGCAATGAGAAGGCAAGGAGAAGTCAAGGGAAAGAGTAAGGAAGACAGTGAGGTGGAGAAGAGCAAAGAAAGGAACCAACAAAAGGAAGGAAGAAACGAGAAGTGAAAAACCAAAAAGACCACAAATAGAGGTCGTGGAACCGTCCGTCTCCGGACGCAGGCGCTAACTACCCCCGTGAGGGGGATGGACTCCTTTTAGTCGCCTCTTACGACAGGCAGGAATACCGCGGGCCTATTCTAATCCCCGGACCCGCAGGGGGACTGTTACACGGTGTAATGTCAGTGGTAGAAAAAGGAGCAATACCTTTTGTTGGTGTAATTATTGTTGCTTTACATCAGCATTTTTGTATTACCTGTTCACGCGGCAAATTTTGTGAGGTAACGTTGGGTTTTTCAAAAGGGGGGGGAGAGAGGGGGGAATAATTACAGCTCGCTCTCCCCAGGTTGCTGCAATTCAGACAAAGGGGGTCAAGGACATCCTAATCCTGGCAGTACTAAATCTCTTCACTGAGAGTGGAGTAGGAGCATTGTGGGACTAGCAATAGGAAAGTGGAGTGCTATTCACCTGGCAAGAAGAAATTGTAATTAGTCACTGATGGACTGAGGCTGATGCATAAAAGATAGGAGATGGGGAATGAGGAGCAAAGGTTGGAGAAAACATTTTCAAAATTGTGACACAAAGAGGACAGGCAGGAATGTCTGGAGAAAGATAGGGAAATACCACAGATTGCGTATGTCCTACAAGTGATGAGGATAACTGCCCAAAGCAGTTAACGTAGCACATCATTTCCTGCAAAGGCGCAAGAGGCGACAGTTGAATGCTGGGGGAGGAAGATATTAAAAATAGTATTTGGGACCGATGATGACAATGATATCCAAGATCTGAATGGCACTATGGGGAGGAATTCCATAACTGTCAGAGAATGAGTGGCAATACGCCCAACCCGAGTGATCAAGAACTGCAATGATACAAGCAAGATTCTGCTGTTCTTATGTGAGAAAGATGGCCAATGGTGCTCACGGGGCATCCTGGAACCACAACACTATTTCCAAAAAGAGGGGCTACACTGCATCTATTCTGTGTACGAAGAAGTAGCAGCAGCAGCAGCAGCAGCAGCAGTAGTAGTAGAATTGCTATGAGCACAAGGGAGACTTAGAGGGTGATGGGATTAGAGCTCCACACCAGCAGGTTGCTGAACTACAGGACAAATTGTGACAGTGTGTCTGACATTCCACTTGTCGGGCATTGTTCCAGGAATCATCAGGATAAACATAACTCAGTCAGTTGTAATGGTTGGAAAACCGTTAAGAGGTACTCCCAGCATAGAACCTGACCTATCTCGCTAGTACTCTGCAACTCGACCTCATCCTTCCCCTGAAGCAACTCACAGCAACCCAGGACGGACAAATTTTCTGCATATCGGATGCTGCAGCATGTACTGTAATAGTGGGGTAACCAATTTATGGTCATGAGCATGAGCATCAAAATACCAGGCCCTTAATAGCTCTAACTTTATTCCGTGCAGTCATTATCTACCTTAGGTGGGGAGCCGCCCACCCATGTGACCCTCTTTGTGCACCGATGTGACCCCACCTCCCCGGTACACCAGACGATTGGACTACCTGTCAAGCACAGTATGTGATTAATTGAGAAACTATATGTTACAAGCATTTGTAAGAGAGGAAGAGTCTACCAGTGTTACTTAAGTTTCTTCTATGGTTATTGCAACTAGAGCTGTGTGCATACATGATCAGGATTATTCACTCAATGACATGCAGATTTTTTCGTTGCACTAAAGTACACTGATGGGATTAATGATGTAGAACTCAAATGATTTTTTTGTGTAGTAATTAATATTGGACGAAGACAGTTTACAGCACATGGAGCAAATTACTAAAGGTCTGTGGATTAGGAGGAGTCCGTGTAACACTTTATTCTGTAATACTGCAGGGAGTCTTAAGACAATTTGCTGTTAATGGATATTCCATATAAGAGAAGAATTTGGTAGCATTACTTTATCAGTTGATATGAAATTTCAGGTTAAGTGTAAATTAAAGCCAGTGGGCTAGTGTTTTAGGCCAACTACATAGTCTGTGAACCTTGTGGTCCTGACCGTGCTTAGGGAGAATATACTGTACACCATTATTAGTGTGGAAATATATACCGAATCTTAGCAGAATTACCCCGAGTTCAGATCCAGGGACAGGATCTACCCCGAGGGGAGAGGTAAGCTAGCACCATCGCTATTTTTTGACACCATGGAGCGAAATAGTAGAGCTGCCATGGCTCTCTCCCCCTAATGTGAACTTGTTATCTTCCAGATGATGGGCCATGTTTTGGTTCACTTTAGACGGAGTTGGACTTGTGCCTTTGAGGGCAGCTGTTTGTGACTGGGATGATGCAGCTGCCAATCCACCTGTACTTGTGCAGGCAAACTGACACTGTACACCTCTGCTCAGAGGGTGGACATCACCATGGGGGAGAGTGGGATTTTTCTTCTGCTGCAAGAAATCATGGTGGGCTTCCACATCTGCAGATGTGTCTTGTTCTGAATTGTGGAATAGGGACAGGACTGCACAGGTGCTTCTGCAGGTGTCCCACGTCAGCATTCTGCTCCAGCTGTCTGCTGCCTCAACACAACCAGCCTCTCTCTCGTCAGCACATGCCAATAGGCATTGAACCAGCTCTGGACAATATTCTGACATCAATCCATGACCTCAACTCAACCTTGCCACTGTAATGGCAACACACACCCTGGTCCTCTATAATATGAACACCGGTGCAGGTAAAATTCTACAGGCATAGTCCATATCAATTCAGACAGGCTAGTAAAAAAGCTTACCTTCATAGTCTCAGATGTTATTGAATTGAGCATATGTTAAAATTAAGGGCTAAGTAAGGAATACATATTTTTTTTGTTTTCTCCAAACAAATTTCTGCTCCAAAATGCAGGCTCCAAAGATGACACAGCACATACCATTTTGAAGATGAAAATTTTGGAAAAAAATTTAGACTGCTGTATCTCTGGACCAGTTCAAGATATTTTGTTGGTTTTCTTTACTTGAAAGCTAATTGCATTATGATAAAATGCCAATCAATAAAATTTTGATGTTTTTCCTGTTGAATAGTACCATACAGTTCCACATTCCCTGAAAATGAGAGCTTCCACTTTTAGGTTGAACAGGTTTTATAAACAACAGAAATTTTTTCCATACATAAAACCTGTTTTATTACCACATTATCACATATCAGGCTCATAAAAATAAAAACCTAGCTTTATTTAACATAATTTTAGTTTTGAAAGATGAGTAAGCGACTCATTTTTGAAGCATTTTAAATGGTTCCAAAATGTATGTGAAAGGTCCAAAGACAAAGGTTTCAATTTATACAACTTCTGTGCACTCTGTTTTTTTACTGAAATTAGCCAGTCAATCAATGAAAAATGT
This sequence comes from Schistocerca piceifrons, assembly GCF_021461385.2. NCBI lineage: Eukaryota > Metazoa > Arthropoda > Insecta > Orthoptera > Acrididae > Schistocerca > Schistocerca piceifrons. The sequence continues at coordinate 300,601,093 of NC_060138.1, forward strand.
GTTCCCCTGCTTCAGCATCTTCCTTTGATAGAGAGTGATGCCTTCCTGTTGCACCAACAGGAACTGGATCACTTACAACCTTCAACAAGTTGTTAACAGGAAGTGAGTACCAATGGCATTGTTGCTGTTCTTCAGCTGGAAATCTATATCCAGCAGCTGGTCCAAGTGGTAGCATAAATTTCACTACAACTTCGTTTAACTGTCTATAATCTCTGCAATCCACCAGTCACAGTCATACACACGTGCCACAAACATCCCCCTCTCAGGTTGTGAATCCGTATATTATCCTGCTGCTTCCGAGGTCTTGGCCGAATGAACGAAATTTCTTCTTTCTTGCTCTTCAAAGTGTTGCAATATGAGTTCGCCAATCAGTTTAGGCCCAAAAATGTGTCTTCTGAATTCCTTTCACAGGAGTAATTTGTTTGGACCAGTCTTCTTTTTCCTGCTCACAGAATTCTTCAATTTACTCTTTGGACACAAGAATAAGGGCTGTGGAAGATTTCACGACTCTCATAAAATTCTCAGCATTCGGAATTGCAGCTGTATTTGGTCTGCAAAGATTATGTTTTGTAGCATGGAGCTTCAGCCAGGCCGCCTACACCATCACAAGGCCCCTTCCTGTGACCAGTAGCACTGTATACCCAGTGAGTTGGTGGCACAAGTAACTGACTCAATTCAAACAGCTGGTAACAATTTTTAAAATGACTAGGAGCACCATCAGAAATTATGATGATGATCTGTGCCCCTTTTTGCAGTTGAAGAATTTTGCGCATTGCTAGCAAAGTATGTGCTGAGTCATGTCCTGTGTTGTTACTTACAACTGCAGCACTTGTGGTCTTGTTTTGAAAATATGTCACGCCTGTAAAAATTGAAACCTGTACGACTTGTGGGAGAATTACAGACCAGTTCTCAGCAAAATCACAGTGAAGCACTAAATATAGTTCTTCAGCCTGTACACACCCTTTCCCTTCTGCAATGTGTTGTTGCAATTTCTTCAGATGCTGGTGTGTTACTGCTTTCACTGACCATTTATCAAGTTCATCAATGAAATTGTCAAAGGCAATAGTTTTCTTACTTAATTTATTCTCTTACCATGTCATATATGTAGTTTCTGCAGAGTTATCTTCCAGGCCAAGTCTCTGTTAAGACAGTCCTCCCTTTCCAGGGCAGTCACCACATTCTTGAAACAAATAAATCTCTCGCTTTACATAACAGACCTCTAATGACTTCACACGCCCAACCAAGGTGTTATATGTCACATGCTCCAGAAAGTTCTTCAACGTTATCGGATTAAACATACTGTTATGAAGTACAAAAGGAGCATAGGTTTCATAACACTGTACAAACTTTCTTGATTTTTCTATCATATACTGTGATACTGACGGAACGTGGTTCAAAATTATTTTCTTTGAAAATGTCTCTGGAATAATAATTAAAACTTGCACATTTTAACTGCAGGTTGCACAATATTTAACAGCCGAAATGATTTTTGTGAAAAATTCCTGACAAGAGATGGAAGAGCGATTTTGTTCATTTTCTTCTGAATATGGAATTTCTACTTTGAAGAGTGTGATCAGCTTTGCTGTAGGGTACTCATCCATAGCTTTAGCAATTTCTCTGCAATTTCTTGATGCATAGAGCTTATGACTGGACTTCACTGACCACAGTTTCTTAACAGGACTAACACTTACCTCTGTAGTTAACTGATTCAGGGTATTTAATTCTTCCTCTATTGAACCAAAATCTGCATCATCTGCACTGTGGGAGGCTTCACCTTGTTCAGATACTACCATTGTTGTTATTCTGTTAAAATATTTAGAACACAAAAAGTTGTCACTGGAAACATCTTCACTTTGAAACAGAGTCTTTGAATGAGAACACTTATTCCCAACCTGAACAAAGTCTGTTTTTGTTTGTCTTATATATCAATTTTTTATGTTGTTGTTGTTGTTGTGGTCTTCAGTCCTGAGTCTGGTTTGATGCAGCTCTCCATGCTACCCTATCCTGTGCAAGTTTCTTCATCTCCCAGTACCTACTGCAACCTACATCCTTCTGAATCTGCTTAGTGTATCCATCTCTTTGTCTCCCTCTACGATTTTTACCCTCCATGCTGCCCTCCAATGCTAAATTTGTGATCCCTTGATGCCTCAGAACATGTCCTACCAACCAGTCCCTTCTTCTCGTCAAGTTGTGCCACAAATTCCTCTTCTCCCCAATTCTATTCAATACCTCCTCATTAGTTATGTGATCTACCCATGTAATCTTCAGCATTCTTCTGTAGCACCAGATTCCGAAAGCTTCTATTCTCTTCTTGTCCAAACTATTTATCGTCCATGTTTCACTTCCATACATGGCTACACTCCATACAAATACTTTAAGAAACGACTTCCTGACACTTAAATCTACACTCGATGTTAACAAATTTCTCTTCTTCAGAAACGCTTTCCTTGCCATTGCCAGTCTACATTTTATATCTTCTCTACTTCAATCATGATCAGTTATTTTGCTCCCCAAATAGCAAAACTCCTTTACTACTATAATTGTCTCATTTCCTATTCTAATTCCCTCAGCATCACCCGACTTAATTCGACTACATTCCATTATCCTCGTTTTGCTTTTGTTGATGTTCATCTTATATCCTCCTTTCAAGACACTGTCCATTCCATTCAACTGCCCTTCCAAGTCCTTTGCTGTCTCTGACAGAAATACAATGTCATTGGCGAACCTCAAAGTTTTTACTTCTTCTCCATGGATTTTAATACCTACTCCGAATTTTTCTTTTGTTTCCCTTACTGTTTGCTCAATATACAGATTGAATAACGTTGGGGAGAGGCTACAGCCCTGTCTCACTCCCTTCCCAACCACTGCTTCCCTTTCATGCCCCTCTACACTTGTAACCGCCATGTGGTTTCTGTACAAATTGTAAATAGCCTTTCGCTCCCTGTATTTAACCCCTGCCACCTGTAGAATTTGGAAGAGAGTATTCCAGTCAACAGTGTCAAAAGCTTTCTCTAAGTCTACAAATGCTAGAAACGTAGGTTTGCCTTTTCTTAATCTTTCTTCTAAGATAAGTCGTAAGGTCAGTATTGCCTCACGTGTTCCAATATTTCTACGGAATCCAAACTGATCTTCCCCGATGTCGGCTTCTACCAGTTTTTCCATGCGTCTGTAAAGAATTCGTGTTAGTATTTTGCAGCTGTGACTTATTAAACTGATAGTTTGGTAATTTTCACATCTGTCAACACCTGCTTTCTTTGGGATTGGAATTATTATATTCTTCTTGAAGTCTGAGGGTACTTCGCCTGTCTCATACATCTTCCTCACCAGATGGCAGAGTTTTGTCAGGACTGGCTCTCCCAAGGCCGTCAGTAGTTCTAATGGAATGTTGTCAACTCCCGGGGCCTTGTTTCGTCTCAGGTCTTTCAGTGCTCTGAGAAACTCTTCACGCTGTATTGTATCTCCCATTTCATCTTCATCTACATTCTCTTCCATTTCTATAATATTATCCTCAAGTACATCGCCCTTGTATAGACCCTCTATATACTCCTTCCATCTTTCTGCTTTCCCTTCTTTGGTTAGAACTGGGATTCCATCTGAGCTCTTGATATTCATACAAGTGGTTCTCTTTTCTCCAAAGGTCTCTAATTTTCCTGTAGGCAGTATCTATCTTACCCCTAGTGAGATAAGCCTCAACATCCTTACATTTGTCCTCTAGCCATCCCTGCTTAGCCATTTTGCACTTCCTGTCGATCTCATTTTTGAGTCATTTGTATCCCTTTTTGCCTGCTTCATTTACTGCATTTTTATATTTTCTTTCATCAATTAAATTCAATATTTCTTCTGTTACCCATGGAGTTCTACCAGCCCTCATCTTTTTACCTACTTGATCCTCTGCTGCCTTCACTACTTCATCCCTCAAAGCTACCCATTCTTCTTCTACTGTATTTCTTTCCCCCATTCCTGTCAATTGTTCCCTTATGCTCCCCCTGAAACTCTGTACAACCTCTGGTTTAGTCAGTTTATCCAGGTCCCATCTCCTTAAATTCCCACCTTTTTGCAGTTTCTTCAGTTTTAATCTACAGGTCATAACCAATAGATTGTGGTCAGAGTCCACATCTGCCCCTGGAAATGTCTTACAATTTAAAACCTGGTTCCTAAATCTCTGTCTTACCATTATATAATCTATCTGAAACCTTTTAGTATCTCCAGGGTTCTTCCATGTATACAGCCTTCTTTCATGATTCTTGAACCAAGTGTTAGCTACGACTAAGTTGTGTTCTGAGCAAAATTCTACCAGGCGGCTTCCTCTTTCATTTCTTATCCCCAATCCACATTCACCTACTATGTTTCCTTCTCTCCCCTTTCCTACTACCAAATTCCAGTCACCCATGACTATTAAATTTTCATCTCCCTTCACTATCTGAATAATTTCTTTTATTTCATCATACATTTCTTCAATTTCTTCGTCATCAGCAGAGCTAGTTGGCATATAAACTTTTACTACTGTAGCAGGCGTGGGCTTCGTGTCTATCTTGGCCACAATAACGTGTTCACTATGCTATTTGTAGTAGCTTACCCGCATTCCTATTTTCCTATTCATTATTAAACCTACTCCTGCATTACCCCCATTTGATTTTGTGTTTATAACCCTGTAGTCACCTGACCAGAAGTCTTGTTCCTCCTGCCACCGAACTTCACTAATTCCCACTATATCTAACTTTAACCTATCCATTTCCCTTTTTATATTTTCTAACCTACCTGCTCGATTAAGGGATCCGACATTCCACGCTCCGATCCGTAGAACGGCAGTTTTCTTTCTCCTGATAACAATGTCCTCTTGAGTAGTCCCCGCCCGGAGATCCGAATGGGGGACTACTTTACCTCCGGAATATTTTACCCAAGAGGACGCCTCATCATTTAGCCATACAAACTATTTGCATATCCACTTTTTTATGGATATGCAAATAGTCATCATACTTCACTCTCCCGCGTCCCCAGTCAGAAGACATTTCAAACAGTCCTTTTCACAAAACACACTGCAACTGTGCCAACTGGCAAATTCCTCATGAAAAAAACTGAACTCAGTGGATGGTCTCAGATTTCTTAGAAGCCTCTTCAGTAAACATATTCACACTGAACAACTACAATACAGAAACCTGCAATGAACAACCATGACAAAGAAACTGACAAGAAACTGCAACAAAGTGTACAAAATATCTGTAACAATGAAAGTGAAAAGAAATAACCGCAACAAAGACAATAGAAATAAACACCGTAACAAATAAATTAGTAAGAAACAATTTCACTGAAGACATACATTACCCCTGAAAGTTAAAAAAAAAGCTCTCTCTTGCAGAGAATATAGTACTACAGGGTACTTACTAATCACAAGGAAAAAAAAAAACATGTAACTTTTCTGGACTGGAATTTTTGGAAAAAAATTTTTTTCTGTAAATTATACAAAAATTTCAAAAAGGCGACAGTACAAGAACTTAGACAGATATGTCCAAACGGAGGATACCATTGTAATCATAAAGAAATTTTCTTTCAAATAAAGAAACTCTAACAAAATATCTAGAACTGTTACAGAGACACAACATTTTAAAAAAATTTCCAAAATTCACATCTTCAAAATTGTGTTCACAATGTCATCTTTGGAGGCCTCTATCTCGGGGCAGGATTTTTTTTTTTTTGGAAAAAAACCCAAAAAATATGTGTTTCTTACTTACTCCTGAATTTTAACATATGCTAAATTCAATAGCATCTGAGACTATGAAGGTAACCCTCCTGCCTGAAGTGATATGGGTTATGCCTACAATACTATACATTAAAATATGGTGAGTGGTCTACATCAGAAAGTTTGTACCGAGTTATGAAACCTATGCTCCTTTTGTACTTTATAACAGTATGTGTAATCTGAACTTGATTTGATCCACACAAACTACTACTTGAGGACTTGGAACAAGCTGCAATAAACAGCATTTATTTGGAAAGAACTGATAAAACTGTAAAACTAAGGAATATGTTACATTAAATTAGTCAGTGAAGTTATTCTTGTAGTGTTTATAAGTTGTCTGCTATTATCTGTAGGGCAGATTCAATGCACATTGATTTGCAGACTACCCGCAACTGTTGATAAAGAAGAGGGATGAATGTTGGTATGTGTGATTAGACCCTATGACAGCAGTGGCAGACCATTGTTATTAAGTTTATGGATCACACACATTACGCCAGTAGTATACAGGATGACAACTTACACAATTTCCAGTAATTAAAAGAGACAGACCAACAGACCTACATTCTGAATGCTGTAACACAATGATCAGATGTCTCAGGATCGGATTTAATCTTTGTTGGTTGTTATTTGATAGAAAGTTTGTCACCAGAAGAAGTTAGAGAGACACATGATCAACTGCAGAGTTTTCCTGTTAACAAGAATTGTAACATGAGAATAATTTTAAGTGGAAGGAGATAAATTTCTGCTCGGCCCTACATCGTAAGTGTTTGCTCTGCCATAACTGTATTTTGTTCCACAAGTACGGGCATGTCTAGACTCAGAATTTTAGTTTTCATCAGATGGCTTGCCAATCTCCAACCACTGGAAATAAACGAGAAACGTCAGTGTCATATATAGGCTGCATCGGAGCTAAGAATCTGGACATCTAGACCACGTTTGATGGAGAAAATGACAACTGCAACTAATGGGCACCTACCAGATCCCCAACCATAGTAGACAATTTAATTACTCTTACTGTTTCCTGTGCAAATGAGGATAATGATTCTTACAAGAAATTTCAACCACACCATGTGTGGTTCCACCGATAATGTAAAAAACAGGAAAAATTAAAAAGACATGCATGAAGATATTTTATACTAAGTGATAATTTCGATATTTTTTATGGCAACAGCAATCTACTACTAAAAATAAGAAATCTTTTGAAGTTTCGAAACAAAAATAATTCTAGTATTTGTGGCAGGGAAAACTGAAAGGCATGCTAAAAATCAACTCTGGCTACAGTTCCAGGGAACCTAACAATATGGTGAGTAATTACCATTACTTTTTATTTAACTGTATGTGATAACTGAGAGATAAATGTGCAGTTTACATTTTCTACTTGTTACAATTTAAACATAATTTGTTTTCTCCCATGTCTGGTTCAAATGGCTCTGAGCACTATGTGACTTAACTTCTGAGGTCATCAGTCCCCCTAGGACTTAGAACTACTTAAACCTAACTAACCTAGGGACATCACACACATTCATGCCCAAGGCAGGATTCGAACCTGCGACCGCAGCGGTCGCGCGGTTCCCGACTATAGCGCCTAGAACCGTTCGGCCACTCCTCCCATGTCTGGAATATGTGTTTTTCTTTCTCATTTAAATTTTATTTTACAATCAAATTTGGCTCTCAATAAAGGAGATAAAAATATATATTTTCATCTAGGTGCTCACCGTCCATTTCAACCAGCAGCTGGTTCAGAGTATTTTCTTGTTCTGAATGGCCACCAAAAGCACGACCACCTCTTTTTCTACCAACTGCATCAATTTCGTCAATAAATAGAATGCAAGGTGCATGTTTTCGTGCCATAGCAAACATGTCTCTGACCTGTCAAAAAGTCAAAGTTTCAAAATACTGTCAAAATAAAAGAATTTTAATTTCTGAACACACACAGTTACTAACCCGAGACGGGCCAACTCCCACAAACATTTCAAGGAATTCAGAACCTGAAACTGTTATGAAAGGCACATTTGCTTCACCAGCAGTTGCCTTTGCAAGTAACGTTTTGCCAGTTCCTGGAGGACCTAAAACATAAACATAACATTAATTGACTGTTCCGTTGGTTCTTGGTAGAATATTTTATACATTACGAATGAAAAAGTCACAACAATGGTGTAATACTCTACTATATATTTTTTTTATTTTATACGTAAGTTCTTTGACTGTCGTGCAATCAGGTACAAGGATGAATATTAATCTTTATAACTGAAATCGCATAACAGGCAAAAACTGATTTATAAAATAATAAATACTGTAGAACATTACACCAGTTTTTGTGTTTTTCATTCATAATAAAAAAATAATAGTCTCAAAGTTCAAATGCCGTTATGTACACAATAAAGCTAGGATAGTTTCTGCACAGTACATTTATCCATCAATAGCAAGTCATTAGGTAACACGTTAACAGCTTTAGATCTCTCAAATCTTTGTGCCTTAAAGGTATATGAATTGTTCTACTGATTAGAACAACGTCAACACACACACTTTTTTTGATCAATGTCTTAACACTTGTATTTTCATGCGAATGTACAATTTGGAATATATTATGATGCCTTTATAATGCCTTTTCCATTGTAATATTAAGGAATTAGCTTGTGGTGACTTTAGCATCAAATTCAAACATTGGAGGAGATCAATGTGACACGTGATGTACTGGTGAAGAAGTAAAATCTAAACTGGATGCGTACTATAGCAGGGTGTATCGTGGACAAGGGAAAAAAAATCCTGGATATACCCTTTAAAAAATATACCTTTCCCCAGGGGAAAATACACTTTTACGGTGCTAAGTGACAGTAGGTTTTTCGTAGATTTTTTCCTTTGGAACTGTAAAACTTATCAATCCTTTGAATGGTTTATACATTGGCAAGTAACTTCCCCGGGGGGGGGGGAAGAGAAGTTCTGAAAAGACTACTGATGGGGGGGGGGGGGGGGGGGGGGGGGGGGGGGAAGGGAGAGGCGTTTTGGAAAGACCTTTGATGTGCAGCAACATATAGGGTGCATATTTTCGTATTGCGAAAGTATAAATTCGAATTGCACCAAACACAGTACGTTAGTTTCCGAAGCGTTGAAATCGAGACTGCGATTTCCTTTTTGTAAGCCAGTCATATCTCGTGCCGCGTGATCTCACTGGCCGATGACACCAGATATTCAGAGCATAGGACACGTGCTGTTGTCAGCCAATAGCAAGATCACTGTTACGTAAAGCGAACACACAAAGAGGAAAAGTTCATAGTTTACATTAATATACCTACAAGAAAAGCTAAGCTTTTACAGATAATATTGGTCTCTAAGATTAATAAGCTACAAGAGAAGCTAACCATTCACATGTAGTAACAATCTTTTTTTGAATGTGTTATACTTTAAGATACATCACACAAATGTGCCAGTAAATTTAAAATAATGCCATAAATGTTTGGTCCTCTGGGCTCGAAATTCTTGTAAGTGGCTGGTCCTCAAAGTGTTCAGTTTTAAAAGCTCTGTGACTTAAGAAATTCATCCCACTTTCTCACACTTAACATAATTCAACTTTCGTAAAAAGAAATTTATTTTGAAAGAAACACTTTTTGAATCACCGTTCTCAATACTATCCCGAGACTTTTAGAAACAGGTTCGATATGGCAGTTGCCAGAGAATGCCAGAAAACAGGCATTATTGAGCGTGAGCAGCTTCTGACGATTACTGAGGTACGACTGGATCCACTTTCCAGACTGGCCTCTAATTCCATAATTACTTAATTTACACAAGAGAAGGCCATGATCAATTACATGAAAGGCTTTATTTAGATCCAGAAATATCCCAGATACATGTTGTTTATCATCCACTGCTTTTAATACTTCATTTAAGAAGGCAAAAATTGCTGACTGAGTTGACTTTCCACCTCTAAACCCATGTTGGGAGTCACTTACCAGCCTCTCTCTATTTAAGAAAACTGTTAATCTTCTAAGAAACATTTTTTCCATAATTTTGCTGAAGCCTGACAAAACTGAAACTGTTCTATAATTAGCAATATCACTTCTTGCACCCTTCTTATTCAAAGGTGTTACTTTTGCAGTTTTTAGATTATTTGGAAATACACCACTCTTAAAAGATGAATTTCCTATGCCTGTTAGTGGTTCCACAATAAATGTTGCACTAGCTTTGATAACAGCATCTGGTATCTCATCAACACCCGCTGAATATTTATTAGGTAATTCTTTTAGGATTCTTGAGAGTTTCTCAGGTGTTTCTGGATACTGTGTTTGAATGAATTTTTTGATTGAGTGACTGGTTGGCAGTTTGTCATGGTGTGTATTTATTAACTGCTTCGCTATATTTGAGAAATAATTGTTGAAAGCAGTAGTAACATGTTGGGGGTCAGTTAGTTTATTTTCATTCATGATCAGCTGTATACACTCCTGGAAATTGAAATAAGAACACCGTGAATTCATTGGCCCAGGAAGGGGAAACTTTATTGACACATTCCTGGGGTCAGATACATCACATGACCACACTGACAGAACCACAGGCACATAGACACAGGCAACAGAGCATGCACAATATCGGCACTAGTACAGTGTATATCCACCTTTCGCAGCAATGCAGGCTGCTATTCTCCCATGGAGACGATCGTAGAGATGCTGGATGTAGTCCTGTGGAACGGCTTGCCATGCCATTTCCACCTGGCGCCTCAGTTGGACCAGCGTTCGTGCTGGACGTGCAGACCGCGTGAGACGACGCTTCATCCAGTCCCAAACATGCTCAATGGGGGACAGATCCGGAGATCTTGCTGGCCAGGGTAGTTGACTTACACCTTCTAGAGCACGTTGGGTGGCACGGGATACATGCGGACGTGCATTGTCCTGTTGGAACAGCAAGTTCCCTTGCCGGTCTAGGAATGGTAGATCGATGGGTTCGATGACGGTTTGGATGTACCGTGCACTATTCAGTGTCCCCTCGACGATCACCAGTGGTGTACGGCCAGTGTAGGAGATCGCTCCCCACACCATGATGCCGGGTGTTGGCCCTGTGTGCCTCGGTCGTATGCAGTCCTGATTGTGGCGCTCTTCTGCACGGCGCCAAACACGCATACGACCATCATTGGCACCAAGGCAGAAGCGACTCTCATCGCTGAAGACGACACGCCTCCATTCGTCCCTCCATTCACGCCTGTCGCGACACCACTGGAGGCGGGCTGCACGATGTTGGGGCGTGAGCGGAAGACGGCCTAACGGTGTGCGGGACCGTAGCCCAGCTTCATGGAGACGGTTGCGAATGGTCCTCGCCGATACCCCAGGAGCAACAGTGTCCCTAATTTGCTGGGAAGTGGCTGTGCGGTCCCCTACGGCACTGCGTAGGATCCTACGGTCTTGGCGTGCATCCGTGCGTCGCTGCAGTCCGGTCCCAGGTCGACGGGCACGTGCACCTTCCGCCGACCACTGGCGACAACATCGATGTACTGTGGAGACCTCACGCCCCACGTGTTGAGCAATTCGGCGGTACGTCCACCCGGCCTCCCACATGCCCACTATACGCCCTCACTCAAAGTCCGTCAACTGCACATACGGTTCACGTCCACGCTGTCGCGGCATGCTACCAGTGTTAAAGACTGCGATGGAGCTCCGTATGCCACGGCAAACTGGCTGACACTGACGGCGGCGGTGCACAAATGCTGCGCAGCTAGCGCCATTCGACGGCCAACACCGCGGTTCCTGGTGTGTCCGCTGTGCCGTGCGTGTGATCATTGCTTGTACAGCCCTCTCGCAGTGTCCGGAGCAAGTATGGTGGGTCTGACACACCGGTGTCAATGTGTTCTTTTTTCCATTTCCAGGAGTGTATTACTGTGATTAACTGGCCTGGTACCCATTTTGTTCCTTATAATTCTTTCCACATTTCAAAGCCTGAATCTGTTATACACTTAACAGGAAGCAAAGAGATTAATGGCCCAGGATTTTCACCATTTTGCATACTTTCCTCGTAAAGTAAGAGTAATTTTATATACTACCATTAGGGGGAATTTTTATAAGCTAGTAACTGCAAATTACAACAAAAAACTGTTTACGAAGTGATACTTTCAATAACCATGCATTGAAGGTGAACAACAGAAGTTTGCATCAGCATAGTGATGAAAATTGTGGAATTTTTCACTATACATGTCTCACAAACACATATCCGTAACATTCATGACACGTAAAACCCATGCTCGCCATTTGTTACAATGGATATACTTCTAGGGACTTCTGACACCTCACCACAAGTATCACACATGTCCAACAGCTGCGAATCTATTGCCATGGCAACCTAATACTGTGGTGCACACAGATTAGATTAGATTAGATTAGATTAGATTAATACTAGTTCCATGGATCATGAATACGATATTTCGTAATGATGTGGAACGAGTCGAATTTTCCAATACATGACATAATTAGGTTAATTTAACAACATATTTAAATTAATACAACAATTTTATTTTTTTGTGTGTTTTGTTTTTCTTTATTTTTTATTTTTATTTTTTTAATATTTTTGTTTTGTTTTTTTTCTTTTTTTTCTTTTTTTTTCTTAATTTATATCTAAAAATTCCTCTATGGAGTAGAAGGAGTTGTCATTCAGAAATTCTTTTAATTTCTTCTTAAATACTTGTTGGTTATCTGTCAGACTTTTGATACTATTTGGTAAGTGACCAAAGACTTTAGTGCCAGTATAATTCACCCCTTTCTGTGCCAATATTAGATTTAATCTTGAATAGTGAAGATCGTCCTTTCTCCTAGTATTGTAGTTATGCACACTGCTATTACTTTTGAATTGGGTTTGGTTGTTAATAACAAATTTCACAAGAGTATATATACTGAGAAGCTACTGTGAATATCCCTAGATCCTTAAATAAATGTCTGCAGGATGATCTTGGGTGGACTCCAGCTATTATTCTGATTACACGCTTTTGTGCAATAAATACTTTATTCCTCAGTGATGAATTACCCCAAAATATGATGCCATATGAAAGCAATGAGTGAAAATAGGCGTAGTAAGCTAATTTACTAAGATGTTTATCACCAAAATTTGCAATGACCCTTATTGCATAAGTAGCTGAACTCAAACGTTTCAGCAGATCATCAATGTGTTTCTTCCAATTTAATCTCTCATCAATGGACATACCTAAAAATTTGGAATACTCTACCTCAGCTATATGCTTCTGATTAAGGTCTATATTTATTAATGGCGTCATACCATTCACTGTACGGAACTGTATGTACTGTGTCTTATCAAAAATCAGTGAGAGTCCGTTTACAAGGAACCACTTAGTAATTTTCTGAAAGACAGTATTGACAATTTCATCAATTAATTCTTGTTTCTCAGGTGTGATTACTATACTTGTATCATCAGCAAAGAGAACTAACTTTGCCTCTTCATGAATATAGAATGGCAAGTCATTAATATATAATAAGAACAACAAAGGACCCAAGACTGACCCTTGTGGAACCCCATTCTTGATAGTTCCCAGTTTGAGGAATGTGCTGATCTTTGCACGTTACGAGAACTACTTATTTCAACTTTCTGCACTCTTCCAGTTAGGTACGAATTAAACCATTTGTGCACTGTCCCACTCATGCCACAATATTTGAGCTTGTCTAGCAGAATTTCATGATTTACACAATCAAAAGCCTTTGAGAGATCACAAAAAATCCCAATGGGTGGTGTTCGGTTATTCAGATCATTCAAAATTTGACTGGTGAAAGCATATATGGTATTTTCTGTTGAAAAACCTTTCTGGAAACCAAACTGACATTTTGTTAGTACTTCATTTTTACAGATATGTGAAGCTACTCTTGAATACATTACTTTCTCAAAAATTTTGGATAAAGCTGTTAGAAGGGAGATTGGACAGTAATTGTTGACATCAGATCTATCCCCCTTTTTATGCAAAGGTATAACAATAGCATATTTCAGTCTATCAGGGAAAATGCCCTGTTCCAGAGAGCTATTACACAGGTGGCTGAGAGTCTTACTTATCTGTTGAGAACAAGCTTTTAGTATTTTGCTGGAAATGCCATCAATTCCATGTGAGTTTTTGCTTTTAAGCAAGTTTATTATTTTCCTAATTTCAGAGGGAGAAGTGGGTGAGATTTCAATTGTATCAAATTGCATAGGTATGGCCTCTTCCATTAACAGCCTAGCATCTTCTAATGAACACCTGGATCCTACTATATCCACAACATTTAGAAAATGATTATAAAAAATATTTTCAACTTCTGACTTTTTGTTCGTAAAGTTTTCATTCAATTTGATGGCAGTACTGTCTTCCTGTGCTCTTGGTTGACCTGTTTCTCTTTTAATAATATTCCAAATTGTTTTAATTTTATTATCAGAGTTGCTGATTTCAGACATGATACACAAACTTCTGGATTTTTTAATAACTTTTCTTAATATAACACAGTAGTTTTTATAATTTTTGATAGTTTCTGGGTCACTACTCTTTCTTGCTGTCAGATACATTTCCCTTTTCCGGTTACAAGATATTTTTATACCCTTAGTAAGCCATGGTTTGTTACAAGGTTTCTTACGAGTATATTTAACTATTTTCTTGGGGAAGCAGTTTCAAATGCATTTACAAAAATGTCATGAAATAAATTATATTTTAAATTGGCATCAGGTTCATGGTACACCTCATCCCAGTCTAACTGCTGTAGGCTTTCCCTGAAATTTGCAATTGTTAAATCTTTGACTGAACGTACTACTTTGGAGGACTGTTTAGTATTGCTGAATGGAGCTATGTCATATATTGTAACTAGCTGTGCACCATCATCAGAAAGACCATTCTCAACAGGCTGAGCATTTATCTGGTTAAACTTATCTTGGTCTATAAAGAAGTTATCTATCAGTGAGCTGCTATCCTTTACCACCCGAGTAGGAAAATCAATAACGGGTGTCAAATTGAAAGAACCGAGTAATACTTCAAGGTCATTTTTCCTATTACCCTCTTTCAGAGAATCTACATTGAAGTCCCCACAAATAATAATTTGCTTCCCCCTGTCTGACAGATAGCACAACAAGGAGTCCAAATTTTTCAGAAATAGATGAAAATTTCCTGATGGGGACCTATATACAGTTACAATTATAAATGTGCCTTTATTTAATTTAAGCTCACAGGCACATGCTTCTATATGTTTCTCTATACAAAACTTTTTTGTTTCTATACTTTTTGCACAATGATAACTTTTGACATATATGGCAACTCCTCCTTTCTCCATATTTTCTCTCATTACATGTGCAGAGAGCTTATATCCACTTACATTTACCTTATCCATATCAGTAACAATGTGATGCTCAGACAGGCATAGTATATCTATTTCATTCTCAGCTTCTAAATCTTCTAAACAAACCAGAAGCTCATCTACTTTATTCTTTAAACTCCCAATATTTTGATGAAATATACTTACATTATTTTTAATTATACTTTTATGAGAACCTTTCCTTATTCTAACATTTGCAGTACTCTCCTGTCTGAGTTTCTCATTGTGCTTAGGCCTAGTTCCTATACCAGTGGTCACATGGTGTTCAGAGAGGCAGATTATGTCAACTGGGTTGGGTGACTTTAATTCATCAATGGAATTACCTAGGACTGAGATACAACTTGGTGGAGATAAAATTTCTGGTGATTGGTGAAAATTTATAATTGATAGCTGTGATTGGTGATCCAATGTGCTAGAATTGTGCTGTTTAATTTCTTTCCTAAACTGAAGATTTGTTTCAATCCTGACCTCTCGTACAACTTGACATCTTTCTGTCTTACCTATCCTAAAAAAGATGCTGCTCCAACACCTGTAACCACTGGTATTTTACCATTCATGGCAGTGCCTCCCCCCTTAAATTTCCTGCTATTACCCCAGCCAGTTTCCCCTTCCCTTTCCTGTTGAGATGTAGGCTGTGCCTGGTATAGTCCCACCTACTGAGATAATCAACAGGAACCACACCAATATGAGCCCCCGCACCCGACCCAAGCAGCCGTTCCAACTCCAAATTAACTCTCCCAACAGAAGAGTTCAAATGAGGCCGGTCATGGCGTCTCAGGACAGATACAAATTCATCATTGGTGTGTCTCGATGCCGACGCAATCTTTACCAGGTCACACTCTATACTGTACCCAGGATCTCTGTCGATGTTGTTCCCTGGCCCTCCAACAATAACCACGGTGTCTTCCCTGGTAAATCCTTTACAGAGTGAACCTAAATCCTCTGTCACCTGATCCAGACTAGCACTCGGTCTGAAAAAAATTTGTGACCTGGTATTCTGGTCCTAATTCCTCCTGCAGAAGTTGGCCTACACCTCTGGCATGAGAACTGCCTAACAACAAAACTTTCTTCCTTTTCGATGACTTTCCTACATTCTTTTTCAATTTCCTATTGAAAGTTTGTTGTGTCCTGTCTACACCTACCTCTGCTTGAGGCTCATCAGTTTCTAACTGAAGCAACAGGTCAAACTTATTTTTGACATTCACCACAAAACTGTCAGACTTAGTTCTAGGCCTGTTCCTTCTGCTACCTGTTGCCACTTTGTTACTGGCCCAAATGACATCTGATGAGAACAAAATACAACTAACCAGCAACACAGTTGCTGTCTTCAACAAGCTAATGCCAATAGATGTACAAGATGTCTTAAACCCACTGCCCACTGGAGAAAAATATGATAATATTAAACAATCAAAGTTTAGTTTTTTGTCATAGCCATAGGCAAAAAGCTTCTAAAAGCTCCTACAAATGGAAGAACTTCGATCGCATGCCATCTCAGCTAACTTCTTGTCTTTGAATTATTGTGGGCAATGCAGTGAACAGTCAGCCCATGAAACATTAGGCTTTCACAGTTGCTAGTAGATTGCCATAAAATTCTAATGGTGTTATCAGAGACCACGACGCACTGGCAGAAAACAGAGACAACACTGTGGGAGTGTCTCCGTAAACAAAGAGTTGAGCGAGTCAGAGAATCTTATTCAATGTTATTTTGTGACATTTCACCAACCAAGAAACAGACCTGCTATATCACAAAAGTTTGGTACAGTAATTCTACCATGCTGCCCACCTTACCAAGGAGAATATTGCCCGTAATCTGTAGTGTTGGCAAATGATTCCAGACAGGACAGTTGTCGGGTATTCATAATGAAATAGGTGATGAAACTGCAATTCCTGTCCAACAATGGAGCTGACATGTCCGAGTCTCCATCAATCCACCTATTGTGATACATACAGATGACAACTACCTAAATATCTCAAATAGGTACACATAAGATTTCCACTTTGGTATATCAACCATCTTTGACTTCAACTAAGTTGCATGTGTTATTTATTTGTTGTCAGTGTAGCATATCCAATAATCTGCTACCAGACCTACAACAGTGGCATATATGTAATGATTCAACAACCTTAGGACAGTTGCTACTCACCATATGGTGGCGATCCTGAGTCGCAGATAGGCACAACAAAAAGACTGCCACAAAATAAGCTTTCAGTTAACAAGGCCGTTGTCAAAAGCAGACAACAGATACGCACATACACTCATGAAAATGCATGTCTCACCCTGTGTGTGTGTGTGTGTGTGTGTGTGTGTGTGTGTGTGTGTGTGTGTGTTTTATTTTGACAAAGGCCTTGGTTGCCAGTGCTGATCAACACATTGCTGAAGCTGCTGGCAGTTGTGGATGCATCCACCATTACTGTGATAAGGTATTTGAGGTAGAGGATGTGCAGAAGTGTGGCCTTTCCTATAGTGGATTTCACTTAACAGAAAGCTGTTTTTACTTCTCTGCTGTTATGTGTATCATGGCTTCAGCAAACCCCTGAGGAATTTATGGGGTAGCATGGCCAAAAGTGCAAGAGTGTGAATGAATCATCCATAGAAGTTCATTAGGCATACGAATTATCACAATTCATGAATGGTGGTGGGTTGTGGCAACTAAGTAGTGGCTTCCACCTTGTTTCTTTGTTAACTGCCATCAGAAGGATGCATGAACTGCTTGATGGTAATTTTTTCACTTTAGAAGTAAGTGATTCTAGTAGACAGCAGACACTGTCCTTATCTGGAGAGATTGCACTTCTAGGCATACTTATCCATATTTCAACTGATGTGGGTAGTCAACTGTAGTCCCCATTCAAGTACAAGCAACACTGCTGAATATGAAACTGACAACTGCCTACCACCACCTATAACAAGGCTATCCTCAGATTTGTTCCCTATACTCACAATAGACCTGGAAATCAATGTGTAATGTATGTCATTTCAAATCTAAGCATCTGGCACAATATGAACAAGAAATTAAAACAAGTGTGAATGTAAGAAAGCTTTGAGAGACAGACAGACACACACAAATGAGAAAGAACACATGCTCGTTTTCAGAACAAATCATTTGACAAGCTAGAGGACACACGCCCACGCCCACGCCCACGCCCGCACCCGCGCCCACGCCCGCGCACGCCCGCGTTGAGACTGCATTTCTGCGGGGGAGAGCGGGGACCTCACCTGTCTGTGAAGGTCTGTTTGTGAGATCTTCAGCATATTGGGGAAGGAAATTTTGTCATTGCAAGTAAAGTGCCTACAGCTGGCCAGGCTGTTAGGGAGAGATTTTTTGTTGTGGAAGGGGTGACAGCTGTCAAAATGTGGGCAAAATTGGTGATTACTGGATTCAATATGGACAGTGGTGTGGATGGAGCCATCAGAGGAGCGTAAGTCGTCATCCAAGAAGGTGGCATGTTGGGCCGAGGATTAGGCGAAGTGGATGGGAGAGAAGGTGTTGCGGTTGTGGAGGAATGAGGATAGTGTGTCTTAGCCCTGAGTCCAGATCACGAACTTAACATAAATGAACCTGAACCAGACCAGACAAACAGTCTGGGGAGACTAGGGAGGTTTCCTCTAGATGGCCCATAAAAAGACGCATAGGAGAGTGCCACGTGGGTGTCCATGACCATGCTATAAGTTTATTTATATACCTTCCCATCAAAGGAGAAGTAGTTGTGTGTGAGGATATAGTTGGCAAGATGTACGGGGAATGAGATAGTGGGTTTGCAGTCTGAAGGACAATGGGAGAGGTAGTGTTCGAGAATGGCAAGGCCATGGGAATGAGGGATGTTGGCATATAGGGAGGCGAGTGACAACCACTTTTAACTGTGTCTAAGAACAAAGCTGACTATCCAGTACAGCAGAGCACAACATATTCGAGTCAACGGTTGCTTCACTACCTGTGCCATCTGGATTCTTCCCTCCACCACCACCACCACCACCACCACCACCACCACCACCGTGCGCCTCACCCCATTTGCTCCAGTACCTGTTTTATCACATGCCTAGCTTGTACTCCTGCCATTCCTCCCTCCCACATTCCTACCCAGAAAACCTGCTGCCGCCCTGTAAGCTGCTAGCTAGCCCTGTTCCTGTCTCACCATTCTCTTTCCCTCTATCCACCACATCCAACACAGCATCCTCCCCACCCTAGTCCACCTGCCAAAATACAATCCCAACATTGTGTGTCCAACCAGCACATGGTAAAGGGACAGGTGTGTGAAGTTTCTGCTATTCACTGAATGGTCTACTTTATTCTTAAATTATATATAAAAACAAAGATGAGGTGACTTACCGAACGAAAGCGCTGGCAGGTCGATAGACACACAAACAAACGCAAACATACACACAAAATTCAAGCTTTCGCAACAAACTGTTGCCTCATCAGGAAAGAGGGAAGGAGAGGGGAAGACGAAAGGAAGTGGGGTTTAAGGGAGAGGGTAAGGAGTCATTCCAATCCTGGGAGCGGAAAGACTTACCTTAGGGGGAAAAAAGGACAGGTATACACTCGCACACATGCACATATCCATCCACACATACAGACACAAGCAGACATAAAGGTCTTTAAATATGTCTGCTTGTGTCTGTATGTGTGGATGGATATGTGCATGTGTGCGAGTGTATACCTGTCCTTTTTTCCCCCTAAGGTAAGTCTTTCCGCTCCCGGGATTGGAATGACTCCTTACCCTCTCCCTTAAAACCCACTTCCTTTCGTCTTCCCCTCTCCTTCCCTCTTTCCTGATGAGGCAACAGTTTGTTGCGAAAGCTTGAATTTTGTGCGTATGTTTGCGTTTGTTTGTGTGTCTATCGACCTGCCAGCGCTTTCGTTCGGTAAGTCACCTCATCTTTGTTTTTATATATAATTTTTCCCACGTGGAATGTTTCTTTCTATTATATTGATATCATTATTCTTAAATTACTTACATTATACCATAATTTTACCTACTATGTTTATAAGAAAGGTTTTATGTATAGATACCCCGTACCAGTTTTCCTATCCACTATGAAGGAATGTCAGCTGCCAGATGTCACTGTCTTAACAGTTCCTAATGTCGAGAAGGCAGATGAGTTTATGCCACTGGGAGAACAATTAATGGATACACATATTAAGAAACAAGTAAAGAAGCATGTTGACATAATTTTAATCTACTTTTACATCCATACTCCAGAAGTTGTCATAAGGCACAAGCAGGGGGTACTTTGTACCACAACTAACCATTTCCTTTCCTGTTCCACTCCCAAATGGAGCAAGGGGAAAAACTACTGTTTACATGTCCAATTTCTCTAGTCTCCATGGCTCTTACATGAAACATATGTTGGTAGCAGAGTTACTAATGCTGTATTTGAACATTAATGGATTGTTTTTCCTACTCATCTGCATTAACTTACATTTTTTCTGTGTTTAGAGCTAGCTGCCAGTCATCACACTAACTGGAAGTTTGTCAAAGTCATCTAGTACCATCCTGCAGTCGTGCAACAACGATATCTTCTCACACACCATAGCAATTTCAGAAAAATTGCTACTCACCCTGCCTGTTACATCATTTATACACACCGAGAATAAGAGTGGTCCTATCGCACTTCTCTGGGGCAGTCCTGACGATACCCTGATCTCTGATGAACACTCACCATCAAAGACAATGTACTGAGTTCTATTACTTAAAAAGTCTTCGAGCCACTCAGATATCTGGGAACCTATTCTGTATGCCAATAGCTTCGGTAACAGTCTGCAATGGTGCCCCAGTGTCAAACAAATCTGGAAATCTAGGAATATGGAATCTGGCTTGTCCTTCATCCACAGTTCGCAGGATGTCATGTTAGAAACTGGCAAGAGAGTTTTGCATGAGCAATGCTTTCTAAAACTATGCTGATTTATGGAGATTACCACTTCCTTACAATCTGTGTGTCACCAAGTGACTTCCATTCTTCTTTTTCTTTCCCTTCCAAGAAAGAATAGGGTGGTTTGTACAAAGAATGTCTCACTCACCACTGTCCACTGTGATTATATTGAAAATAGTCAACACATATATGTAGTACCTGTAGACACACCTTTTCTGATGGTAACACTCTTTTCAATTTCTAGCTGCACCAGAAGCTAAAAAACCTTGTATTTAGCTTCCCATTGAAAACACACACACACACACACACACACACACACACACACACACACACACACTAATTCCAGTGAGATGTGATATATTTATGATTTGCCTATAGCAAAGCAATGAGAGCAGTTTCACGTGATAAGCCTATCACCATGTACTGGCTAACACTTAAATATCATCTGAACACTTGAGAATATTACACAGCTGTGTTAACATATACTTTTCCCCTATTTGACATAATTATAATAGAAAGTAACTCTGCAAGCAGGACCATACAAACAAGCAACACTGACCAGATAATGTGTTATCCTACCCCATACGGGTTCTTTTATTGGGCCTACAAAGAGGCACAGGGTCAGTACATAACATTTCCTGAGCAGTGTTTGTTTTCTACATGCTTTAACTACTACTTATCATTCAACTAGCTCCTCAATTGGCCGAGTGCATCCTGTTGCACCCCTCCCGTTAACAAAAATTCTCTGGCAGTAGCTGAAATTGATCCCAGATCCTCCAAATTTCAGACAGCCATTATTTCTGCTAAGCTACGGAGGCAGACTAAGATGATACAATGATAAACAGCAAATAATCAGGTTATAATAATAACCATAATGCTAGCACGTTCTAAAGAAAATAAAGACACAGTAGAACCATTGTTACAGAACATTTCAGTGGAAAAGTTATCTGAGTGCAGCCTGTTATCAGTATGTGTACTCATAATAATGTGATTAGAGGGAATAAAACAAAAATTTATGATGTACAATTTCATTAATAAAGGAAGATATCGAAATGGGATGCCCAGTCATTCTGTTACAGTATGTACCTCTTATTTCTACTGAAATATGTAAGGATACAAAAGTTATTTACCTGTTAATATTGCACCTTTGGGGATTTTAGCTCCTAAATCAATGTACTGCTGAGGATTCTTGAGAAAATTAACGAACTCCATTATCTCCAGTTTAGCTTCTTCACACCCGGCAACATCCCTACAAATAGATAAGAACTTCTACTAAACTGTATAGCTTTATGATGAAACAAACTAAGCTGCACATAATTTACAGTCAATAATCACCTGAAACAGTGAAATGTTGATAGTATCCTCACCCACTCAATGGCATGAGAAGGTAGCTACTAAAGTCAAGTGAACAGATCAGTCACGGAATTATGTAATATTTAATCCATTTAAAATAACATCTGTTGTTGAAATTCATGAGTTTGGGGGTGCAGTCAACACAGCTGACCCCAACTGCAACTACATACAGGGAACATGATGTAACTTGTATTACTGACTGTATACAGCCTAAGAATTCTGTAGTGTGGAGACTATGTCTGTTGTGGCTGAGCTTTGATTCTGCTTGGGGGTGGAGTTCCACACAAGTGCAAACGAGTCATTATCCCTTAGCAACTGCATAATATGTGCCACTATCCGCATTAGTATATATCAGCTAAGAGCTTTCTTGCAGGCATAATTTTTAGCGTCAACCAGTCTAATAAAAACCGTGTTCTCTCAGCTAACTTTTGTGATGTTTTATGTTTTCTCTATGTGGTTTATAATACAAAAGAACACTCATTTAATATTTTTCAACAAAATATATGAAGTTTCATAAACAAGAAGTAAGAACTTGAAGTACCAACAAGGGGAATTGAATGAGCAAGTGTAATGTCGACAGACAACTTATACTTATCAGAACTTCATGTCAAAGGCTGTGAAGCTGAATGGATACACTTTGTTAGCGTTGTCAGCACTGTTCCATGTCATGTTGTGTCAGTCTACTATAATACATCGTATCTTAGTTCCATTATAGGTGATGTTTTTTATAAACATTTTCGGAAGGTGCCACCAAATAATGTATAAAATGCATGACTGACGGTCGATTTTTGGGTTTAAAATAACAGCAGCTGATTGTCACACAAGCATTTTCTATGACCTCTTTTTTTTTATCTCTGTTAGCTATCATGTGGATTTCCAGAGGCACTTTGGGCACGAAATTTAAACTCTTTGTTCTCTTTCGGTTCTACTTGCTGATCAACTTAGAGGTACTTTTATCATATTCCATTGAATAAATGGTATTATTAACTGAGATTCATAAATCCGTGTTTGTTACCACAGTTCTCAATCAATTAAGTTAATATTTATTATGCAGAGTAATTTTGCACTTGAGGAAAAAAAAAATATTACTAACAGAGATTACAGTGTGTGACATATTTAAGTTTCGATCTGGAAGGTCCAATAATTGAAACACCCTTATTACGGTGGTAATTTGAACATGTATTTTCAAAATTTTTTTTTCTTTTTCTTTTTTACTTTAGCCGTGAGATAGAACAAGCAGATATGATACCATTTATTTTTGCCTGCAAATACAGAACACATTATAAAACATCAAGTCGTGACAGGACACACAAAATGTCACCCACTGAAATGATTAATTCATTTTGCAACTAAAATTTATGTACTTCTTTGTTTCCTGAATTTCATGATAACCCCAATCTGGAGTGGAGAACATCGAAGAAAGAGTAAAAAGAGGGGCAAACTCAGAGGAGAAGAAATTTTGTAGGTGAAGCACAAACACAATTTGAAATTTTCATATTCTCATACTGGCTTGCTTGCTACTAAGTGGTTGCTTATAACAGCTCAATGTTCAGCTTGTTACTTTTATGTAGTTTTTATTATTCCAGTTGTGTGCAGTGTGTTTTACATACTCTGATAGTGAAATCTGTGCACTGGGACAAGAATCGAGTTTGTTGCTGTTAGATTGAATTTCTTTCCAAGCCTATTACGATGCTACCATCACTGTTGTAAGGCAATGAATCGCGTAATAAGTAATGTTATTAGTAATTTTTAACAGAGAAGCAAGTTCCGTTTTTGAAATGTTGATTACATTCAGGTTAGCATGGAAATGGATAACAAGAGACACTGATCCAACTAACAAAGTTGAATTGAGCCTTGCAGTGGAAGCCTACCACTCAGGAAAGCCAATCGGTGGATTTAAAAAAAAAGAAAGAAAGAAAGAAAGAAAGAAAGAAAAGTTATGTCTTCAATAATGCATGTGGTGTTAAAACATGAAATCTGAATTCTGAATGTGCAAGTATCCATTTTGGCAGAAATGACAGAAACCTTGAAAAACAAGAAACTGTCAACAGTGCTGACAGATTTTGAAGAAACAAGATGCTGTCATATTAGAAACTGCTCAACTTTCAGAAAAACAGAAGACACAGGTGAATGAAATATCTGCTGAAATGTTAGCTTTCAAAACTGAATAGGCCAGTTTACCTGAGGCCATGCAGAAGTTAGTAAATAAAGTTACTGAAATAAAATGAGCGCTTTCCACATTCTCTGAAACACTGGCAATTCCAAGTGTTTCTGCCAGACAAAAGGACTATTCACCGTGTTGCGTTTATTTGTGTATTTCATGAAACCGTGCCGTGATCATTGTTGGATGCTGAAAAGATAGGCTCCATCACTGGCTATGTCCAGGCAGATGCTCCACTGAGGACAAAGCAGCAGCAGCTGAATACTGCCACACCCATGACATGTTTGAAAAATCTTCCTAGCTAAGCACCCACTTGCCAGGGTTCAGTAGCAACGCTAAAGAAGTCTTCAATCTGGGGTTGTTCCGCGCATATCAGAGTACTTTAGGGAAATATTTTGAGAAATACACCATTAAGACCAGATACTCTGGTAACACCATGTCTTATTGTCATGTGTTGGGAATATTAAAGGCAATGTTATACGCACAGATATGGGAGAAACTATCCATGTTATCAGAATCATATTTGGAGGAATTACTATCTCTGTTGGATTTCATAAATCTAATCCATGTAGACATGTAATCTATGTGAAGTAATGGAAAATTTAACAACAACCATAATAATCACAATTCTGAACAGAATAATCATGCTAATCACAGAAGATCATATAATGTGCTGGGAGAGGAGTGGAATGAGAACAATAACCTACCAAATCATAACAACACCTTAAACAGATAAAAGCAACAGTGTCATGATAATAGGTACCATCCTGGATATGGAAACAATAGTCATACTCAGTGGCAACAACCACAACAGGGTAATCTAATTACACAAAACTGGCTTAGTCTGATTTCAGACAGAGGTGTGACATATCATGTAAATTCTCTGTCCACAACTATCCAGGAAAACTAAGTATGACCATATTCAGCCCCACAGTAATAATCAAGGAATTGGTTAGGGGCAGTGATCAGTCAATCTAAAAACTTTTCTATTTTCACATTATTTGTGTGTGTTTCCTCCTGCCACTGCTTGGTGAGTGCATTTTTTTATCTACTGATTATATTATATAATTAAACATTAATTTTTTTCCTTCCCAATTTTCATAGTTTATAATGTTCAGTTTCATGAATCCAGGCAACAGGGAATAAAACCTATAATAAAATGATGTACATAATTAAAAAACATTACTAACAATAAACCCAGAAAACTCCATTTCCAAACAAATAAGAAAAAGCTGGAATACCAACAAATTATTTCATAAAATATTTATCAGAAGAAACAAAATACAACACGAGGATGTGGCATCTAAGAGGCAACTGATATTTTCTTCTTTTGCTCTTAAGACACCATATTACTTACACTCATGTGAAATGAATTAAACACATCTACAGAGTAGTGCGTTAGATCTGATTTTGCCCCCATAAAAATAGCTACTTTGTCATGGCATAGACTCCACAACAAATTGAAAAAAAATTGACAAGTCATCCCAACGAAGAACCACTCCAGTACCTATAACAGCTTTTAGAGAGTGGTTAGAGCTGAGTCCACAGTGCATACATCTCACTTGATGCTGTCTCGCAAATGCTCAATAAGCTGATGTGGGTGTACACAAAAGCACCCTCACAACTATGGAAGTGGTGTTCATTTCATTGTGGTAATTCAAGAGAGGTGTGGCAGTTAACTGCCTTCCTGGAGGTACAATTACCTAGACGACAGAAGCTAGTATTGTTCACTAGTGAGAGACAATGGGAAGTGTATCAGGACCTATATTCTATGCCATGGAAACATGTCTCACATAGAATACCTACACCACCTGCAAGAATAATTTCCTGTTGCTACATGCAGTTTTTAACTTACCTGTACCTTGAAACTGATGCTTATCAAAGTGTACCACAACACATCAGTACCGTAATGCTATGAGTGTTTCTGTGCCTTGGGGTCCTGTGACATATGGGGCAATGGTTTCTACAGCCCACAGCAAGGAGTTAGTTCTGAGCAACAGACATTCACCAGTTGTTCTGCACTTAATTGATAACTATGTGCTGCACTTAGCCAGTATATTCACTGTTACCTCAGGGATACTCAACAACTACCCTTATCCGAGTGTGGCTCTTCATGGCAGTTGACTCTTGCGGGAAGGAAGGGGGCCAATTATTTTTCCATTGATTGAGGTTCTAATGTTATGTGTAAACTGAACACTAACAAGGCAGCTGAATTAGTATCTCATGGCGTTACAACTGATTGTTCATACTGAAGAGAGAATACTGATAGATACACATCTGACATTAAATGATGCTGTACAAGATTATTGTAATTTGATTTGGCTTTAATTTTTATGATAATGTAACATAAATAACTAAATGAAAATGTGTTAGTGCTATGGCAGTCTGGTCAATAGAAAGTCATAGCTGACCACTTACAGTAAGTATAATGTCACTTGTCATATCTTCATTAAGTGACTGGTCATGGTCAGCACGTGTGATACGATAAAGATGATGTTGCTATGTAGTCCCTGTTGCATGTATGATATGGATATGGCTCTGAAAATTTATTGGTATGTTTTGTCTCACAGCCTCTAAACAGCAAACAGCAGGGTCACCCCCCTCCCCAATACTCAGAAATTTATACAATCAAATTACAGATTTCATAAAACAAATTCTTAAAACGTAAAACACTGCAATTTTATTTACTTAAATTATTTATAAGATGTGCATACTTAAATCTCACTCCAATGTCACTCGAGTTTATTAATTTGGCAGTTGATTCCATAACACCACCAAACAAGCCACCACCTTTCCGGCCGCTACGTCCTCCCATCACTTCAGCTGATCTTCGCATCATATAAATCAAGAATCCTGTAGAAATACGAGGTCAATTTTCCATGATAAATTAATACTAGCATTAAATTAAACTTTTACTGACAAAATTATTAATGAAACTTTCTTATGTAGATTAAAGCAAGCGTTCCCACTCACACTCACACTCACACTCACACTCACACTCCCACACTCTCTCTCTCTCTCTCTCTCTCTCTCTCTCTCTCTCTCTCTCTCTCTGTGTGTGTGTGTGTGTGTGTGTGTGTGTGTGTGTGTGTGTGTGTGTGTGTGTGTGTGTGTGTTTTGTTCTTTGTTTAACTACATACACTGATGCAAAGGAGTTAATGGTAATCTCATCCTCTGTCGCAACCTATTCCAGATATTAATATCAATTTGTTCCATTTGTAGGAAACATTCCGAGATAACTTAATATGGTCTCCAGTTGATGGTTTGCTGCAAATCTCGTCACAACTTGCAAAGCAGTCACAGATCATAATGGGTACTATTCAGTTATTGGTGCTCATTTAGATCTTTTTTCTCGCTTTTCCCTCTCTGGAGAAATATAATTGATCTCCCACTGTAAAAAACCTGAAGCCAGAATCTTCTCACCCCGACCCACTCCATTACACTACTTGCAGTTCCTTGTGAATGATTTAATGGAAGATGCAGAGAAATACTCCGGTGCCAACTGTGCTCAAAATTTTACTCTTGAACCTGCACAGAAAGTAGCAGCAAATTGCCTCGAATGTGAGTGTGGGTTATAGGTTACATTTTTTCAGTAGAGAACTTGCCTACAAAAGGCAAAGACTCCAAATTTGAGTCTAGTCAAACACAGACTTTTAATCTCCCTGGAAGTTTCAACACAGAGTCTCCCTGTGAATACTTTTCAACTTCAGCAGTGGCAACAGATTCTCCAACACTTACTTTGTTCTTGTCAGGAAATTGATTTTTGTACCCGCAGTATTAGTTCTGGGTCCAGACCTATCCTTCAGCAAGCGTACTACTTATCCTTTCATTTTGCTGTTTTCTATTTGTCATTTCTTAAGAAGAGCTTAAACTTTTAAAATTTTGTATGTGCGTGTCCTGCTGCAACTGGTAATTAGAGCTCTTTATCGGTACAATGCTGCAAGTATTTTTGTTCGATTCATACTGCTCCTTGCCTCAGTAAGTTTCAAATAAAATGTTTAGCTGATACTGAAATTTTTACTGTAACTTAATGTTTCTCTTATCTCTGATAAGAAGTAGTGCCACACAAACATCATTTTACCTCACAATTTAAATTTTAAGATACTTCTCTCATATATTTAGTCATTCCATGT
Organism: Schistocerca piceifrons; assembly: GCF_021461385.2. Taxonomy (NCBI): domain Eukaryota; kingdom Metazoa; phylum Arthropoda; class Insecta; order Orthoptera; family Acrididae; genus Schistocerca; species Schistocerca piceifrons. The sequence goes on from NC_060138.1 coordinate 300,629,654, forward strand.
GCAATGTATTATGATAAACAGATAATAATATGTTAATAAGTGAGAACTTAATTGAGGCTAGCAACTCTATCCCCCCCTCCCCCCCTCTCTCTGTCTCTGTGTGTGTGTGTGTGTGTGTGTGTGTGTGTGTGTGTGTGTGTGTGTGTGTGTGTGTGAACGTGCACATGCACACAAGCATGCACGCTAAGGATAACTTTTTTATTTACCTATTATCATTAAAGTGGGAAGAATGCCTGTAAGGCTTGCAGCTTCCAGTTCAGTCTTATATATTACTGGAACAAAGTTTGGTGGCTCAATATTCATTTCAATTTGTGCATTTTCAAGGTTTCTTTCAAATGAATCAACACTGCCAATGTTGAACCAGAGCACACTCTGCAAAATAAACAGGTGAAAGTAAAATTGTGGGTGTGTACAGAATTTAGGGAGGTAATTCATAAATTAAGCTCAGGTTTCATTGGGAAGCACCACAAGGTAATCATTTAGTTAAAATAAAGCATTGACAATCAGCAGCTAGCATTTTCTATAGAGTCACACTGCAAACAACAGTTAGGTTCAGAATAATTTTCATTTATTTTTGCAGAATGAACAAATATTGGAGACAAAAGAGGTGATAATTTTATCTTAATGTTGAACAGTTCTCAAACTCAATGTTACAATAATATGGAGGGCAGCTCACAAGACACCTTAAACACAGAAATGATGAGAAGCACACAAAAAATTAGGGATCACTCAGAGCACACAAACTTCCCTGGTTCTCAAAGTCAACATTAGAAATATATTTTCGAATGAGTACCTATGAAGTTCTGTTTCACTCCTAAGTAAAAAAGAAGTTCAGTTACACACTTTTTGCGTTCTCCCGACTCAAACCAATTTAAGGTGGCGCGAAGATGTGTCTCCTCAAAAGTTGTTCTATTCTATCTTCAATATTTGTAACAACTTAAAAAATAAACTATCACTATAAATATGAAATTTATCCTCAGGGGCACCCAAGCAACTACATCATGCCTGAAATAGGACGAGAACACTTACTGAGCCATCCACTGTGTTTCCTGGCATTAAACGTACACGGACCCACTTCTTATTGACAACTTCAAGTTTTTCCACAATTCCCTTTGCAAGGTAACTGGAAATGAAAGAAAAAGTAAAACAGACTAGTATTGCCAAACTTACACAATTACAAAGAATAAAGAGACTATAAATTTGTAAAACATATAGCTGCAAATCCATTACTACTTCCAAATTATTATCTGGACCACTTTCTCTGAGGCAACACCTTGGTTAGACATTTCTTACTCTTTGGCCCTTCTTATTAATTGTTTTCCAGCTTTTCCATTCTTCTAATGACAGACAATGTGCTAAGTGGACAATCATCTTCTGTCACAAATATTGTTATTACTCATTTCTTATTTTTTAGTATACTCATACTGCTTTAAAAAAAAAACTAGGGGAAACTAGGAGGTACAGAGAATATCTATTTGCACAGATAGTTTCCAGGGTCAGGACACTGATTGTACCCATATGTAGAACTTCTCTCTCTCTCTCTCTCTCTCTCTCTCTCTCTCTCTCTCTCTCTCTCTCTCTCTCCCCCCCCTCCCTCCCTCCTCCTCCCCCCCGACCCCCTCCCCCATGATGAAGTTTGAAGTTACAAAATTATGAGTCATGAAGAAAAAAAAATTAAAAAATAAAAAAAATTTTGGATCCTGCATGTAACTTCAGTAACCATTACTTATGTGTGAAACATTCATCATGACTTTTTTGTGTGTATATTTGTTCAAACGTGTCTCCATCTGACACAGGTGACCATGTAAAAGTACATTTGCACCAGGAATAGAGCTCTTTGGGCTATGCCTTAGAGCCAAGAGCTAGTGAGATTTTGTTACTGTTAGGTTTTCTTTTGATTTTCAATGTTTGCCTCAGCACTGTGCATAGGTCAAAGCTTGTAAAGAGTATTCTCTTACAATCATCATTAGCTTAATAATGAAATAATCTGTAGGATGAGAACAAAATTGCTGGCAAAATTCTGCAGTGACTAAGAATAATAGTAAATAGAGAATAATTCCTGTACTTCACGCACTAAATGGCCAGTTTGGCTGCAATAAATCTATTGTTAATAATGAAATAAAATGTTATTAATGAATGATATATGTAGTACAATGTAAATATAGTTAAGTGTCTCAATGTCCACTGTAAAGACTTGTCACCAACTGAAAATTTAAATAATATAATTTCTCAGGAAATCTACTCAGTTTGTGTGACCTCACCCAGACAACCAGTGACTTAATCAAAGACTGGTTATGGACACCAGTAATTGGAAATTTGTGGTAGTATCTTATGGGATCAAACTTATGGACACCAGTGTGTCTGATAGTTCAGTCAGTCATTTAACCACCTAATAATCATACTTTATATTGACGTTATAGGTCTTCATGGCAAGTGATTTAGAAACACACATGCATTATAAAATAAGATAATCTTTATCCTTCAAATTGAAAAATCCTTTTGGTAGGAGAAAGAGAGGACACTGGAGTGAAGGGTAAGAAGTACAATTATTGAATAGGAGAAAAGTTACTCCAAACTATGGACTACAAGAGAAAACATGCAGGAAAATGTTTCAAAGTAACAAACAATTTATACTTATGTAAGATAAAAGTTAAACTGCAACTTCGGTTGTGTCACCTTTGCTTTAGATGTTCCTGTTTGCTGGCTGCTAATCAACAAATTTCTGCTTTTCTTATGACTCTCTCGCCCATACGAAGACATTTTATCACAATCACACGGAAAATAACGTGTCTCAAAATTGTATATATTCTATCTATGGTTTTATTATAACAACACTGATTAAAAGCAGCCTAATCTTGCTTCATATACTCTGAGCTCGAATAATTTATCAGTGATCAGTTTACATATCTGAAGGCAAGGTGGGAAATTCTCCGACTGTTACAGGGATTCTGCCATTATTGATTACATTTCTGTGTATGTTATTATCCAGTGTTAAGTATCTACTTGAACTGTGAAACGCTTTTGCTGATTTTAGATTTTTTGTAGGAGTAGGAATCACTGAAAACATTGCAAACTTAAAATTATTATTTTGGGACAGTTTATCGTCAACAAAAATCCATTTTAAGTAGCTGAAGGTTTAAAAGGAGTATGCACATTAATTTACAGTTAAGAAAAAGGCTAACTGATACAAATGAGCTTGTATGTCCTTTGATGATAATTCACATGGTGAGTCTCCCAAAAGTCATCACATCAAGAATGTGCAAGATATAGTCTTGGGCAATTGATGACTAAGGTTTTAGAAATAAATAATGCCATACGTGTATCAGAAGGGAAAAAAAGGTATATTTTCCAAAAAGAATTAACCCTTTGGCCTACCCGTGATCTCACGATTGCTCAGGTCATAGTAAACAAGAAGATTGGTTGTGCATCAAGCCACTGAGCTGCTTAGCCACGTGGTTCAATCCACACAAATGTACATGTTGTATGACATGCATATTTCGGTGCAATGTAAGGAACTGTGCAGTAATAAACTATGTATGGGCACAACCGATAATTTTAAGATGTCTGGAAAGTAAATATGACGCAGTCATCAGCGACTGAATAAGGTACGAGAAACAATTTGTAAATTAATACTCAATTTAAATTACTTATGTTTTAAGAACACTCTTAAACAGTTAGAAACCACAGTAATACTTAAAAGAAAACCACTTCCTACTGTTGTGCAGAATTCTATTTATTTTTTCATCCCAAAGAACGCCTGAGAAGCCAAAAAAATGGTTTGTGACAAAATAAATATACATTTGCAGAACATTATGAAGGTTTTCCTTTTTAATATTATCATCATGTTCTGCCAAGCACCAACAGTAAAGTCAGTAAATTTTATTGACCACAACGTTGCACATGTATTCTCATTAGTACATCTCTGGTTGACAAAGGACCTCCTCTTTTGTAAACATGTGACAGCAAATTTTTTTCTAACGTTTCTGCTATTTGAAGTCTAAACTCTGTGTAATTTTAATCTGCCAGGAAGTTTCTGTGTAATTTTGTTTCTTTCTCATATGGTTTTTGTTGTACAGAATACATGAATTATAAAGTGAACTATCAATATCGAAAAAAACTGTGCCCTTTCAAGCATTTCCTCAGAGGAGGGAAACCTACTAATATCTGATCTTTGGGTTCCATATCAAACGTTACCCTGCTGTAATCAATGGTAAATATTGGTTTGAAAGTACAGTTTCACTGACTTTTCTTTTGTTCAGAATTTCTACACTTTCATCCCTTTTATCCTTCCGCATTAATGCTAATATACCATTGCAGCTTCTAATTATGCATTCCTTTTTTTAAATTTTGCTTTAACAAAATCTCCCAGCATATTTTTTCTTTTAAAGCGTACTGAACCAACAACATTTCTTTCCATTTTCAAATAAATTTACAGACTGTTTTGGTGATGAATACCAATTATCCGCATACAAAGTGTGTTCTTTATTTAGTACTGATTTTGGTAACTCCATCACAATAGTTTCAGACACATTGCAATCAATATTCATTTTGTCATTACTGAATATACTGTAAAATCGTAGCAGTAGACAAATGCCAATACACACAATTTATATAAAATTTTATCCCAAATCTCACCCTCTTCAAGGGATTAACCCTTTGATTGTTGAGGTAACACTCTGTCATTACCCCTAATAATGTCAGAACTGTGAAAGTGCCAATTCGTCAGCAGTCTAGTTTTGTTTAGCTTAAAATTTGCCGCTAGGTGATGCTAGTAGTATTTCTGCTTAACATTTCGATTTAGGTGTTCATTGATTGTTGTCTACTTTTGAATACTGTAGCACTGAACTACTGTTGATCGATAACTCTGCTACTGAATTTTTTGTTCATTTATTTACATCATGCTAAGTAACACTTGTTTACATTCTGTTATTGCATCCAATGTCATCGTTCTTGTGCTATTTTTCTTTAAGTTAGTGTTTACAGTTTGGTTATTTGATCATTTTGCAATTTGTTTTGATCATCTGATGACTTTACTAGTTGATAAATGACAGTATCATCTGCAAACAACCTAAGAGAGCTGCTCAGGTTGTCTCCTAAATCTTTTATATAGATAAGGAACAGCAGAGGGCCTGTAACACTACCATGGGGAACATCAGAAATCACACCCGTTTTACTCTATGACTTCCTGTCAATTACTATGAACTGTGATCCCTCTGACAGGAATTTCCTGGTTAAAAATACACTTTTACCTGGATGAAAATACACTTTACTCCTGTGTGTAAGTACATTTTTTGCATTTTAAGTGAAAATATACTTTTACTCAGAGGTGTAAAACTCATCAATCCTTTGAATGGTGAAGGTTTTATACACTGGTATAGGAGTTCAAGGCACTTTAGGAAATGAAACCCAGCAAAAAACAATGTTTTGGAAAGATCTTTCCTGTGTGATAGCATTTACGCAGTATAAACAGGAACTCTGCCAAATGTAGCAACAAGAATTCCACCAAATACAGCACAATAGCTTATGATGCACAGAAATTGCGACTGCAATGCGCCTTTGTCAGCCAATCATAGCTTACATCACATGATCCCGCCAGTCACTGACAGCAGGTATTCAGAGCATAGGACACGTGATTTAGTCAGCTAATAGCAACATCATTGCTAAGCAGCATGAACACACAAAAAGGAAAAGTTAATGGCTTAAATTAATATATGTACTGCTTAGCTACACAAAAAGCTAAGCTTTCACATATAATACTGGTTGCCAAAAATTTTTTTATGATTGTCTGCTGAGAAATAATTTTAAAAGACTAAATTCAGTGATTTGTCTCTGTGTAACCTCGTGTTTCTGTGCCCGTATGACTGAATAAAGGATTTTTATCCATTTGATGATTTTAATAAAGACCAAAACATCTTTGGATTTATCAAATCAGTTAGGGAATTTCTCTTTTGAATTGACTGAACACATGTTAGATTTGTAATGAGGGTCTCTCTGCTTTCAAAGAAACTTTCGAACAAACTACTGAACCATGGCACATCTTGTTTATCCTTAACAGCACTGCTCAGCACATGCATATCTTAAGGGTGTGCTTCCACCTGTTCTACCAAGCAGCTGTTCCCATTTTATGCACACTATTTCAACAACTGACTCGGCCACCTTCTTCAGGTGCTGCAAGTTTTGCTGCTAAGTGTACTCATGCCAAGAAAACCTGAGAGATCAAATATATACCTGATAGTACTGTACGACACAATTCTGACTATTCCTTTTAACAATTTTAGATAACACAAAAACAATCAATTTCTGACAATATAATGTAACTGGATAGATAAAAAATCCATTCACCAAGCGGCGCAATAGACACACAAAAGAAGGTTATAATTAGACAAGCTTTCTTAGCCAGCTGCTCCTCTTTCAGGCAGAAGGGTTGAAGGGAAAGGAAGAGGGGTGGGAAAAGGACTTGAGAGGTCTAGGAAATGGGATTGATTTCAGAAAAGTCACCCAGAACTGCGGACCACGGGATGCTTACCACATGGGATGAGGAGGGAAGACAGACTGTTGCAGCTGCACCATCTGCTGCAGTCCCCAACAATCAACCAGTCTTTTCTTCTCATCCCGTCTGATAAGTCTCCCCTGATTCGAGGTTCTGGTTGACTTTTCTGAAACCTACCCCTTCTCCTAGAGTCTCTAGTCTTTTTCTTTCATCCCTCTTCCTTTCCCTTCAACCCTTCTGCCTGAAGGAAGAGCCACTGGCTCCAAAAGCTGGCCTAATTATAATGTTTTATGTGCGAGTGTTCTGCTGCCGGTTGGTGAGTAGATTTTTTATCTATACAATTACATTATTTTAACAATTTTAGCCACTGATACTGTAACAGTCTTTTGAGCACTGATGACGATGACTACGTTGACTATGGTGGTGTTGAATTTAGAGTGCTCAACTGCAAGGTCATCAGCATGTTTATTGGATATCAATAACATCTTTTGGTTTGAACGATGTCTGTTCTCACAAGTGAAATTGCTGAGGGAATTCTGTAAATTTCTTCAGAATGTCTGGCTACATTGACACTAATGCACAGTTTACATGTTTTTAAATTCTCAAACAGTCATAAGGATGGCTGAATAATTAAAGAAAATGCAGAGGCCAAGCCACCCAGTCAGAGCTCACTGACAACCTCTCCCCAACACTTCAGGTAGGAGATCTGATACATCACAAAATTTATAATATGTGTCACATAGTTGCCATCGTCAGCTAGGATGATGGGTAGGTCTCCTGCCAAGCAGACGGTTGCCTTACATCATACTGAAAATGGTATTCCACAGGCTTCACACATGGATGGATCACCCCACCAGAGAACAAAACTGTATATTAATGGAAAATGTCTTATTCTTCACTATAGGAGCATCACTTCCATTACAATTTGTTGTCTTTTTCCCCAAAGACACATGATCTTTCTGACCGACAATAAGATGATTGCGTGCAGGGAGACCGAATACCACAATCCCCACTGCAGAATACCACTTTTGTACAGATTGAAAGACAATGAGCAAATCTGAGCAGCTGAGAAACTTTCTACATGCTCTAGAGGGCCTGTACAGTGAGTGGCCAGTGGTGATAGAGATGCTGGTTAGCTGAGTATTAAAGACTTCAAGTTTTTACCTGTCATGTTTATTATGCCAGTGGTAGTGTGTGCTATACTATCTTAGACCAACTTTAGAATTCTTGATGTCTATTCTGTGGAATAATTATTTATATGTAGATATATGGTACAGGGTATGGGATTTACATCAATCTTTGTAAACAACATTTTGATTGTTGGGAATGTACTGAATTATACTAATATGGCTTAAACAACTAGTAAGGACAATAATTTGCAATGCCAATATTGACTGTAAAAACCAATGCAAATGTAGAAGTGAAGGTAGCTTCATGAAGGTAGTATTTTGAAGAAACTAAGAAATATGTTAACAATGGGCAGTGAAAGTTAACCAGGAAAACATGAATTGTAAAGGCAAGTCATTGAAACTGGCGAATTATTCCTTTCTGTGTGAAATACTTACTTTGCGGTAAGCCATTAGTAATGTTTTATCAATTACATTTCATTCTACCTACTATTGTTCAAAGACTTGCTGGTGTTGCAATGCATTATTTGTATTTTGGTGGCTAAAGAAAAGAAAAAAAAATTTAGACTTTTATTGCAAACACCTATCATATTGTAATATCTGTTGTTCACTTACACTCATCACTAAACATTGTATTTAAGTGCATAACAGAGTTTACTTCACGAGTTACTGCTTCATTAACCCGTGGTATGTACAAACTAATTCTTATTATTGCTGTTTATTCAGTTCACAGTGCAAATCTTTAGTTCTGAAAAAGAGCAAAGAATGGGTACTTTTGATACTGTGTACGAGATGGATAATCGTTTAACTGTTATGAAATGACTACCATTATGTCAATGTAGAAAGTATAGATGTTCTGTTGAACAACCCAAGGGTGTACAGCCAGTTTACGGTGTCCAGTGGGCACAATATTTTGACACACTGACATGTTGCCATCGTCAGGTGTATTGACGAACTGATCTCTTAAGGTTGCATGATCAACTTTTATTCCTCCCTCTGCAGGCTACTCCACATGCACTCCATGCTCGAGGTCACTGGTAGCTGAAGCAATGATTGCATCAGTGACTGTCCAGTGACATCTGGTGGAGCAGCTCTGCTGCATCGGAGTGGATGTAGGCATTGTGCCCAATTTGTGTCTTCTTGATTAGACACTGGGACAGAGTTCCTACATCCATCCTGCCAGAGCTGGGGTGCCACTGATACAGTACTGAGTGGAGTGGCCCCAGAGGGAGAGGTGATGAGTCAGCTGTACTTTTTTTTAATAGCACACGTACAAACACACGCACACTTGGAAAAAAGCAGAACACAAAGCCATCTTATAAAATTATATAATTTACCAATTATTTATTTTGTAAATACATAATTTTGTGACAGCACTGTGTAACACAAATAAATAAATAATTAAGCAGATAAATAAAAATTTAACTTTTAACATGGGTCCTGACTGCGGATGAGAAGCCATTCACAGCTATTGCAAATAGTACCACACTTAGATTACTATCTTATTGGACATAGACATGTTTGTATGGGCGCACGGCAGCAAGCTCTTTAGTGCCCGTGCAAAAACAGATTGAGACGAGTGTCAGTAAAATACACAAGACAGGAAGATAAAACAATAAAACATCATGTAAAACACAGGTAGCAAAAGTTGGAAAACTTTGTGCACACCCACACAGAACCACGGAACAAAGAATTGCATCAATAGGGAAACATTAACAAGGCAGGAAGAAAGTGGTATAAGGAGCTAAAACAATATGGCAGATGGCCGTGGCTGGCTGGGAAAAAAGATAGATAGATAGATAGATAGAGAGAGAGAGAGAGAGAGAGAGAGAGAAGCCAGCTGCTCTGCCAAGACTAAAACCTCCAGCCTAAAAGTTTATGCCAGGGTTCAGACACATCACAAAATTTTGAAACCTTAGTCACACTCGTCTCATGATCAGCTAAAATAAGAGGGCAGGCTCCCACCAATGTTTGCTTCTGCCCTTGCATCACGATATAAAACGCACTCTACTGAAATATGGCAGATAGCAACATGCACACCACAAGCATCACAAAACATAGGATCCTCTCACTGCAGTAAAAGGCTGTGTGTGAAATGGTTGTGCCCAATTCTAAGACACTTGATTGTCACTTCGTCCCACCTGAGCAACTGGCAGGAGGAACGCCACAACCAGGTTGTTGACTTCACCAACCGCAGATTATTGGCCATCACCACCAGCCATTCCTCATCCCACAACTGCATACACTTCCTGTGTAATGCAGGTACAACAGCCTGTAAGGGAATAGAACACACTGCCACATCCTGTTCTCTGCAGGCCTCCTTGGCAGCCCGATTGGTCTGTTCAGTTACCAATATCCCTACATAACCTGGCACCCAGCAGAATGATACCTGCTTATCCTGCTGTTGGAGCAAGTACAGTTGGTCATGTATCAGCCAGACCAACTCCTCAGCTGGGTACAGGTTCTATAGCGATTTTAAGGCACTAAGGGAATCTGAGCAGATGAGAAACCGTTTGCCCCGAATATGATGCATCTGCTCCAGTGCCTTCAGGACTGCGTGGAGTTCCAATGAGAAAACAGTATACTCGTCAGAAAGGCGATCCCTGGTGACATGGTCAGAGAGCACGACAGAGCAGCCAATGGCATTCCCTTGCATGGAGCCATCAGTGTACACTATTGTGAAACCATGATGCATATCTAAAATGTTAAAAAACAGAGACTGAAATGTTAAATCTGATGTATGATCTTCCTTAAAATTCGTCAAGTCTAAGATAAGTCTGGGTCTCTGGAGAAGCCAAAGTGGAAATCTGCTCCCACTGTGACATAAAACATTAAAACCCCCATCTCCAGAAGACAGTCCTGTGCACAAATCCCATAGGGCCTCGTTGCCTGTTGCTGGTTACAAAAAAAGCCTTTCCAGTGGAGGCTGAGCAACGTTATGGTAGGTGGGTGTGTATGTTGTGGACAGCTTTTTATACACCTGGTGCAATGTAAGTAACCGTCGCCTGACATGAAGTGATGGTTCACCAGCCTCTGCACAGATGCTTGGTATGGGGTTCATTCTGAATGCCCCAGTGGCCAACGGAATTCCTTCGTAGTGCACCATGTCCAATAACTTTCAATAAAAGGGTCTCGCAGACCCATATACTGTGCACCCATAATCGAGACGAGATCACACAAATGCCCTGTAAAACTGGAGCAGACAAGTCCTGTCTGCTCCCCATGTAATGTGGCTAAGACATTTTAAAGTACTTAAAGACTTAAGTGACTGTTTTTTCAGGTCCTTAAGATGTGGTAACCACATAAACTTAGAGTCAAATATGAGGCCTAGAATCCTCACTGTGTCTTTAAAGGTAAGGACAGTGTCCTTCATCCTCAACTCAGGAAAGTTTAAGATGGAACAAGAATGGTTAAAAAGAACACACACAGACTTCTCGTTGGAATACTTAAAACCACTCTTCTGCGTCCATTCCTACCAACACTGAAGACTTAGTTGCAACTGACGTGTTGTCGTTGCGAGGCTTGAAGAAGAGCAAAACACAGGGAAGTCATCCACAAATAACACTGGACAGGACAGTCACAGTTAAAACGCTATCTTGAGGGACACCGTTCTTCTGCTCAAAGTGCTCAGACAGGACATCACCGAATTGGTATCTAAAATATCGTGGCGAGAGGAAGGACTGAATAAAAAGGGGAAGACAATGACGAAAACCCCATTCATAAAGTTGCTCCAGGATAAGATGCCTCCAAGTAGTGTCGTAGGCCTTCTTGATGTCAAAAAAATACACCTAGAAGGGGATGACAGCATAGGAAAGACTGTTGTATAGCCTCCTCCAGGAGGGCAAGGTTATCAAAGGTGGAGCGATACCTCCTGAACCCACACCGAAAGTGACTAAGGAGGCTGGATTCTAAGATCCAGACAAGGCAGTGGTTGACCATCCACTCCAAGGTCTTTCCCACGCAGCTAGTGAGGGCAACACTACAGTAACTACTTGGGCAAGTACGGTCTTTCCCAAGTTTTAAAAGAGGAATTAAAATTGTCTCATGCCACAAGATGGGAAAGTGATATGACATCCAAATAGCATTAAAAAGTGTGAGGAGGATATCTTTGTTTCGCCTTGTGGGATGCCGCAGCATACTGTAATGGATCCTGTCATGACGAGGAGATGTGACAAGCTGCATACAATGCAGAATCCAGCTCCCACATGGAAAATGGGCGGTTGTAATCTTCATCACAAGTGGACTGGAAGCCCAAACTACACCTTTCAGCAACCGCGTTATGGTGCTAGGAACCTAGATCCTGACTGGTTGCTGCAGTAACTGTGGCAAAATATGCTGCCATGGTCTGGGCAGAGACTTGAGGATTGATTTGGAGAGTGCCGTTCCCCCATTACAGCAGCCATGGGGCACCTGCCTCCTCTCCCAAAAATTCTCCTGATTGTCTCCCACACACAGAACTTTTGGTGGAGGCATTAATGGGAATCAGGAACCGTTGCCACATCATCATCTTGCTTCTCTAATAATTTGGCGACATTTTACCCTCACCATCCGAAAGGCTGCAAGATTCTCTGCAGTTGGCTGACACTTTAAACTACACAGAGCCGCATGCCAGGTCCTGATTGCACAGCAGCATTCGGCACCCCACCAAGGGACAGGTTGCCTCTTCTGTTGTCCCATGGACTGTCGAACGGATGCTGCAGCGGCATGGTGGATCATTTTGGTAACATGATCCATCCATGCCTCAACATTTGCACAATGTTTGGACTGGGCCAACTGACTATAAAGTGTCCAATCAGCTCTACCAAGTACCCATCGTGGCAGTTACCTTTCGGGTTCCACCCCATCTGGCAAGTCAATCAAAATCAGGAAGTGATCAGTTCTGAGCAAGTCACTGACCACTTCCCATTGGGCAGTGTGAGCAAGAGCTGGAGAGCAAAGCAAGAGATCAATGGCAGATAATGTCACAGTTGCTGTGCAGAAGTGAGTGCTCTGTCTCGCATTTAGCATGTATGTACACGACTACATGAGAAGCTTTTCAGTTGCTCTACCCCTGGGGCAGGTAGTTGCGGAGCCCCAAACCACACTGTGTGCATTAAACTCACCACAGAGGATGAAGGTGCGGGGGAGCTGTGTAATAAGATCAGCTAGGGCCTCTTCATCAAGTGCATCATGTGGGGGCAAGTAAAGGGAACACATTGTCAACAGATGATGCACATGCACTGATGCAGCAACTGCTTGTAAAGTTGTCGTAAGTGAGAGAGGCAAGGAGTGGTGGTCGGTAGTGACGAAAATACTTACACCTCTCTAGCTCTCTCTCCACTCAGGTCATGAAGCATTTGTGGAATGAGAGGGAGTGGAGGGGCTGCCTGGATCCAAGGCATCTAACTCCATGATGTCCTCCTCCTCAGTCAGATGTCTTTTTTTTTGTGGTTTTAGGGCGCACAACTTCAATGGTCATTAGCGCCCAGACTATGTTAAGAATGCACCGCGAGGCACAAGTTTAAAACAACAACTAAAAGGGAAAACACGATAAAAGACAGACTGACAGGCATAGGATTAAAAAAACAGCATCATCAAATGTCCTTAGAGAGGTTTGTCAAATTGATGAAACGAAGAACGCGAGCAGCTTCTCGTGGGTCATCCGCTAAAATGGCATCTAGAGTACATGGCAGGCCAAGATCAAGACCCAGTGTGTTAAAATCCGGACAGGACGTTAAAATGTGGCGGACCGTCAGCAACTGCCCACACGGGCAGAACGGCGCCAGCGCAGCCGTCAGCATATGGCGATGGCTTAACCGGCAGTGTCCAATGCGTAACCGGGCCAAAACGACCTCCTCCCCCAGATAAGGGCGGGAGGAGGACGTCCAAGCCGCGGGAAGAGGTTTCAAGGCCCGAAGCTTGTTGTCTGTAAGTGCAGCCCAATCGGCATGCCACAGCGATAAAATGCGCCGACAAATTGCTCTGCTACAATCCGACGAAGGGACACAACAAGAAGCTGTCCGAGGCTGGAGGACCGCAGCCTTGGCCGTGGCATCTGCAGCTTCGTTCCCAGGGATACCGACATGGCCAGGAACCCACATAAAGCTAACCGGAGAACCGACGTCCACCAGCTGCTGAAGAGAGCGTTGGATCCGGTGCACGAAAGGGTGAACCGGATACGGATCACTGAGGCTCTGGATGGCGCTCAGGGAATCGGAGCAGATGACATAAGCAGAATGTCGGTGGCGGCAGATGTAAAGAACAGCCTGGTAGAGGGCAAAGAGCTCAGCTGTGAAGACCGAACAATGGCCATGGAGCCAGTATTTGAAACTTTGTGCCCCAACAATAAAGGAACACCCGATCCCGTCATTGGTCTTTGAGCCATCTGTATAAATGAAGGTCATATTGATGAACTTCGAACGAAGTTCGACAAAACGGGAGTGGTAGACCGAACCGGGGGTAACCTCTTTTGGGAGCGAGCTGGGGTCAAAGTGAATGCGGACCTGGGCCTGGAGCCAAGGTGGCATGTGGCTCTCGCCCACTCGAAAGGTTGCAGGGAGTGAAAAATTAAGGTGTTGAAGGAGGCGACCAAAGCGAACTCCAGGGGGTAGCAGGGCAGAGACATACAACCCGTATTGACGGTCGAGAGAGTCGTCAAAAAAGGAACGATAAGACGGGTGGTCGGGCATTGACAGTAGCCGACAGGCATACCGACAAAGCAGTATATCGCGCCGGTAGGTGAGTGGCAATTCGCCAGCGTCAGCATGAAGACTCTCTACGGGACTAGTATAAAACGCTCCGATCGCAAGTCGTAAACCCCGATATTGTATGGAGTTGAGGCGGCGTAAGATGGATGGCCGTGCAGAGGAGTATACAAAGCTCCCATAATCCAGCTTGGGGCGGACGATCGACCGATATAGATGAAGTAGGACGGTTCGATCCGCTCCCCACGACATACCACTGAGAACACGGAGGACATTTAAAGAACGGGTACAACCGGCAGCCAAATAAGACACAGGTGGATACCAGCTAAGTTTCCTGTCAAATGTAAGACCTAAAAATTTTGTTGTCTCCACGAATGGGAGAGTAACGGGACCGAGTCGTAAGGACGGTGGGAGAAACTCTTTGTAGCGCCAGAAGTTAATACAGACCGTCTTCTCGGCAGAAAAACGGAAGCCATTGGCGACACTCCAGGAGTAAAGACGGTCAAGAGAACGCTGAAGACAGCACTCCAGGACACAGGTACGCTGCGCGCTGCAATAGATGGTAAAATCGTCCACGAAAAGGGAGCCTGATACATCAGCTGGGAGGCAATCCATTATTGGATTGATCGCGATGGCGAAGAGAGCGACGCTCAAAACTGAGCCCTGTGGCACCCCATTCTCCTGGTGAAAGGTGTCTGACAAGACAGAACCCACACGTACCCTGAACTGTCGATCCATTAAAAAGGAACGAATAACGAGAGGGAGGCGACCACGAAGACCCCATGTATGCATGGTGCGGAGAATGCCCGCCCTCCAACAGGTGTCGTAAGCCTTCTCCAAATTAAAGAACACAGCCGCGGTCGGGCGCTTCCGCAAGAAGCTATTCATAATGAAGGTCGACAAGGTAACCAGATGGTCAACAGCAGAGCGGCGCCTACAAAATCCACATTGTACATTGGTAAGTAGGCATCGAGACTCGAGCAGCCAAACCAATCGAGAGTTAACCATTCGCTCCATCACTTTACAGACACAGCTGGTAAGCGAGATGGGTCGATAACTGGAAGGCAAGTGCTTGTCCTTCCCCGGTTTAGGAATCTGGACAACAATAGACTCGCGCCAGCATGCGGGAACATGTCCCTCAGTCCAGATGCGATTGTAAGTACGAAGAAGAAAACCTTTACCCACAGGAGAAAGGTTCTTCAGCATCTGAATATGAATAGAATCAGGCCCTGGAGTGGAGGACCGTGACCGGGCAAGTGCGTTTTCGAGTTCCCGCATGGTGAATGGGGCATTATAACTTTCACGATTCGAGGAGCGGAAGTTAGGTGGCCTAGCCTCCTCTGCCTGTTTGCGGGGGAGGAAGGCAGGGTGGTAATGAGCGGAGCTCGAAACCTCGGCGAAAAAGCGGCCGAAGGCATTGGAGACATCCTCCGGGGCCACAAGGACGTCATTCGCGACCATCAAGCCAGAAACTGGTGAGTGGACCTTAGTGCCAGATAGCCGGCGCAGGCTACCCCAGACAACAGAAGAAGGAGTAAAACTGTTGAAGGTGCTTGTGAAAGCAGCCCAGCTGGCTTTCTTGCTTTCTTTAATAATACGACGACACTGTGCACATAATCGTGTATAAGTAATACAATTCGCCACTGTAGGGTGACGTTTAAATGTGCGTAAAGCACGTCGACAAGCACGTAAAGCGTCTCTACATGCTGCGGTCCACCAGGGGACCGGTACGCAATGTGGAGAAGAAGTAGGGTGAGGGATGGAATATTCAGCAGCAGTGAGAATGACTTCCGTGAGGTGTGCGACCTGACGATCGCAGCTTGTGAAGGTTTGATCCTAAAAGGTCGCCCTGGAAGAGAAGAGCCCCCAGTCTGCTTTGGACATGTTCCAACTAGATGAGCACGGGGAGGGGGTATGCTGCAGGAGATGGATAACACACGGGAAGTGGTCGCTCGAATATGTACCAGAAAGTGCATAAGATTGAGCTGGTTGAAAATGTCTGCTAACAGGGAGTCCCTCGGGCAGGATGCCGGAGAGCCCCAAAGGGGATGGTGGCATTGAAGTCTCCAGTTAACAAAAATGGGGCAGGTAGCTAAGCAATAAGCTGCATCATATCTGCCCTGGTAACGGCAGATGACGATGGAGTGTAAACGGTACAAATGAAAAATGTAAAAGTGGGGAGAGTAATGCGGATGGCAACTGCCTGCAGGCCGGTGTGCAACGTGATGGGATCGTAGTAAATATCATCCCGGACCAGCAACATAACCCCTCCATGAGCCGGGATACCTACCACAGGGGGTAGGTCAAAACGCACAGAGGTGTAGTGTGCCAAGGCAATTTGATCGCATGGGCGTAGCTTCGTTTCCTGGAGGGCTACGACGAGCGGACAGTGCAAGCGGAGCAGCAACTTCAAGTCCTCTCAGTTGGAGCGAATGCTGCGAATATTCCAGTGAATAAGTGCCATCGTAAGAAGAAAAGGAAGATGAAAGAAGGGGTCACCTCGAAGGCCGCTGAGGGCCCGGCTTCGAGCGAGCACTGCCGCCGCTATCAGTAGGTGGACAGTCATCGTCCATTGGGTCTATAGGTTCATCGGCCATCTTGAGAAGATGGCCTGGAGGGGGAGCTTCCTCCGCCGGTGAACAGCCAGATGTTCGGCTACCAGCGGTGCGGCCAGGCGAAACGGATGACGGCCTGGGGCGGCAACCGCTGGGTGGCGCAGGAGAAGAAATGCGCCGTGGCGGAGAAGGAGAACTGTGCTTCCTATGAGCCTTCTTGGAAGGTCGTTTGGTCTTCGTCTTAGCAGAAGCTGATGAAGGGGCTGGTGTCTGTGGGGTGATGGGAGGAAGAGGAGACGTCGACTGCGCGATCTTAGCACTGGCCGAACGGACGACCGTGGTGCTGAAGGTCAGATCGCATGTCTGGGTTGCCACCTCCCTGGTAGTCCGAGGAGAGGCGAGGACAGTACTGTATTTCCCCGCTGGGAGCAGCGTGGGCTTCCTACTAGCCAATAGCTTGCGAGCAGCCGAGGTGGACACTTTCTCTTTGACCCGAATTTCTTGGATACAGCGTTCTTCCTTATAGATGGGACAGTTGCAGGAGGATGCGGCATGGTCACCCTGACAGTTCACACAACGAGGAGACAGAGGTGGACAGTCACCCTCATGGGCATCCCTGCCACAAGTGACACATTTAGCCGCATTGGAACAAGACTGTCGAGTGTGATTGAAATGCTGACACTGGTAGCAGCGCGTAGGTGTCGGGACATAGGGGCGAACAGAAATAACCTCGTAGCCCGCCTTGATGCGCGATGGCAGCTTAACACTATCAAAGGTCAAGAAAAGTGTCCGGGTCGGTACAAGGTCATTGTTGACCTTTTTCATGACCCTATGGACAGCCGTCACGCCCTGCTCAGCGAGGAAAGATTGAATCTCCTCGTCAGTCAATCCGTCAAGGGAGCTAGTATAGACCACACCACGAGACGAATTCAAAGTTCGGTGAGCCTCCACCCGGACAGGGAACGTGTACAGGAGTGTGGCCCGAAGCAGTTTTTGTGCCTGAAAGGCGCTCTCAGTTTTTAGTAATAAGGTACCGTTACGCAACCTGGTACAAGATTTGACAGATCCGACAATGGCATCTACGCCCTTCTGGATAATGAAAGGGTTGACAGAGGAAAAATCCTTTCCGTCCTCAGAGCGAGAAACGACGAGAAACTGTGGGGCAGGCGGTAGTACTTTTGTCACTGGTGGCTGGTCAAGTTTCCGTTTTTGGGCAGAAGTCGAGAGAGATGGAGTGAAATCCATTGCGGAGGAATCCCCCATGATTGCCAGCGTCTCCGATGGCGCGCTCCTTCCTTGTGGGGACCCTCTCAGAGGGCACTCCCGCCTTAGGTGAATGTTTACACCTCAGGTCACACCTCCCGAGAAACAGACGGAGGGACCAATCGGCATGGTCAGAAGGTATCAGCTCAGGCAATCACCCCTCCCTGGGCCTGGCCTTTACCAGGGGGTACGTGCGTGCCTTACATGTCTACCCAGGGCGGGGAATTACGCGTTACCCCGTCACCGGCTACGCGTGCGAACGCGTGGGTTGGCCTTCAGGCACGCACAGGGAGGGAGGAAAGAAGAAGAAGAAAAAGAAGAGAGAGAGGGAGAGAGAGGACAGACTGTCTCAAACGCCGAGGCGGAGACCAGAGAAGGCAGGGAGAAGAAGGCAATGAGAAGGCAGGGAGAAGAAGGCAATGAGAAGGCAGGGAGAAGAAGGCAATGAGAAGGCAGGGAGAAGAAGGCAATGAGAAGAAGACAAGGGAAAGAGTAAGGAAGACAGTGAGGTGGAGAAGAGCAAAGAAAGGATCCAACCAAAGGAAGGAAGAAACGAGAAGTGAAAAAGCAAAATGACCGCAAATAGAGGTCGTGGAACCGTCCGTCTCCAGACGCAGGCGCTAACTACCCCCTTGAGGGGGAGGGACTCCTTTTAGTCGCCTCTTACGACAGGCAGGAATACCTCGGGTCTATTCTAATCCCCGGACCCGCAGGGGGGTCAGTCAGATGTGAAAGAATGATGTCTGACGGCATTCGAGATAGCTTTTGACCAGAACGTCGTGAACCTTTCCCTCCATCCTGTCCCTTCGAGGACAAGAGGGAAAGGGGGCATTGAGAGGCACTGTGCTTGTTGTATGCCTTCTTGACACTCACTCGGAACTGTTGCTGGTCTCTTCTGTGGTGGCTGCTTGGATTGCTCTATCACATTTTGCCTTGGCATGTAAACATGCAAGTACAGGTACTGGTGGTGGATGGTTGTACAGTGGACGATGTCTGCGTCGACCTTAGGAACAGGTTTTTGTGCCATGGAAGCAAAGAGTGGTAAAGATGGGAGGTTTCGTCACCCTTTATTCCTTTTTGTCTTCAGCCTAGGTGATCTACTTTGTGACTTTCGCCTATCATCCATGCCTGCCTCTGTTGGCTGCAGAGCATGTTAGTAAGAGAATCGTGGTTTAGCTTGTTTGGTGCACGTATCATGCAGTGTCACTACCATGTCTGTAAAGTACAATTTACAGTATTTTGTTGAAGTAAATAAAACACTTGTGATAGAAGTTGTGTATTCCATAGCAGTGTTGATGGTTCAGTACTGGTGACTTATTTGAAAGTGATAATTCCTAAATCATGTATATGGTTGCAAGAACAGCAATCAACTGTGATCCGCCCCACACACACTCATGAAAATAACTTTTAATGCCATTAGAACTGATTGAAGCCAATTGCAAGAACTGTGTCGCTCACCTAAACTTATGATAGCCGGTACTAACACTGGACTTCTGTTTTGTGCTCCAAGTATCTGAACTGAGTGATTAATATTATGACAATAGACTTAATTACATTCCAGCGGGCTATGTGACCGAAGTGCCAATAAATGAGGATATTGATTAGTTTGACATCTTTAGTTAGGAACAGTGCGCTCCAAATTTACAGTGCTTGATTAACATACTATATCTGGATCATCCCAGATAAAGTTGGATCTCATTGCACGAGCGTGTCTCCAACCTGTTAAATGATGAACATTACAGGATTCCGTCTGTAGCTGGCGGTGGGCAAAGTAAGAGGACAGCCCCCATTGGGAAGCCAAGTGCACAGGATTAGGCAAGCGGTTGTGAATTACCAAACCTTCGTCCCTGTACTGATGTGACTTTGTGCATCACTCTAAACAAGAGAGACCAAATTATTATTTATTTTAACCCCTGGGCTTGCAACACCCAGTTTCAATAAAGGAATCAGAATTGCCACTATCCATGCATCAGGATACTATTAATGAAACCAGATTTTATTGAAACTACATTGAAGTATATCTTTGGCTCCATGGTACAGAGGTGTAGCATGGCATAATGTATATGATGTGGTCATGGGTCAATTTCTCATGCTGCAGACAGGTTGGACTACATTTCCTATATGGAGAACAGGTGGTTGGCCATTTCTGAGCTATTTGAGAAGAAGATTACCTTCCTCATCTCTGTGTTACTACAGAGTGCATGGTTCTCTGGAAATTGGTTGACACAGTTATTTTTAAACAATGTTCACCCATTGCTTGAGCCATGTCCATAGGTGGACTCACCAGAACCCAATTCCACAATATAGCTGTAAGATCTAAACTGCCCTTATCTGAAATTCTGCTTATTGACTCTGAAGCTTGCGGGCTCAAGTGGAATGATTAATGGAACTTACACAGTTCTTCCAAGAGTTTCTCTTTCCTTCTTAAATTTCTTGCTGTGCTTTCACCTTCACAATCAGGAAAGCTGCAAGATTTTCTACTGATTTACCACATTTCAACTAACCCAGACCTGTGTGTATGGCACTGATTGCCAAGTGGCTTTCTTCATACCACCAAATGACAAGTTGTCTTCTGAAACAGTTGCTAGACTTCAGGATGGGTTCTTCGGTGACATGGTGGATAACACAACTAATCTGATCCACCATCTTGTGGACACTTTCTTCTTGTTCAAAAACCTCTTTCTGACTACACAGAGTTCAATTTTCCCTGTTATAATCAAATTTCATACAATATATATTAGAAGAGAAGAAACAGTCAAAACTGAGCATCTGGTTTCTTCACGAGGATGTTAACATCTTCAATGTTTCAATTAGCACTGGGCAGAGATAATGCTAGCTGTGAATTGCTGATGCTCTCATTTGTGGTTTCAGATACGTTTCAGGGTCAGACATAGTTTTGCCTCTACAGGTGCAATGACAATGATATGTCATTTTACTTGGTCGTAAGCTTGAATTTATGATAAAGCATTACTTTTGGTGACTTAGTTTCTTAAGAGCAATTATCAATTTCTGCTATTACATGGAAGTCACCTAATGTTTTTCATGCTAGAAGCTTAAGACACTGTGTGACACGGCCGTTTCTGTTAGTAACATACCATTACAAAGTTGTTTTATACTATTCAAAAATCCAGCAATTTCATACAAACCTTTGTGAACACAGAAGGACGAGATCTTTTTCATAGGCTTCCTGTTCTCTCCTAGTTATTATGAAGGCGTTATGGCAAGCCTGTGAGCTGATCACCGGAGAGCTCTTTGTCGGTTGGGTGTAGGTGCTGCCTAACAGTGCACTCCTCTTGCCAGGAGTATTTCTGGGTTACATTCTGCTCCATAGCAATCCCATGAGCAGCAAGGGAAATAAATTATGACTCAGCAGAGCCCTGCTTACCTGAAGAAAGCCTTATACAACTGGAACACAGCAGGTGTTCCAGAGGTTGCTCCCTAGTGATCAATTTGCCTCAACAGCCAACAATGCCCCCCCTCCCCCAGCCATCCCAATTGATACATAACACATTTTGATGTTGTTTATTTCTTTTCTTTTTTGCTTTTACTATAGAGGTTTGTACCTTCCTTTAAACCCAGACAGTTAAGCTAAGCTACCAGTTCTCAAAAACATACAGTCTTACACTGTCATGACCAATTAAGACTGTTACACCCACAGCTCAAAAGAGGATGCACAAATGACTACAGGCAAAGATTAGTAGAAATTTGTGCATCTGTAAAAAAATCTCTGAATGAAACATACAGCAACTACCACCACTGCTAAGCGGTGTCTCAGGCTTCCATCCAGTCACTCATTGACCAGTCTGATGAGGCAGTTGAAGATAGCAAATAGAAAGCTGAAGTTTTAAATTTCACTTCTATGAAGTCATTCACACAGGAGAATTGTACACACACAACATTATTTGACCATCGCACAGACACCCGTATGAACAACATAGTAATAGACATAGGTAAAAGAATGGGCTTGTGAAATTACAAAATATCACTGACATGGGTTTGCTGTA
The DNA here is from genome assembly GCF_021461385.2 of Schistocerca piceifrons. Classification (NCBI taxonomy): domain Eukaryota; kingdom Metazoa; phylum Arthropoda; class Insecta; order Orthoptera; family Acrididae; genus Schistocerca; species Schistocerca piceifrons. Next base: position 300,651,776 of record NC_060138.1, read on the forward strand.
GGATTCTCATACATATTCTTAGTTCAAATATAATCAGCTTCCTTGAGATGGAAAAGTTTCTGTCCACAAATCAGCACAGATTTAGAAAGCATTGCTCGTTTGAAACTCGTCCTGCACCTTTCTCACATGATATCCCGTGAACTAAGGATGAAGGGCAACATGCAGATTCCATGTGTCTAAATTTCCAAAAGGCATTTGACATGGTGACCCACTGCAGATTGTTAACAAAGCTATGAGTAAATGGGGAAGGTTCCCAGATACATGAGTGGCTCGAAGACTTCTTTTTCCTTCACCCTATTTGCTAGTGGAACAGGAAAGGAAATGACAATAGTGGTACAGGGTATCCTCTGCCACACATCGTAGGATGGCTGCCAGAGTGTGTATGTAGATGCAGACATTTGCTGAAGTATGCTCACAGTTCACTTTAAAAGAGGACTGGCAGTGCTGACTAACTGGAAGCCCCGGGTTAGCCCTGCCTGTATCCAACCAACGCCAGCTGAGCTCCCTTTGGAAACACTATCAGCCCTTCCTTCCATAAGATATGGGACATTATTCATCAGTCTCCTCTGCGGACAACTGTCTGGCTTGGGTGACCCTACCAGTAGCTACAATGTTGCTCATATGACCACCAATTCCTTCCTCCATGTTAAGAGATTCAAAAAGTTAGTGCTACTAAGTTACAAGAGGTAAAATATTACTTCACAAACCAGTTGTTTAAGAAGTGAAAATTAATTTCTCCAGAGTGTTTGAACTTTTTTAAAAAAAAGGTAACTGATTTTGTGAGCCAATCTGTTACTATGGATGAGAGATGAATATGTCGTTTAACATCTGAAATAAAACAGTAATTCAAGTTGTTGGTGAAAGCCTGTGATCTTGCACCTAAAAGAGCAAACATGATTTTTGTCTACTGAAAATTTTATGCCGAGTGTTTTCCAGAAAGGCAAAACAAACATTTGTCATAACTTCAAGTCATGAATTACTCTCCAGAATATCAAAGAGGAATGGACAATCAATCACAATAAGATTCAGCCGAAGTTGACAAATGACATTTAATTATAATTTTAATGAAAATAATTTATTTATTTTTGATTCCAGTAACATGTTTTAGTCTATTACACTATCTTCAAACCAGAAGTTGTAGATGACATGAGGTCAAAGTAGTCAACGACAGGAACCAGTAGGTACTCTGTGAACTAGCTCATCTTGTCATCTGGACGGTTTTGTCTGAAGATGGTCTTATGGGCAAACTGCTTACCGTATTCAAAATTTACTAGCTATCGCAATTTGCATGAACAATTGCTGTAGTTCTACAATGATGTCAACAATTATTACATTTTTTAGATGTACATAAAAACTATTTATAAAGTCAACCGATACCTAACCAAACAATAACTTATATTCTGGGAACATAAATAACACTGCATGACCAGAAATTATGTTTCATACCTAAGAATGGGAAATACGATGTAGTTAAATAAATGTACTCACTTGTTGACAAATTCTTTCCAGGCTATTTCCTTATAACCCATCTCATAAAATGCTAGGGTTCCAAGAAGAGCCACAGTGCCTATCATGCCAAGTACAAGCCATTTCTCACGATCTCCTCCATCACCAAATGGCTTTCCACCTCCTGGGCCAGTACCCCTGGTGGGGGAAAAAATTTCAATCGAAAATGAACAATCATTTCTAACACCAAGTCATGAAATTACTTTCAATCTGTCAAATGGCAATGACAGTGAGGCTAAATAAAAATTGGTAAATATGTAATTTAAACATTTAGAGCTGACCTAAATTAGTAGTAGCAGAAAATATTATTATTATTATTATTATTATTATTATTATGCCATCAGACACAATGGCTGGATGCAAGTCTTTCAATTGGATGCTACTTTTATGTCCCTGATCTACCTCAGTTATCCAAGTGGGGAAAAGGTATCTATAGTTTACTGTTCCATCAAAACATGTTGTTCCCTTCTGACTATGCACTTTACTGCTGGATCACCAGTCCCAACTAAATACAAACTATATTAACTACACATGAATGTGCAAAAACATGAACAGAGCAAACACCTATTTTACCTTGAGCTTTTGTAACTAAACAATTGTTTCTTTGTCAAAAGGAAAAATGGAATAGGAAATTTAAAAAAAGTTTATAACATAAATGTATTCACTATTTCCAATGGGACAGAACATAATATGTACTGTACAAAAACTAGAAGCCAAGATTATTGAAGACACATTACTTTCTTATTAAATAATACAAAACACAGTGAATAAATCAATTAGTGAAACACACTAAATTGTAATTTATGACATTAGAATTGTGTGACAGACTGGAACTTTAACCTAGAAGTGGGTCTTTTGTAAAAATGTTCTTCCCAATTCTGTTATTTGTTCACATTGCAAGCCCATAAGGATATTTCAATGTATTGACAATTCTCTTGTAATCTTTTAAGCTCCACTTAAACTCTCCTGCCTGCCTTGCTGACTAGATCGCCTGTGAGATGGGCATTTTCCAGTTTGAATTTTTTCGCCCTACATCTGAATGTATCATGAACTGAAACTTAATGATAGTTGTGAGGCATGTTCGAACAGCTCATTTATTGCCAGAATTGCTTGCATGGAACAAAGCTCATTATTTGAATTCTTGTCCAGCAAACAGTTTTAATCTACCAATATGTTCATTACAGTTCATATGTACTGGGTATGCTGTGTGTGTGTGTGTGTGTGTGTGTGTGTGTGTGTGTGTGTGTGTTTTTTTTACTATCGTTTAACTGTATTTTCCACAGACTATAGTTCAATTCTTTTATCTTGGCGGCTCGCGCATGCCCGCCCAGACGCGGGAGAGTGCTGCGTTGCCAGTTGCACACGACGCACGCGCCAATAGAAGCAGCGCCATAGTATAGCATAGTTCGCAAGCTTATGTTTAGGGGGGAGCGCGCAGTTCATGAATTAAAGCCACCACGGCCGCATTAACCCTTTCGCTGCTTCAAAGACGTGGTCCCTGCATTCCGCGCTGTGCGCAATTTTGTCACTGCACTGCTCGCCTGTGCAGACACATTGTGTTCGGACTGCTTAGATACTCTTATCATTCAATTCCACAAACGCTATTTGGCCCAAAAATTAGATTTTTACACATCTTCTTGACTGATACCTTCCCCCATAAATGACTTAATTTTGTTTCGATGTTCAACGCAGTTATTATGCCCCATTAAATATAGTAAACCATTGCACAAAATTTTGAAGAGTTTGCAGAGGTAAAAGTCCATAGAGTATACTTTCCGTATGGTCGATTTTAGTTGCCACAATGTTGAGAATGAAATGTGGACAAGATACCTAAAATTCATATAAAATTTACTGTATAACAATATCTCATTCAAGTACCACATAGGTGTCATATGTAATATTGAGAAATATTCCGTCTTTCGCGACTGTAACAAAAGTTTTATTTACACTGAGCACGTTTGGCTTTATTTTAAAGCAGTTCAATCAATCAAAAGGAAGTAGACAAAATACATTAAACAAAACTGTGGACTTACAAAAACATTAGGACTTGAATATACCGTCTAACAGTGAAGTGCTCTGAGCTATGCCAAATATGATTTTTGTGTGTGGCACACACAAACATCATTTATTTGCTAAAACACTGATCAGCCAACACAAACGTTGAATATTGTGTTACCGCAGCACAAAACTACGAAAGGTGACTTGGCAATGGAGGAGACAAAATACTGTCCACTGAAGATGCTTCAAAAGAGAGAAACGCGTCTGGTCTAAATAAGTCCCGTATTACAGTTGCAGAAGAGGAATATATTTCAGTACCACCTGCCGCTACTGGACAGACTCTCTCAAACTCTGAGTGTTGAGTAAAAGCAAGTTAGTAATTGTAATAACTTTTTGAGTCTCAAATTTATGTGAAGCATGGTTCGGCCATGTTAACAGTTAGAACGAATTACTTCCTGCGACTGTGGAACAAAAATGAGAAAGAGAACATGAGTACCATCGTGTATGTGCCATACCTTTCCTTGATTGAAGTGCTTTAAAATAAAGCCAAACACGTCCGGTGTAAATAATACTTTTATTACAGTCGCGAAAGACTGAATATTTCTCAATATTACATACGACACCTATGTCGTACTTAAATTAAATGAGATATTGTCATACAGTAAATTTTATATGAAATTTAGGTATCTTGCCCACATTTCATTCTCAACATTGTGGCAACTAAAATCGACCATACGGAAAGTATACGCTATGGACTTCTACCTCTGCAAACTCTTCAAAATTTCGTGCAATGGTTTACTACATTTAATGCTGCATAATAACTGCGTTGAACATCGACACAAAATTAAGTCATTTATGGGGGGAAGGTATCAGTCAGAAGACGTGTAAAAATCCAATTTTTTGGTCAAATAGTTTTTGTGAAATCGAATGATAAGTGTGTCAAATCAGTGGGAACACCATGTGTCTGCATAGGCGAGCAGTGCAGTGATGACAAAATCGCGCACAGCGCGGAATGCGGGGAGCACGTGTCTGCAGCAGCGAAAGGATTAATGAAGAGACAAAGCACTAGAAATTTCAAAAAATTGCATTCAAACGAATATAATTCGTGAAGTAAGGCACTTCGATATTGTTTTTAAATAATGAAAATATTAAGCACCGCATAAGGTTTGAACTCATAACCTTTCGCATAGCAGCCCAACACCTTACCCGTTACGCTAATGCACATCATCTGACTGCAAAACGCCATGAGGACTATAACACGTCGCGCAAAATACTGACAAACACTGTTGGTATGACTACGAATTACTCACGCTTCGTCGAAGTACAATAGGAAATAAACAATTACCGCTGTTCTTTATTGCGAAAAAGCGGTTCGTGAGAGTGATACAAACACCTTTCCTTGCTATCGCCTGAATTAGGAGTCTTATTGCTTGTTTAGTTTAATTAATTAATAGAATATGAAGCAATTGGTATAAAGAATGCTTTTTCCAAACTTTCTATAAAAGAAAGTCTGCTATCAAGACATTGCTTTTGTTCTATTACTTTATTTATGACTGAACGTTTCTAAAACTGAAGACACTCGTCCATGCTCTACACTGCAGTCGAGATGTGGCAACGTCGTTCTCTGTTCATTGGCTGACTGTGTTTTGCGACGTCAGATGCGCAGAACGAACCTAAACACGGCCGCCAACATAAATGACGCACACTTTAGTATATGCTCCCTCAGTCAGCCTCTTTACAATCCCCCATCTCACTGACACTTTGGTATTCATAAGGCTTGCTTCCTACCTTCGCTACCTTACAGTGTTTGGGCACCTTTTCCAACTTCTCAAGCTTATAGCATACTGGAATTTTTGAAAGTTCCTATCAGCATAATTACGATTTTCAATGCCGGTAAATGCCATCATTCTGACTTTTTCTAGCTGTGTGCGTTAATCAAAAAACTCGAAGTACTAAAATAAAAAATCTGTGTGTTAGCATTCTCTTACATAAACACAAAAAGCTCTTTAAATTTTAAATTGTTTAAGAAGTAAAACAACTTATTTACTGTTTACAAAAGAGGAGTTCCCTTTGTTATAACAATATTTACCTGGACTGACCTCCAAACATCCCAAATGACCATTGATCATACGGCCTCTGGGTAGACTTGGGTGGAGGCTGACTAGTTCCTCTCGAAGGTGGTGGCTGCTGTGCCTCTTTTGGAACATCTTCCTTCGGTTTTCCATTTTTTGATGATTGTTTGCCAGTACCTGGTTTGAAAAACTTCTCAAAACCCTTTGGAGGTCTTTCACAAATCAATTGCCATTCCCGTATGATTGTTGCCAAACTAGGAGAGTTTGCTGATTTCTGCAGTATTGAAAGGTTCCTCCTCAACTGCAACAAACGAATTTACATCACTAGAGAATACACCAACACACGTGATTCCTTTCATTTATATTTTCAATTCATTGGACATCTAATGACAATAGACGTAGAATAATGATGTTATTAATCTCTCCATTTTAGAGAACACAATTAAATGAAAATTCCTTGGATTAGGACAACATGGAACCAACTCCAAAATAGAAGAAGTCAAAGCCAGTGTCATTAAAATGGTGTACGAGATTCAAAAAGAACCACATCTGTTGTGTATGTTGTTGTTCTATCCCCATGAACAACCAGTCAAAAGTAAAATATTGTACTTAAGATAAAATAATCTAAGTTACGTGCGTTACAGGAAATCTGTATGAGAATGTGTTCAGATTATAGTTAATAAGGCTATCATTAAAATAGGTAGCTAACATGTAAAAGTAGACACATGAATGAAAGGAAACTTGGCCTGGGTGCAACTGTCATGACAGGAGCCCTGCCTGAAGGTGTGCTAATATGCTCCTCCGTCATCAACTTAACCTCTGGCATCAATCTAACACCTGGGCCAGATCATCAACGAAAGAATAAAAATTTAGTCTTCGTGTACAGAATTTTCCAGGTATAAGTGGATAAGTTGTTTATGTCAGGTCAGCAACATAGCAGAGTACAAAATGTCTATGATACACAGCAGTCACTATACCAGCTATTCTGAATGGAATTGTGAAAGTTGTGGTTCTGTAGTCAGAAGCGCACAGAATACTGTTTTCTTGTGCTTGTTGGTTATAAAGGGACATAGGTACCTCGACATGGAATGGTCAACAGGATAAAAAAAAATCTTAATAAAAAATCGGTAGGTTGCCTCAATAGCCCAACTTTTGTATGGTTGCCAAAATGTGTCCAGTTCACTGACTAGGGAAGACACGTCTATGCCAGAACTTGTTTAATGCCATCAGTATAGTTTTGTTACCATTGTTATAAAGGCTACGTATTATGTGGTTATGAACTGTATTCTGTTTCAGGTACGCGTTTATAAATTGTGCTAGTGTATTGTTCAATTCCCTATGTAAAAGAATCATTATACTACCTGCCACCTGCCGCTACTGGACAGACTCTCTCAAAGTCTGAGTGTTGAGTAAAAGCAAGTTAGTAATTGTAATAACTTTTTGAGCCTCAAATTTATGTGAAGCATGGTTCGGCCATGTTAACAGTTAGAACAAATTACTTCCTTATAAAAAATTTCCACAAGGAAGTAGCATCCATTGGTGAGTCCTTGCTGGCCCAAAATTTAGAAGCAAGTGTGTGTGCATTCCTTGTGGCAACAGTGTTCCCAAATTTTTTTGTTGTTTAGTTAAGTAACATTCATTCATTTTCTATGTGTGAATAAGATTAGGTTATTAGCAGGGTGATGCATCCTTTGTAATTGTAATGCCTTTTTCACTTTTTTAAATGGCCCTTGCTATTACTTAATGACACTAATGGACCGAGTGCCATCTAGGAGGTCCTGCAGTGAAGGCTATCACGTTTGCATCTTAGGTTATAATATTCATTGTCTCTTGCACTATATTGTCAATGCTGTTCTCTTTGTTCACAAGATTTGATCTTGAGGTCTGTTTATTTTTTTCTTCTGACTTGGGGGTGCAAAACAGTTACGGCCAAAGCTCATTATTTAAAATGGACTGTTTTCTAGGGAAAGCACTCTGATTATTGAAGTCAGTCGACGCATAGGGGCCTAAATGTCATTAACATACGGGAATTTTTTTTTTTTAAGAGGCTATATGATAAGAGTAGAGAGAGGAACAACCAGTGTCTACAGTCACAATTTAAATCTCCTTTGCCATGCTGCTATGGCAGGTAAAGAGTAGAACACATTTTACAGCCTGTGCTGTGTCTACTAACTCAGATGGCTCAGATGACAAAGGCACATTAATAAGCCAGGAGTTAAAAAACAAAACTGACATTGCGTTATGAAGCGGCGCACTGTCAGTGATTTGTCAGAGTGACAGTAAACTGGTCACTGTTTAGCAAACGTTGCTGGCTGAAAAGACAGTGCCCAATACATGGTCTAGTTAAAATTATGACGACAGGTAGCTGCCCAAGCCATCCACGGGGATTTAATCTCTCTGTACATGCTTCCACTGAGACAAGACCACTGTTTGTGCCAGAATGACAGAATATTCCTACATATATCTACGCTGGGTTTGTCAGAAGGGACGGAATAATTAAAAGGCCTGGGTAGAGGAGTTCCACTCGAGGCACCGGCACCAGCATCAGCAACCTTATTCACTAACACATTTCCATGAGCCTATACAAAGAACCCTTTAGTGCTACCATCAGTGGGTGACGGAAGGCATACCTGAATCAGATGTACAACACGGTAGTACAGGTACATCACAAAAAGGTTGTGAAGACCAAAGAGAATCAGCACATACCAAATATTCTGATGTTTTATACTATGTACAAGGTGATAGTTGACAAATAGCTCTGGAAAAAAAAAATAATAAAATAAAATAAAAAATCAAGGACTGGCGTAAAAGGCAATATTCAAAGACGTCTTCACCAACATCAAGGACACCCTTGCCATGGTCAGCCTTCAAGCCATCAATATAAATGAATGTGCCCCCAAAAATGTGTACAAAGCTCCAGAAATGTTGCATGAATGACTGAAGATGGAGTAATTTGGCAGCTTCCACATACAGGGTCATAACTGGACTGGTGGGGCTCACAAAAGTAACCAAACAGATTCTGCACTGGTGAATCGTGTTAAGGCAATGTAAAATGGATGGTCATGCATTCATATTTCAGCTTCAATTGCACTAAGTACTGATAAAATGAAAAGGCGGCTGTGTGCTCCACTCCAAAAGGTGCCACTTAAAATGTGCAGTACATTCTGAGAACGAACACAGACTGCCAAGTAGGACATATGGGAGGACTGACAGTTTTCTATTGGGCATTAAACCCAAGAATTTTGATGTTTTGATGAACAGAAGGGCACCAGGACAGAGGGGTCAGGACTGAGTGGAATTCTTTTGCCGCCAGTTTTTTTTTCTTCCCTCTCCATCGGAAAAGTGGAAGCCACTGTGTATGCCCCAGAAGTAGACATGGTCAAGATTGTACTGAAGTTGACACTTGCTTCAACAGGTCCTCCAGGACTTTTAACAGACCACAAAATCATCAATGAAGACAGACTGACACACCCAATAATGTGGTTGGACTGCTACGGCCCTAATGTACCCCTTAAAAGGTCCAATAAACCTGGATCCATGCATACTTTAAAAATCTGATCTTTTAAAGTGAGGCAGGCAGCCTAATAAGCACCACTTGTGCAATGTGTGGTGTCCTCCAGCAAGTGTCATATGGTCATTCCAGCAACTCAAGCCATCATACTAGCTGCCTATTTATCATCTGTTTGTTCGATAACCCTCCAGATACTACAGGTGAGGGAAATGGGACAACAGTAGAAGGAATATGTTTGTCTTTAGCATGCTTAAGGATAAGCATTAAAATGGCTTTATGCCACTGGTAGGAAATGTGCTGTCTCTCCAGATAAGACGAAGTATGGAGTCGAAGCTTGCCATCAGAAAATAGGTGCCACAACCTCTAAATACTCACTTTTGAGGTAGGAACTCAGGATGGTAATGGGTGGAGCTTGAAATCTTTGTGAAGTAGTGACAAAAAGTGTCAGAGATATTGACAGAATCCGCTATAATATCGCTTGCAACAGTCCAACTGAGTATTGGAAAATACAACTTTTTGCTATCAACATGACAAACTTTACCCCAAACAGCAGAATAGAAAGTAAAACGGTTAAGAGACTTATAAAAAGAGATTGGTTGGTTGGTTGTTTGAGATTTAAGGGACCAAACAGCAAGGTCATCAGTCCCTTGTTTCAAATATACTCCATTCTGCTAATGGGACATCTCAGTAAAGTCAGAACAATAAAACGGAAAAAGGGAAAACGTAAAAGGACAGTCACGTTGTCATTGGTAAAACAACAAAATGAGGGAAGTCGGCAAGAGAACGAACCCAACACTATGCTGAAGCAGCATAGGCAAGACCACCTGTGACTTAAAAGGTACAACTGCTATAATGTAGAAAGTACGTATGGTGGGAATAGAAAGACTAACCAAGCCTTTTTTTAAAAAAAAAGAGTAAAAGAGGAAGAAACGAGGAATTCGGTCAGGGAGGTGAATCAGGAATCTCTGAACACTGCTTACAGTGGGAGACACCCAAACATTCACCGCCCTGCCCCAACACCAGAGAGAGATTAAAAACCTTAAAAACTGAGAATAAAAACCACTTTCCCGGAGGAAACCGAGAACCAGAGAGACCATCCGGGAATCGTCAGCCAACATCAAAGGTAAAGTGTGGGGGAGTCTGTACTTAGCACGCAGAGCCAAAAGAAGGGGGCATTCAACCAAAATGTGGGCTACTGACTGGAAGGCTCCACAACCACATAGTGGGGGTGGCTCATCACGCAAAAGAAAACCATGGGTCAACCGAGTATGGCCAATGCGGAGACGACACAGTGTGGTCGAGTCCTTTCGGGAGATGCGAAAGGAAGAACGCCACGGGCCTGGTGTCACCTTAATTGCATGAAGTTTATTAGACAGGGGAGTAGGCTCCCAAGAATTGGCCCATGACTGTGCGAAGTGGGATTTGATGTGAAGCCGTAAATCCGCTGCAAGGGGGGTTACAGAAAACGGGGGGTAAGTAACTGCTCCCCCAGCCAAACGATCAGCAAGCTCATTACCCGGGATACCCACATGGCCAGGGACCCAAAGGAAGTCAATGGAACAAGCAGTACCGTGAATATCAGCGAGATGGTCATGGATGGCAGAGACCAAGGGATGGCGCGAAAAACACCGGTCAATAGCAAGAAGGTCACTCATCGAGTCCGTACATAACAAAACGCGGTTGTGTTGGGATTGTTTAATAAAGGTAAGGGCCTGGGAAATTGCCATCAATTCCGCAGTAAACACCCCACATGTAGGTGGCAGCAGATGATTTTCCGTTCCAACAGAGGACGTGAAGGCATACCCAACATGATCAGCAGATTTAGAACCATCAGTGTAAAAAACAACAGCATCCCGGAACTCCCATAAAATTTGGCGGAAAAAGGAACGGAACACCACCGGGGGGGATGGAATCTTTCGGACCTTGGCGGAGATCCATCCAATTTCGAGGCCGAGGAACTAACAAAGGAGGGGTGGAGGGGAGGGATCAAGGAAGACAGGACAAAGAAGGACGCTGAAAATCACGGCAAAGAGACGCAAGGCGCAGCCCAACCGGTAAACCCGCCCAAGGGCGGGAGTTGGGTGGGCGACGTCCATGGTCTGGGAACAGGATAGAATAGGAAGGATGAGTGGGAGAAGAACGGATAGTGAGGGCATAAGACACCAGAAGCTGGGACCGCCGAACAGAAAGGGGTGGAGGGGGGGGGGGGAATCCCAGCTTCAACCAGCAGACTATCAACAGGGCTAGTAGGGAAGGCACCGGTGGCCAAACGGATACCACGATGGTGGACTTGATCCAGCACGTGCAGTGTGGAAGGAGCAGCTGAACCATAAACTTGACAACCATAGTCCAAGCGAGACAGAACTAGAGCACGATAAAGACGGAGGAGGAGGGAACGGTCCGCACCCCAAGAGGAGTGGGCAAGGAAGCGAAGGACATTGAGTTTATGGAAACATCCTACCTTCAGGAGTCTGATATGGGGCAGCCAAGTGAGCTTGTTGTCGAAAAGAAGACCCAGGAAACGAAACTGTGGGACCACAGGCAATCGTTGTGCAGCGAGATAGAGCTCTGGATCAGGATGGATCTTAGTACGGCGACAGAAGTGGACCACTCGCGATTTGAAAGGAGAGAATTGCAACCCGCGTGAGAAGGTCCATGCAGAGGCACGCCATATAGCCACCTGGAGCTGTCGTTCTGCAGATGTCATCGAAGAGGAACTAACCCAAATGCAGAAATCATCCACATACAGGGCAGGGGTGATCAAGGGACCGACAGAGGCCACAAGTCCATCGACAGCAATGAGGAAAAGAAGGACACTCAAGACAGAATCCTGTGGGATGCCCGTCTCCTGGGTCCGTGGAGAACTAAAAGCAGTACCAACTCGAACTCTAAATGACTGATGGATCAGGAACTGGCGGATAAAAATCAGGAGTGTGCCCCGAAGACCCCACTGATGAAGGGTTAGTAAGATGTGATGGCGCCAGGCCGTGTCATAGGCCTTGCGAAGGTCAAAAAACACTGCAACCAAATGGCGGCGCTGGGAAAAAGCCTGCCGAACTGCGGATTCCAAGCGAAGTAAATGATCGATTCGAGATCGTCCCTCTCGAAAGCCACACTGGTAAGGGGAGATTCGAGGACCCAATTGAGCCGACGGGCTACCATCCGTTCAAGTAACTTACAAACAACATTGGTCAAACTAATTGGTCGATAGCTGTCAACAGATAGGGGGTTCTTACCAGGCTTAAGGACAGGAACCACAATGCTATCCCTCCGCTGAGAAGGGAAATCACCCTGGAGCCAGATACGGTTAAACACCCGATGAAGATGTTGCTGTTGTGGAGCACTGAGATGTTGAAGCAGTTGGTTATGAATGGAATCTGGGCCAGGGGCCATATCATGAGCAGAAGATAGAGCAGATAGAAATTCCCATTCAGTAAAAGGTTCGTTGTAAGATTCTGACTCACAAGTGGTGAAACATAAGGTGACAGCTTCAGCCCACTGTTTTTGGTGAAGGAAAGCAGCTGGATAGGAGGCCGACGCTGACGTCACTGCAAAATGGGTCGCAAGATGTTCTGCAAGAACTAATGGGTCCGTACAAATGCCATCTGGGAGGTGAAGGCCTGGGAGGGTGGACTGCCGATGGCAACCTTGGAGAGAGCGAAGTGTAGCCCATACCCGTGACAGAGGGACAGTAGAACCAAGGGAAGAAACGAATCGTTCCTAACACATCCACTTGCTCTGTTTGATTAAATAACGGGCTTTAGTGCGGAGGCGTTTAAAGGTAGTAAGGCTGGCTCCGGATGGGTGCCTCTTAAAGTGTTGCAAAGCTCGACGGCGATCACGGATGGCAATGGCAATGGCCGTACTCCACCACGGGACTTGCCGACGACGAAATGGTCCAGATGAGCGCGGGACAGCAAGGCTAGCAGCACGAACAATCGCGTCAGACACGTCACGTAGGACGTCATCAATACAACCCGACAGAGGGAGAAAACACGACCTGCGCAGTGTATAAAGGCCAATCGGCGGGTTGGAAAGACCAACGAGGCAACCTGTCCATCGGGGAGCGGGAAGGGAGCGTGATAATCAACGGGAAATGGTCACTATCACAAAGGTCGTCATGTGGCGACCAGTGTAATGAAGGGAGGAGAGAGGGAGAAGAAAGAGAAAGATCAATGGCAGAAAAGGTACCATGACCTGCACTGAAATGAGTAGGGGAGCCATCATTAAGAAGGCACAGGTCGTGGTCTGCAATAAATTGGTCTATAAGAAGACCTCTTCTAGATGGAAAGGCACTGTTCACAAGGGATGATGAGCATTAAAATCCCCAAGGAGGAGGAAGGGAGGAGGAAGTTGCCGAAGAAGGGCGGTTAAGGCAGCAGGTATAAGAGTCCTGTCAGGAGGGAGATAAAGAGTGCAAACTGTGACTGCAGAGTCTAGGTGGACCCTAACAGCAACCGCTTCCAATGTAGTTTGAAGAGGAATCCACGTGCTAGCAATGTCTATATGGACCAACGTACAAACGCCACCAGAAGCCAGAAGGGGTCCGACCCGATTTCGACAGAAAACACGGAACCCACGGAGGGTCGGTGAGTGAGCATAAGTAAAATAAGATTCCTGGAGAAACACAAGCTGCAGAGCAGGACGAAAGAAGGGATTTCAATTCTGGAAGGTGACGATAGTATCCATTACAATTCCATTGAAGAACCACAGAACGATGGTTTAATGGGGGCTGAACACGCTAAATCCAGTCATACTGCCGGGTCCCCACCCGTCACCGACAAGGAGGGGTGACATCCATAAACGACAGGTCAGAATCCGGTTGTGAAGTCGGGGGAGGCACCTCCGGTGACACCAGAGGCTCTTTGTCCCGGGACTTATGTTTCTTCATTTCAGGCTGAGATCGAGGAGGGCTGTGTGGCATAAAGGAGCCAGCTGCAGCAAGATTAGGAACAGAAAGAGACTGGGCGCCCTGGGGGCCGACAGACCGTGGCTCTCGCGGTCGTCGCGCGGCAGCAAACCTTTGGCCTGGAAGGTGCCGGGAAGGGGCATCCCGGGAGAGGCGCCCTTGACCGGCAGACGCCGAAGGAGTAGGACACTTCCCCAGCTGGGGAAGGGGAGCAGCACCCATAGGAGAAGGTGTGGGAGCCGCAGGGGAGGGGGGGGGGGGGAGGAGAGGGGTCCAGGATGGGGGTAAGGAAGGGGGAGGAAGGGGTGAAGACGTAACCAAGGCGTAACTAGATGTCATGGACACAGGGTGAAGTCGTGTATATTTCTTACGGGCCTCTGTGTAGGTTAAACGATCGAGGGACTTATACTCCTGTATCTTTTTTTCCTTCTTATATACTGGGCAATCTGGTGAACGTGGAGAATGACTACCATGACAATTTACACATACAGGAGGGGGAACACAGGGACTCCCCTCATGGAGTGGACGTCCACATTCACCACAGAGAAGGGCCTGGGAACAAAGGGAAGACATGTGTCCTAAACACAAGCACTTAAAACACCTCATAGGAGGTGGGATGTACGGCTTCACATCACAGCGATAGACCATAATCTTAACTTTCTCAGGGAGGGTATCCCCTTCAAAGGCCAGGATAAAGGCACCAGTATCAATACGATTATCTTTAGGACCCTTCTGAACACGCCGAACAAAGTGAACACCCCGCCGTCTGAGATTGTCCCGAAGTGCCTCATCAGTTTGAAGGATGAGGTCCCTGTGAAAAATCAGACCTTGTACCATATTTAGAGACTGGTGGGGGGTAATGGACACAGGAATTGTGCCAAGATGGGTACAGGCACGAAGGGCCGCAGATTGGGCAGCTGAAGCAGTTTTTATCAGCAACGAACCCGACCGCATCTTGCTCAGAGAGTCCACTTCGCCAAACTTGTCTTCAATGTGCTCCACAAAGAATAAAGGTTTGGCACTGGTGAAAGTGTCTCCATCAGTCCTGGTGCAAACTAGATAACGGGGGAAAGGTTTTGCCCCTAGATGATTGGCCTCACCCTCTTCCCAGGGGGTAGCCATGGAAGGGAAGGCCGAAGGGGCAAGAGAAGCAGCACTTGAGGAATCAGTTCCACGCAGAGAGACGGCCGCTGAAGAACGGCCAGAGATTTGGACCCGTATGCGTTTTATCTGCATAGCATCCGCCCTGATACCACCCACCCCAATCAGGGGCTCTCCTCACGGGCGCCACCTAGCCACAGCAAGGGCCGTCTGGCACGGCGGCCATTGCCGGGAGTTCCAATGCTCCAGGATGACGAGCAACCACTCCAAGGCATGCATGAGTAGGTTACAGCTCAGGTATCAGAAGTGTGATCCCTGTGTGTTCAGGGGGCTCAACCAAAAGGGTACATAGCGACCCCACCACACGGGCTGGCCACCGTGCTGGCTATGCACCCTAGCATCAGACAACGACGTGAAAGAAAAGGTGGAATGTACTAGGAAGGCGCAGGTCGGAGACACTAGGTAAGGAGCTCTTCCCCAAATGGCTCACACTGTGGAGGAGAAATTTTGTAATGGAGGTCAAACCCCAGAGGGGGACCAAGGAATGCCAAAAAGGAGGAGATGATTACGCAACAAAGCCGGAGTGTAAAACCAACAGAACCAGGAGGATAGCGGGGGCCAACATAAGCAAGGACACCAATAGAGGGAGAGGAGAGGGCGAGTGGAAAGAAGGGGAAGGGAAAGGAAATGCAGCCCGGGAGAGAAAGAAGGCTGCAATGGCTCAGGGCCCCGTGCTCGCCATGCACGTATCCACAAAAGAGTTGTGGACCACCTGGGGGGAGTGAGCCACATGGACTAGGATGTGGAGATCCCCATAGCGGGTGGTGGGCATTGAAGTCCCCAACCAGCAAATAGGGGGGCGGAAGCTGACCAAGAAGATGAAGGAGATCAGCTCGTGCCATTGGTGTGGACGATGGAATGTATACAGTACAAAGAGAGAACGTGTATCCAGAAAGGGAAAGACGGACGGCGACAGCTTGGAAGGAAGTGTTTAAATGGAATGGGTGATAATGGAGAGTATCATGGAGAAGAATCATGAGTCCTCCATGGGCTGGAGTGCCTTCAACAGAGGGGAGATCATATCGGACGGACTGAAAATGAGGGAGAACAAAGCGGTCAAGGAGACGCAGCTTTGTTTCCTGAAGACAGAAAATGACCGGCGAGTAGGATCGTATGAGGAGCGACAATTCATCCCGATTGGCTCGAATGCTGCAGATATTCCAGTGGATAATGGACATAGGGTGAACAGAAAATGGAGGAATGTGACCAAGGTCGCTGTCAACTCAACGACTGCTCAGAGATTGCGACCGACAGCATGGAATGGCATTCAGCCGAAGGCAGAAGATCCTGATCCATAGGTTGTTCAGGAGCAGCTCCTGCCACCAGCGATCGGCCGGTTGATCGGCCGCCAGCAGTGCGCCGCGGCGACACAGAAGACGGCCGAGGGCGATTTCCGCCAGGTGGTGCTGTAGATGGGACACGCCTTGGCGGAGAAGGAGAGGAACTGGGTTTCTTTGTAGCCTTCTTGGAATTATGATGTTTAGAAGAAGGAGGAACCGATGGTTGTGAAGTTGGGGTATGTAAAAAATATTCACGAGTATGCTCTTTTTTCGAAGTCTTGGTGTCTGACTTTTGGGCTCGAGATTTAGCAGAACCCAATGAAGGGTGAGCCATAGAGTGGGCAGGCGAAAGTGGTGAGGTTGAACGGGCGATCTTTGCGCTGGCCGATCTGACGACCGTGGTACTAAAGGTGAGGTCGCAGGTCTGCGTGGCCGCCTCCTTTGTTGGCGGAGGAGAAGCAAGGACCATGCTGTATTTTCCTGTCTGAGGCACGGTGGGCTGTCGACTGGCGAATAATTTTCGAGCAGCAAAGGTCGACACCTTTTCCTTCACTCTGATTTCCTGGATGAGCTTTTCATCCTTAAAAATGGGGCAATCACGAGAGGAAGCAGCGTGGTCACCCATACAGTTGATGCAGCGAGGGGATGGAGGTGGACAAGCACGCTCATGGGCATCCTTGCCACACGTAACACATTTGGCCGGATTGGAACAGGACTGGCTGGTGTGATTGAACCGCTGACACAGATAACAACACGTAGAGTTTGGGACGTAAGGGTGAACGGAAATTATCTCATAGCCTGCTTTGATTTTCGATGGGAGTTGAACTTTGTCAAATGTCAAGAAGACAGTGCGGGTTGGAATGAGGTTCGTGTCAACCCTTTTCATAACTCTACGAACAGCCGTTATGCCCTGGTCAGACAAGTAGTGCTGAATTTCTTCGTCAGACAATCCATTGAGGGAGCGTGTATAAACGACTCCACGCGAGGAATTTAAAGTGCGGTGCGCTTCAACCCGGACAGGGAAGGTGTGCAGCAGTGAAGTACGCAGCAATTTTTGTGCCTGGAGGGCACTGACTGTTTCTAACAACAAGGTACCATTCCGTAATCTGGAACAAGACTTTACAGGACCCGCAATTGCGTCGACACCTTTCTGAATAATGAAAGGGTTGACCGTGGAGAAGTCGTGACCTTCGTCAGACCGAGAAACAACAAGGAACTGTGGCAACGATGGAAGAACTGACTGTGACTGAGACTCAGTGAACTTACGTTTGTGAGCAGACATAGTGGAAGGTGAGGAAACCATTGCGGAAGAATCCCCCATGATTACCGGCGTCTCCGATGGCGCGCTCCTCCCTTGTGGGGGCCCTCTCTGAGGGCACTCCCGCCTTAGGTGATTGTTCACACCTCAGGTCACACCTCCCGACAAACGGACGGAGGGACCAATCGGCACTTTCGGAAGGTATCAGCTCGGGTAATCACCCCTCCCTGGGCCTGGCCGTTACCAGGGGGTATGTATGTGTCCTACCTGTCTACCCGGGGCAGGGAATTACGCGTTACCCCGTCACCGGCTATGCATGGAAGTGCGTGGGTCGGCCTCCAGACACGCACAGGGAGGACGAAAGAGAAAGGGAAAGGAAAGCAGAGAGGTCTCAAACGCCGCAGCGGAGAAAAGGGTAAAGAGAAGAGGTAAGGAAAAGAGAAGGACAAAGGAAGGATGAAGACACACAAGCAAGGAAGGCGAAGAATGTGGTACATTTACAAGTGTCCGTCTCCGGACGTAGGCACAAACCATACTCCCAGAGGGGAAGAAAGGGAAGGAAAGAGCCAGAGGTGAGGGGGGCGGGTGAAGGTGGGGGATGCGGAAAGGGAAGGTATGCAGCCCGGAAAGGAAGGAAGGCCACATTAGCTTGGGGTCCTGTGCTCGCTACACACGTATCCACAAAAGAGTTGTGGACCCCCTGAGGGGGGGTTATCAGAAGTGTGATCCCTGTGTGTTCAGGGGCTCATCCAAAAGGGTACATAGCGACCCCGCCACACGGGCTGGTTACTGTGCTGGCTATACACCCTAGTATCAGACAACGACGTGAAAGAAAAGGTGGAATGTACTAGGAGGGCGCACGTCGGAGACACTAGGTAAGGTTCTCTTCCCCAAATGGCTCACACTGTGGAGGAGAAATTTTGTAATGGAGGTCAAACCCCAGAGGGGGACCAAGGAATGCCAAAAGGAGGAGATGAGTATGCAACAAAGCCGAATTGGAAAACCAACAGAACCAGGAGGATAGTGGGGCCAACATAAGCAGGGACACCAAGAGAGGGAGAGGAGAGGGCAAGAGGAAAGGAGCAAGGAGGGGAAAGGAGCAAGGAGGGGAAAGGAGCAAGGAGGGGAAAGGAGCAAGGAGGGGAAAGGAGCAAGGAGGGGAAAGGAGCAAGGAGGGGAAAGGAGCAAGGAGGGGAAAGGAGCAAGGAGGGGAAAGGAGCAAGGAGGGGAAAGGAGCAAGGAGGGGAAAGGAGCAAGGAGGGGAAAGGAGCAAGGAGGGGAAAGGAGCAAGGAGGGGAAAGGAGCAAGGAGGGGAAAGGAGCAAGGAGGGGAAAGGAGCAAGGAGGGGAAAGGAGCAAGGAGGGGAAAGGAGCAAGGAGGGGAAAGGAGCAAGGAGGGGAAAGGAGCAAGGAGGGGAAAGGAGCAAGGAGGGGAAAGGAGCAAGGAGGGGAAAGGAGCAAGGAGGGGAAAGGAGCAAGGAGGGGAAAGGAGCAAGGAGGGGAAAGGAGCAAGGAGGGGAAAGGAGCAAGGAGGGGAAAGGAGCAAGGAGGGGAAAGGAGCAAGGAGGGGAAAGGAGCAAGGAGGGGAAAGGAGCAAGGAGGGGAAAGGAGCAAGGAGGGGAAAGGAGCAAGGAGGGGAAAGGAGCAAGGAGGGGAAAGGAGCAAGGAGGGGAAAGGAGCAAGGAGGGGAAAGGAAATGCAGCCCTGGAGAGAGAGAAGGCTGCAATGGCTCGGGGCCCCGTGCTCGCCACGCACGTATCCACAGAAGAGTTGTGGACCCCCTGGGGGGTAAAAAGAGATTAAAGAAGCTTTTTTATATAACTGATAATCAAATACTATGCACGCATCTGTTTAGATCAGACAATTCTCCATAATGAGGTGAGATGCAAAACACACACACCCACACACACACACACACACACACACACACACACACAGACACAGAGAGAGAGAGAGAGAGAGAGAGAGAGAGAGAGAGAGAGAGTGTGTGTGTGTGTGTGTGTGTGCGTGCGTGTGTACGTACGGAGTGGCAGCTAATGTGGCAAAGCTGTAGCAGCAAGTGACAAATGTCAACTATCACACAATTTTAATTGGATTATAGTGCCCTGTTACTATAATTCTGAGACTACTTCTCAGGTGGACTGACCAACTGAGCTCTCTTCGTTGGGTGGGGATAGGTACCACCTGATGGTAGAACTGTCCTATCAAGAGTAGATGTGAACTTAAGTTGCTTCAAAGGGTTCCCACAAGCTGCTAGGCAACAAATGTCAATGCAGGCAACGCTCTGCAAGCCTGAGCACGTCTTGTACACCTAAGGGGTGGCAGCGTTCGAGAGGTTGCTGGCTAGAGACTGTTTTACAACAGCAATTCACTTCACTAGCATGTAGCACACCTTGAAGTTGAGATTCATTTTAATAGAGATGTGTACCTTCCTTGCAGTCCAGGCAATGAAGCCAATGTCTATGAGACACACATTCTACCAGCATGCCCAATGATGACCCCTGAAGTATGCCCAGAGTGTACGGCAGAAGAGATCTGGCCATGCCAGCCAGTCCCCTGCTCGGGGAACCAAGGGTTGCAAAATTCACGTCCTGCTGGGGAGTTTGCTGGGAAAAACAAGAGCTCCCTCTTCTCTAAGCCGTGGGACACATTCCGTCACATCCCTCCACTGAGGGCTGTCCAGCTTGGGAGACCGTGCC
Source organism: Schistocerca piceifrons (assembly GCF_021461385.2). Classification (NCBI taxonomy): domain Eukaryota; kingdom Metazoa; phylum Arthropoda; class Insecta; order Orthoptera; family Acrididae; genus Schistocerca; species Schistocerca piceifrons. Next base: position 300,672,169 of record NC_060138.1, read on the forward strand.
AGTAGCTATGCTATAGCCAGCATGACCTGTGTCACTGAAGCATGCAAACCCTCCCACCTGGCACCAAAGGTGCCTACGTTAATCCAGTGTCCCTCGGGAGGAATAGAAAATTAGAAGCCACAGCGAAACAATTCAAGTGGGGGCCCTTCAGAATACACCTTCCAGCTGGTGTTTAGCCAATTCTACAGATTGCAAACTATACTAAATGCAAAAGTTGTCAACGTAACAGGCAGGTGTGACCAGTGGTCCAATGAAGGTCTCTTGGACCAAGTGGAGTCGACTGCTATTCCAACTCTAACGCAAAGTAAGAGATGGGATACTAATAGACCTAAAAATTCGATAGGGAGCCTTGAAAGCTCCTGTCATGGAGGGTAAGTAAAATGTGACATGCAATGTTATATGCTTTATATACGAAAAAGGCACTGCTATAAAGGAAAAGTCTGTTGGATTGCTGTTTTCAAACTAACCTGACGTTTGGTTGTGCATTGTCTCTATTAGAAACCACACTGATACGGGGACAACAAGCACCATCATCACAGGACCCTGCATAATCATAGAGCTGCCATCCTTTCAAGCAATTTGCACAGCACGTTGGTGAGGTTAATTGGTCAGTAGGGAAAAAACACTTTCTAGCTAATTATGGTACAAGATGCTCAGTATGTGATGTCTTTGAGCCACATTCAGATGTTGAATCATCAGATCATGAATTGAATCAGAGCTTGAGGTTGTACTGAGTGACAAGTCAAGTGCTGAAGCAGTTCCCAATAAGTGAAAGGATTATTATATAATTTGAAGTGACCGGAGGGTAGGGTACGGAGAGGGGGGATGAGAATATGGAGATGTCTTCAACATTTTAAATAAAAGAGCCTAAAACCAAGGTAGCCAAATAAGAAAAGGATGCCAATGCTATCATAAAGTGGGTCACACCACGTTCAACAATTAATGATGCATCGGAACAAGTACTACAACGAAGGAAGAGACCCAGAAAAGTTGTTGATCTTTGGCAGCACGGAAGGCTACAGAGCCGGGCCCACACCTGGGCTGGAGAGGCATACTTTCTCAAGGAGAATGACACAGTAATCCTAGCATTTCTCCTTACTGTATTTCATAAGATAACAAACCTTAGCCCAGAGCAGCTTAAAAGTGTGGAGGATGGTCTGTAAAGGATGTCGCTTGAGGCATTGCAGGGCATTTTGATACTCCTGAATAACTGTTTCAATGTCTTTGGTCCACCATGGCACCAGCCTATGGTGGAAAGTATCTGTAGAAAGGGGAATAGTAGTTCCAGCCACATGGATGATCATATCGCAAACATTTCCCACCACCCCACCAATGCTATCTGACAGAGTATGGGCAAGAGTGACAGCAGAGGTACAAAGCTGCCAGCTGGCTCTTCAAAGAGCCCACTGCGATAACTGGTATGTTGGGCAGTGACAAGGAAGTGAAAGGATCACTGAAAAGTGGCCACTGTCACAGATTGTCATGTAGTGATCACTATGATAAAGCATTTGTTTTCATATGTTATATGAGAATAAAAAACACATGATAAGGATTGGCAATTTCTTCTGTGGTCCAATGAAAGTGCTTAGTAATGATAAATGAGAGCGAGCATGAAAATACAAGCAACAATATGAATGGGTTTCACTGGAGACAAAACTGTAAAACCCAATGTTCCAGAGAGACATTTCATTTCATGCCACTTCACCACATAACGTGCGTTTTGACAAATGCATGAAAGCCACCTGATGACACATTGCATCAATTTGAAACCAGTAATGGTACTTTTTAAATAAAATAGCCTAAAACCAATTTTTGGCTGGTTGTTACTGTACACCAACAATCTGCATCACAAACAGCCATGGTCTCCAATCACGTACTTATTTGACTAAACTGCACATAGTGAATTTTCATCAAGTGGACAGCCACTGTCTCGACAAACTGAGTTAAATGTCCACTGGAAAGGTAGATACCCAAGGCGCTGGCATTTAGAACACCGCATCAGGGAGTGGGAAATACAGCTTCACATTGCAGCAGCAACACATGATTTTGACTTCCTCTGGAAGCCAGTCTCCCTCAAAGGCGATGATGAATGTATTGGTGGCCACCTTGTTGTATGTGACATATGAAGTGGATCCCTCACCTCTCTTAAGTGTTCACATAGTTCTTCCATCTTCTGTATTAGGTCCCAGTGAAACGCTATTCCCTGTATATGTTGAGGTTCTTATAGAATGTGATGGTAACATCTCCATCACCAAGTTGTTTACAGGAGAAAAATACCCAGGATGGAATCCCTTCATAATTTGCTAAGGGAAGAGAGTTCACCCAATATGTTCTCAGTGTTCTCCACAAAAAATATTGGTTTATTAGAGAGAAAGGACCATCCATCCGTTCAGGTGCAAATCAACAACTGATGGGAGTAACTGTCTGTTGGTCACTTTATTTTGTTTTCTTCCCATGGTGTGGCCAAGAAGGGGAAAGTTCTTACAGTGATAACATAAGCACTGAACTGCAATCAATCTGAAGAGATTTGCAGACCCTCTGACAACTGGCTGATAATTCTGGCTGTTTCATGACACCAAATATCTGCCATGATGCTGTCTACTCCAAATGAGGGCTCTCCCTATAGGCACCATCCAGCCAGAGCAAGGCCACCTGGTGTCACGGCCAGTGCCCTGAGTTTCAGTATCTCCAAATGGACAGACACCTACTCTTCATCATGTGTAAATGCAGGGGAGGCAACAGCTTGGGCATCAACAGTGCGATCTCTGCAGTGCTGGGGCTACCACTGTACAAGTACATGACAACAACCCCCCCCCCCCCCCCCCAAATAACACACTAGATATTGGGTGACCTTCCCCTCAAACCCCGCAGAATCTGTAAAAAAAAAAAAAAAATTAATAATAATAATTTAAAAGGTGGAGGTCAAAAGCAGATGTGAAGACTGAACATACGTTGACTGAAATATGTGGTGCAAAATATGGGAACGAAGTGTGAGAAGCTAGAATTGACATCCTATGAGCAAGCTAGGTTGTCCACATGGAATCCGTCATAGAGAATAGGTCAGAGAAAAGACACAGTCAAGGAATTACTGCAATGTCTTGGGGCCACATGCTTGCCACACATGTAGTCACAAAATTGCAAGAGAGTCTGTGGAAATACGGGGGGGGGGGTCATTAGATTTGGGATATATAGTCTCTTTCTGTAACTGCTTCATGGGTTATGTGATGAACTGAGCTCTCTTTGTTGGCTGGGTGTAGGTATTACCTCAAAGTAAAACTTGCCCATCAGGAGAATTGTCAATGGTATCCCATGAGCAGCTAGGAAATAAATGTGGGCTTAGGCAGAGCCCGACCCATTTGAACAGGTATTGAATGAATGGGCCTAACAATGGTCACTGAATTATGCTCACATATTAAGGCAGAATAGAACTAGTGGCACTAACCAGCTCCAAACTTAAGAAGCCCAGGTTCACTGTGCCCGTACCAGGTCATTGCTGGCAGAGCTCCTCGAGATAAAAAACCTCTCTTCATCAGGCACCTCTTCTGGTTAGTGTTAAAGATCATCACCATATTCTTTTAAATGCTATGCTTTGTCACTGCAACCACTGTTCTCATTTTTCTGGCGTTCTCTTCATTTTTCAATGATTCTGACAGTTTGTTATAGCCTTTAGTTTAAGACATCAATAAAAAGATTAGGTGCTCATTTACTGCAATAACTTTTCACATGATCTAGGCTTTATCTATTGTGTTACTTATTTTACTCACATACTACTTCAAAACATAAAATCAAAAATGCTTTCAGCTGCACTTTATTTCCCTTTAAGAGCTCTTCATCTTTCTTCATTTTTCTTTATATGGCAATAAGCTAAATGATGAAATGCTTGACAAAAAAACAGTAAGTCTTGTCAGTAATTTGACCAATTGCCTCTATGTGTTCATCAAGACTGTATCAAAGGTGTGAAAGGTAGTCAGACCGTAGCCTTAGCAGCAGAGTCAGCAGCTTCATTCCCCATCACTCCAATGCGACTAGAGACCCATATGATCATCACATTGGCTCCATCATCAGCAAGCGATGGGAGGCATTCTTGGATTCGTTGTACTCAGGGGTGGTAAGTATATACTACACAGAAGCTCTGGAAGGCACTAAGTGAATCAGAACATAATACACAACCGAAAAACTGTGCAGTCAGATGTAGTGGGCAGCCTGATAAGAAGACAGAAAGCTCTGCAGTCATAATCGAGCACTGGTCTAGAAGCTGGTATCTAATGTTTGTTGCCAATGACAAAGGCACACCCGACACCAGTCAGTCTTAAAGAGCCAACAGTGTAGACAAAAATGCTGTATCCAAGTTCAGTGCAAAGTTTTAGAAACTTACAGCAGTAGTTCGAATCTAGAGTAGTATCCTTGGAAACTGAACTAAATCTAATATGAACACGGACTTCTGCATGAAGTCAAGGCACTGAAGGGGTCTCACCCATTGGGAACAATACACAAAAGTGAACTCCGGGAGGTAACAAAGAAGTTGCGCTTACCCTGTACTGGGGGTCAAGAGAGTCACCAAAAAAGAGGCAATGATTTAGTGTAGAATGCTCCAGTGGTCAAACATGGTGATTGATTGTGATGAGATGGCATGAAACAGATGATCACGCAGACAAGTAAATGAAATAAGTGGAGAACGATTTTTCGATCTGCTCCCTATGCAACACCATTTAAAACACGTAGGACATTTCATGATCAGGAACAGTGTGCTGCCAAATAAGGTATGTGGGAGGACTGACAGTTTCCTATTACGTGTGAGGCCCCAAGAATTTAGTGATTTCAACAAATTTAAGAGCAACAGGAGCAATATGTAAGGGCAGTGGAAGAAATCCTTACTCTGCCAGAAGTTTAGATAGACAAATTTTTCCAGTGGAAACGTGGAAGCCGTTATCTAAGCTCCATGGGTGGTCAAAACACTGCAAAGTCATCGACGAAAAAGAGAGCCTGAGAGGTCTGGCAGGAGACAGTCCATGATAGGGTTCATTGCCCCATGGCTACTCTCGGCTTTGAGCCCTGAGGTACCCCGTTCTCCTGCCTAGAAGTGGTCGACAAAGCTGAACTTATACATACCTTGAGACTCTGTCTTTTAAAAACGACCGATTAAAATAGGGTAGGTGGCCTTGGAAGCCCCACATGTGCAGGGATGGAGGATGCCCAAATCGAAACACACAGCTACAGTTTGACATTTCCATAGAAAATTCTTCATAATGTTGGTTGACAGAGTGATGAGATGATCTACTACACAGCAATGTTTATGAAATACATGTTGTGCATTTGTTAGCAAATTCCGAGACTCAAGCCACTATGCCAGCTGACCATTGATCATCCATTTCATCGCCTTGCAGACACTGCTGGTGAGGGAAATTGGGCAGTACTAGATGGAAGATGTTTGTCCTTACCAGGTTTGGATATAGGGATTACAGTGGCTTCATGCCAATTACTGGGAAACACACCATCTGTCCCAATGTGATTATACATATGAAGGAGAAAGAGAATGCCATCAAGAGATTTGCTCCAACATATGAACGTGAATATCGTCCGGTCCTCGAGTGGAGGATCATGACGAGGTGAGAGCATGTTCGAGCTCCTTCATAGTAAAAATGGTATTGTAACATTCGTAATTCTCAGAGGAGAAAGATATCCCCTGAGCCTCCTCCACTTGGAAGGAAGGTGGGATAGTAATGAGCAAGCCTCTAGATCTCTTAAAAGTATCACCTCAACATGTTGGGAATATCGATAGGGTCCACTGTGACATCATTCACGACAGTCATGCCAGGAATCTGGAGATATACCTTGTTTCCAGAAATCCAATGTAGGTTACCCCAAACAACAGAAGAGGCAGTAAACCTGTTAAAAGAATTAGTGAAAGATATCCAACTAGCTATTTTGCAATCTCTGATAATGCAATGACATTTTGTGTGCAACTGTTGATGACAAATACAGTTCTTTTTTGTAGGATGACATTCAAAGACACTGACAGCATGTGTGTGTACACAAACCACATTGCTGCATTCCTCAATCCACCAAGGGGACCGGGACACATCACGGTAGGAGATATGTTCTAGGGATGGAACATTCTTTGGCAGTAAGGGTAACATTTGTAAAGTACTCTTCCTTATCATCACTGCTGTGGAAATGATGTTCATCTAAAGTTCCAGTGAAGAATAGGGCCTCCAGTCAGCTTTAGAAAGCTGCCAATTGGTCTAGCACACAGATGGGATGAGAGTTAGCAGACAAATTATGCACAGGAAACTGTCACTTGAGTATGTGTTAGATGACGGACCACTGTAAGTGTTGTGCAAGCTATGCAATACAGAACAAGAGATCCAGATACAAGAAAGTGTGTGGGAAAAGAAAAATGAATTCATCAGCGTTGTGAGAAATGAGAGTAAGCAGAGTGATAATATCTGCCAAGAGAAAGCCTCTCGGGCAGGTCCTCAGAGCCCCAAATGGGACGGTGGGTGTTGAAGTAGGTGAGTAGCAGAAAGGGTTGAGGGAGCTGAGTGATAAGTTAAAGAATGTCTGAAATCAGTGGATGGGGTGTGTGTAGATATTACAAAGAGAAAAAGAGATAACTGGGGAGAGAAAGGCTAACGGTAACATCTCGTAGTTGAATATTCAATGAAATGGTTTGGTTATGGATGTCTTACGGCGCGAGTGTAATGACTCACCCATGAGCTGGAGTTCCTTTCTCAGCAGGAAGGTAGAAAACACTGCAGTGAAGTGTAAGATGGTTGGTTGGTTGTTTGAGGTTAAAGGGACCAAACAGCAAGGTCATCAGTCCCTTGTTTCAAATAGACTCCATTCTGCTAACGAGACATCTCAGTATAGTCAGAAAAATAAAACGGATAAAGGGGAAACGTAAAAGGGCAGTCACGTTGTCATTAGTAAAAACAAATGAGGGAAGTTGGCAAGAGAATGAACCCAACACTATGCTGAAGCAGCATAGGCAAGACCACCTGTGACTTAAAAGGTACAACTGCTATAATGCAGAAAGTACGTATGGGAATAGAAAAACTAACCAAGCCTTAAAAAGAAGGGGTAAAAACAGAGTAAAAGGGAAAGAAAAGAGGATTCCGGTCAGGGAGGTGAATCGGGAATCTCTGAACACTGCCTACAGTGGGAGACACCCAAACACTCACCGCCCTGCCCCAACACCAGAGGGAGATTAAAAACTTTAAAACTGAGAATAAAAACCACTCTCCCGGAGGAAACCTAGAACCAGAGAGACCATCCGGGAATCGTCAGCCAACATCAAAGGTAAAGTGTGGGGGAGTCTGTACTTAGCACGCAGAGCCAAAAGAAGGGGGCATTCAACCAAAATGTGGGCCACTGACTGGAAGGCTCCACAACCACATAGCGGGGGTGGCTCATCACGCAAAAGGAAACCATGGGTCAACCTGGTATGGCCAATGCGGAGACGACACAGTGTGGTCGAGTCCTTGCGAGAGAGGCTAAAGGAAGAACGCCATGGGCCTGGATTCACCTTAATGGCACGAAGTTTATTAGACAGTGGAGTAGCATCCCAAGAATTGGCCCATGACTGTGCAAAGTGGGATTTGATGTGAAGCCGTAAATCCGCTGCAGGAGGGGTTACAGAAAACGGGGGGTAAGTAACTGCTCCCCCAGCCAAACGATCAGCGAGCTCATTACCCGGGATACCCACATGGCCCGGGACCCATAGGAAGTCAATGGAACAAGCAGCACGGTGAAGATCAGCGAGATGGTCATGGATGGCAGAGACCAATGGATGGCGCGAAAAACACCGGTCAATAGCAAGAAGGCCACTCATCGAGTCCGTACATAACAAAACGCGGTTGTGTTGGGATTGTTTAATAAAGGTAAGGGCCCGGGAAATTGCCATCAATTCTGCAGTAAACACCCCACATGAGGGTGGCAGTAGATGATTTTCCGTTCCAACAAAGGACGTGAAGGCATACCCAACATGATCAGCAGATTTAGAGCCATCAGTGTAAAAAACAACAGCATCCCGAAACTCCCATAAAATTTGGCGGAAAAAGGAACGGAACACCACCGGGGGGATGGAATCTTTCGGACCGCGGCGGAGATCCATCCGAATTCGAGGCCGAGGAACTAACCAAGGAGGGGTGGAGGGGAGGGAGCGAGGAAGACAGGACAAAGAAGGAAGCCGAAAATCACGGGTAAGAGACGCAAGGCGCAGCCCAACCGGTAAACCCGCCCGAGGGCGGGAGTCAGGCGGGCGACGCCCATGGTCTGGGAATAGGATAGAATAGGAAGGATGAGCGGGAGAAGAACGGATAGTGAGGGCATAAGACACCAGAAGCTGGGACCGCCGAACAGAAAGGGGGGGGGGATCCCAGCTTCAACCAGGAGACTATCAACAGGGCTAGTAGGGAAGGCACCGGTGGCCAAACGGATACCACAATGGTGGACCGGATCCAGCACGTGCAGCGTGGAAGGAGCAGCTGAACCATAAACTGGACAACCATAGTCCAAACGTGACAGAACTAGAGCACGATAAAGACGGAGGAGGAGGGAACGGTCCGCACCCCAGGAGGAGTGGGCAAGGAAGCGAAGGACATTGAGTCTACGGAAACATCCTACCTTCAGGAGTCTGATATGGGGCAGCCAAGTGAGCTTGTTGTCGAAAAGAAGACCTAGGAAACGAAACTGTGGAACCACAGGCAATCTTTGTGCAGCGAGATAGAGCTCTGGATCAGGGTGGACCGTAGTACGGCGACAGAAGAGGACCACCCGCGATTTTAAAGGAGAGAATTGAAACCCGTGGGAGAGGGTCCATGCAGAGGCATGCCGTATAGCCACCTGGAGCTGCCGTTCTGCAGATGGCATTGAGGAGGAACTAACCCAAATGCAGAAATCATCCACATACAGGGCAGGGGCGACCAAGGGACCGACAGAGGCCACAAGTCCATCGATAGCAATGAGGAAAAGAAGGACACTCAAGACAGAACCCTGAGGGATGCCCGTCTCCTGGGTCCGTGGAGAACTAAAAGCAGTACCAACTCGAACTCTGAATGACCGATGGATCAGGAACTGGCGGATAAAAATCGGGAGTGGGCCCCGAAGACCCCACTGATGAAGGGTTAGTAAGATGTGATGGCGCCAGGCCGTGTCATAGGCCTTGCGAAGGTCAAAAAACACTGCAACCAAATGGCGGCGCTGGGAAAAAGCCTGCCGAACTGCGGATTCCAAGCGAAGCAAATGATCGATTGGAGATCGTCCCTCTCGAAAGCCACACTGGTAAGGGGACAATAGATCCCGAGATTCGAGGACCCAAGTGAGCCGACGGGCTACCAGCCGTTCAAGTAACTTACAACCAACATTGGTCAAACTAATTGGCCGATAGCTGTCAACAGATAGGGGGTTCTGACCAGGCTTAAGGACAGGAACCACAATGCTATCCCTCCACTGAGAAGGGAAGTCACCCTGGAGCCAGATACGGTTAAACACCCGAAGAAGATGGTGCCGTTGTGGAGCACTGAGATGTTGAAGCAGCTGGTTATGAATGGAATCTGGGCCAGGAGCCGTATCATGAGAAGCAGATAGAGCAGAAAGAAATTCCCATTCAGTGAAAGGTTCGTTGTAAGATTCTGACTCACAAGTGGTGAAACATAAGGTGACAGCTTCAGCCTGCTGTTTTTGATGAAGGAAAGCAGCTGGATAGGAGGCCGACACTGATGCCACTGCAAAATGGGTCGCAAGATGTTCTGCGAGAACTAATGGGTCCGTACAAATGCCATCTGGGAGGTGAAGGCCTGGGAGGGTGGACTGCCGATGGCAACCTTGGAGAGAGCGAAGTGTAGCCCATACCCGTGACAGAGGGACAGTGGAACCAAGGGAAGAAACGAATCGGTCCCAACATATCCGCTTGCTCTGTTTGATTAAATAACGGGCTTTAGCGCGAAGGCGCTTAAAGGTAGAAAGGCTGGCTACAGATGGGTGCCTCTTAAAGTGTTGCAAAGCTCGACGGCGATCACGGATGGCAATGGCAATGGCCGTACTCCACCACGGGACTTGCCGACGACGAAATTGTCCAGATGAGCGCGGGACAGCAAGGTTAGCAGCGCGAACAATCGCGTCAGACACGTCACGTAGGACGTCATCAGTACAACCCGACAAAGAGGGAGAAAACTCGACCTGTGCAGTATATAGAGGCCAATCGGCGCGGTGGAAAGACCAACGAGGTAACCTCTCCATCGAGGAGCGGGAAGGGAGCGTGATAATCAACGGGAAATGGTCACTATCACAAAGGTCGTCGTGTGGCGACCAGTGTAATGAAGGGAGGAGAGAGGGAGAAGAAAGAGAAAGATCAATGGCAGAAAAGGTACCATGACCAGCACTGAAATGAGTAGGGGAGCCATCATTAAGAAGGCACAGGTCGTGGTCTGCAATAAATTGGTCGATAAGAAGACCTCGTCTAGATGGAAAGGCACTGCCCCACAAAGGATGATGAGCATTAAAATCCCCAAGGAGGAGGAAGGGAGGAGGAAGTTGCTGAAGAAGGGTGGTTAAGGCAGCAGGTGTAAGAGTCCTGTCAGGAGGGAGATAAAGATTGCATACTGTGACTGCAGAGTCTAAGTGGACCCTAACAGCAACTGCTTCCAATGTAGTTTGGAGAGGAATCCACGTGCTAGCAATGTCTGTACGGACCAACGTACAAACGCCACCAGAAGCCCGCAAGGGTCTGACCCGATTTCGACAGAAAACACGGAACCCACGGAGGGTCGGTGAGTGAGCATCAGTAAAATGAGATTCCTGGAGAACCACACAAGCTGCTGAGTAGGACGAAAGAAGGGATTTCAATTCCGGAAGGTGACGATAGTAGCCATTACAATTCCATTGGAGAACCACAGAACGATGGTTTAAATGAGGGCTGAACACGCTAAATCCAGTCATACCGCCGGGTCCCCACCTGTCACCGACAAGGAGGGGGCGACATCCATAAACGACAGGTCAGAATCCGGTTGTGAAGCCGGGGAAGGGAGCTCCGGTGACACCAGAGGCTCTTTGTCACGGGACTTATGTTTCTTCTTCTTTTCAGGCTGAGATCGAGGAGGGCTGTGTGGCATAATGGAGCCAGCTGCAGCAAGATCAGGAACAGAAAGAGACCGGGCGACCTGGGGGCCGATAGACCGCGGCTCTCGCGGTCGCCGCGCTGCAGCAGACCTTTGACCTGGAAGGTGCCGGGAAGGGGCATCCCGGGAGAGGCGCCCTTGACCGGCAGACGCCGAAGGAGTGGGACACTTCTCCGGCTGGGGAGGGGGAGCGGCGCCCAGAGGAGAAGGTGTGGGAGCCGCAGGGGAGGGGGGAAGGAGAGGGGTCCGGGACGGGGGTAAGGAAGGGGGAGGAAGGGATGAAGATGTAACCAAGGCGTAACTAGATGTCATGGACACAGGGTGCAATTGTGCATATTTCTTACGAGCCTCTGTGTAGCTTAAACGATCAAGAGACTTATACTCCTGTATCTTTTTTTCTTTCTTATAGACTGGGCAATCTGCTGAACGTGGAGAATGACTACCATGACAATTTACACATACAGGAGGGGGAACACAGGGACTCCCCTCATGGAGTGGACGTCCACAGTCACCACAGAGAGGGTCCTGGGTACAGCGAGAAGACATGTGGCCAAAACGCAAGCACTTAAAACACCGCATAGGAGGTGGGATGTACGGCTTCACATCACAGCGATAGACCATAATCTTAACTTTCTCAGGAAGGGTATCCCCTTCAAAGGCCAGGATAAAGGCACCAGTATCAATACGATTATCTTTAGGACCCTTCTGAACACGCCGAACAAAGTGAACACCCCGCCGTCCGAGATTGTCCCGAAGTTCCTCATCAGTTTGAAGGATGAGGTCTCTGTGAAAAATCACACCTTGTACCATATTTAGAGACTGGTGAGGGGTAATGGACACGGGAATTGTGCCAAGATGGGTACAGGCACGAAGGGCCGCAGATTGGGCAGCCGAAGCAGTTTTTATCAGTAATGAACCCGACCGCATCTTGCTCAGGGAGTCCACTTCGCCGAACTTGTCTTCAATGTGTTCCACAAAGAATAAAGGTTTGACACTGGTGAAAGTATCTCCATCAGTCCTGGTGCAAACTAGATAACGGGGGAAAGGTTTTGCCCCTAGACGACGGGCCTGACCCTCCTCCCAGGGGGTAGCCACGGAAGGGAAGGCCGAAGGGGCAAGAGAAGCAGCACTTGAGGAATCAGTACCATGCAGAGAGACGGCCGCAGAAGAGCGGCCAGAGGTTTGGACCCTTATGCGTTTCATCTGCATAGCGTCCGCCCTGATACCACCCACTCCGATCAGGGGCTCTCCTCACGGGCGCCACCCAGCCACAGCAAGGGCCGTCTGGCACGGCGGCCATTGCCGGGAGTTCCGATGCTCCAGGATGACGAGCAACCACTCCAAGGCATGCATGAGGAGGTCACAGCTCAGGTATCAGAAGTGTGATCCCTGTGTGTTCAGGGGGCTCAACCAAAAGGGTACATAGCGACCCCACCACACGGGCTGGCTACCGTGCTGGCTATGCACCCTAGCATCAGACAACGACGTAGAAGAAAAGGTGGAATATACTAGGAGGGCACACGTCGGAGACACTAGGTAAGGTGCTCTTCCCCAAATGGCTCACACTACGGAAAGAGAAATTTTGGAATGGAGGTCAAACCCCAGAGGGGGACCAAGGAATGCCAAAAGGAGGAGATGATTACGCAACAAAGCCAGAGTGTAAAACCAACAGAACCAGGAGGATAGCAGGGGCCAACATAAGCAAGGACACCAATAGAGGGAGAGGAGAGGGCGAGGAGAAAGGGGTATGGAGGGGAAAGGAGGGGAAGGGAAAGGAAATGCAGCCCGGGAGAGAAAGAAGGCTGCAATGGCTCGGGGCCCGTGCTCGCCACGCACGTATCCACGAAAGAGTTGTGGACCCCCTGGGGGGTGAAGTGTAAGAGGTCAAAGCGGTCTTGAGGGCATAATTTCGTTTCTTGGACGCAAAACAATGAGGCACTGTGATCGCAGTTGCAGCTGTAAGTCTGCCCTGTGTTATCTGATGCCACAAATGTTCCATTGGAGAACACCCATATTAGATGACACGAGATATTTCTCTTATAAGGGGCAATTACTTCAGTGGCTGCCAAAGGTCAGGTGTACAACTACACAGTTCTGAGGCAGGAATGTCATCTGCTTCACATCTGCTGTGCAGCAAGCTACGTAAATTTAAGTATTAACTGTGTTTTTCTTACTTGCCACTTCTTTATCCGTGTGTTTTTGCTTTTAGGAGCTTTAATTTTCGAGTATTAGTAATAGTGTTCCATAGATTTCGTGTTTGTTTGTTTTGAATACAGTCCAGAGACAGTTAGTGCTTATTTTCATTGTTTCCAACAAGAAGTGTCTAGTAACCACAGTTTAGTCAGCTATCAGCTGCCTTTAGTGAATTAGCAGTCTAGTAAAAAGTTGATTAGCTCTCTACAGTAAATTGTTGATTTCTTAGGATGGATAGGATGTGTGACTGCTGTGTACAGATGCAGGAGGAACTGGTCACTGTTTGCGAACAGCTGAACATGCTGATGGCCACGGTCAACCATCTTCAGGCTGCTGCCTCTGAGTGTAGCGGCAGTGGACAGTCTGGTGTGTTGCATGCCACACGCCAAGTGTTACATGCTTCACCCACGGTCCCTGCTGTCAAGACATCTACGCGGGTACCGGGCGCAGTTGGGCCACCCTCTCCCCAAGGGGAGTGGCGGGTTCAGCAGCATCCGCGTCGCACAAGGCGGAGGGTCAATGTGGAGGCTGGCCGTGTGGCATTGTTGGCTCTGCCTGTGAGTGGATATGTGGCCGCTCCTTCAGCACGGTCTGAGCAGGCACACGGGGGGAGGGGTTTATTAGTGATTGGGAGCTCCAATGTTAGCTCATCCGAGATGTGGAGGAGACCCTGCCGGCAGCGATGGAGAGCATTGGGTGCACCCGACTACACACTGTTGCTCATGTCAGCACCAATGAGTCCTGCCGTCTGGGTTCAGAGGTCATCCTCAGTTCATACAGGTGGTTGGCGGAGTTGGTGAAGGCGGAAAGCCTCGCTCACAGGGTGGAGTGTGAGCTAACTATTTGTAGTATCGTTCTCAGAACTGATCGCGGTCCTCTGGTTTGGAGCCGAGTGGAGGGCTTAAACCAGAGGCTCAGACGATTCTGTGGAGATCTGGGGTGCAAATTTCTCGACCTCCGCTATTGGGTGGAGAAATGTAGGGTCCCCCTGAATAGGTCAGGCGTGCACTACACGCAGGAAGCAGCTACAAGGGTAGCGGAGTACGTATGGAGTGCACATGTGGGTTTTTTAGGTTAGAGAATTTCCTCCCTAGGCCCGACAAGACGCCTCCTGAGACGCGGCAAGGTAGGAGTAGGCAAAATGCAACAGGGAATAACAATATTAATGTGCTAATAGTAAACTGCAGGAGCGTCTATAGAAAGGTACCAGAACTGCTCTCATTAATAAACTGTCACAATGACCACATAGTACTAGGTATGGAAAGTTGGCTAAAACCAGATGTAAAAAGTAATAAAATTCTAAACTCAGATTGGATTGTATACTGCAGAGAAAGGCTGGACAGTGAAGGGGGAGGCATGTTTATAGCGATAAAAAGTGCAATAGTATCTAAGGAAATTGACAGAGATCCAAAACGTGAAATAATTTCGGTGAAGGTCATGATTAAAGCAGGCTCAAACATGGTAATTGGATGTCTCTATAGGCCCCCTGGCTCAGCAGCTGTTGTGACAGAGCGCCTGAAGGAAAATTTGGAAAATATTTTGAGTAGATTTCCTGACCATGTTATAGTTCTGGGTGGAGATTTTAATTTGCCAGATATAGACTGGGAGAATCAAATGCTTATAACAGGTGGCAGGGACAAAGAATCCAGTGACATTTTTTTAGGTGCATTGTCTGAAAACTACCTTGAGCAGTTAAACAGAGAACCAACTCGTGGCGATAACAAATTAAACCTTCTGGTGACAAACAGACCCAAACTATTTGAAACAGTTAACGCAGAACAGGGGATCGGCGATCATAAAGTGGTTACTGCATCGATGATTTCAGCCATAAATAGAAATATTAAAAAAGGTAGTAAGATTTTTCTGTTAATCAAAAGTGACAAAAAGCAGATTTCAGAGTACTAGAGGCCTCAACAAGAAATTTGTCTCAAGTACAGATAGTGTTGAGGATCAATGGACAAAGTTCAAAACCATCGAACAATATGCATTAGATGAGTATGTGCCAAGCAAGATCGTAAGAGATGGAAAAGAGCCACCATGGAACAACAACAGAGTTAGAAAACTGCTGCGGAAGCAAAGGGAACTAACTTCACTGCAAACATAAACACAGCCAAAGCCTTGCAGACAAACAAAAATAACACTAAGCGAAATGTAGTGCGAGGAGGGCTATGCGAGAGGCGTTTAATGAATTCGAAAGTAAAGTTCTATGTACTGATTTGGCAGAAAATCCTAAGAAATTTTGGTCTTATGTCAAAGCATTAGGTGGATCGAAACAAAATGTCCAGACACACTGTGACCAAAATGGTACTGTAACAGAGGATGACAGACTAAAGGCTGAAATACTAAATGTCTTTTTCCAAAGTTGTTTCACAGAGGAAGACTGCACTGTAGTTCCTTCTCTAGATTGTCACACAGATGACAAAATGGTAGATATCGAAATAGAAGACAGAGGGATAAAAAAAACAAAATCGCTCGAAAGAGGAAAGGCCGCTGGACCTGATGGGATACCAGTTCGATTTTACACAAGAGTACCAGAAGGAACTTGCCCCCTTCTTGCAGTGGTGTACCGTAGGTCTCTAGAAGAGCATAGCGTTCCAAAAGATTGGAAAAGGGCACAGGTCATCCCCATATTCAAGAAAGGACATCGGACAGATGTGCAGAACTATAGACCTATATCTCTAACGTCTATCAGTTTTAGAATTTTGGAACACGTATTATGTTTGAGTATAATGACTTTTCTGGAGAATAGAAACCTACTCTGTAGGAATCAGCAAGAGTTTCGAAAAAGACGATCGTGTGAAACCCAGCTCGCGCTATTCGTCCATGAGACTCAGAGGGCCATAGACACGGGTTCACAGGTAGATGCCGTGTTTCTTGACTTCCACAAGGCGTTTGATACAGTTCCCCACAGTCGTTTAATGAACAAAGTAAGAGCATACGGACTATCAGACCAATTGTGTGATTGGATTTAAGAGTTACTAGATAACAGAATACAGCATGTCGTTCTCAATGGAGAGAAGTCTTCCGAAGTAAGAGTTATTTCAGGTGCGTCGCAGGGGAGTGTTGTAGGACCATTGCTACTCACAATATATACAAATGACCATGTGGATAACATCGGAAGTTCACTGAGGCCTTTTGCGGATGATGCTGCGGTATATTGAGAGGTTGTAACAATGGAAAATTGAACTGAAATGCAGGAGGATCTGCAGCGAATTGACACATGGTGCAGGCAACGGCAATTGAATCTTAATGTAGACAAGTGTAAGGTGCTGCAAATACACAGAAAGAAAGATCCTTTATCATTTAGCTACAATATAGCAGGTCAGTAACTGGAAGCACTTAATTCCATAAATTATCTCGGAGTACGCATTAGGAGTGATTTAAAATGGAATGACCATATAAAATTAATCGTTGGTAACACAGATGCCAGACAGATTCAATGGAAGAATCCTAAGGAAATGCAGTTCGAAAACAAAGGAAGTAGGTTACAGTACGCTTGTTCGCTCATTGCTTGAATACTGCTCACCAGTGTGGGATCTGTACCAGATAGGGTTGATAGAAGAGAGAGAGAAGATCCAATGGAGAGCAGCGCGCTTCATTACAGGATCATTTAGTAATCGCGAAAGCGTTACGGAGATGATAGATAAACTCCAGTGGAAGATTCTGCAAGAGAGATGCTCAGCAGCTCGGTATGAGCTTTTGTTGAAGTTTCGAGAACATACCTTCACCGAGGAGTCAAGCAGTATATAGCTCTCTCCTATGTATATCTCGCAAAGAGAGAAAATCAGATAGATTAGAGCCTACACAGATGCACACCAACAATCTTTCTTTCCACGAACAATACAAGACTGGAATAAAAGGGAGAACCGATAGGGATACTCAAGGTACCCTCCACTACACACTGTCAGGTGGCTTGCGGAGTTTGGATATAGATTTAGATGTAGACCCTGTTACATTATTTCTTCGGAGGTACCAGTAGCCTCCTTGAGTCAGTCAATTGACTACAAGTTGGAGAATCGGTTGGTGATTTGCACTGGTGAAATGGAAATCAACTGGACGGAAGTGCCACATGGTGTCATGGTTGTAGAGGACCTCCCGAGTTGGAGAAGGAAAAGAGTGTGTGCCTTTGTTCGACCTCTTAGTAACTTTGCGTTTGTCAGGTGCAGACCCAGAGTGTTTGCTGACTTCAGGAGTAAAAAGTCATTTAGGGAGTACGGGACACCCACAAAACTTTTTTTACTTTTTACTTTCTGCATGGCAATAGTCAATGCACAATTTCTCCACGTACTTCATGTAGTCTGAGGAAAAAAAATGGAAATTTTTTTATAAACGTAAATGCCACAACTCAAGTTTGTCATTTGGATTACATTACTTCAGACAATAATAATAATAACAATAATAACAACAACAACAAAAAGTATCTTATTTTCAACATTCCACTGTCATCTTTCCCCAGGTGCCACACAAAGGATGTATCTTTATTGGAAAAAAATTAATAACTATTCTTGACTTACTGGACCCGAGTTTTGATAGATACTGAATGTTCATTTTACACACGTCACACCATTGTTCAGAGGGTCATTCAAATCAGATTATGTAAACTGACAAACCATAGTAAGACTGCCTCAAAGTTCAGAGCTGAAAGTTATAAAGGTAATTTAAACATTTTATAAAGGTAATTTAAACATTTTCATTACACGGGTTAACTTTATTTATAGTGTCAAATTAGCATTTTTACACAACAATTATTCTAGCCACACTAATCTTAATTTAAAATGTACATGTTCAGCATCTCTGTTTCTAATCCACTGTGAGAAATTTTATTCTGTTAACTTCATATCTTTTTCATTAAAGTAATGGGTCATTCCATCGGAAATCGTCCAAAGGAGGTTGCATTATGGTTACAGACTTCCATGAAATTTGGTACAGTTACTACCTGCGCTAAAGAAAGTTCATATCTCAGGTACTGAAATGTGAAACCCCTGGGGGGCTGAGCTAGACTCTCCAAAAATTACAATTTTGGCCATTTTTCTCAAAAAACATGCCACCTTGTGTGACCACCTACCTCCTGTACTAAATCATATACAGCCAAAAGGTTCGTCTCATTTGAATTTTTCACGTGCTTCGACTGGTTTGAACTGATTGCTTATTTTTCTTTGATCTGATAAGTACATCTACATGATTACTCTGCAATTCACATTTAAGTGCTTGGCAGAGGGTTCATCAAACCACAATCATACTATCTCTCTACCATTCCACTCCCGAACAGCGCGTGGGAAAAACGAACACCTAAGCCTTTCTGTTCGAGCTCTGATTTCTATTATTTTATTTTGATGATCATTCCTACCTATGTAGGTTGGGCTCAACAAAATATTTTCGCATTCGGAAGAGAAAGTTGGTGACTGAAATTTCGTAAATAGATCTCGCCGCGACGAAAACCGTCTTAGCTTTAATGACTTCCATCCCAACTCGTGTATCATATCTGCCACACTCTGTCCCCTATTACGTGATAATACAAAACGAGCTGCCCTTTTTTGCACCCTTTCAACGTCCTCCATCAATCCCACCTGGTAAGGATCCCACACCGCGCAGCAATATTCTAACAGAGGACGAACGAGTGTAGTGTAAGCTGTCTCTATAGTGGACTTGTTGCATCTTCTAAGTGTCCTGCCAATGAAACGCAACCTTTGGCTCACCTTCCCCACAATATTATCTATGTGGTCTTTCCAACTGAAGTTGTTCGTAATTTTAACACCCAGGTACTTAGTTGAATTGACAGCCTTGAGAATTGTACTATTTATTGAGTAATCGAATTCCAACGGATTTCTTTTGAAACTCGTGTGGATCACCTCACACTTTTCGTTATTTTCGCGTCAACTGCCACACCATACAGCAATCTTTTCTAAATCGCTTTGCAACTGATACTGGTCTTCAGATGACCTTACTAGACGGTAAATTACAGCATCATCTGCTAACAACCTAAGAGAACTGCTCAGGTTGTCACCCAGGTCATTTATATAGATCAGGAACAGCGGAGGTCCCAGGACGCTTCCCTGGGGAACACCTGATATCACTTCAGTTTTACTCAATGATTTTCCGTCTATTACTACGAACTGCGACCTTCCTGACAGGAAATCACGAATCCAGTCGCACAACTGAGATGATACACCATAGGCCCGCAGCTTGATTAGAAGTCGCTTGTGAGGAACGGTGTCAAAAGCTTTCCGGAAATCTAGAAATACGGAATCAACTTGAGATCCCCTGTCGATAGCGGCCATTACTTTGTGTGAATAAAGAGCTAGCTGCGTTGCACAAGAACGATGTTTTCTGAAACCATGCTGATTACGTATCAATAGATCGTTACCTTCGAGGTGATTCATAATGTTTGAATACAGTATATGCTCCAAAACCCTACTGCAAACCGATGTCAATGATATAGGTCTGTAGTTCGATGGATTACTCCTACTACCCTTCTGAAACACTGGTGCGACCTGCGCAATTTTCCAGTCTGAAGGCACAGATCTATCAGTGAGCGAGCGGTTGTATATGATTGCTAAGTAGGGAGCTATTGTATCAGCGTAATCTGAAAGGGCCCAGGAAATGACCTGGGGGGGGTCTCTGCAGACATCATGAGACTCTGGCATGAAATGGGGGTGATACGCGATTACAAGAACTCAGCAAGAGAGTTCTCACAGCCTCTGTCACCTCAATTCTCCAACTTCCTACCTACACGTGGTGTCCCTGTTAAGCTGAGCAACTCAGCGGAAGGTTGGGTAACCAACCCCAGCGGGAAGCTGAGTCGGTGAGCAGATAGGAGTTGGAGGACAGTGGAAGGCAACGGGAAACCACCACTGAACAATCCCAAGAAAACCCCATGGCTTCGCTCAGCTCAAAATGTTTCGGAGTTTCAAGTTCCCCGATCAGATCTCCGGGGGGAACCAGGTTGAGAGGAGCTTCACGAAGAGTAAGATGGTGCAAAGAGAAGCACTGCATAGGAACATGGAATGTAAGATCCATGTATCAAGGAAAACTAGACATAGTGAAAAGAGAAATGGAGAAAATTAACACCGACATATTGGGAATAAGTGAAATGAGGTGGACTGGCATGGGAGAATTTGCTTCGGATGGCCATATGGTGTATTATTCTGGGCACGATAACAACAGAAGTAATGGAGTAGCCTTCTTAGTTAGTGATAAAGTGAGAAAAGCTGTGATGGGATGCAAATATAAAAATGATAGAATGATGTCCATCAGACTTCAAGGTCAGCCCCTCAACATCACAGTAATTCAAGTTTATGCACCAACAACCGATGCTGAAAAGGAAATTATTGACCAGTTCTATGGAGATTTACAAGAATTACTACTGTCAACACCAAAAAAGGATATTGTCTTCATAGTTGGAGATTGGAATGCAAAAGTGGGAAATGAAGCTGTAGAAGGTATAACAGGGAAATATGGTCTTGGTACAACAAATGAAGCTGGACAGAGACTCCTAGAATTCTACCAAGAAAATTCATTGATAATTACTAATACACTGTTTCAACTACCAAAACGACGCCTATATACCTGGACTTCGCCAGATGGCCAACACCGGAACCAAATTCATTACATACTTTGTAATCAGAGGTGGAAGAGCGCGGTTCAGTCAGCTACAACAAGACCTGGGGCTGACTGCGGATTGGATCATGAGCTCCCGATTGCAAAATTTCGGCTGAAACTTCAGAATGTAGCAAAAAGTATCCCAACTCTATACCCTCCAACTATGCTGTAGAGGTACAAAACAGAGGTAATGTATTGCAGCTGGAGGACAAAAGCTCGCAAGAGATGTGGACAGAAGTAGCTAATACTGTCAAGGAGGCCGCAGAGAAACACATTCCCAAGAAAAGGAACAGTAAGAAGGCTAGATGGCTATCAGTTGAGGCACTGCAAGTTGCAGAAGAACGAAGGAAAGCAAAAATCAAGGGAGATAGATCAGCTATGTTTGAATTAAATAAAGATTTTCAGAAATTAGCTAGAAGAGATAAAAATATATTCTTTAATGAACAGTGCAAGGACGTTGAAGATAGTAACGTAATGGGGAAGACAAGAGATCTTTATAAGAAAATTAGAGAAATTAAAGGAAAATTCCAGGCAAAAATTGGAATAATAAAAGACAGAAACGGGAAAGATCTGAGTGAAGCAGAGGAAGTTTTTTTTTTTTGTGGTTTTAGGGTGCACAACTTCAATGGTCATTAGCGCCCTGACTACGTTAAGAATGCACCGCGAGGCACAAGTTTAAAACAACAACTAAAAGGGAAAACACGATAAAAGACAGACTGACAGGCATACGATTAAAAAACAGCATCATCAAATGTCCTTAGAGAGGTTTGTCAAATTGAAAAAACGAAGAACGCGAGCAGCTGCTCGTGGGTCATCCGCTAAAATGGCATCTAGAGTACATGGCAGGTTAAGATCTAGACGCAGTGTGTTAAAATCCGGACAGGACATTAAAATGTGGCGGACCGTCAGCAATTGCCCACACGGGCAGAACGGCGCCGGCGCAGCCATCAGCATATGGCGATGGCTGAACCGGCAGTGTACAATGCGTAACCGGGCCAAAACGACCTCCTCCCGCCGAGAAGGGCGGGAGGAGGACGTCCAAGCAGCGGGAAGAGGTTTCAAGGCCCGAAGCTTGTTGTCTGTAAGTGCAGCCCAATCGGCATGCCACAGCGATAAAATTTGCCGACAAATTACCCTGCTACAATCCGACGAAGGGACACAACAAGAAGCTGTCCAAGGCTGGAGGATCGCATCCTTGGCCGCGGCTTCCGCAGCTACGTTCCCAGGGATACCGACATGGCCAGGGACCCACATAAAGCTAACCGGAGAACCGACGTCCACCAGCTGCTGAAGAGAACGTTGGATCCGGTGCACGAAAGGGTGAACCGGATACGGATCACTGAGGCTCTGGATGGCGCTCAGGGAATCGGAGCAGATGACATAAGCAGAATGTCGGTGGCGGCAGATGTAAAGAACAGCCTGGTAGAGGGCAAAGAGCTCAGCTGTGAAGACCGAACAATGGCCATGGAGCCGGTATTTGAAACTTTGTGCCCCGACAATAAAAGAACACCCGACCCCGTCATTGGTCTTTGTGCCATCTGTATAAATGAAGGTCATATTGATGAACTTCGAACGAAGTTCCACAAAACGGGAGTGGTAGACCGAACCGGGGTAACCTCTTTTGGGAGCGAGCTGGGGTCAAGGTGAACGCGGACCTGAGCCTGGAGCCAAGGTGGCATGTGGCTCTCGCCCACTCGAAAGGTTGCAGGGAGTGAAAAATTAAGGTGTTGAAGGAGGCGACGAAAGCGAACTCCTGGGGGTAGCAGGGCAGAGACATACAACCCGTATTGACGGTCAAGAGAGTCGTCAAAAAAGGAACGATAAGACGGGTGGTCGGGCATTGACAGTAGCCGACAGGCATACCGACAAAGCAGTATATCGCGCCGGTAGGTGAGTGGCAATTCGCCAGCGTCAGCATGAAGACTCTCTACGGGACTAGTATAAAACGCTCCGATCGCAAGTCGTAAACCCCGATGTTGTATGGAGTTGAGGCGGCGTAAGATGGATGGCCGTGCAGTGGAGTATACGAAGCTCCCATAATCCAGCTTGGAGCGGACGATCGACCGATATATACTAAGCAGGACGGTTCGATCCGCTCCCCACGACATACCACTGAGAACACGGAGGACATTTAAAGAACGGGTACAACCGGCAGCCAAATATGACACATGTGGAGACCAGCTAAGTTTCCTGTCAAATGTAAGACCTAAAAATTTTGTTGTCTCCACGATTGGGAGAGCAACGGGACCGAGTCGTAAGGACGGTGGGAGAAACTCTTTATAGTGCCAGAAGTTAATACAGACCGTCTTCTCGGCAGAAAAACGGAAGCCATTGGCGACACTCCAGGAGTAAAGACGGTCAAGAGAACGCTGAAGACAGCGCTCCAGGACACGTGTACACTGGGCGCTGCAATAGATGGTAAAATCGTCCACGAAAAGGGAGCCTGATACATCAGCTGGGAGGCAATCCATTATTGGATTGATCGCGATGGCAAAGAGAGCAACGCTCAAAACTGAGCCCTGTGGCACCCCATTCTCTTGGCGAAAGGTGTCTGACAAGACAGAACCCACACGTACCCTGAACTGTCGATCCATTAAAAAGGAACGAATAACAAGAGGGAGGCGACCGCGAAGGCCCCATGTATGCATGGTGCGGAGAATGCCCGCCCTCCAACAGGTGTCGTAAGCCTTCTCCAAATCAAAGAACACAGCCGCGGTCGGGCGCTTCCGCAAGAAGTTATTCATAATGAAGGTCGACAAGGTAACCAGAAGGTCAACAGCAGAGCGGCGCCTACGAAATCCACATTGTACTTTGGTAAGTAGGCGTCGAGACTCGAGCAGCCAAACCAATCGAGAGTTAACCATTCGCTCCATCACTTTACAGACACAGCTGGTAAGTGAGATGGGTCGATAACTGGAAGGCAAGTGCTTGTCCTTCCCCGGCTTAGGAATCGGGACAACAATAGACTCGCGCCAGCATGCGGGGACATGTCCCTCAATCCAGATGCGATTGTAAGTACGAAGAAGGAAACCTTTACCCGCAGGAGAAAGGTTCTTCAGCATCTGAATATGAATAGAATCAGGCCCTGGAGCGGAGGACCGTGATCGGCCAAGTGCGTTTTCGAGTTCCCGCATGGTGAATGGGGCATTATAACTCTCTCGATTCGAGGAGCGGAAGTTAGGTAGCCTAGCCTCCTCTGCTGACGTCATTCGCGACCGTCAAGCCAGAAACTGGTAAGTGGACCTTAGTGCCAGATAGCCGGCGCAGGCTACCCCAGACAACAGAAGAAGGAGTAAAACTGTTGAAGGTGCTTGTGAAAGCAGCCCAGCTGGCTTTCTTGCTTTCTTTAATAATACGACAACACTGAGCACGTAATCGTTTATAAGTAATACAATTCGCCACTGTAGGGTGGCGTTTAAAGGTGCGTAAAGCACGTCGACGAGCACGTAAAGCGTCTCTACATGCTGCAGTCCACCAGGGGACCGGTACGCGACGTGGAGAAGAAGTAGGGTGAGGGATGGAATATTCAGCAGCAGCGAGAATGACTTCCGTGAGGTGTGCGACCTGACGATCGCAGCTGGTGAAGGTTTGATCCTGAAAGGTCGCCCTGGAAGAAAAGAACCCCCAGTCTGCCTTGGAGATGGTCCAACTAGAGGAGCACGGGGAGGGGGTATGCTGCAGGAGATGGATAACACACGGGAAGTGGTCGCTCGAATATGTATCAGAAAGTCCATACCACTCAAACCGGCGTGCAAGTTGGGGAGTACATATAGAGAGGTCTAAATGGGAATAGGTGTGAGATGTGTCCGAAAGAAAAGTAGGGGCGCCAGTATTGAGGCAGACAAGATTGAGATGGTTGAAAAGGTCTGCTAACAGGGAGCCCCTCGGGCAGGATGCTGGAGAGCCCCAAAGGGGATGGTGGGCATTGAAGTCTCCAGTTAACAAAAATGGTGCAGGTAGCTGAGCAATAAGTTGCATCATGTCTGCCCTGGTAACGGCAGATGACGATGGAGTGTAAACGGTACAAATGGAAAATGTAAAAGTGGGGAGAGTAATGCAGATGGCAACTGCCTGCAGGCCGGTGTGCAACGTGATGGGATCGTAGTAAATATCATCCCGGACCAGCAACATAACCCCTCCATGAGCTGGGATACCTACCACAGGGGGTAGGTCAAAACGCACAGAGGTGTAGTGTGCCAAGGCAATTTGATCGCATGGGCGTAGCTTCGTTTCCTGGAGGGCTACGACGAGCGGACGGTGCAAGCGGAGCAGCAACTTCAAGTCCTCTCGGTTGGAGCGAATGCTGCGAATATTCCAGTGAATAAGTGCCATCGTAAGAAGAAA
This sequence comes from Schistocerca piceifrons, assembly GCF_021461385.2. Taxonomy (NCBI): domain Eukaryota; kingdom Metazoa; phylum Arthropoda; class Insecta; order Orthoptera; family Acrididae; genus Schistocerca; species Schistocerca piceifrons. Next base: position 300,697,422 of record NC_060138.1, read on the forward strand.
AGGAAGATTAAAGAAGGTGTCACCTTGAAGGCCGCTGAGGGCCTGGCTTCGAGCGAGCACTGCCGCCGCTATCAGTAGGTGGACAGTCATCGTCCATTGGGTCTATAGGTTCATCGGCCATCTTGAGAAGATGGCCGGGAGGGGGAGCTTCCTCCGCCGGTGAACGGCCAGATGTTCGGCTACCAACGGTGCGGCCAGGCGAAACGGATGACGGCCTGGGGCGGCAACCGCTGGGTGGCGCAGGAGAAGAAATGCGCCGTGGCGGAGAAGGAGAACTGTGCTTCCTATGAGCCTTCTTGGAAGGACGTTTGGTGGAAGTACCGGTCGAAGGCTGGGAGGTCAAGGTATGTAGGAAGTCTGCACGGGACGGTTCCTTCTTGAAGGCCCGTGCATCTGACTTCTGGGTCTTCGTCTTAGCAGAAGCTGATGAAGGGGCTGGTGTCTGTGGGGTGATGGGAGGAAGAGGAGACGTCGACCGCGCGATCTTAGCACTGGCCGAACGGACGACCGTGGTGCTGAAGGTCAGATCGCATGTCTGGGTTGCCACCTCCCTGGTAGTCCGGGGAGAGGCGAGGACAGTACTGTATTTCCCCGCTGGGAGCAGCGTGGGCTTCCTACTAGCCAATAGCTTGCAAGCAGCCGAGGTGGACACTTTCTCTTTGACCCGAATTTCTTGGATACAGCGTTCTTCCTTATAGACAGGACAGTCACGGGAGGATGCAGCATGGTTACCCTGACAGTTCACACAACGAGGAGACGGAGGTGGACAGTCACCCTCATGGGCATCCCTGCCACAAGTGACACATTTAGCCGCATTGGATCAGGACTGTGGAGTGTGACTGAAACGCTGACACTGGTAGCAGCGCGTAGGTGTCGGGACATAGGGGCAAACAGAAATAACCTCGTAGCCCGCCTTGATGCGCGATGGCAGCTTAACACTATCAAAGGTCAAGAAAAGTTTCCGGGTCGGTACAAGGTCATTGTTGGACTTTTTCATGACCCTATGGACAGCCGTCACGCCCGGCTCAGCGAGGAAAGTTTGAATCTCCTCGTCAGTCAATCCGTCGAGGGAGCTAGTATAGACTACACCACGAGACGAATTCAAAGTTCGGTGAGCCTCCACCCAGACAGGGAACGTGTACAGGAGTGTGGCCCGAAGCAGTTTTTGTGCCTGAAAGGCGCTCTCAGTTTCTAGTAATAAGGTACCGTTACGCAACCTGGTACAAGATTTGACAGATCCCTCTATGGCATCTACGCCCTTCTGGATAACGAAAGGGTTGACAGAGGAGAAATGACGAGGAACTGTGGGGCAGGCGGTAGTACTTTTGTCACTGGTGGCTGGTCATGTTTCCGTTTTTGGGCAGAAGTCGAGAGAGATGGAGTGAAATCCATTGCGGAGGAATCCCCCATGATTGCCAGCATCTCCGATGGCGCGCTCCTTCCTTGTGGGGACCCTCTCAGAGGGCACTCCCGCCTTAGGTGAATGTTTACACCTCAGGTCACACCTCCCGAGAAACAGACGGAGGGACCAATCGGCATGGTCAGAAGGTATCAGCTCAGGCAATCACCCCTCCCCGGGCCTGGCCTTTACCAGGGGGTACGCGCGTGCCTTACATGTCTACCCAGGGTGGGGACTTACGCGTTACCCCGTCACCGGCTACGCGTGCGAACACGTGGGTCGGCCTTCAGGCACGCACAGGGAGGGAGGAAAGAAGAAGAAAAAGAAGAGAGAGAGAGAGGGAGAGAGAGGACAGACTGTCTCAAACGCCGAGGCGGAGACCAGAGAAGGCAGGGAGAAGAAGGCAATGAGAAGGCAAGGAGAAGAAGGCAGTAAGAAGGCAAGGAGAAGAAGGCAGTAAGAAGGCAATGAGAAGGCAAGGAGAAGAAGGCAATGAGAAAGCAACGAGAAGAAGGCAATGAGAAGGCAAGGAGAAGAAGACAAGGGAAAGAGTGAGGAAGACAGTGAGGTGGAGAAGAGCAAAGAAAGGAACCAACCAAAGGAAGGAAGAAACGAGAAGTGGAAAAGCAAAATGACCGCAAATAGAGGTCGTGGAACCGTCCGTCTCCGGACGCAGGTGCCAACGACCCGCTTGAGGGGGTGGGACTCCTTTTAGTCGCCTCTTACGACAGGCAGGAATATCTCGGGCCTATTCGAATCCCCGGACCCGCAGGGGGGGGGAAGCAGAGGATTTTAAGGAAAGATGGGCAGAATATGTAGAAGACCTATACAAGAAAGAACTGCATCATGACAGGGCTCCTACTGCTGATGTTAATGTTAATTTAGAACTAGAGCCAGATATTTTGGAGAGTGAAATCCAGTGGGCCCTTGAAAATATGGCTGATAACAAAACTAGTGGACATGATGAAATACCAGCAGAATTGTTTAAAGTCACTGGAAAGGATGCAGTGAAAGTGCTGCACTCAATATGTCAAAAACTATGGATCACGCAGCAGTGGCCAGAAGACTGGAAAAAATCAGTATTCATCCCCATTCCAAAGAAGGAAAGTTCTAAAGAATGCTCAGATTACCGAACAATCACACTTATTTCACATGCTAGCAAAGTTATGTTGAAAATCTTACAAAATATACTTCGCCAATATCTAGATCGAGAGCTGCCAGAAGAACAAGCTGGATTTAGGAAAGGAAGAGGAACTAGAGATCAAATTGCTAACATTCGGTGGATTATGGAAAAAGCGAGAGAATTCCAGAAAGATGTGTACCTCTGCTTTATTCACTACGCCAAAGCCTTTGACTGCGTCGATCACAACAAATTACGGAACATGACCACAATCTATTGGTTATGACCTGTAGATTAAAACTGAAGAAACTGCAAAAAGGTGGCAATTTAAGGAGATGGGACCTGGATAAACTGAAAGAACCAGAGGTTGTACAGAGTTTCAGGGAGAGCATAAGGGAACAATTGATAGGAATGGGGGAAAGAAATACAGTAGAAGAAGAATGGGTAGCTCTGAGGGATGAAGTAGTGAAGGCAGCAGACGATCAAGTGGGTAAAAAGAAGAGGGTTAGTAGAAATCCTTGGGTAACAGAAGAAATATTGAATTTAATTGATGAAAGGAGTAAATTTAAAAATGCAGTAAATGAAGCAGGAAAAAAGGAATACAAACGTCTCAAAAATGAGATCGACAGGAAGTGCAAAATGGCTAAACAGGGATGGCTAGAGGACAAATGTAAGGATGTAGAGGCTTGTCTCACTAGGGGTAAGATAGATACTGCCTACAGGAAAATTAAAAGAGACCTTTGGAGATAAGAGAACCACATGTATGAACATCAAGAGCTCAGATGGAAACCCAGTTCTAAGCAAAGAGGGAAAGCAGAAAGGTGGAAGGAGTATATAGAGGGTCTATACAAGGGCGATGCACTTGAGGACAATATTATGGAAATGGAAGAGGATGTAGATGAAGATGAAATGGGAGATACGATACTGCGTGAAGAGTTTGACAGAGCACTGAAGGACCTGAGTCGAAACAAGGCCCCCGGAGTAGACAACATTCCATTGGAACTACTGACAGCCTTGGGAGAGCCAGTCCTGACAAAACTCTACCATCTGGTGAGCAAGATGTATGAAACAGGCGAAATACCCTCAGACTTCAAGAAGAATATAATAATTCCAATCCCAAAGAAAGCAGGTGTTGACAGATGTGAAAATTACCGAACAATCAGTTTAATAAGCCACAGCTGCAAAGTACTAACACGAATTCTTTACAGACGAATGGAAAAACTAGTAGAAGCCGACCTCGGGGAAGATCAGTTTGGATTCCGTAGAAATACTGGAACACGTGAGGCAATACTGACCTTACGACTTATCTTAGAAGAAAGATTAAGGAAAGGCAAACCTACGTTTCTAGCATTTGTAGACTTAGAGAAAGCTTTTGACAATGTTGACTGGAATACTCTCTTTCAAATTCTAAAGGTGGCAGGGGTAAAATACAGGGAGCGAAAGGCTATTTACAACTTGTACAGAAACCAGATGGCAGTTATAAGAGTTGAGGGACATGAAAGGGAATCAGTGGTTGGGAAGGGAGTGAGACAGGGTTGTAGCCTCTGCCCGATGTTATTCAATCTCTATATTGAACAAGCAGTAAAGGAAACAAAAGAAAAATTTGGAGTAGGTATTAAAATCCATGGAGAAGAAATAAAAACTTTGAGGTTCGCCGATGACATTGTAATTCTGGCAGAGACAGCAAAGGACATGGAAGAGCAGTTGAACGGAATGGATGGTGTCTTGAAGGGGGGATATAAGATGAACATCAACAAAAGCAAAACGAGGATAATGGAATGTAGTCGAATTAAGTCGGGTGATGCTGAGGGTATTAGATTAGGAAATGAGACACTTAAAGTAGTAAAGGAGTTTTGCTATTTGGGGAGCAAAATAACTGATGATGGTCGAACTAGAGAGGATATAAAATGTAGACTGGCTATGGCAAGGAAAGCGTTTCTGAAGAAGAGAAATTTGTTAACATCCAGTATAGATTTAAGTGTCAGGAAGTTATTTCTGAAAGTATTTGTATGGAGTGTAGCCATGTATGGAAGTGAAACATGGACGGTAAATAGTTTGGACAAGAAGAGAATAGAAGCTTTTGAAATGTGGTGCTACAGAAGAATGCTGAAGATTAGATGGGTATATCACATAACTAATGAGGAAGTATTGAATGGGATTGGGGAGAAGAGAAGTTTGTGGCACAACTTGACCAGAAGAAGGGATCGGTTGGTAGGACATGTTCTGAGGCCTCAAGGGATCACCAATTTAGTATTGGAGGGCAGCGTGGAGGGTAAAAATCATAGGGGGAGACCAAAAGATGAATACACTAAGCAGATTCAGAAGGATGTAGGTTGCAGTAGGTACTGGGAGATGAAGAAGCTTGCACAGGATAGAGTAGCATGGAGAGCTGCATCAAACCAGTCTCAGGACTGAAGACCACAACAACAACAACTGAAAAACATGGGTGTACCAGATCACCTCATTCATCTGATACGGAGTTTATACCTTGACCAAGAAGCCACGGTGAGAACTATGTATGGAGCAACGAAATGGATAAAGATTCAGAAAGGGGTCCAGCAAGGCTGCATACTGTCACCGTACTTATTCAATCTGTATGCAGAACATGTCATGAGGAATGCGAGGCTAGATGAAGGAGAAACAGGAATTAAAATAGCTGGAATAAATGTAAACAATCTCAGGTATGCGGATGATACGATCCTGTTGGCAGAAAGTGAAGAAGAATTGAGAACACTCTTACTGAAGGTGAAAGGCGAAAGTGAAAAGGCTGGTCTTATGCTGAATGTGAAGAAAACGAAAATTATGGCAACTACACCGACCAATTCGTGGGATATAGCAGGAGAAACCATGGAGGTAGTGACCACATTCAGTTATCTCGGTTCCCAGATCTCTGCTGATGGTGACTGCAGCCATGAAATCCGGAGACGCCTGTTGCTCTCCTTGACAAGGTTATGAGGTCCAGAGATATAACACTAGCAACAAAGATCCGTATTGTGAGGGCTATGGTCTTTCCAGTTGTGATGTATGGATGTGAGACCTGGACCATTAGAAAGGCTGAACGGCAAAGAATTGACTCCTTCGAATTGTGGTGTTGGAGGAAACTTCTTAGAGTTCCACGGACTGCAAAGAGAACCAACAGATCAATATTGGAGCAAATTAAACCAGATTTCTCCCTGGAAGGTCTAATCTTAAAACAAAAGCTGACCTACTTTGGACACACAATGCGAAGGCATGCCTCGCTGGAAAAAACATTAATGCTGGGGAAGATTGAAGGAACTAGAAGAAGAGGACGTCAGAGAATGAGATGGATCGATGGCATCACAGAAGCAATGTGTTCCAACCTGGAAGGTCTCGGGAGGATTTTTTTTTTGTTTGGTTTTAGGGCGCAAAACTTCTATGGTCATTAGCGCCCGGTCTGTGACTTAGGAAACAGTAAAAAGCCGAAATTGAAAATCAGCAGCAATGGGAACGAAAGTCATAAAATTGGAGAAACTAAAAGCAGAAGGAAGGCTTAAAAATCCACTACAGAAAGGGGTTGGTTGTCCCCAAAAAAGGCTTCAAATGACTGACGTCATTTCACTGGCACTAATAAACTTGAGAACACGGTCGGCTGAGCGCGTGTCATCTGCTAAAATCGACGATATAGCAGGCGATAGCTGTAGACGGGAGCGTAACGGATTAAAATAGGGGCACTCAATTAAAAGGTGTCTTACCGTCCACAGCTGAGAGCAGTGGGGACAGAGTGGGGGAGGATCGCCGCTTAAAAGATGTCGATGGCTAAAAAGACAGTGCCCTATCCGGAGTCTAGTTAAAATTACCTCCTCTCGGCGATGCGTTCGGGAGGAAGAGGTCCAAGCACAAGGAAGAGCTTTCATGTCCCGCAATTTATTATGGGTAAGTGTCGACCAATGTGTGTGCCATAAATGAACAACACGTCGACATAGAACGCTCCGTAGATCGGCGAAGGGAATCGATTGAATAGCTGGCCGAGGAAGAGAGACTGCAGCCTTAGCTGCAATATCGGCCGCCTCATTTCCACAGATACCAACGTGTCCCGGGAGCCAGAGGAACGCCACCGAGACGCCCCCCAGGTGGAGCAAGCGCAGACAGTCCTGAATCCGGTGGACCAGAGGGTGCACAGGATAAAGAGCTTGGAGACTGAGGAGAGAGCTGAGAGAATCTGAGCAGATAACGTACTGTATCCGCTGGTGGCGGCGGATGTAGTGGACAGCCTGGAGAACAGCGTAAAGCTCCGCAGTATAAACCGAACACTGGTCGGGAAGCCGAAAGTGATTTGGGGTGTCGCCAACAATATAGGCACTCCCTACACCTAACGATGTTTTCGAGCCGTCGGTGTAAATAAATGTGGCGTCCGTCATTCGTGCACATAGAGCAGCAAATGCCCGACGATAAACAAGTTAAGGGGTACCATCCTTGGGAAATCGACAAAGGTCACGGAGCAGGCAGATCCGGGGACGGAGCCAAGGAGGTGCTGTACCCCAAGTTGTCAAGAAGGTTTTAGGAAAGCGGAAGGAAAGAGAATGGAGCAGTTGACGGAAGCGGACTCCCGGTGGTAGTAGGGAGGAGGGGCGGCCTGCATACCCTACATCAAAGGAGGCGTCAAAAAATATGTCGTGGGCTTGATTAACAGGCATGGAAGACAGATGGCTAGCATAATGACACAGAAGGACTGCTCGCGGATTGGACAGCGGAGGTTCAGCAGTCTCAGCATAAAGGCTTTCCACAGGGCTGGTGTAAAAAGCTACAGACACTAAACGTAATCCACGGTGGTGGATAGAGTCGAGACGCCGAAGAATAGACAGCCGAGCAGAGGAGTAGACTATGCTTCCATAGTCCAATTTCGAGCGCACTAAGGCGCGATAGAGGCGGAGAAGGACCACTTGGTCCGCTCCCCAGGAGGTACCATTCAGGACATGGAGGGTGTTGAGGGATCACAGACAGCGAGCCGAAAGATAGGAAACGTGGGAGGACCAGCACAGTTTTCTGTCAAACATAAGACAGAAGAATTTAGCGACGTCTGAAAACAGAAGGTTGACAGGACCTAGATGTAAGGAGGGCGGAAGAAACTCCTTACGCCGCCAAAAATTAACACAAACGGTCTTACTGGGAGAAAAACGGAAGCCGGTTTTGATGCTCCAAGAGTGGAGGCGATCGAGACATCCTTGAAGACGTCTTTCAAGAAGGCTGGTCCGTTGAGAGCTGTAGTAGATCACAAAATCGTCCACAAAGAGGGAGCCCGAGACATCAGGAAGGAGACAATCCATAATTGGATTTATGGCAATGGCAAACAGTACAACACTCAGCACTGAGCCCTGCAGTACCCCGTTTTCTTGGGAGAAAGTACGGGAGAGAGTAGTGTTCACCCGCACCCTAAATGTGCGCTCTGCCATAAATTCACGAAGAAAAAGGGGCAGCCGACCTCGAAAGCCCCAAGAGAACAGTGTGCGGAGGATGCCTGTCCTCCAACAGGTATTGTATGCTCTCTCCAGATCAAAAAATATTGCTACTGTTTGGGGTTTCCGGAGAAAATTGTTCATGATATAAGTGGAGAGAGCAACAAGATGGTCAACTGCAGAACGATGCTTTCGGAATCCGCATTGGGCAGGTGTTAAAAGACTGCGTGATTTCAGCCACCACGCTAAACAGTAATTCACCATACGCTCCAAAACCTTACAGACACTACTTGTGAGAGAAATGGGGCGATAGCCAGAGGGTAGATGTTTGTCCTTTCCAGGTTTCGGAACAGGAACGACGATAGCTTCCCGCCACCATCTGGGAAAAGTACTGTCGGTCCAAATTCGATTATAAAGGCGAAGGAGGTAACGCAGACTATGGGTTGATAAATGCAGCAACATTTGGATGTGGATACCATCCGGTCCTGGGGCGGAGGAGCGAGAAGAAGAGAGTGCATGTTGGAGTTCCCGCAAGGAGAAAACAGTATTGTAGCTTTCGCGATTTTGAGAGGAGAAAGCAAGAGGTCGCACTTCCGCTGCACGTTTCTTCGGGAAAAACGCTGGCGGGTAATTTGAAGAGCTCGAAATCTTAGCAAAGTGCTGACCCAACGAGTTAGAAATTGCGACGGGGTCCACTAATGTGTCATGCGCGACAGTGAACCCAGAGACCGGGGAGAAACTAGGCGCGCCTGAGAACCGTCGAAGCCGACTCCAAACTTCCGAGGAGGGAGTGAAGGTGTTAAATGAGCTAATAAAGAATTTCCAGCTTGCCTTCTTGCTATCGCGGATGACACGACGGCATCGCGCTCGGAACTGCTTATAGCGGATACAATTGGCCAAAGTAGGAAGGTGGCGGAAAACGCGGAGAGCACGTCGCCGCTCACGTATTGCATCACGGCATGCCTCGTTCCACCAAGGAACTGGGGGGCGACGGGGCAATTCGGAGGTGCGTGGTATTGAATGTTCCGCAGCTGTAAGAATAACGTCGGTAATATGTGTGACCTCGTCGTCGACGCTGGGAAAGTGACGGTCATCGAAAGTCGCTAGAGACGAAAAAAGTGTCCAATCGGCTTGGGCAAACTTCCAGCGTCGCGGGCGCATGTAGGGCAGTTGAGGCTGCAGTCTAAGGGCACATGGAAAGTGGTCACTGAAGTGTGTATCATCAAGGGCGAACCATTCGAAGCGCCGAGCTAGCGGAACAGTACTGACCGCAAGGTCCAAATGAGATAAATTTGTCGTGGAGGCAGACAAAAATGTAGGGACCCCAGTGTTGAGGCAAACTAGATCTGCTTGGTGGAAGACGTCTAGCAATAGTGAGCCACGTGGACAAGGATGTGGAGATCCCCAAAGCGGGTGGTGTGCATTGAAGTCCCCATCCAGCAAATATGGGGGTGGAAGCTGACCAAGAAGATGAAGGAGATCAGCTCGTGCCATTGGTGTGGATGATGGAATGTATACAGTACATAGAGAGAACGTGTATCCGGAAATGGAAAGACAGACGGCGACAGCTTGGAAGGAAGTGTTTAAATGGATTGGGTGATAATGGAGAGTATCATGGAGAAGAATCATGAGTCCTCCATGTGCTGGAGTGCCATCAACAGAGGGGAGATCATATCGGATGGACTGAAAATGAGGGAGAACAAAGCGGTCATGGGGACGCAGCTTTGTTTCCTGAAGACAGAAGATGACCGGCGAGTAGGATCGTATGAGAACCGACAATTCATCCCGATTGGCTCGAATGCCGCAGATATTCCAGTGGATAATGGACATAGGGTGAACAGAAAATGGAGGAATGTGACCAAGGTCGCTGTCAACTCAACGACTGCTCAGAGATTGCGACCGACAGCATGGAATGGCATTCAGCCGAAGGCAGAAGATCCTGATCCATAGGTTGGTCAGGAGCAGCTCCTGCCACCAGCGATCGGCCGGTTGAGAGGCCGCCAGCAGTGCGCCTCGGCAACACAGAGGACGGCCGAGGGCGATTTCCGCCAGGTGGTGCTGTAGATGGGACACGCCTTGGCGGAGAAGGAGAGGAACTGGGTTTCTTTGTAGCCTTCTTGGAAGTATGATGTTTAGAGGAAGGAGGAACCGATGGTTGTGAAGTTGGGGTACGTAACAACTCTTCACGAGTATGCTCTTTCTTCGAAGTCTTGGTGTCTGACTTTTGGGCTCGAGATTTAGCAGAACTTGACGAAGGGTGAGCCAGAGAATGGGCAGGCGAAAGTGGTGAGGTTGAACGGGCGATCTTTGCGCTGGCCGATCTGGCACTAAAGGTGAGGTCGCAAGTCTGCGTGGCCACCTCCTTCGTTGCCGAGGAGAAGCAAGGACAGTGCTGTATTTTCCTGTCTGAGGCACGATGGGCTGTCGACTGGCGAATAATTTTCGAGCAGCAAAGGTCGACACCTTTTCCTTCACTCTGATTTCCTGGATGAGCTTTTCATCCTTAAAAATGGGGCAATCACGAGAGGAAGCAGCGTGGTCACCCATACAGTTGATGTAGCGAGGGGATGGAGGTGTACAAGCACCCTCATGGGCATCCTTGCCACACGTAACACATTTGGCCGGATTGGAACAGGACAGGCTGGTGTGATTGAACCGCTGACACCGATAGCAACGCGTAGGATTTGGGACGTAAGGGCGAACGGAAATTATCTCATAGCCTGCTTTGATTGTCGATGGGAGTTGAACTTTGTCAAATGTCAAGAAAACAGTGCGGGTTGGAATGATGTTCGTGTCAACCCTTTTCATAACCCTATGAACAGCCGTTACGCCCTGGTCAGACAGGTAGTGCTGAATTTCTTCGTCAGACAATCCATTGAGGGAGCGTGTATAAACGACTCCGCGCAAGGAATTTAAAGTACGGTGCGGTTCCACCCGGACAGGCAAGGTGTGTAGTAGTGAAGTACGCAGCAATTTTTGTGCCTGGAGGGCACTGACTGTTTCTAACAACAGGGTGCCATTCCGTAATCTGGAACAAGACTTTACAGGACCTGCAATTGCGATGACACCTTTCTGAATAATGAAAGGGTTGACCGTGGAGAAGTCTTGACCTTCGTCAGACCGAGAAACAACAAGTAACTGTGGCAACGATGGAAGAACTGACTGACTGAGACTCAGTGAACTTATGTTTGTGAGCAGACATAGTGGAAGGTGAGGAAACCATTGCGGAAGAATCCCCCATGATTACCGGCGTCTCCGATGGCACGCACCTCCCTTGTGGGGGCCCTCTCTGAGGGCACTCCCGCCTTAGGTGATTGTTCACACCTCAGGTCACACCTCCTGACAAACGGATGGAGGGACCAATCGGCACTTTCGGAAGGTATCAGCTCGGGTAATCACCCCTCCCTGGGCCTGGCCGTTACCAGGGGGTACGTATGTGTCCTACCTGTCTACCCGGGGCAGGGAATTACGCGTTACCCCGTCACCGGCTACGCATGGAAGTGCGTGGGTCGGCCTCCAGACACGCACAGGGAGGAAGAAAGAGAAAGGGAAAGGAAAGCAGAGAGGTCTCAAACGCCGCAGCGGAGAAAAGGGTAAAGAGAAGAGGTAAGGAAAAGAGAAGGACAAAGGAAGGATGAAGACATACAAGCAAGGAAGGCGAAGAATGTGGTACATTTACAAGCGTCCGTCTCCGGACGTAGGCACAAACCATACTCCCAGAGGGGAAGAAAGGGAAGGAAAGAGCCAGAGGTGAGGGGGGCGGGCGAAGGTGGGGGATGCGGAAAGGGAAGGTATGCAGCCCGGAAAGGAAGGAAGGCCACATTAGCTCGGGGTCCTGTGCTCGCTACGCACGTATCCACAAAAGAGTTGTGGATCCCCTGGGGGGGTCTATGGGAGAAAGTGCAAGACAGGAAAAAGTGGCGTGATTTGGTTCATGGGGTCACGAAGAGTCGGAACCGACTGAACGAATAGAGAGAGAGAGAGAGAGAGAGAGAGAGAGAGAGAGAGAGAGAATCTGAAAGGAACCTAATCGGTATACAATCTGGACCTGAAGACTTGCTCGTATCAAGCAGTTTGAGTTGTGCTGTTTGTGTTTCAAATTATGGAATATTCCATTCATCTTCCCTGGTGAAGGAATTTCGGAAAACTGTGTTCAATAACTCCGCTTTAGCGGCACAGTTGTCGGTAACAATACCATCGGCACTGCGCAGCGAAGGTATTGACTGCGTCTTGCCGCTTGTGTACTTTACATACGACCAGAATTTCTTCGGATTTTCTACCAAATTTCGAGACTATGTTTTGTTGTGGAACCTATTAAAGGCATCTCGCATTGAAGTCCTTGCCAAATTTCGCGCGTTTGTAAATTTTAGCCAATCTTCGGGATTTCGCGTTCTTCTGAACTTCGCATGCTTTTGCCGTTGCCTCTGTAACAGCATTCGGACCTGTTTTGTGTACCATGGGGGATCAATTCCATCTCTTACCAATTTATGAGGTATGAATCTCTCAATTGCTGTTGCTTCTATATCTTTGAATTTGAGCCACATCTCGTCTACATTTGCATGGTCAGTTCGGAAGGAATGGAGATTGTCTCTTAGGAAGGCTTCTATTGACACTTTATCCGCTTTTTTAAATAAAATTATTTTGCGTTTGTTTCTGGTGGATTTGGAAGAAACGGTATTGAGCCTAGCTACAACGACCTTGTGATCACTAATCCCTGTATCAGTCATGATGCTCTCTATTAGCTCTGGATTGTTTGTGGCTAAGAGGTCAAGTGTGTTTTCACAACCATTTACAATTCGCGTGGGTTCGTGGACTAACTGCTCGAAATAATTTTCGGAAAAAGCATTTAGGACAATCTCTGAAGAAGTTTTCTGCCTACCACCGGTTTTGAACAAGTATTTTTGTCCACATATCGAGGGAAGGTTGAAGTCCCCACTAACTATAACCGTATGAGTGGGGTATTTATTTGTTACGAGACTCAAATTTTCTCTGAACTGTTCAGCAACTATATCATTGGAGTCTGGGGGTCAGTAGAAGGAGCCAATTATTAATTTAGTTCGGCTGTTAAGTATAAGCTCCACCCATACCAATTCGCACGGAGTATCTACTTCGACTTCACTACAAGATAAACCACTACCGACAGACACAAACACTCCACCACCAATTCTGCCTAATCTATCTTTCCTGAACACCGTCTGAGACTTCATAAAAATTTCTGCAGAACTTATTTCAGGCTTTAGCCAGCTTTCTGTACCTATAACGATTTCAGCTTCTGTGCTTTCTATTAGCGCTTAAAGCTCAGGGACTTTCCCAGCACAACTACAACAATTTACAACTACAATTCCGACTGTTCCTTGATCCAAGCACGTCCTGTATTTGCCATGCACGCTTTGAGATTGCAGCCCACCTCGTACTTTCCCGAGGCCTTCTAGCCTAAAAAAACGAACAGTCCACGCCACACAGCCTCCGCCACCCGTGTAGCCGCCAGCTGAGTGTAGTGAACTCCTGACCTATTCAGCAGAACCCGAAACCCCACCACCCTATGGCACAAGTCAAGGAATCTGCAGCCAACACAGTCGGAAAACCGTCTGAGCCTCTGATTCAGACCCTCAACCCGGCTCTGCACCAAAGGTCCGCAGTCGGTTCTGTCAACGATGCTGCAGATGGCGAGCTCTGCCTTCATCTCGTAAGCAAGACCGGCAGCCTTCACCAAATCAGATAGCCGCTGGAATCCAGAGAGAATTTCCTCACATCCAAAGCGACACACGTCATTAGTGCCGACATGTGCCACCACCTACAGCTGGCTGTGCACACTGTGCTCTTCATGGCATCCGGAATGATCCTTTCCACATCAGGAATGATTCCACAGAGAGTGCACACTGGATTTCTTTCCCTCCTTAGCCGCCATATCCCTAAGGGGCCCCATTACGCGCCTAACGTTGGAGCTTCCAACTACTCTTTGTTATAGCTGTTTACGTCACTCTAAGGTGGTTGGCTTGGTTGGTTGGTTGGTTGTTTGAGGTTTAAGGGACCAAACAGCAAGGTCATCAGTCCCTTGTTTCAAATATGCTCCATTCCGCTAATGGAACATATCAGGAAAGTCAGAACAATAAAACGGAAAAAGGTAAAAACGTAAACGGGCAGTCATGTTGTCATTGGTAAAAAACAAAATGAGGAAGTCGGCAAGAGAATGAACCCAACACCACGCTGAAGCGGCATAGGCAAGACCACCTGTGACTTAAAAGATGCAACTGCTATAATGTAGAAAGTACGTATGGGAATAGAAAGACTAACCCAGCCTTTTTTTTAAAAAAAGGAGAGTAAAAGAGGATCTTGGTCAGGGAGGTGCATTGGGAATCTCCAAACACGGCTTACAGTGGGAGACACCCAAACACTCACTGCCCTGCCCCAACACCAGAGAGAGATTAAAAACCTTAAAACTGAGAAGAACAACAACTTTCCTGGAGGAAACCGAGAACCAGAGAGACCATCCGGGAATCGTCAGCCAACATCAAAGGTAAAGTGTGGGGGAGTCTGTACTTCACGCAGAGCCAAAAGAAGGGGGCATTCAACCAAAATGTGGGCCACTGACTGGAAGGCTCCACAACCACATAGCGGGGGTGGCTCATCACACAAAAGGAAACCATGGGTCAGCCTGGTATGGCCAATGCGGAGACGACACAGTGTTGTCGAGTCCTTGCGGGAGAGGCTAAAGGAAGAACGCCATGGGCCTGGATTCACCTTAATGGCACGAAGTTTATTAGACAGTGGAGTAGCCTCCCAAGAATTGGCCCATGACTGTGCAAAGTGAGATTTGATGTGAAGCCGTAAATCCGCTGCAGGAGGGGTTACAGAAAATGGGGGGTAAGTAACTGCTCCCCCAGCCAAACGATCAGCGAGCTCATTACCCGGGATACCCACATGGCCCGGGACCCATAGGAAGTCAATGGAACAAGCAGCACGGTGAAGATCAGCGAGATGGTCATGGATGGCAGAGACCAAGGGATGGCGCGAAAAACACCGGTCAATAGCAAGAAGGCCACTCATCGAGTCTGTACATAACAAAACGCGGTTGTGTTGGGATTGTTTAATAAAGGTAAGGGCCCGGGAAATTGCCATCAATTCCGCAGTAAACACCCCACATGAGGGTGGCAGTAGATGATTTTCCGTTCCAACAAAGGACGTGAAGGCATACCCAACATGATCAGCAGATTTAGAGCCATCAGTGTAAAAAACAACAGCATCCCGAAACTCCCATAAAATTTGGCGGAAAAAGGAACGGAACACCACCGGGGGGATGGAATCTTTCGGACCGCGGCGGAGATCCATCCGAATTCGAGGCCGAGGAACTAACCAAGGAGGGGTGGAGGGGAGGGAGCGAGGAAGACAGGACAAAGAAGGAAGCCGAAACTCACGGTTAAGAGACGCAAGGCGCAGCCCAACCGGTAAACCCGCCCGAGGGCGGGAGTCAGGCGGGCGACGTCCATGGTCTGGGAATAGGATAGAATAGGAAGGATGAGCGGGAGAAGAACGGATAGTAAGGGCATAAGACACCAGAAGCTGGGACCGCCGAACAGAAAGGGGGGGGATCCCAGCTTCAACCAGGAGACTATCAACAGGGCTAGTAGGGAAGGCACCGGTGGCCAAACGGATAACACGATGGTGGATTGGATCCAGCACGTGCAGTGTGGAAGGAGCAGCTGAACCATAAACTTGACAACCATAGTCCAAGCGAGACAAAACTAGAGCACGATAAAGACGGAGGAGGAGGGAACGGTCCGCACCCCAAGAGGAGTGGGAAAGGAAGCGAAGGACATTGAGTTTATGGAAACATCCTACCTTCAGGAGACTGATATGGGGCAGCCAAGTGAGCTTGTTGTCGAAAAGAAGACCCAGGAAACGAAACTGTGGGACCACAGGCAATCGTTGTGCAGCGAGATAGAGCTCTGGATCAGGATGGATCTTAGTACGGCGACAGAAGTGGACCACTCGCGATTTGAAAGGAGAGAATTGAAACCAGTGTGAGAGGGTCCATGCAGAGGCGCGCCGTATAGCTACCTGGAGCTGCCGTTCTGCAGATGCCATCGAGGAGGAACTAACCCAAATGCAGAAACCATCCACATAGAGGGCAGGGGCGACCAAGGGACCGACACAGGCCACAAGTCCATCGATAGCAATGAGGAAAAGAAGGACACTCAAGACAGAACCCTGTGGGATGCCCGTCTCCTGGGTCCGTGGAGAACTAAAAGCAGTACCAACTCGAACTCTAAATGACTGATGGATCAGGAACTGGCGGATAAAAATCAGGAGTGTGCCCTGAAGACCCCACTGATGAAGGGTTAGTAAGATGTGATGGCGCCAGGCCGTGTCATAGGCCTTGCGAAGGGCAAAAAACACTGCAACCAAAAGGCGGCACTGGGAAAAAGCCTGCCAAACTGCGGATTCCAAGCGAAGTTAATGATCAATTGGAGATCGTCCCTCTCGAAATCCACACTGGTAAGGGGACAATAGATCCCGAGATTCGAGGACCCAATTGAGCCGACGGGCTACCATCCGTTCAAGTAACTTACAAACAACATTGGTCAAACTAATTGGCCGATAGCTGTCAACAGATAGGGGGTTCTTACCAGGCTTAAGGACAGGAACCACAATGCTATCCCTCCGCTGAGAAGGGAAATCACCCAGGAGCCAGATACGGTTAAACACCCGATGAAGATGTTGCCGTTGTGGAGCACTGAGATGTTGAAGCAGTTGGTTATGAATGGAATCTGGGCCAGGGGCCATATCATGAGAAGAAGATAGAGCAGATAGAAATTCCCATTCAGTAAAAGGTTCGTTGTAAGATTCTGACACACAAGGGGTGAAACATAAGGTGACAGCTTCAGCCCGCTGTTTTTTGTGAAGGAAAGCAGCTGGATAGGAGGCTGACGCTGACGTCACTGCAAAATGAGTCGCAAGATGTTCTGCAAGAACTAATGGGTCCGTACAAATGTCATCTGGGAGGTGAAGGCCTGGGAGGGTGGACTGCCGATAGCAACCTTGGAGAGAGCGAAGTGTAGCCCATACCCGTGACAGAGGGACAGTAGAACCAAGGGAAGAAACGAATCGTTCCTAACACATCCACTTGCTCTGTTTGATTAAATAACGGGCTTTAGCACGGAGGCGTTTAAAGGTAGTAAGGCTGGCTCCGGATGGGTGCCTCTTAAAGTGTTGCAAAGCTCGACGGCGATCACGGATGGCAATGGCAATGGCCGTACTCCACCACGGGACTTGCCGACGATGAAATGGTCCAGATGAGCGCGGGACAGCAAAGCTAGCAGCACGAACAATCGCGTCAGACACGTCACGTAGGACGTCATCAATACAACCCGACAGAGGGAGAAAACACGACCTGCGCAGTGTATAAAGGCCAATCGGCGGGTTGGAAAGACCAACGAGGCAACCTGTCCATCGGGGAGCGGGAAGGGAGCGTGATAATCAACGGGAAATGGTCACTATCACAAAGGTCGTCGTGTGGCGACCAGTGTAATGAAGGGAGGAGAGAGGGAGAAGAAAGAGAAAGATCAATGGCAGAAAAGGTACCATGACCTGCACTGAAATGAGTAGGGGAGCCATCATTAAGAAGGCACAGGTCGTGGTCTGCAATAAATTGGTCTATAAGAAGACCTCGTCTAGATGGAAAGGCACTGCCCCACAAGGGATGATGAGCATTAAAATCCCCAAGGAGGACGAAGGGAGGAGGAAGTTGCTGAAGAAGGGCAGTTAAGGCAGCAGGTATAAGAGTCCTGTCAGGAGGGAGATAAAGATTGCAAACTGTGACCACAGAGTCTAAGTGGACCCTAACAGCAACCATTTCCAATGTAGGTTAAAGAGGAATCCACATGCTAGCAATGTCTGTATGGACCAACGTACGGGTCCGACCCGATTTCGACAGAAAACACTGAGCCCACGGAGGGTCGGTAAGTGAGAAGGGATTTCAATTCCGGAAGGTGACGATAGTATCCATTACAATTCCATTGGAGAACCACAGAACGATGGTTTAAATGGGGGCTGAACGCGCTAAATCCAGTCGTACCACCGGGTCCCCACCCGTCACCGACAAGGAGGGGGCAACATCCATGAACGACGGGTCAGAATCCGGTTGTGAAGTCGGGGGAGGGACCTCCAGTGACATCAGAGGCTCTTTGTCCCGGGACTTATGTATCTTCTTCATTTCAGGCTGAGATCGAGGAGGGCTGTGTGGCATAAAGGAACCAGCTGCAGCAAGATCAGGAACAGAAAGGGACCGGGCGACCTGGGGGCCGACAGACCGCGGCTCTCGCGGTCGTCGCGCGTCAGCAGACCTTTGGCCTGGAAGGTGCCGGGAAGGGGCATCCCGGGATAGGCGCCCTTGACTGGCAGACGCCGAAGGAGTGGGACACTTCTCCGGCTGGGGAGGGGGAGCAGTGCCCTGAGGAGAAGGTGTGGGAGCCGCAGGGAAGGGGGGGGGGGGGGGAGGGAGAGGGGTCCGGGATGGCGGTAAGGAAGGGGGAGGAAGGGGTGAAGATTTAACCAAGGCGTAACTAGATGTCATGGACACAGGGTGAAGTTGTGTATATTTCTTACGGGCCTCTGTGTAGGTTAAACGATCGAGTGACTTATACTCCTGTATCTTTTTTTCCTTCTTATATACTGGGCAATCTGGTGAACGTGCAGAATGACTACCATGACAATTTACACACACAGGAGGGGGAACACAGGGACTCTCCTCATGGAGTGGACGTCCACATTCACGACAGAGAAGGCCCTGGGAACAACGGGAAGACATGTGTCCAAAACACAAGCACTTAAAACACCTCATAGGAGGTGGGATGTACGGCTTCACATCACAGCGATAGACCATAATCTTAACTTTCTCAGGGAGGGTATCCCCTTCAAAGGCCAGGATAAAGGCACCGGTATCAATACGATTGTCTTTAGGACCCTTCTGAACACGCCGAACAAAGTGAACACCCCGCCGTCAGATTGTCCCGAAGTGCCTCATCAGTTTGAAGGATGAGGTCCCTGTGAAAAATCAGACCTTGTACCATATTTAGAGACTGGTGGGGGGTAATGGACACAGGAATTGTTCCAAGATGGGTACAGGCACGAAGGGCCGCAGATTGGGCAGCTGAAGCAGTTTTTATCAGCAAAGAAACCGACCGCATCTTGCTCAGGGAGTCCACTTTGCCAAACTTGTCTTCAATGTGTTCCACAAAGAATAAAGGTTTGGCACTGGTGAAAGTGTCTCCATCAGTCCTGGTGCAAACTAGATAACGGGGAAAGGTTTTGCCCCTAGATGATTGGCCTCACCCTCTTCCCAGGGGGTAGCCATGGAAGGGAAGGCCGAAGGGGCAAGAGAAGCAGCACTTGAGGAATCAGTTCCACGCAGAGAGACGGCCACAGAAGAACGGCCAGAGTTCTGGACCCGTATGCGTTTCATTTGCATAGCGTCCAACCTGATACCACCCACTCCAATCAGGGGCTCTCCTCACGGGCGCCACCCAGCCACAGCAAGGGCCGTCTGGCACGGCGGCCATTGCCGGGAGTTCCAATGCTCCAGGATGACGAGCAACCACTCCAAGGCATGCATGAGGAGGTCACAGCTCAGGTATCAGAAGTGTGATCCCTGTGTGTTCAGGGGGCTCAACCAAAACGGTACATAGCGACCCCACCACATGGGCTGGCTACCATGCTGGCTATGCACCCTAGTATCAGACAACGACGTGAAAGAAAAGGTGGAATGTACTAGGAGGGCGCAGGTCGGAGACACTAGGTAAGGTGCTCTTCCCCAAATGGCTCACACTACGGAGGAGAAATTTTGTAATGGAGGTCAAACCCCAGAGGGGGACAAAGGAATGCCAATAGGAGGGGATGATTATGCAACAAAGCCGAATTGGAAAACCAACAGAACCAGGAGGATAGCGGGGGCCAACATAAGCAAGGACACCAAGAGAGGGAGAGGAGAGGGCGAGGGGAAAGGAGCAAGGAGGGGAAAGGAGGGGAAGGGAAAGGAAATGCAGCCCTGGAGAGAAAGAAGGCTGCAATGGCTCGGGGCCCTGTGCTCGCCATGCACGTATCCACAAAAGAGTTGTGGACCCCCTGGGGGGGACACACTAAGCTGAAAATGCATTACTGTACGTACTGTGTCATGCATTGTTTGTAGCATTCTGATATTGAGTGTTGACGACCTGTCGCCGCTCGCGGCATGGCTTACTTTTGTGCATGCTACCGCACTTACAATTATAAAAAGAGAGAGAGGAATTGTCTCATTAGTGAAACAATGGCAAGAGAGTGCTATTTGTTGTTACGTACACTGCTGCTTTCTTTGATAATGATCAACAAGAACCAAATAATAGACTGCGTATGATAGAAGACGTTCTGAACGAGTTTGGCGAAAATTTTTCTCCGTTTGAAAATCTTCGCAGATGCCTCTTTAGTATGTCACATTTTGCACAGAAATTAGTCATCTCAGATTTAAAAATCTAATCAATTGCCGTGCTTCATTTCTGACTGTATCACTATTAGGCATAAGAATAATAAGAATATAAACATGACGTGATATGTATATTGTTCCGCGTTTGATGTTGTCTCACTCCAGTTTCGTAGTTTATTAGGCAGACAGGATTTAATAAGATAGCAGCAAACACGAAAGAATACATGGCAAATGTTTATATTCGTATTATTCTCATGGTGAAGAGAATACTGCATGTGATTCACAATTCATAAAAGTTCCTATTAACAATAGCGTTTTCTCACAGGAAGGAAAAAATTCAGAATGTAGAGTTGGCCATATTGACAAACATCCCAAACAGTCTTGCCAGTCGGATTTTCGTAGTACATTGAAATGCTGCTACATTCGAAGATGAACAATACGGAATTTTTATTTACTTCGTTGGATAATGTATGAAAATGCAGTGGTCGAAACTCGGGGCGGAGAAAAAAAGCTCCACCTTCCACCTTTTTTTAAATTTGTTTACTGATGCAGAGGTTTTGGTGCCAGTATTTATCTTTGTGCCTGCAAAGCATGCCTGTGCAGCGCTACATATATTCGACGGCAAATGTTAGTTGTGGTGGCACCTACCAACATTTTTCAGAACTTCCGCTTGCTTTGCACTCTATTCTAAGCCGCAGGCGGTTTTTTTGATTACAAAAACCAGAAAAAGTGCGGCTTAGATTCGAGTAAATACGGTACCTCTCCCTTGTAGGAGAAAGCAATAATGTGTTGTAATGGTTCAATGGATCGGAAGTAATACATAGACAAACAGCTACAGAAGTCATCACATTTTTTGGAAGTTTTCAATATTTTTTCTCTCTTGTGTGAATGGCAGCACTGAAACAATATTTGGTGTGTATAGAGAGGTGATATGGCTGAGTTCATAAAACAAATTTGCTCGTGTTACTTGCATGCAAACATTGACTCTTTGGATTTTGAAAATTCTGAAATTGTCAAAAATCACTATTTGGGACCTCCCCAAATGCAGTGTGTGCAAGATCACAGCATGTTGCAAATTGCTTTATTGTGTAGCTTGCATCTAAGTCTAATTACCCCCAAAGTATCTTTGAGTTACTCCAATGCCTAACTTTTTATTGTATTCTTTAGCAGCGTGTACGTGTTGATAAGGACAATATTGTAAGTACCACAAAAATTGACAAGAGAACCATTATTCTGCAACATATTCAACCGGAATTAGTAGAAATAATATGTTTCATTCAAAATGTTTCAAATGAGACCAATCTTTTGGGTGTATCTGCTTTAGTACAGGAGCTAGGACGTCACATCGTATAGCGTTTATCAGAAAAAACTACCAAAATTGCAACTTTGGGAGGACCTAGCTCAACCCCCTGGGGTTCCACATTTCAATACCTGAGATATGGACTTAATTTAGGGCAGGTATTAACTGTACCAAATTTCATTGAAATCTGTAACCATGTTGCAACCCACTTTGGCTAAAATCTGATGATTTTCAATGGGATGACCTTAATACATTCTGCCTAATGATGTTGATTAAAGTACACCAACAGCACATGAAATGTTTTCCAAATGCACAAAACACGAGTCTTCCTACTCTGGCCAAATGAATGAAACAGCTGGTCCAGGTGGGAGGAGAAAAAGTAGTTCAATATCTTCTCCCCTGCCATAGGCATTTCTGATAAAGGCAAAGTATCACCTGAGGATTAATGCCTGTCCATTGTGAAAAATTCAAGCAAGGCTTTTCAGAAGAAGTTACTCTTATAAACTCTAAAGAATCACAAGAATGTGGTTTGTAATGGTGAAAATTCCTGATACCATGTATTGTGCAGATTGTCAAAGACCTCTTCTTGAGGTTCTTTTGTAGGAAATCTACATCAACTTTCTCTAAGAAGTGAAAAAACCATCGGTCAATATTAGTTTTGCAGAAATCATAAACACAAGATAAAGTTATAGGAATGCTGATCTCCATAAGCTGTTTCTGTGTAGCCTGTTTGGCCAGCCTGTCAGCAAGTTTGTCGCCTGGGGTTCCGACATGTCCTGGAGTCCACAAAAACACCACAGAACGACTGGACCATTCCAGGGCATAGATGAATTCCTGGATGGTCGCTACCAAAGGATGACGAGGGAAGCGCTCGTCGATTGCTTGTAGGCTGCTTCAAGGAGTCAGTACACAGAAGAAACAACTCCCCAGGGCATGAACGGATGTGCTCAAGAGCACGAGATACAGCAACCAGCTCTGCAGTGAAAACACAGAAGCCATCGGGCAAGGAATGCTGTTCAATATGTCCTCCATGGACATACAAGAAGCCAACGTGACCATCAGCCATCGAGTCGTTGGTCTAAACCACTTCAATTCATAGCCTTGGTATGTGTCAAGAATCGAGAGGAAGTGACAGAGGAGAGCCGCGGGGTGAACTGAGTCCTTTGGGCCATGTGAAAGGTCCAGGCGAAACCACGGAATAAGGTATACACCACGGAGGTGTAAGCAAGTGGACCTCGAGTATAGGTGATAAAGGCTGGGACTCCAGTTCAGATAGAAAGGATCGGACGCAAAATGCAATTGACCTGGGCGGCCGATGTGGGAGTTAAACCACTGTGGGTGGGAAAAGGAGACAATAATTTGGATGTGCAGGAGAACTACGAATGTGTGCAATGTAACTGACCAGCAGTTGTGAACACCTGACCTGCAATGGAGGAATTCCAGCCTCCGCCAGGACGCTGGTCACCGGACTCGTCCTAAAAGTTCCCGTCGCTAGTCTAACGCCACAGTGGTGCACTGGGTTGAGTAAACGCAATGCTCAGTGCACTGTTGAATCATAAACCAGACTCTCATAGTCAAGGCAGGATTGAACAAGAGCTCTGTAGAGCTGCAGTGGCATAGAGCGTCCTGCACCCCAGTTGGTGTTGCTCGGGCAGTTGAGGGCATTGAGGTGCTGCCAGCACTTCCACTTAAGCTGACAAAGGTGAGGCAGCCAAGTAAATCGGGCATCAAAGACCAGTCCTAAAAATCAATATGTCTCCACTACAGCAAGGGGATTGTCAGTAAAGTAAAGATACATAACACATGACTTTGCGGCCGATAACTGGAAGCCGTGGGCTAGAGCTCATGACTGCGCCTTGTGGATGGCTCCCTGTAGGCGCTACTCAGCAACACCAGTCCTGGTGGAGCAGTACGAAATGCAGAAGTAGTCGAATACAGAGAGGGTGAGACAGATGGCCCTACAGCTGCTGCTAGACCGCTAATGACCACTAAAAATAGATACACGCTCATACAGAGCCTTGCAGGATCCCATTCTCCTGGATATGGTGGGGGGGAAAGGGAGGGGGGGGGGGGGGGGGGGGGGGAACTATGCGAGGCACCAACTTGGACACAGAAAGCACGAAGTGACAGGAAATTCTGGATAAAAATCGGGAACGGGCTTCTGTGCTCCCACTCGTGTAATGTGGCAAGGATATGATGTCACCAAGTGGTGTCATACGGTTTTCATAAATCAAAAAAATGCAACAAGGTGTTGGCGTCTGGAAAAGGCTGTTTGGATGGCAGACTTGAGGGACACTAGATTATCAGTGGCAGAGCGACCCAGGCAGAAATCGCCCTGGCACAGAGCCAGTAGGCCATGTGACTCAAGGACCCAAACCAACTGCCGACGCACCGTACGTTAAGAACGTTGGTGTGGCTGATGGGACGATAGCTATCCACATCAAGAGGGTTTTTGCCGGGTCTGAGCACTGTAATGATGGTGCTCTCCTGC
Source organism: Schistocerca piceifrons (assembly GCF_021461385.2). NCBI lineage: Eukaryota > Metazoa > Arthropoda > Insecta > Orthoptera > Acrididae > Schistocerca > Schistocerca piceifrons. The sequence goes on from NC_060138.1 coordinate 300,721,600, forward strand.
CACTGCGATGGAAAGACATCAAATCCGGTTGAAAATCATGAGGAGATGTAGCTTGCAGTCAGACGAGAGATGTTTAATCATCTCACTGTGGATCCAATCTGGCCCAGGATTTGTGCCGGGGCAATGTGGAAGGACAATGAGGAGCTCTCACTCTGTAAACGGGGCATTATAGGGTTCACTGTGGCGTGTAGTGACCAAGTGGACTTTCCCTTCCATCCACCATTTGAGAGTGCAAAAGGCTGGGAGGATAGTTCTCCAATGCAAAGGTGCTCCAGGGTAGGGTGTTGCTTATGCCGCTGTAGAGCTCGCTGACGATCGTCAATTGCCTCAGTGACTTCTGGCGACTGCCAAGTGACTGTCTTTCACTGGGGGCACCCTAAAGAACGAGGGATCATGTTTTCCACCGCAGAAACAGTTGTTGTAGTTACCTGCTCCACCACTACATTGATGTTACCATGTGGAGGGAGATTCAATGGTGACGGCAGAGGTGAAGGCTTCCCAGTCTGCCTTGAAGCCCAACTGGGCAGGCCTCCGTGGGCCTGATGGCAGGGTAGTGACAGTAAGATGGCGGAGTGGTCACTACCACACAGGTTGTCACGTGCTCTCCAGTGGATAGACAGGAGAAGGTCAAGACTCAAAATTGAAAGATCAATGGCCGAATATGTGGCATGTGTGGGGGCACCTGTATTTCAGAGGCAGAGGTCGGGTTGGGACAGTGAATTTTCGACATCTCTGCCTCTGCCAGTAAGCACAGCGCCACCCCACAAGGGGATTATGAGCGTTAAAATCCCCCAAAAGTAGGAAAGGTTTAGGGAGTTGATCAACCAGTGCAGCCACCACGTTCAGGGGTACTGCACCATCTGGAGGAAGATATAGGTTGCAGACAGTTATTTTCTATGTTGTCCTTATCCTGACAGCCACGGCTTCAAGAGGCGTTTGAAGGGGCACAGGTTCACTGCATACTGAATTCAGGACAGACACAAATTCCACCTGACAGTCTATTATAGTCACTACAGTTCTTGTAATATTCGCTATAGCCATTAAGGGCAGGGGTCTGCATTTCTGGGAACCATGTTTCCTGAAGGGCAATGGAGAGAGAAGGTTTAAAGCATAAGATTGCCGTAGCTCACCCAAATGGTGAAAAAAACTGCCACAATTCCACTGGAGGATGACATTATCGTGAAGCTGGTAAGGCACGAAGCACGGTAACAGGCAGGTTATGCCTCAGGGTCACCTGCTGCCATCGACTGAGTATTTGTAGCCATTTCTATGGTGGATAAGGCATCAGTGAAATCCAGGTCTGCAGGGAATGCCAAGATCTCCAGCGCATCCTCAAGTGCAGAATTGATAGGGAGTGGTGGTGTTGGGGCCACCTGTTTCTTAGCAGACCACTACTTAAAAATCTGCCAGGAAGTTTCATATCAGCGCACACTCCGCTGCTGAGTGAAAATCTCATTCTGGAAACATCCCCAGTCACAGGACAAGCCAGTCAAAGTAATGAAACGAAGAACACGAGCAGCTGCTCGAGCATCATCAGCTAAAACATCCTGTAAAGTAGATAGCAGAGACAGGACAACACGAGATTGACTAAAACGGGGACACGACAATAAAACATGGCGCATGACCACAAGGGCACTGCGGAGCTGGGTCACCGGAGAGCCATGTCTCCGCAATATCCTTTCTTTCAGAAGTGCTAATTCTGCAAGGTTCGCAGGAGAGCTTCTGTAAAGTTTGGAAGGTAGGAGACAAGGTACTGGCAGAAGTAAAGTAAAGCTGTGAGGACAGGGTGCGAGTCGTGCTTGGGTAGCTTAGTTGGTAGAGCACCTGCCCGCGAAACGCAAAGGTCCTGAGTTTGAGTCTCGGTCCGGCACACAGTTTTAATCTGCCAGGAAGTTTCATATGAGCGCACACACTGCTGCAGAGTGAAAATCTCAGACTACTTAGTTTGCTTGCCCTCTCTCTTCTCTTTAGGGGCTTGCTGGGAAGATTTCTCCGAAGCAGATTCAGGCACGGGGGAAGACCGTGAAGCTCTTCGTCCAGCAGCTTTTGGCTCCTGCACCCACTGGCGAGTTTGTTTGTTTGGGGTTTAAGGGCGCTCAACTACTGAGGTCATTAGCGCCCAGTCACAGGATAAGTCAGTCAAAGTAATGAAACGAAGAACACGAGCAGCTGCTCGAGCGTCGTCAGCTAAACCATCCTGTACAGTAGATGGCAGAGACAGGACAACACGAGATTGACTAAAACAGGGACAGGACAATAAAACATGGCGCACTGTTAATGCATGACCACAAGGGCACTGGGGGCTGGGTCACCGGAGAGCAGGTAGCGGTGGCTAAACCAGCAATGCCCAATCCGCAACCTGGTCAGAAGGACCTCTTCTCGCCGAGATGGTTGGGAGGAGGTTGTCCAAGCAGTTGGAAATGGTTTTACTGCCCAGAGCTTGTTTCCTTGAAGTGATGACCAAGTATCCCACCACAAAGACACAAGCCTCTTACAAACAACCCCACTAATGTCAGATGATGGGACACAATGGGAGGCTGGCCGAAGCCGGAGGACTGCAGCCTTCGCTGCAGCATCAGCAGCCTCATTCTCAGTCACTCCTACATGGCCAGGAACCCACAGAAAGCTGACAGGAGAGCCATCAGCAGCAGAAGAATGGAGGGACTGCTGGATCCGTTGCACCAAGGGATGGACTGGATATGGAGCTCCAAGGCTCTGAAGAGCACTGAGTGAATCAGAGCAGAGTACATACGATGAATGGCGGTGGCAGCGGGCATACTGAAAGGCCTGATGGAGAGAAAAAGCTCAGCCGTAAAGCTGGAACACTGGTCGAGGAGCCGGTATTTAAAGGTGCCGGCCCCGACGACAAAGGCACAGCCGACACCATCGTCAGTTTTGGAGCCATCAGTGTAAATAAAGGTGCGACTGGCAAGTCGCGCACGAAGTTCGACAAACCATGAGCAATACACTGCAGCCGCAGTACCCTCCTTCGGGAGCGAGCTGAGGTCAAGATAAATATGAACCGGAACCTGGAGCCACGGTGGTGTCGGGCTCTCACCCTCTCTAAAGGTGGTAGGGAGGGCAAAATCCAATTGTTGAAGCAGGCGACGAAAGCGGACTCCAGGGGGCAGCAGGGCAGACACATACAACCCATAGTGACGGTCGAGAGAATCGGCGAAGAAGGACTGATAAGAGGGGTGGTCGGGCATTGACAACAGCCGGCAGGCATACCGACAAAGCAGTACGTCGCGCCGGTAGGTCAATGGTAAGTCGGCAGCTTCAGCATAAAGACTCTCGACGGGACTAGTGTAGAATGCTCCGGTCGCAATACGTAACCCCCAATGGTGGATGGAGTTGAGACGGCGTAAGAGGGAAGGCCGAGCAGACGAGGCTCCCATAATCCAGCTTTGATCGGACTATGGACCGATACAAGCGAAGCAGGACAGTGCGATCCGCTCCCCAAGATGAACCACTAAGAACTCTGAGGACATTAAGGGAACATGTACAATGGGCAGCCAAATAAGAGACGTGCGGAGACCAACAAAATTTCCTGTCCAGTGTGAGCCCTAGAAACTTAGTTGTTTCCACGAATGGGAGAACAACGAGACCGAGATGTAAGAATGGCGGAAGGAATGCTTTATATCGCCAAAAGTTGATGCAAACCATCTTCTCTTCAGAGAACCGGAAGCCATTTGCCACACTCTATGAGTATAGGCTGTCTAGACAACGCTGAAGGCAGCGCTCCAGGAGGCATGTTCACTGGGCACTGCAGTAGATCACTAAGTCATCGACAAAAAGAGAGCCTGAGACATTAGGTGGAATGCAATCCATAATTGGATTGATCGCGATGGCAAAAAGGGCTACGCTCAAAACGGAGCCCTGAGGCAGACCTCGGACAATACGGAACCCACACGTACCCTAAATTTTCGATCTGTTAAAAAGGAATCAATAAAAAGGGGCAGGAGACCGCGTAGACCCCACCTGTGCATAGTGCGGAGGATACCTCCTCTTCAACAGGTATCATAAGCCTTCTCCAAATCTAAGAACACGGCTACCGTTTGGCGCTTTCGCAAAAAGTTGTTCATGATGAATGTCGACAAGGTCACAAGGAGGTCAACAGCGGAGCGGCGGCGACAAAAGCCGCATTGAACATTGGTAAGTAGCCGTCGAGATTCAAGAATCCAAACTAACCGATCGTTAACCATGTGCTCCATCGCCTTACAGACACAGCTTGTAAGAGAAATGGGCCGGTAACTAGAAGGAAGGTGTCTATCCTCCCCGGGTTTGGGTATAGGAACAACTATGGCGTCACGTCAACACATGGGGACTTGACCTTCGGTCCAGATGTGATTGTAGGTACGAAGAAGGAAGCTTTTGCCTGCCGGAGAAAGGTGGGCCAGCATCTGAACGTGAATGGCATCTGGCCCCGGAGCAGAGGACCGGGACAGTGCAAGTGCACGTTCGAGTTCCCGCATAGTAAAGGGGGCATTATAATTTTCCAGATTCAGCGAGTGAGGTCGCCGAGCCTCTTCTGCCTCTTTCCTGGGAAGGAAGGCAGAGTGGTAATGGGCGGAGCTTGAAACCTCCGCGAAAAAGCGGCCCAAGGCGTTGGAGACATCCACAGGATCAACAAGGACCTCATTACCTGAAGTCACGCCAGGTACCGAGGAGTTGACCTTAATGCCCGACAGCTGGCGCAGGCCACCCCAGACGACAGAAGAGGGAGTGAAACTGTTAAAGGAGCTGGTGAAAGAGGCCCAACAAGCTTTTTTGCTGTCTTTGATGACTCTACGGCATTGCGCTCGGAGTCGTTTGTATCCAATACAATTCGCCAACGTAGGATGGCGGCGAAAGGTGCGTAATGCATGCCATCGAGCACGGATTTTTTTTTTTTTTTTTTTTTGGTAGGGTTTAAGGGCGCTCAACTGCTGAGGTCATTAGCGCCCAGTCACTGTTGTTAGAGCACATGGAATCTGCTAAAACTCAGGGGGATGGGGGGACATCAGAAGGACCTGACAAAGATGCAGATAAAATAAGTAAAAAGGTTAAATGTCTTTGGACAAGCCAGTTAAAGTTATAAAACGCAGAATACGAGCAGCTGCTCAAGCGTCATCAGCTAAAACATCCTGTAAAGTAGATGGCAGGGACAGGATAACACGAAATTGACTAAAACGGGGACACGACAATAAAACATGGCGCACTGTTAATACCTGACCACAAGGGCACTGCGGGGCTGGGTCACCGGAGAGCAGGTAGCGGTGGCTAAACCGACAATGCCCAATCTGCAACCTGGTCAGAAGGACCTCCTCGCGCCGAGATGGTCGAGAGGATGTTGTCCAAGCAGTTGGGAGCGGTTTTACTGCCCAGAGCTTGTTTCCTTGGAGGGATGACCAAGCATCCCACCACAACGACACAAGCCTCTTACATACATCCCCACAAACGTCAGATGACGGGACACAATGGGAGGCTGGCCGAGGCAGGAGGACTGCAGCCTTGGCTGCAGCATCCGCAGCCTCATTCCCAGTCACTCCTACATGTCCGGGAACCCACAAAAAGCTGACAGAACCACCATTATCAGCGAAAGAATGGAGGGACTGCTGTATCCGTTGAATCAAGGGATGGACCGGATTGGGAGCTCCAAGGCTCTGAAGAGCACTGAGTGAGTCAGAGCAGAGTACATACGATGAATGGCGGTGGCGGCGGGCATACTGAACGGCCTGATGGAGAGCAAAAAGCTCGGCCGTAAAGCTGGAACATTGGTCGAGGAGCCGGTATTTAAAGGTGGCGGCCCCGACGACAAAGGCACAGCCGACACCGTCGTCAGTTTTGGAGCCATCGGTGTAAATAAAGGTGTGACCGGCAAGTCGAGCACGAAGTTCGACAAACCGTGAGCAATACACTGCAGCCGGAGTACCCTCCTTCGGGAGTGAGCTGAGGTCGAGATAAATAGGAACCGGAGCCTGGAGCCAAGGTGGTGTCGGGCTCTCACCCTCTCTGAAGGTGGTAGGGAGGGCAAAATCCAATTGTCGAAGCAGGCGACGGAAGCGGACTCCGGGGGGCAGCAGGGCAGACACATACAACCCATACTGACGGTCGAGAGAATCGGCGAAGAAGGACTCTTAAGAGGGGTGGTCGGGCATAGACAACAGCCGGCAGGCATACCGACAAAGCAGTACGTCGCGCCGGTAGGTCAATGGTAACTCGGCAGCTTCAGCATAAAGACTCTCCACAGGACTAGTGTAGAAGGCTCCGGTCGCAATACGTATCCCCCGATGGTGGATGGAGTTGAGCCGGCGTAAGAGGGATGGCCGAGCGGACGAGTAGACGAAGCTCCCATAATCCAGCTTCGATCGGACTATGGACCGATACAAGCGAAGCAGGACAGTGCGATCCGCTCCCCAAGATGAACCGCTAAAAACTCTTAGGACATTAAGGGAACGTGTACAACGGGCCGCCAAATAAGAGACATGTGGGGACCAACACAGTTTCCTGTCCAACGTGAGCCCTAGAAACTTAGTTGTGTCCACGAATGGGAGAACAATGGGACCGAGATGTAAGGATGGCGGAAGGAACGCTTTATATCGCCAAAAGTTGATACAAACCGTCTTCTCTTCAGAGAACCGGAAGCCATTTGCCACGCTCCAAGAGTAGAGGCTGTCTAGACAACGCTGAAGGCAGCGCTCCAGGAGGCATGTTCTCTGGGCACTGCAGTAGATCACTAAGTCATCGACAAAAAGAGAGCCTGAGACATTAGGTGGAATGCAATCCATAATTGGATTGATCGCGATGGCAAAAAGGGCTACACTCAAGACGGAGCCCTGAGGCACTCCGTTCTCCTGGAGGAAGACGTCGGACAATACTAAACCCACACGTACCCTAAACTTTCGTTCCGTTAAAAAGGAATCAATAAAAAGGGGCAGGCGACCGCGTAGGCCCCACCTGTGCATAGTGCGGAGGATACCTCCTCTCCAACAGGTATCATAAGCCTTCTCCAAGTCGAAAAACACGGCTACCGTTTGGCGCCTTCGCAAAAAGTTGTTCATGATGAATGTCGACAAGGTCACAAGGTGGTCAACAGCGGAGCGGCGGCGACGAAAGCCGCATTGGACATTAGTAAGTAGTCGTCGAGATTCAAGAATCCAGACTAACCGAGCATTAACCATGCGCTCCATCACCTTACAGACACAGCTTGTAAGAGAAATGGGGCGGTAACTAGAAGGAAGGTGTCTATCCTTCCCGGGTTTGGGTATAGGAACAACAACGGCGTCACGCCAACGCATGGGGACTTGACCTTCGGTCCAGACGCGATTGTAGGTACGAAGAAGGAAGCTTTTGCCCGCTGGAGAAAGGTGTGCCAGCATCTGAACGTGAATGGCATCTGGCCCCAGAGCAGAGGACCGGGACAGTGCAAGCGCACGTTCGAGTTCCCGCATAGTAAAGGGGGCATTATAAATTTCCAGATTCAGCGAGTGGAAGGAAGGTCGCCGAGCCTCTTCTGCCTCTTTCCTGGGAAGGAAGGCAGGATGGTAATGGGCGGAGCTTGAAACCTCCGCGAAAAAGCGGCCAAAGGCGTTGGAGACAGCCACAGGATCAACAAGGACCTCATTACCTGAGGTCAGGCCAGGTACTGAGGAGTGGGCCTTAATGCCTGACAGCCGGCGCAGGCTACCCCAAACGACGGAAGAGGGAGTAAAACTGTTAAAGGAGCTGGTGAAAGAGGCCCAACAAGCTTTTTTGCTGTCTTTGATGACTCTACGGCTTTGCGCTCGGAGTCGTTTGTATTCAATACAATTCGCCAACGTTGGATGGCGGCGAAAGGTGCGTAAAGCACGTCGTCGAGCATGGATAGCGTCCCTACAAGCCTCGTTCCACCAGGGGACGGAAACGCGACGTGAAGAAGAACTAGTACGAGGAATGGAACGTTCGGCAGCATTGATGATAACAGCCGTGAGGTATTCGACCTGACTCTCACAACTGGGAAAATCGTGGTCCGGAAAGGTCACCAGGGAGGAGTAAAGTTCCCAGTCAGCTTTCAGTATGTTCCAGCTCGAAGGATGTGGGGATGGGGTGTGGTGCAGGAGACGAACGACACAGGGGAAGTGGTCGCTCGAATGTGTGTCAGAAAGGACATACCACTCGAACCGACGGGCAAGAGTGGGAGAACAGATTGAGAGATCCAAGTGGGAGTAGGTATTAGTAGAGTCCGAGAGGAAAGTCGGGGCGCCGGTATTGAGGCAGACAAGATTGAGATGGTTGAAGACATCCGCCAAGAGTGAGCCTCTTGGACAGGATGCAGGAGAGCCCCAAAGGGGATGATGGGCATTGAAGTCGCCAAACAATAAGAATGGCGGGGGAAGCTGAACGATCAGGTGCATCATGTCAGCCCGACTAACAGCAGATGACGGTGGAGTGTAGATGGTACAAACTGAAAAAGTAAAAGCAGAAAGAGTAATGCGGACAGCTATTGCTTGGAGTGGGGTGGTCAATGGGATGGGATGGTAATAAACATCGTCCCGAACGAGCAACATGACCCCACCATGAGCTGGGATACCGTCCACAGGGGTGAGGTCATACCGCTCCGAGGTATAGTGGGTAAAGGCAATACGGTCAGTCGGGCGCAACTTGGTTTCCTGGAGACCAAGGACGAGCGGACAGTGCAGGTGGAGGAGCAATTGTAATTCCTCCCGATTAGATCGAATACCTCTTATGTTCCAATGAAACAACGCCATCGCTAGTCAAAAGGTTGGGGGAACGAGACGGGGGAAGAGCTGGTCACCTCGACGGCCGCGGAGGGCCAGGTTGCGAGGGAACAACGCTACAACCGACGGGAGGCGGATCCGGTTCCATCGACTCGTCGCCAGCCGCGGCCGCTGTCCCTGGTGGTGTAGGAGGAGCCGCATCATTTGCCGACGAAAGGCCGGCGGAGCGCCTGGCAGCAGAGCGTCCCGGCGAAACTGAGGACGGCCGGGAGCAGCGACTCACGGATGGAGCGTCAGACGAAACGCGCCTGGGTGGAGAGGGGGATAGAGACTTCTTCTTGGAGGCCTTCTTGGAAGGCCGAGGAGGCACAGGGATGGTGGGCTGGTCCCGAAGAAGGTCCTCACGCGCGGGGTCCGTTTTGGAACGCCGGACCTCGGAAGCTGGGGTCCGGAACGTTGCCCCGATGGACGCCTGAGAAGAGGATCGCTTCTCAGGTGGCGTGGGGTGAGGTGAGGTGAGGTGAGGTGAGGAGGAGGAGGAGGAGGAGGAGGAGGAGGAAGGGTGGCTCCTGGGGCAGAGGGGGTGGGGGCCACGGGGGAGGAGGATTTGGAAGGGAGGGATTTGGGAGGCGGAGGCAGAGCCCCCTGATGGGCGGAGGAGGCGGAGGGGGGACAGGATAGGGGTGAGGATACCGCGGAAGGAGTGGACACAACTGAGGCAAACGAGGTGGTCAATGGCACTGGATGGAGGCGGTCGTACTTCTTCCGGGCCTCAGAATAAGAGAGCCGATCCAAAGTTTTGATTTCTTGTATCTTCTTCTCCTTCTGATATGCGGGGCAGTCTGAGGATCTAGGCGAGTGGACGCCAGGACAATTAACGCACCTCACGAAGAGGACGTCCACAATCGCCACAAAGGGGCCCAGCCTCACACCGTGACGACATGTGCCCAAAGCGCAAACACCGAAAGCAGCGCATAGGAGGTGGGCCGTAAGGTTGCACGTCGCACCGATAGCACGTCACCTTTACCTTCTCCGGGAGAACGTCCCCCTCAAAGGCGAGGATAAAGGCCCCGGTGTCGATGCGACGGTCTTTGGGGCCGCGCTGGACTCGCCGGACGAAATGCACGCCTCGGCGCTCCAGGTTGGCCCTGAGCTCCTCATCAGATTGTAGCAGGAGGTCACGATGAAAAATAACCCCCTGCGTCCTATTTAGTGCCAGATGTGGGACAATGGATACTGGGATGTCCCCTAGGCGGTCGCACGCCTGGAGCGCCGCCGACTGTGTGGCGGAGGTGGTCTTGATAAGGACGGACCCTGAACGCATCTTGCTGAGAGCCTCGATTTCCCTGAAGACGTCCTCAATGTGCTGAACAAAGAACATGGGCTTGGAGGTGGCGAACGTCCCCCCCATCGGTCTGAGAACAGACTAAATATCGGGGGAAGTACTTTGCCCCTAGCCGGCGGGCCTGTCCTTCCTCCCAGGGAGTGGCCAAGGGGGAAGGGGCAGGAGAACCAGAACCAGAGACAGTACCTTTCTTTTTGAAAGACAAGGCCGCAGAGCGACCCGATACATGTTGACGTTTCATCTGTGAAACGTCCGCCCCGATACCACCTACTCCGACCAGGGGCTCTCCCCACGGGCGCCACCCAGCCTCAGCAAGGGCCACCTGGCAGGATGACTGTTGCCGGGAGTCCTGATGCCCCAAGGAGACGGGCATCTACTCCTTGGCCGACGTTGGGAGGGTGCAGCTCAGATATCGCGAGTACGATCTCTGTGTTGTCAGGCGGCTACAACCTAGAGGGTACATGACAACCCCACCACAACGGGCTGGCTACTGTGCTGGATTTTGGGTGCCATGGAAAGTCCATCATGATCGTAGGTGCAGATGGGGACGCACTACGGGCGTAACTTGTGCAACCCATTAGGCATTTAGGCCCAATTTGAGGAATAGCGGGTGTGGTTACAACGCCGTTACAATGCTGAGTGCCAAGGTCTTAGTCCACTGAGGACCAGTGAGACACCACGTAAGGCGTCCTTCCCCAAAAGGCTCGTAGTTCTGTAGAATTTTGAAAAATGGAGGTCAAACCCCAAGGGGGGCCATCACATGGAAGGCCGAAACGGTGGAAACTCCTTTTAGTCGCCTCTTACGACAGGCAGGAATACCTCGGGCCTATTCTTACCCCGGACCCGCAGGGGGCCCACTGGCGAGTGTCCACCATGGCATTAGTAGAGACCTAGGGAGAGAGGGCCCCAAGGGACCACTTCCGCATGGGAGGAGCCGGAAGAGGCTGTTGCTTCTCCAGAGGGGGGGGGGGGGGGGGGGAGGGGGGGGTACCAATGTTCCTTGCATTTGAGGGGCCCTTGCTCCCAAAGTAGGTGCTTTGGGAGCAACATAGGAAGATTTGCCCCCTACCACCAAGGGGGCGGATGTATTCTGGTGACCCGGAGGGGCCCACTGTACGTGGCACAGAGTGAGAAACCACTGGCATTTGGGATGGCAATGGTGATGTAGCTGCAGCACATGTCAACGTCAGCTCAATGGGGTGTAATCTCTCAAATTGATGTTTAGTCTCTATGTAAGTCACAGAGCCACGTTCTTGTGCTCCATGATTGTTCACTCCTTTTGGAGTACTTAGCAGTCTGGCGAGCATCGGGAGTGGTGCTCTCCACAGCTGATGCAGGAGGGTAGTGGTGCACATGGAGTATCTGGGTGCAGTGAATGTCTGCAGTCTCGACATGTGGCACTGGAAGTGCAGCGGGAAAACATTTGCCTGAACTTCCAGCACTTAAAGCACTGCATAGGGGGAGGGGCGTATGGTTTAACGTCAGAGGTAAACCACCACCTTGACCTTTTCAGGCAATGAATCACCCTCAAAGGCCAAGATGAAGGCACCAATACTGTAGTCTTTGGGTCTCCTGTAAACGCACCGGACAAAATGAACACCCTGCCGTTCTAAATTGGCGCACAACTCATCGTCAACCGACAAGAGAAGATCACGATGGAAAATAATCCACTGGATAAAGTTGAGGCCTTTATGGGGAGTGACGGAAACAGGAATATCACCCAGCTTGTCACAGGCGAGTAACACTCGGGATTGGGCTGGGGGATGCTGTCTGGATCAAGACTCCACCGTTTCGCATCTCTGACCGTGCTGTCACTTCTCCAAACTTATCCTCAAGGTGGTCAACGAAAAATTGAGGTTTCGTAGGTAGAAAAGAGTCCCCATCAGTTCTGCTACAGACTAAAAGCGGAGGCAAGTATGGCTCTTTCCGTTCTGTAGCACTATGTTCCTCTCGTGGTGTAGTGAGGGAGGGAAAAGACTCGGGAGTCATTCCTGTCGGCACTGTATTCGATCTTACCCTTCCTAGAGATTGCTGGTGCCGTACAGTCACCAGCAAGAGATGACTTAGTCCACTTCAATGCGGGTCATCCACCCTGATGTCACCCACTCCTATCAGGGGGGCTCCCCATGGGCACCACCCACCCACAGCAAAGGTCAACTGGCATGATGGCCGTTGCTGGGAGTCCTGATGCCCCATGAAGACAGGCATCTACTCCTTGGCATACATGGGGAGTTTACAGCTCAGGCTTCAGCAGTGCAATCCCTGTGTTGTCAGGGGGCTACCACCAAATAGGTACATGACGTCCCCACCACAACAGACTGGCTGCTGGTCATTGGGCACAGAGAAATCCAGTATTGTCATGAGGGTGAAAGAGTACAGGAGACACAGAAAAGATGACATGCCCTGGAAAGTGTCCTCGCCCAAATAGTTGAATTGTAAGTGGAGATGCAAAACCAAGACAAGAGATTCAGGAGATCGAATCTAAGGGCATCCTTCCCCTTATGGCCCGCACTTCTGTAGAATTTTTGAAGTGGCAGGACAAATCATACAATGGGACCTGAACTCACAGATACAATAAGTGTGAGATACTTTTTTTATCGCCTCTGACAACAGGCAGGAATACCTTGGGCCTATTCTGACCCCCCAGACCTGCAGGAGTAAGTGGCTGTAGGATAGGGAGCAGTGGTGGCTTAATGAAAGGATTCGGTTCCAGACATAATAGTTATTTGTGTCACAAGGGATTGAACATCATGTGAGTAATGGGTAATTTATTTAACCATAAATGCACAGTAACAATTCAATGGGCACTGTGTCAGAAAAGAAAATTTGTTGTTCTAATTACAGAAAATAGACTCATCCAGTACAAAAAAAGCCTGTAAGTGGAAATCTCTACTGCAAGTACCAGCATTCACACAATCTGTATCTTTTAGGTTCCTCCTGAAACATCACTCATAGTGGCCATTCACTACCCGTACACAATCTTCAGCCAAAATTTCTCTGATCGGATTCCTTCCACAACCACACAGAATGTATATGCTCGAGTAGTAAACTTTCACCATGTTATCTTAACACAGTCCTCTAACAACTGTCATGCAAATGCTGCACTCACAATTAAAGAGGAATTTGTGCGACAGCTTCACTTCCAATTGCAGTGCTCATGATGGGTGTTAAAAGAATACAGTAACGCTGCAGAGTCAATTGTACTGCCATCCCTGTAGCTACAAGGAAAACAATGTGCTCCCTGCAGATGACAGTGGGCAACCAGTGAGAGGTACGTCATTGTTCAGTATCTGGCCTAATGCAATAATTATTTCATCGTCTAATTTTGTTTGCTTTTAGACAACTGCCCTTGCTAGAGAGTAAAGGTTCATGAATTATAAATATCCAGATGACTCTACCATTTGTCACTACCATCTACAGAAAAATCACACACATTAATTAATGCTACTCATTATTTTAGTCTATTTTCTAGAAAATACCAATAAAACAGGTCTTATCATTCTTAGCGGGCGGACAGAGACTGGTCAATTGTGAGAATCCAAGCCCAAATCAACCACAGAAAGACAAATGCAAATTCTTGACTAACACACACACACACACACACACACACACACACACACACACACACACACACACTGCTGAACAGAATTGGGATTCATTTCATGTGATTAATGGGTAATCTATCTGACAATAAATGCCGAGTAACAGTTCAATGGGCACTGTGTCAGAAAAGAAAATTTGTTGCTCTAATTATAGAAAATAAAGAGACTCATAAAAAAAAACATGAAAAAAGAGTACACTAGTATTCCCGTCAAAAACTTAAAATAATGATTTAGGTCACACTACAAAAGCTGATACAAAATTAACATAGGTTTGTCTGTAGATTATATAAGACTTATAATTCACACAAACTGATAGGGTGCAGAGTATTTAGAAAATTTACGTCAGATATGGCATTTATTATATGTTGTATCGTAAACCTGACGTGGAGGATACAAATTATGATAAACAATTACTTAATTTCCGAAACTGAGAAATAGGCTAATGGTAATGACAGTAGGTCTAAAAAAAAAGTGCCACCATGGCGGCAAATCAACGAAAAATCTTCCTTAATACATTAAGTGATAAAGGGAACTAGGATACATGCTTACAAGTAGTGAAGGAAAAAAAATGCACAAAACTGGGTGTCTTACTAAGTCATTGTGGTTACGCAACGAGCAGTAGAAAAACGTTTAAAGGAAACACAGAAAGGGATACGACATCTTAAGAGGAGGAACGAATCAGAATGTCGCCCCTACACATAGGATACATGCCTACAACAAGTAATGAAAAAAAAAATTGCACAAAACTGGGGGTCTTACTAAGTCATTCTAGTTACGCAACGAGTAGTAGAAAAACGTTTATAAGAAACACAGAAAGGGATTAGACATCTTAAGAGGAGGAACGAATCAGAATGTCGCCCCTACACAAAGTCACTACGTTTTCTATTGATTTAATTTCAACAATATAAAAGCTATTAATAACACAACAAACTACTTCTACACGAAGAGCGACTCTTTGCACAGACGATACAACATTAATTGATACGAATACAGGAATGTCATTTTGACAGAAGCCTCCCATTTTAACAGTAAGTTAATGCGAAATGTGAATTACGTAAAGGATGCGCGATAGCTAAGACATTACCATTGAGTTGTTAATATCGCCACGTCTAATTCCATTCCACAGCAACTTTTCCAACTTTCTTGCAGTTGTCAGCAACCGGTGAGCCATTATCTAAAATCGTTTACGAAGAACTAAGCCTCCACAGTAACATCCCTAACCTGACCAAGCTTAGTTATTACTACCCCAAGCTCGAATTTTGCATCATTTTACAGTAACTTCCGATATGCTAACACTTTCGATTTCGTAGTCGATGGGTTAGACCGCTTGTGTAATAACAGTACAACACAATGTCCATAATGTTAGCAAACATAGGATACTTATTAAAGACTCAGACTGTTTTCAATAGACTGAAAGTCCACGTGCAAATACGGTACCCGGCGGTACATGTTTAAGTAAACTGTTCTTAAAAAATTATTTTGGTCGTTTGCTGCACTGATACCGCTTCTGGATTGTTTTATCCGGCTTGTAGAGTCTTTGGCACGCAGCAGTGTTTTCGAATATTTGAATGTGAGTGCGAAGTTACGAGTGATGGGACGGGAAATAAAGTGAAAATGTGGACAGTAGGCGAAGTTGTTAATGCACTGATTACTTTCTGTAACTCTTTGAGGAAGCTTATTCAAGTAACGCTGTGGCTTAGCTTCTCGGTAGGTGGTGTTATTGTAGAGTTCATCACGTTCGTTCTCTTCCATGTGGGAAATGTTTTAATTACTTTATTTGTCGTTCTCCAAGTGCTGTATGAAGATTTTATTGTGTTTATAATTGATTGTTCTTGGAAACTGAAGAGTGCGGCAAGTACTTTACTTTATTTCTGGTCACAAATATTGCTCGTCTCCTCGGAAACTTACCAAATTGCACGGAGGACCGCTGTGAGTTTACACGATTTTGTGGTGTCTTGTGTCAGTGTTCTATGGAGTTGTTTAAACAAGTTATACGGTTTCATCGTATTTGTTCCAGAACTGCTGAAAGAGGCGATTATACTTATAGGGTCCAGTGTATGGTACTGTGTTCAGTTTGTACCGCTGTGCATTGTATATTGTATGGCAACTTCTGTTTATGCTGTTGGCAGGTGCTACGAAGAGTTAACATCCATTGTTAGTGCTGCATATGATGGTATTAATACATTACTGTGGAGCGTGCTACTATTTTTTACTGATATACCATCAACAGCACTTCTTGGGTTGTTGATCGCCGTATTTTTATCAGTGGCATTTGTCAAATACCAGGCACAGATTTTCAGTTTTGCCCTAACTATTATTTTGTGTACTTTTAACTTCTTACGGTCTTTACCAGTCAGAATTCTACAAATGTTGCTGTCAACAGTTCGAAGAACAGTCATTCGACGGCAGCCTGAGACAAACGTATCTAGTGATGAATCGGATATCAGTGAGCAGTCTTCATATTCAACGCAAAGTCAACAGCCAGTTAGTTCCCGCTTGAGGCCAGCAGTGAAACTTCATTCAACAGAAGCGAGTAGCTCCAAAGAGGATTTGATTAAACGACTACAAAGAGAACAAGATAGTAGGCTGTGTGTAGTTTGTCAAGACAGGGACAAGTGTATTGTGGTTCTGCCATGCCAACATTTATGTCTGTGTGTACAGTGTGCTACTACAGTGCATAGGGAGAATGGGAAATGTCCTATTTGCCGGCAGCCTCTTAGAAAGGCAATGAAAGTTTATGTCAGCTAAATGCCAGATGAATTTCTCAAAGTCATATGTTTCATGTTTAATCCATAAGTCTCGGGGTGTGTAGCAACATTCAGAACCTAAAGTAGCTGATTTTGCTTTTACAGTTAATTTGAATAAAGTAATAAACATTTTTCTTGTGCTGTTTATCATATTAATTGTATATGCAAGATTATTTTATTAATATCTTGCCAAGCTTTTCATGTCCAATTTACATGATAAGGCAGCAACATTCTGTTGTAGATTGTAAATGATGCAGTGAAATTCATTAAAATTTTGTAAATAAGAAGAAATTGGGAACACATTATAAAATAAATTTGATGCTAGGAAAAAACTATTGTCTGTAGTCATTCCCATTATCTCTTCAAAGTATTAGTGAGCCTGTCTGTCCATATATTTAGTAGTTCATTTAACTACATAGCTTTGTCAAGGAACTAATAGTTTACCTTGTGATTTCTGTTTACCTTGTGATTTCTACCATTTGTTTATTATGCATGCTGCCACTGTGATACTTGTTTTTCATCAGGCCTAGGATGATGATGATTATATTTCCATAGCTTTCATTTTTAGGGGGAGCAGGGACCAGGACCCCATCCGATTTGTTTTCATGGTTTCGCTAGATCATTGTCAAATGCTTGGATAATTTGTACATGGCCAATGGCAATTTTCTTCACCACTCGTACCTCACTGAGCTACTATGGTGGCTGTAATGCTTTAATGTTAACACAACTTTAAACTATTACTTTTCTATCGTTTTTTCATTTAATTGCTGTTGTGCATTATAGTGGGATAAATATAAAGCTATTTTGGATAATAAGAAATGCAACTAGAGGGTTTTTTATGTCTTAAGACAAAAACCAATGGATTTAAATACACACCAGAAGCATTCGCTCCTTCAATTTGACTTGGACCTTCTCTATGTTATGTCTGTACGAAAAAAATGGGTGTATCTTTGAGCTGATTACATGTAGAAAATGGGACCTTTCTTGTACTTATCAACAAAAAGCTAATTACAAAATGTTAGAATATCTGTTCATAACTAGGCGTATTATACTGCTAGCTGATGAGAGGGTAGTGTTTACAGCAATTACCATTCTCACTGTATGAAATATAGGGAATTTGAAGACCGATCAAACTACAGTCCGATCCACAAACAATGGCGGTTCGTGCAGGTGAAGAAATGGACAGGATAACGGTAAGTGCATACACATGCTTTGCACTTGGTGTATGAGAGTATCCCACAAATTATATCTCTCTTGCTTTTGTAGAATTTGTCATTTAACCATCAGCTACAGCAACTCTCAACAAATGGAATAAAAATCCATTGATTGTTCAACACACGGGTTACGTAAGACATTCACAGCAGAGTGCTCAGAACACTACAGAATTGTCACTGCCTGTTGGAGAATGCTTGATGTAAACAAGCAGAATGAACCTAAACTTGACCACCATCATTTGTGGTACCAACTATAGAACGGTATTGAGTCCTTGTCAGTAATGTGTTAATGTTCACAAAGCTATTTTTGACAAAAAAAAATTATTTTGCAGAATTCAGAATCTACAATTTTAGTTAAGTGAACATAGATTTTAATTTGCAGTAGCTACTAAAGTTCGCATCATGTAAGAAGGTGGTGGTGGTGGTAGCAGCAGTAGCAGTAGTATCTTTATTCATTCGTAGATCTCTTTTTACAAGGATATAGGGCATATCAAAGTATTTACAAGTTTAATATAATAGAGGGAAACATTCCACGTGGGAAAAATTATATATAAAAACAAAGATGAGGTGACTTACCGAACGAAAGCGCTGGCAGGTCGATAGACACACAAACAAACATACACACAAAATTCAAGCTTTCGCAACAAACTGTTGCCTCATCAGGAAAGAGGGAAGGAGAGGGAAAGACGAAAGGAAGTGGGTGTTAAGGGAGAGGGTAAGGAGTCATTCCAATCCGGGGAGCGGAAAGACTTACCTTAGGGGGAAAAAAGGAGCGCGCGCGCGCGCACACA
Organism: Schistocerca piceifrons; assembly: GCF_021461385.2. Lineage (NCBI taxonomy): Eukaryota > Metazoa > Arthropoda > Insecta > Orthoptera > Acrididae > Schistocerca > Schistocerca piceifrons. The sequence continues at coordinate 300,739,998 of NC_060138.1, forward strand.
CGCACACACACACACACACACACACACACACACATATCCATCCACACATACAGACACAAGCAGAGTGTATACCTGTCCTTTTTTCCCCCTAAGGTAAGTCTTTCCGCTCCCGGGATTGGAATGACTCCTTACCCTCTCCCTTAAAACCCACATCCTTTCGTCTTTCCCTCTCCTTCCCTCTTTCCTGATGAAGCAACCGTTGGTTGTGAAAGCTAGAATTTTGTGTGTATATTTGTGTTTGTTTGTGTGTCTATCGACCTGCCAGCGCTTTTGTTCGGTAAGTCACCTCATCTTTGTTTTTATATATAATATTTACAAGTTTAGATCAATATAAAATAAGCTAATTTCTTATACACATATATTTACAGACTTCTAGTTAGAGACAATCATTATATTTACTCCTGGTATACAATACTTTTTTTTACAAATAACTTATTAAATAATGTAATGCCACACTGTTCACTCATATCTCACTAACAGTCACTACTCTCTCTCTCTCTCTCTCTCTCTCTCTCTCTCTCTCTCTCTCTCTCTCTTTCTCTCTCTCTGACACACACACACACACACACTGGTGATCTCTGGGCCATTTTCTGTACTGCAACTTCCCACTTGCTATCCTGAAAAACTGAGTCAGCATCCCTCCATAATGAGTGAGATGATGAGCTCAGAAAGAGGAAGAGGTGTTAGTATTGTGCCATGCATAGCTTGGGGATAAGTATATCTAGAAAGGAAAAAAGAAGGGGAAAAAACATAAAGTGAAGGTGTTATGTGGAATGTTTGATGTTTTATAATCATCATTATTATTATTATTTATTTATTTGTATAACATTTTTTTATCAAACCCCTACACCTACTCTGTTTTATCTAAGTAATCCTTCAATGTATAAAATGTATTGCATAACAGGTACTTTTTAGCTGCCTTTTTAAGTGTATTTTTGCAATTTCTTTACTCACTTTTGGTAAATTATATTTCCTTGGTAGAAAATGCTGTTTTGAGTTTTTATGTTTATTTTTTCTTGGTAAATGTAAGTTGAGTCTCTCTTGTTGCATGGTCATGGACAGAGCTGCTTGTGCATTAATTACCAATATTATTTTTGATGTGTACAACTAACTGGTAAAGGGTCGACAGAAGCGTCCGATCCCACGCGTCTGCTTTGACACGTTACGAAGGGTGTTGTCGTGTGTGACGTCATGACAGCGCGGAGTTAGGTTTGTGAGTGTGGCGTGTTTGTAGATGTCGTTGTGTTGCGGTTTGTTGTGCTCTCTGGTGGTATATTCAGGGTTTTCGTTTGTGTGGTGTAATGGGCTCAGTTTGCTTTTGTTCATTATCCAGAATTGTTCGAGTGGCGGCTGTGTTTGTAGTGTAATTCATTTCAGTGAGTTAACGATTTTGTGTGAAGGTTAATTTAGTGTTGTTCGCTGTAAATCGTGTGGTAATTTTAGTAAAATTAATCGGTTGTTGTTTATGTTCACGAATGGATATGACGGATAAAATTAACAGTGCGCAGGTCAAGGGAAGTGTTCGATCCCAATGTGTGGCTGTTTATGTTGATATTGGTATCGAGAGATGTTTTTGAGCTATATAGGCCAAGGGAAGTGTTTGATCCTAACTTACGGGATCGGGAGCTGCTGTTGAGCTATATAGGTCAAGAGAAGTGTCAGATTCCAGATGATATTGTGTTTAGTGGTATTTGTGGAGTTTTGTGATGATGGTTTTTTTCATCGTTTTGTGTGGTTTGTATGGGGGTGGGTGTCTAAATTTGTTTATATTTAGTTTGCCCCCACCCAAAAACACCCCAGTTCCCGCACTTGTCCCATTAGCGTCATTAGGCTTTTTGTGGAAAGTGTGTGTGTTTGTTTTTCGATGTATTTTCGTTCTCATAATGTGTACATACCGACTTTATATGTGCCATATTGGAATCGTGGTTTATGGTCGTTTCCGCCATATTTGTGACGTTACGGGTCAAATCAGACGGGCGGGATCGGACGCTTCCATAATTCCCTGGTAAATTATTCACATGGAGCAGTTAAAATCCCAGTATTTTGAACAGATTTTTACAATGAGCTCGATTAGTAACTTATTTTTGGTTATTATTATTATTATTATTATTATTATGGCTCTTTTCCGGAGTTTGAAAATTGTGCTCATATTTTGTGTGTTTGGTCCCCAAAAAAGAATGTCATAGCTAAGAATTGAGTGTACACGTGAATAATATGTAACTAAAAGATACTGCATGTTACACACTGATGATAGGATTCTAAGGGGAATACATGCTGATGACATTCTGTTTCCTAGTACTTTCATGTGTTCACACCATTTCAACTGAGAATCGATATTCATTCCTAGAAATTTTGCATTTGTGTCAAGTCTATAGAGGTGCCATCTACATTTAATTTAACATTGTCATTTTTCCTCTTCAAACTGAAATTCATGGCACTAGTTTTCTTTATGTTCAATGCCACTTTATTGCTTATTGACCAATCATAAACTTCCTTGAGGGTTTCATTTGCTTTCTCGGCAACGAGTTCTCTTGTTTTCTCAGTGACCATAGTATTGCTGTCATCAGCGAAGAGAATTTTTTCACCATGAATAACACTACTAGGGGAGTCATTGATGTATATCAGGAACAGTATTGTGTTTTGTGCTAATATGCTACCTTGTGGAACCCTAATATTGTGGTTCTGATAAGTGTTTTACTAAATGTTTAGATCTATTTGAAATATGTATTATCTCTACACTTTGTACCCTAACTGTTAGGTATGATCGAAACCAGTCCTTAGCTACTCCTCTTATTCCTAATGCTTCTAATTTATTTAATAGAATCTTGTGGTCTATTGTATCAAATGCCTTAGAAAGATCCAAAAATATGCCTGTGACACACTCATCTTCATCAAGAGCATCAAGTACAACTTTTGTGAATTTTACTATGGCTGACTCCGTATTTTTTGCCACTTTGGAAACCAAACTCTGATTCACTTAAAAGATTGTATTTATTCAGGTAATTCATTAATCTGACTTTCATAAGTACTTCTATTATTTTTGAGAATGCAGGGAAATGGGCCGGTCATTTTCTGTGTCTTCTGCATTACCTTTCTTAATCAAAGGTACAACTCTTGCCTGTTTTAACTGCTTTGGAAATGTCCCTGGTGTAAAGGATTCATTTATTATATGCGTTAAGGGGCGTAGTATAATCCCTTTTGCATTGTTTCAGTACACAATTAGTACTTCATCTACGGCTACTGACTTTTTATTTTTTGAACAGTTTTATTGACTTCATTCTCTGTGGTTGGAAGTAACATCATTGTATTTATTGCAACATTTTTTACAGGTGTTATATTTATTTTAGGGAATTTTTGCTGTAACTTCTCCACAATACTTGAAAAATGCTCGTTTGCTAAGTGTTGTGGATCATTTATTACCTCATCCCCCTCTCTTAGCAGTATGTTATTCTGCATTAGTTTGCCTCTCCCCATTTCCTTTTTTATAACATCCCAGACTGCATTGCTTTTATTCTCTACATTATATAATATTTTGTCATTAAATGACTTTTTTGCAGCACCTTCCTATAGGTCTTCCTGTACCTATGATACAAATTTAAGAATTCTGGATCATTGCGAATCTTGTTTCATGGAGCTGAGGTGTTAGTGTTTGGGAGGACTTCTTAATACCTGCTGTTATCCATCTGTTTTTGTGAGATTTTGATACAGGCATGCATACTTTTGGAAATGCCTTTTCAAAGTTGAATTTAAACAATGTGGAGAATTTAGAGAATTTCATATTCACAATGGTTTCCTTATACATTTCATCCTAGCTTTGTTTTTCTCTTTCTTTTGTAAAATTTTTTGTTTTCATTTCTGGTAGATGTCGTTTGTAGGCTTGTAGTTTAGGGAATGATTGGTTGTCTGATTTTACTGTTGTTATTTGACAGAGATGGTCTGATAGTCCGAGATCTTTTATAGCTACATCACATTTTTCCCTGTCCATATTTGTGGCCACTTGGTCAATTACTGATGCAGTCATTGTAGTAACCCTTGTTGCACTATTGATTTTGCCAAAACTTTGAAGGATATTTATGAAGGTGCTGCTGGATTAATATATGATATTACTGTTGGTGTTAATGCCCCCACACAGAATTATGTTGACCTTTGTACTTGAGACTTTATCTAGAACTTACATTAATTTATTGAAAAAAGTGTCCACACTACCACCAGGAGATCTATACACACACAAAATGATACATTTCTTGGTGATATCAAGCCCTGTTAAATCAATAGCTGATATTTCAAAGTGTTTGTCTTCACTTACAGTCATGTCTTCATTTGAACTGTGCTCCTTTTCTTATATAAATGCATGATCCTCCACCCCTTGAAGTACTTCTGCAGTAAGAGTTTCTTTTCATACAGTGATAATACTACATGTTGGATTTTTGTGTGTCTATACCAATGCTCAGTAATACAAACTACTGTGCAGTTCAAAGATTGGATCTCAACTTCTAATAATTCTATTTTATTTTTTATGGATTGCATGTTTTGATGGAGGATTGTAAAGTCTGTGAAATGCACCATGTTACTCTTTCCAATGGTTTGTTTATCTTTGTGACACCTGTTATATGTAATATGTGAGGTGTTAAAATCTGTCTTGTGAGTGATTGTTTCAGTATTTTTTAAACTGCTGGAGATACTCTTTAGGCAGGGGAACCTGTTGCCTGAATTTATTCTAAAAATACCTACTTTTCCTACCTATGACAACTGGCATTTGACCATGAGTGGCCTGAGATCCACCCCCCTTTACTTTCATGAATCAGCTGTACCAATCTTCCCTTCCCAGTCCTGTTTAGGTGTAGGCAATGCTAGTAAGCCCATCTGTTGAGAGTCCATTTATTTAATAAAGGTTTGCGAGAAGCCAGAGAACAACTAGGCGAAGAACTTAAACAATGGATAGAAAACATTGAGAGATCTTTAAATCTATCTCGAGAAGATTTGTGTTTCACGCAAGGAAATGAACCCATAACAAGATCTATCAATGAAGCTACATTATTTAACTGATCAAATACAGAAAGGGACATTAATGCACACTCAAAACACTATGAGGGTAGTCATAATGACTGTAATTGTAAAAGCAATACTGAGGAGAAAATGCCTGTTGATAGTGCCAATGGGCACCAGAGAAACATGAGCAAAGTTGGCTGTCCTCAGAGCCATCCCTAAGCCCACATTCATTCACCTCACAGCTCCATCAAGGTGTGGTCGATCATGACACTGGAACAGCTTGAACGAAGTGAACGTTAGTGCCATGAGTCAGGGAAGCCATCTAGTCCAGGTCACCACCTATGTCATGTACCCCATCTGTCCCACAGAATCTCGCTCCTACGTGCTGCACTGTTGCCATACTTCTCGACAACCGAATTATCATTCAATTATCCATTTTTTTCCTTTTTTCTCTTGCAGTAGTATAGCTGTGAATGTATCTTGTATATTTTTAAGTGCGAATAAAAGAAACCTCAGGCGACGGCAATAAGTGTGAAGTGCTTCACAACCAGGCGAGGCAGATTATTTACATTTATGACTTTTTCAAGTGTGAATTTAAAAGTAGTCTCCTACTGTTAACATTGGAAAACATAAGAATGGGCTCCAGAACCATGTGGTGTCGGCAAGAGCACTGTAAAAAGAATTGTAAACGAAAGTGTCAGAGCTGTAGGAACCATAGAAACAGTTGGTTTCGTGTCGCCTGGAAAGCATCGAAATCACAAGGAACCTGTAACCCAAATGGATAGTTTTAGCAAAGATGTTTTAAAGTGCTCTATTGAATGATGAATGCCCAGCATAACAAAAACATATTACCATTATGCAGGCTTTGGTGGTAAGCACTTCGTTAAGGTAAAGAATTTTAAAAGACGTTGGTTCCAGAGATGTTAAGAAGAGAGCTTTTAGTTCACAGCAGTGACATAAGTGCAGCACGAACTATATCCCATACAAAGATTCATGATACAAGAGGAGGAGGTAGTTCAACAGTGGGTTATGTTGATGAGAGGTGGGTCAATTAGAATCATTCCAAGATGATCTGCTGGAAAATGAGTGATGGTACTGACGGTTTAAAGTTCTCATAGGGATAGGTTCGTGGATAATTGTTCTGCATGCTGACTCTTCTGGTTTTATTTCTGAGAATAAACTTGTATTTATGTGTAAGAAAAGCAGCAGCGATTACCATTTGGTAATGAACGCTGTCAGTTTCGTGACGTGATTCACAATTCTTGTCATACCTTGCTTCGAAGTTTGTCATTGCCAGTTATAATTCAACTGTTACAGAGAAAACATCAAGTACAAACACCAGAAAAGCAGTTATTTTTCCCCAGCTTAAAAATAAAAATATTAAGCCCCATTTAAACCAGACTTGTGCCGATCTCCTGTAGCTCATTAAGTCATGTGACAGACCATACAAACTTAACTTCCTTGCATGTCCATGGGATAACACAGTTTTGCATTTGCCCATGTGTCATTGTCATTGTAGCCCCATGGAATTAATTTGGGCAAAGTGTTTTAAGGCTACATGGGAGGGAGGGGGGGAATTTCAAGATAACAGGCAGTGAATCTCTTCTGCATGAGACAATGCACAATGAAGTAACAAACAGCATCCCACCTGCAGCATGGGCAGTCTGTGTGGCATGCTGAAAAGTTTCAGAAAGAATAATTTGACAAGGAAGTGATGATGAATATAAACCTTTGAACCTATTATCGCAAATTTTCAATCAGGTTGTTCAGAAACTGACTCAAAATAGAAGTGGTGATGGTATTATGATGTAGACCTTGGAACAAAGTAATAATATTTCTTAGTTTCAAAGACTTGTGGTTGCATAAATAATAATGAGAACTTTCTAGCCTTTTTTTATTAGGACTTTGTATCTTTCAATTATGTAGACTATAATGTTCAACATATTGCCCAAAGAGAAGTTAAGCTTCTCCCACCATGCTGTAAACCTGTCATTTTCAAGGCATGAACTGGATATGGCCCTAAAATGACAGCAACTGTTACTTGTCGAGATATCTGTGATTTTCGATGTTATCGGTCAGATTCCCTAGAGTTATTCGCAGATGATGGTTAATTGTTACACACACACACACACTTTTAAAAATTCTATTGAGCAGAAGCAGTTGTCAAGCAAATATAATGATTTCGGTTTGAGCTTGAAGTTAATTTTGTTGTTTATTAAATTTTTACTTATAATGCAGTTCAAATCACAATAAATGGTAATTATTGCAAGCAGTTTCAATTACCTTGTCATTAGACAGTTGTCGTTTTGAGAAAAATTGTACATCATGTCTTCACAAGCTGTGTCAGCTGTTCTCGCCTCCCGATGTCGCGCATAGTAAATCTATGGAGCAGTGGACGCAACATTGTCAAGACTTGAATTAATATTTCTCTCGTGATGACTGATTGAAATTGGTTTTAATACTTATTATTTCCCTCATAGATTTGACTGTATAATACAATGTACCGTACTCAAACAAGCTACACTGTTGTCCGCAGCAATGCAGTTTGGCAACATGAACTTTGTGTGCCCGCTCTTCTGCTGCCGCACATACACAGATCGCATCTCCTCACACTTCCTTTCCACTCCACCTCTATGCGCTGAAGTGCCATGCTAGATGATGCAGGCTATAGTATGGCATAATAGGATAAACTGAAGTGTTTTAACACTGCTTCACCAACTCAAAACCACATTCAGCTTACAACCTAACTTAGACTTCAGGTTACACTGTGTTGTTGTTGTGGTCTTCAGTCCAGAGTCTGGTTTGATGCAGCTCCCCGTGCTACTCTATCCTGCGCAAGCCGCCTCATCTCCGAATAACTACATCGTTCTGAATCTGCTTAGTGTAGTTAGTTGGTTAGTTCGTTAGGTGTTCCATTGATCAGTAGCATGGAAAAACCGTTATGATGTGGAACGTGTCAAATGCACAAGAAATGCGCACAGGAGACAAGGGTTTTTTTTTTTTTCCTGCTTCCTACTGTCAAGATATGATTTTATAAGATTGATTTCTATATCTCAAATGCCACAGTACTTCACTTTATCTGTTAGAATCCAGCAACTCACTGAGTCAAATGCCTTGCTCAGGTCAATCAGTAGTCCACGAACAGACGACTTTGCTTCAAAGGCACTAAATATTGTCAAAACACTTGCAACAGCTTTCAGTGTAGATGAATTTTCCCTGAAGCCAACTGAGTGTTTGTCAGTGTTCCATTGTTGGTGGAATGTTTGTAAATTTGTTGGCACATGTAATGTTCTACTATTTTTGAAAGTATTGGCACAAGAAAGGACACTAGTTGTCAACAGGTGGCTTGTCTTTTTTTATGTAGAGGGATAACTACTGTTATCTCTATTACCCAGTCCTGATCAACTCTTCAAGCAGCCTGTCATTTGTTTTGTGTTTGTTGAATGTAATTATAATTTGGCATTTGTTTCTGTTTTATAATTTCAAATCTGTACCTTTTGTTTAGTTGAAGGTACAGAAGTCTTATCTCCTTCACTGTTATTTGATCTGTTGTGGAGGTTGATGACTTGTATTCTTACTTTTTTGAGGTCAGGTGTGAGTCATCGATGTACATTACTGTGATTACTTTTGCTTGGTTTCCTCTTGTGTTGTTTTAATACTTTAGAATAGCACTTACTAAACACAGAATTGATACGAATATCATGAATAATTTTGATTGATTTGGGATTTTCACATTGCTCTGTGGGATTTTTTGTCAGTAATTTTAACTGTATCCCTTCATGTTCTGACAGATACATACTATTAAAAAGCCCTATTTCATACATTTTCCATTCTACTAATAAAAATAAAATAAATAATTTTATTTTATTAAAAAATCACGCACGCACACACACACACACACACACACACACACACACACAAACGTATGTATCTACCAGCACGTTCTCGTTTGGTAAGTCACAGCATCTTCGTTTTATATATATATATATATATATATATATACACACACACACATACAAAGATGATGTGACTTACCAAACGAAAGTCCTGGCAGGTCGATAGACACACAGACAAAATTCAAGCTTTCGCAACCAACGGTTGCTTCATCAGGAAAGATGGAAGGAGAGGGAAAGACGAAAGGATGTGGGTTTTAAGGGAGAGGGTAAGGAAAGGAGTCATTCCAATCCCGGGAGCGGAAAGACTTACCTTAGGGGGAAAAAAGGACAGGTATACACTCACGCGCACACATCCATCCGCACATGTACAGACACAAGCAGACATTTGTAAAGTCAAAGAGTTTGGGCAGAGATGTCAGTCGAGGCGGAAGTACAGAGGCAAAGACGTTGTTGAAAGACAGGTGAGGTATGAGCGGCGGCAAATTGAAATTAGCGGAGATTGAGGCCTGGCGGATAACGAGAAGAGAGGATATACTGAAGGGCAAGTTCCCATCTCCGGAGTTCTGACAGGTTGGTATTAGTGGGAAGTATCCAGATAACCCGGACGGTGTAACACTGTGCCAAGATGTGCTGGCCATGCACTAAGGCATGTTTAGCCACAGGGTGATCCTCATTACCAACGAACACTGTCTGCCTGTGTCCATTTATGCGAATGGACAGTTTGTTGCTGGTCATTCCCACATAGAAAGCTTCACAGTGTAGGCAGGTCAGTTGGTAAGTCACGTGGGTGCTTTCACACGTGGCTCTGCCTTTGATCGTGTACACCTTCCGGGTTACAGGACTGGAGTAGGTGGTGGTGGGAGGGTGCATGGGACAGTATTTACACCGGGGGCAGTTACAGGGGTAGGAGCCAGAGGGTAGGGAAGGTGGTTTGGGGATTTCATAGGGATGAACTAAGAGGTTACGAAGGTTAGGTGGACGGCGGAAAGACACTCTTGGTGGAGTGGGGAGGATTTCATGAAGGATGGATCTCATTTCAGGGCAGGATTTGAGGAAGTCGTATCTCTGCTGGAGAGCCACATTCAGAGTCTGATCCAGTCCCGGAAAGTATCCTGTCACAAGTGGGGCACTTTTGGGGTTCTTCTGTGGGAGGTTCTGGGTTTGAGGAAGTGGCTCTGGTTATTTGCTTCTGTACCAGATCGGGAGAGTAGTTGCGGGATGCGAAAACTGTTTTCAGGTTGTTAGTGTAATGGTTCAGGGATTCCGGACTGGAGCAGATTCGTTTGCCACGAAGACCTAGGCTATAGGGAAGAGACCGTTTGATGTGGAACGGGTGGCAGCTGCCATAATGGAGGTACTGTTGCTTGTTGGTAGGTTTGATGTGGACGGATGTGTGAAGCTGGCCATTGGACAAGTGGAGGTCAATGTCAAGGAAAGTGGCATGGAATTTGGAGTAGGACCAGGTGAATCTGATGGAACCAAAGGAGTTGAGGTTGGAGAGGAAATTCTGGAGTTCTTCTTCACTATGAGTCCAGATCATGAAGATGTCATCAATAAATCTGTACCAAACTTTGGGTTGGCAGGCCTGGGTAACCAAGAAGGCTTCCTCTAAGCAACCCATGAATAGGTTGGCATACGAGGGGGCCATCCTGGTACCCATGGCTGTTCCCTTTAATTGTTGGTATGTCTGGCCTTCGAAAGTGAAGAAGTTGTGGGTCAGGATGAAGCTGGCTAAGGTAATGAGGAAAGAGGTTTTAGGTAGAGTGGCTGGTGATCGGTGTGAAAGGAAGTGCTTCATCGCAGCGAGGCCCTGGACGTGCGGAATATTTGCGTATAAGGAAGTGGCATCAATGGTTACAAGGATGGTTTCCGGGGGTAACGGACTGGGTAAGGATTCCAGGCATTCGAGAAAGTGGTTGGTGTCTTTGATGAAGGATGGGAGACCGCATCACTTGTTATGAATTGTCACAGGGACTACCTGGAAGAAGGCCTCTGCCAATTATCTGACTCCTCCACCTATAAACTCTGCCAGAGTGATCCCATCCCAGAAGTCCAACACAACCTCTGATCCCTGCTTAACTCTTAGGCCCTTCCCAGAATTTCTCCCCTAAATCACCCCTGCGGGTTCGGGGGTTAGAATAGGCCCGCGGTATTCCTGCCAGTCGTAAGAGGCGACTAAAAGGAGTCTCAAATGTTTCGGCCTTATGTGATGGTCCCCTCTCGTGTTTGACCTCCATCTTTCTAAATTATTCCGAAGAGCGAGCCAATTGGGGAAGGGCGCCTTACATGGTGCACTGGTGTCCCGCTCGTTTTCCATCTCTTGGGTGAGGATACGTCCCTGGGTGCGATTCCCACGCTGCAATCTGCAGTGTTTCTTTTAACTGCGACGACGACCTTGGACAGTTTTGCACCTAAGATCCAGCACGGTAGCCAGCCCGTTGTGGTGGGGCCGCCATGTACCCTCTTGGTTGTAGCCCCCTGACAACACAGGGATCGCTCTACTGATGCCTGCGCCGTTCACTCCCCACGTGTGCCAAGGAGTAGATGCCCATCTCCCTGGGGCATCAGGACTCCCGGCAATGGCCATCCTGCCAGGTGGCTATTGCTGTGGCTGGGTGGCGCCTGTGGGGAGGGCCCTTGGTCGGAGTAGGTGGCATCAGGGCGGATGACCCGCAATGAAGCGTGGTACATCATCTATCGCTGGTGGGCCTCCACCAGCAGTCTCTAAGCGATCGAGGTCTAACCTCAACGGGAAGAAATTTGATCAGAGATCGTTTCCCTCCCTAGCTACTCCATGGGAGGAACGTCTTGCTAAAGAAGGCAGTGGAGAATATTCACCTCAGTACCTCGTGTGTACGCGGGTTGATGGAGAATCATTCATGTCGACCAAGCCCCAGTTTTTTGTGAAGCATTTAGAGGACATGTTCGGGGAGGTGGAGGGCTTGTCCAAGATGCGCTCTGGTTCTGTGCTCATCAAAACGGCATCCTCTGCCCAGTCACGGAGGTTGCTCCATTGTGACAAGTTGGGGGATGTTTCCGTTAGCATCATGCCGCATAAGAGTCTCAACATGGTCCAGGGTATTATATTCCACAGGGATCTTCTTCTGCAGTCCGACGATGAATTACGCGCCAACCTCGAACGACGAGGTGTTCACTTCGTCCGGCGCGTCCATCGGGGTCCGAGGGATAATCAGGTAGCCACCGGTGCCTTCATCTTGGCCTTTGAGGGTGATGTCTTACCCGAAAAGGTTAAGGTGATGGTTTACCGTTGTGATGTGAAACCATATATCCCTCCTCCGATGCGGTGTTTTCAATGTTGGAAGTTCGGGCACATGTCATCTAGCTGTACTTCCAGCATCACGTGTCGGGATTGCGGACGTCCTTCGCATCCTGATACTCCATGTGCTCCGCCTCCCATCTGTGTTAACTGTGGAGAACACCATTCCCCCTGCTCACCGGACTGTCGGATCTTCCAGAAGGAAAGGAAGATAATGGAATATAAGACCCTGGACCGCCTGACCTACACCGAGGCAAGGCGGAAATATGAGCGGCTGCATCCAGTGCCCATGACGTCTACCTATGCCGCTGCTGCAACACCTGTTCGCTCTCAGCTCTGCCAGAATTCACCGGCCCCCTTGGTTGCGGGAGGCACTTCACTCCCTGTTGCTCCTGCTCCATCTACTTCAGGAGCAACACCACCCCAACCACCGGGGACATCTGTTCCCCCTTCACAGCCGGAGAAGCGTGAGCCTTCTTCGGCTCCTCTCGCCCGGAAGGGGTCCCTTGGGGCCCTCCCATCCCAGGCTTTGCCCAGTGCCAAAGCGGACACCCGCAAGTTTGTCAAACAACCACCGGTCGCTGGTCGTAGGGCGTCACGGTCGTCTTCAGTCCCTGAGACTGACCCAGTGAGGCCCTCCCAGCCAGACCCACCTAAGGCACCGCACGCAAAGCAGTCGAAGAAAAAGGCTCCCAAGCATCCTGAAATTGCGGTGGCACCTGTCCCACCGCAACCTTCTCCCTCTGCGTCCGCAGATGAGGTGGACATTCTGGCGTCTGCTGAGGACCTGGATCTCGCCAGTCCCTCGGACGCAATAGATGGCTGTTGTCCAGGTGGTGACTCAGTAGCAGCAGGGGCCCCAGAGGCGTAATCTGCCTCCCCAGTGCCTTCACGCCTTTCCCATCCATGGCCCATACCATCCTCCAGTGGAACTGCAGCGGTTTCTTCCACCATCTAGCTGAGCTCCGCCAACTTATCAGCCTTCACCCTTTCTTCTGCATTGCTCTCCAGGAAACTTGGTTTCCAGCAATGCGAACCCCCGCCCTCCATGGCTATCGGGGTTATTATAGGAACCGAGCAGCTTATGAAAGGGTGTCTGGTGGCATCTGCATATATGTCCTTCACACTCTGCACAGCGAGTCTGTCCCTCTCCAGACGCCTTTAGAGGCTGTCGCTGGACGCGTGTGGACGCCACAGGCTGTTACCGTCTGCAGTCTTTACATTCCACCGGATGGAGATGTCTCGCAGCATGTCCTGGCTGCACTGGTCGGCCAATTGCCGCCACCTTTCTTGCTATTGGGCGACTTCAACGCCCATAACCCTCTGTGGGGTGGGTCAGTGGCAACAGGTCGAGGCACCATCGTTGAGCGTTTATTGTCGCAGCTCGATCTCTCGCTGTTCAATGATGGTGCCTTCACACACTTCAGTGTGGCGCATGGCACCTACTCCGCCATTGACCTTTCAATCTGTAGCCATAGCCTCTTACCGTCTGTCCAATGGAGTGTGCATGACGACCTGTGTGGTAGTGACCACTTTCCGCTCTTTTTGTCACTACCACAGTGTCACTCTTCTGGGCGCCCTAGCAGATGGGCTATGAATAAGGCTGACTGGGACTTGTTCTCCTCCACTGCCGCTTTTGAGCCTCTCTCTACTGATGACATTGATGCGATGGTTCAATCGGTCACCACCGGCATAGTTACTGCCGCCGAATCTGCCATTCCCCATTCCTCTGGGTCTCCTCGGCGGAAGGCTGTGCCTTGGTGGTCGCCTGAGATCGCTGACGCGATTAAAGATCACCGGCGGGCGCTCCAGCGTCACAAGCGACATCCCTCCATAGACCACCTTATCGCCTTCAAACGGCTGCGTGCGCGGGCCCGCCTCCTTATCTGCCAAGGCAAGAAGGAGTGCTGGGAGCGGTATGTGTCCACCATTGGCCTCCATGTCACTCCATCGCAGGTCTAGGCCAAGATTCGACGCGTCTACGGCTATCGGCCACCTGTCAGCGTCCCTGCGCTCTCACTGAATGGAGCAGTTTGTACTGACTCCGACGTCATTGCAAATCGCTTAGCAGAGCATTTTGCTATGAGTTCCGCTTCTGCGAATTACCGCCTGCCTTCCGCTCCATTAAAGAGCGGATGGAACGTCGGAGCCTTTCGTTTCGCACCAACCACCCAGAATCTTACAATGCTCCATTTAGTGAGTGGGAATTTCGCAGTGCCCTAGCTGCTTGCCCTGATACCGCTCCTGGGCCAGATGGCATCCACTGTCAGTTGCTGAAACGCCTTTCAGTGGAATGCCAGCGACGGCTCCTTGACCTTTACAACCGTATTTGGGTCGAGGGTGAGTTTCCGTCGCAATGGCGGGAAAGTATTGTTATCCCCATTCTGAAACTGGGCAAGAACCCTTTGGAGGTGGACATCTACTGTCCCATTAGCCTCACCAACGTTCTTTGCAAGTTGCTTGAACGGATGGTGAGCCGGCGCTTGAATTGGGTACTGGAGTCTCGGGGCCTTCTGGCTCCGTCTCAGGGTGGGTTCCATAAAGGCTGCTCTGCCGCCGACAATCTGGTGAGCCTGGAGTCGGCCATCCGTACTGCCTTTGCCCGCCGTCAGCACCTGGTCGCTGTCTTTTCGACATGCGAAAGGCGTACGATACGACATGGCGTCATCACATCCTTTCTACACTTCATGGATGGGGTCTTCGGGGTCCTCTGCCGATTTTTATCCGCAATTTTCTGTTGTGTCGTACCTTCCGCGTGCAAGTCGCGGCCTCGTATAGTTCCTCCCTCGTCCAGGAGAACGGTGTGCCACAGGGTTCTGTTTTAAGTGTGTGTCTGTTTTTAATAGCCATTAACGGGCTTGCTGCGGCCGTGGGAAATTCTGTCTCCGCTTCCCTGTATGCTGACGACTTCTGCCTTTACTACAGCTCTACTGGCATTGCAGCTGTTGAACGTCAGCTACAGGGCGCTATCCGTAAGGCGCAGTCTTGGGCTGTAGCGCATGGGTTTCAGTTTTCGGCAGCCAAGACCCGTGTTATGCATTTCTGCCGGCGCCGAACAGTCCATCCTGAGCCGTGGCTTTATCTTGCCGACGAACTCCTTGCTGTGGTGGAGACCCACAGATTTTTGGGGGTGGTTTTCGATACCCGGTTGACTTGGCTGCCTCATATCCGGCAGCTTAAACAGACGTGTTGGCGGCATCTAAACGCTCTGAGATGCTTGAGCCACACCCGCTGGGGCGCCGACCGCTCTACCCTGTTGCGGCTCTACCAGGCGTTAATCCAGTCCCGTCTGGATTATGGGAGCCTGGCTTATGGCTCAGCATCCCCATCTGCGTTGCGGGTGCTGGACCCCATTCTCCACAGCGGGATATGCCTTGCCACTGGTGCTTTCCGCACCAGCCCTGTGGACAGCGTACTAGTGGAGGCAGGTGTACCTCCACTGCGGTTCCGCCGCCAACGTTTGCTGGCCGCTTATGCTGCCCATGTTCTAAGCTCGCCCGGGCATCCAAACTATCGTCTCCTGTTCCCGCGATCGGTCGTCCGTCTGCCAGAACGTCGGCCCCGGTCAGGTTGTACAATAGCGGTCCGTGTCAAAGAGCTTCTCTCTGGGCTTCAGGTTTTCACTGTTCCACCTCCTTTCCGGGCTACTTTGCATACACCCCCATGGTGTGTTCGTCGCCCTTGCCTTCGGCTCGACTTGGCACAGGGCCCGAAGGACTCAATCCCTCCAGAGGCCTTCCGCCGCCGCTTTTATTCCATCCTGGCCACGTATCAGGGCTCTGGTATTGTTTACACTGACGGTTTGATGGTTGCTGGTCGTGTCGGGTATGCGTTAACTCTAGGGGACCATTCCGAACAACGGTCCTTGGCGGCTGGCTGCAGCGTTTACACTGCTGAGCTAGTCGCCATCTTTCAAGCCCTAGAGTATATCCGCTCCTGCTCAGGTGAGTCCTTCGTTATCTGTAGCGATTCCCTGAGCGGTTTACGAGCTCTCGACCAGTGTTTTCCTCGTTCTCGTCTGGTAATGGCTATCCATGAGTCCCTGCATACTCTTGCGCGTTGCGGCCGCTCTGTGGTCTTTGTGTGGACCCCCGGTCATGTCGGTATCCCGGGCAATGAACATGTTGACCGCTTGGCGAAAGAGGCCACGTGTAAACCATCTCTGGATGTTGGCCTCCCAGAGACTGATTTGCGGGCAGTCCTCCGCCGAAAAGTTTTTGCGCTTTGGGACGCTGAATGGCGCGATCGGATTACACCCACTAAACTCCGTGCCATTAAGGAGACGACGACTGTGTGGCGGTCATCCATGCGAGCCAACCGCAGGGACTCCGTCGTCCTTTGTCGGCTCCGCATTGGCCACTCCCGGCTAACACACAGTTATTTACTGCGCCGGGAGGACCCTCCTGTATGTCTCTGTGGGGCGGCTTTGACAGTGGCCCACATTCTGTTGGCCTGCCCCCTTTTAGCTGTGGTCAGGCAGACATTTGCGCTGCCTGATACGCTCCCTGCCCTTTTAACAGACGACTCCACTATGGCTGACTTAGTTTTACGTTTTATTCGGGCAGGGGGATTTTATCATTTAATTTGAGTGTTTCTGTTTATTTTATTGTTTTGTGTTGATTCTGGCCATTGGCCTATGATTTTCAACTGTTTTTTTAAATGTGTTTCTAAGTAGTTGGCTTTTCCTTTTTTATTTCTATGGTCGGCCAACCACCGTCACACTCTGTGTGGTTTTAGTTCATTTTGTCTTGTCTTTGTCTCCGTTTCTCTTGTTCTGTATCGTCTGTGATCTCTTCTGTTCCTCGTTCTTATTCTCTGTGGGTGTTCTTTGTATTTGGAAAAAGGGACCGATGACCGTCGCAGTCTGGTCCCTTTAATCCAACCAACCAATCTCCCCTAAATCCATTTCTCCATCACCCCTATGACACCCTGCACACTCACCTACATGCCCCCTAAAATCCATGAACCCAACAATCCTGGACAGATGGAACACTACCTTTCCCAGCATCATTCAGACTCCACACACCCACTACCTCATTCCTCACACACCTTACTAACTTTATACTAACCCACAACTACTTCTCATTTGAAGGGAAGGTATATAAACAAACCAGCGGCGCAGCCATGGGAACCCGCATGGCACTTTCTTATGGTCCATCTAAAGACCTTCCTGGCCTCCCACAACACCAAACCTCTAGTCTGGTTCAGATTCATTGATGATACCTTCATTATCTGGACTCATGGCCAAGACATAGCTTCATTCCTTCAAGTATCATCACCACCACCTCCCATCCGCATCATAAGGTGCTCCTCAACCCAGCATGCCACCTTCCTAGATGTTTACCGTCTCCTCTCTGATGGCTCCATCTGCACCTCTGTCCACTTTAAACCCACTAACTACCAACAGTACGTGTATTTTGACAGCTTTCATCCCTCTCACACAAAAAAAACCCTCCCATACAGCCTGGTCACCCGGGAAAGGTGCATATGCAGTGACAAAAATTCCCTTGCTCAGTGTGCTGAGGGTCTCACCAAGGCCTTCACATACAGGCACTAGCTCCCAGTCCACAACCAGCTCGTCCATACCATTACCCCTCACACACCCAACCCTTCCACAACCCCCAAGAACAAGCACAAAGGAGTGTCCCCTTCAGCACCCAGCACCTGGAACAACTGAACCATATCCTTTGCCAGGACTTTGATTACCTATCATTATGCCCACTATACTTCCCAGCCCTCCTAAAGCGGTGCTCTGTCGCCCACTCAATCTCCACAACATCCTAGTCCATCCCTATGCCACTCCCACTCCCATATGGAAGACCCAGGTGCAAGACTGCCCAATCCACCCACCCAGCACTTCCTATTCCAGTCCTGTCACAGGTTTATCCTGCCCCATCAGGGGCCGGGTCACCTGTGAAGGCAGGCATGTCATTTACCAGCTCCGCAGCAATCATTCCACAGCTTTTTATGTTTTCAAATATTGGTATGACTGCAAACCAGCTGTCCACTAGTTAGAATGGTCACCACCAAACTGTGGCACAACATGAAGCTGAACATTACATACTTGATTTCAATGGCTGCTTCACTACCCGAGCCACCTGGATCCTTTCCTCTTCCACAGCTTTTCTGAACTGTGCAGGTGGGAGCTAGCCTTACAACAGCCGAGAATTCTTCCGGGTTGTATGGCTGTGGTCCATGGAACTCTTCCATCCCTGACGTTTCGTCCAAAGCTACGTTGCACATCTTCAGAGATGCTCCTGGTTTTGCCGAGTCTTCCCGACTGACAAACTGGACGTCGAAGAACGGCCTAAATACCATGGAAAGTGGGCTTGGTCTGGATTTCATGTGCTAGCAGAGGTAAAACTAGTCAAGGATAAAATATAACTATCGATCATAGTACGTCAAAGATAAAAAGTTGTCATCGATTCTGTAGTGCCACTGCCAGCGATATATGGACAGTGACACTACAGAATCGAATTTTTGAAAAAAAAAGAAAATTATTAGTTATATTATGCTTTGTAAAATCACAAAATTATGTTGTAATTTCCTTGTTTGATGGCGGTTACCTTTTAAAATGCATTCAGTAATGAGTTAAAACAAATAATTATTTCAGTAGTAAGCAGGTTAATTGGAAATGAGTGGTGTGAATCACGATAGTGTTATGGTGCTGCGGGCACACTTAATTTGTCCCGGTGCGTGAAGCTTCGGGTAAAGTCTGGCACCAGCGGGCCAGTGCAGCAGCCGCGGCAACATCTAAAGGACTGGAGCAGAAGTACCTGGAACCCTCCGCCTCCCGTCGCCTTGATGCTTAGAGGCATTACGATGCCACGGCTAATAAAGCCCACCCTTCTGTTGCAGTCAATCAGTGTGAATAGTTTCATTCAGTGCATGCAGCAGACATGTTTAGTGTTCCGACTTACACGAAACCCCCAACACTGAATCACAAACTCTGTTTAAATTTTAAAAGACTTTTTGCTCATCTTGATTTGTCAATGGATAACTTAAGAGGACAGTGCTTGCTATGATGGTGCCACGAATATGAGAGGTAATTACAAAGGACTAAAAAAAGTTAGTTTTGAGTATACAACCAGAAGAACGTTATGTGCACTGCACTGCTCACAGTGAAAACTTGGCGTTGTAGGCAGTCTCTGCCATCTTATGTCTCTGAGGGATATTAAGGCTTTAGCCAAGGACTTAATAAACACTGTAAGGGAATTCAACAAAAGGATGGGACTTTTCAGAAGCATACGCTATGAGAGTGCCAATGATCAAGCTGGTCTACGACCCCTTTGCGTGACTCGATCGACTATGCGAGCTTCTAGTATCTTGAGAATATTGAAAAACTTTGAAGAATTTCTAGAGTTTTTTTCAACATTTTCTGCATAGGACAAAACAGAGCCAGATTAAAAATGTGCGGGATACCTTGAGTCAATGTTACAATTCAAGACTTATTTATTTTTACATCTTTATTGCCATGCAATGAACACAGTAGAGGATGTCCATGAAAAAATTCAATGCCCTCATCTAAATGTTGCTGATCTGGAAAAAAATATGAGTGCTTCATTTGTATATTGAATGGAAGGCGTGATAGTTTTGAACACTTTTGGGAATTGTGTTTAAAAGAAAAACCTTCACAAGTTGATGATCCTTTGCTTCCTCAGAATCAATCTTGTAGTACTGAGCGGTTTGCTTCAACTGGACTCACACAGGTCAATGCAGTTGAACAAGAGTGCTTGCTTTTAGTAAACAAAGGTGAAACAAATTTGTAAAAATCAACTGAGTTTTTCAAAAATGACCTAGACATTGAGAGACTGGGCTTACACTTGAATATGTTAGCCGATGTCGGTAATAAAAAAACTGGTCATATAAGAAAATACATTACACAAGAAGACACTCTAGCCCTAATAATAGCATTCAGAAAAATATTAAAAATCTTTATATAATAGAGAATTAAATACATACATAATGTTAAATTCTCAGTTTCGAAGTATTAGTACTAGTTTCGTAGTGTATTACTGTATTAGTTATTTTCAAATACTTAAATATTTTTCGGGTGTAAGACCAAATTAAAACCCATTATTTATGTAGTTTCTGATTGAAAGTATGAAGCATACTGTATTAACTTTGTTAGCTGTATTAAAGCATTAACTTTGAGATATTGTTTTTATTTAATGAACCCTGAGCTTTATTCAAAGTAATCTTAAATTTGCTATTTCACTTATCAATCAAAGAGCTATTACTGTGTGACAGCCATTCTTATAATTTCAGAGCTGTATATTCACTGCTCCGTAATAGTCTATAAGCATGATTATTAATGTAAATTAAAGTAGCTTTTTACGAAAGTACTGTGCGTGCTTATGTTTTGTTTCTTTTTTCAAAGCCAAAAAACGTGTCAGGCTTGTCGAGTTTCCTGGAGTGTCGAGTTATTGAGAGTCCAGTTTTCAGAGTTCTAATCTTGATCATATGACTAAAATGCGTAAAAAAACTGTAAAACTCACTATTTTTCATGTAAAATTTAGAAAATTTCCCAGAGTAGACCCCCCCCCCCCCCCAATGGATGTATGAGTACATTGGATCTGGCTGTGAGTCTTGCTTATATAGCCTAATGGTAAGGAGATCACTCACAATAAGTGGGAAATCTGGGATACAGACCTGGTCTGGCACACATTTTCATTGTCGTCACTCCATTATACTGCTTATGGTTGTCCACCTTCACAACTGGGAATACATTTCATGTCCATTTAAACTGGTATCAATTTTGTCCAACAAGTTATGTATCTCTTGGGTCAGATTTGTAATGTGTTTTCTGGCAATGAGTGGGTTCACATACATTTTTTTAAACCATGAATCATAGAGTAGAACTGCACAGCACAGAGTGCTGTAAACTTCTGCACTTCCATCTTGAAGAACACTTAGAAGCTTTTGAGGTAGAACTCTGGCTGCACTCCACTTGAACTTAAGATTTCCTAATCCATTTTCCCCCCATGAACCATGGACCTTGCCGCTGATGGGGAGGCTTGCGTGCCTCAGTGATACAGATAGCCGTACCGTAGGTGCAACCACAACGGAGGGGTATCTGTTGAGAGGCCAGACAAACATATAGTTCCTGAAGAGGGGCAGCAGCCTTTTCAGTAGTTGCAGGGGCAACAGTCTGGATGATTGACTGATCTGGCCTTGCAACATTAACCAAAACGGCCTTGCTGTGCTGGTACTGCGAACGGCTGAAAGCAAGGGGAAACTACGGCCGTAATTTTTCCCGAGGGCATGCAGCTTTACTGTATGGTTAAATGATTATGGCATCCTCTTGGGTAAAATATTTCGGAGGTAAAATAGTCCCCCATTCGGATCTCCGGGCGGGGACTACTCAAGAGGATGTCGTTATCAGGAGAAAGAAAACTGGCGTTCTACGGATCGGAGCGTGGAATGTCAGATCCCTTAATCGGGCAGGTAGGTTAGAAAATTTAAAAAGGGAAATGGATAGGTTAAAGTTAGATATAGTGGGAATTAGTGAAGTTCGGTGGCAGGAGGAACAAGACTTCTGGTCAGGTGACTACAGGGTTATAAACACAAAATCAAATAGGTGTAATGCAGGAGTAGGTTTAATAATGAATAGGAAAATAGGAATGCGGGTAAGCTACTACAAACAGCATAGTGAACGCATTATTGTGGCCAAGATAGATACGAAGCCCACACCTACTACAGTAGTACAAGTTTATATGCCAACTAGCTCTGCAGATGACGAAGAAATTGAAGAAATGTATGATGAAATAAAAGAAATTATTCAGATTGTGAAGGGAGACGAAAATTTAATAGTCATGGGTGACTGGAATTCGAGTGTAGGAAAAGGGAGAGAAGGAAACATAGTAGGTGAATATGGATTGGGGGACAGAAATGAAAGAGGAAGCCGCCTGGTAGAATTTTGCACAGAGCACAACTTAATCATAGCTAACACTTGACTCAAGAATCATAAAAGAAGGCTGTATACATGGAAGAAGCCTGGAGATACTGACAGGTTTCAGATAAATTATATAATGGTAAGATAGAGATTTAGGAACCAGGTTTTAAATTGTAAGACATTTCCAGGGGCAGATGTGGACTCTGACCACAATCTATTGGTTATGATCTGTAGATTAAAACTGAAGCAACTGCAAAAAGGTGGGAATTTAAGGAGATGGGACCTGGATAAACTGACTAAACCAGAGGCTGTACAGAGTTTCAGGGAGAGGATAAGGCAACAATTGACAGGGATGGGGAAAAGAAATACAATAGAAGAAGAATGGGTAGCTCTGAGGGATGAAGTAGTGAAAGTACAAAGACGAGGGCTAGTAGAAGTCCTTGGGTAACAGAAGAAATATTGAATTTAATTGATGAAAGGAGGAAATATAAAAACACAGTGAATGAAGCAGGCAAAAAGGAATACAAACGTCTCAAAAATGAGATCGACAGGAAGTGCAAAATGGCTAAGCAGGGATGGCTAGAGGACAAATGTAAGGATGTCGAGGCTTATCTCACTAGGGGTAAGATAGATATTGCCTACAGGAAAATTAAAGAGAACTTTGGAGATAAGAGAACCACTTGCATGAACATCAAGAGCTCAGATGGAAACCCAGTTCTAAGGAAAAAAGGGAAACCAGAAAGGTGGAAGGAGTATATAGAGGGTCTATACAGGGGCGGTGTTCTTGAGGACAATATTATGGAAATGGAAGAGGATGTAGATGAAGATGAAATGGGAGATATGATACTGCGTGAAGAGTTTGACAGAGCACTGAAAGACCTGAGTCAAAACAAGGCCCCCGTAGTAGACAACATTCCATTGGAACTACTGATAGGCTTGGGAGAGCCAGTCCTGACAAAACTCTACCATCTGGTGAGCAAGATGTATGAGACAGGCGAAATTCCCTCAGACTTCAAGAAGAATATAATAATTCCAAGCCCAAAGAAAGCTGGTGTTGACAGATGTGAAAATTACCGAACTATCAGTTTAATAAGTCACAGCTGCAAAATACTAACGCAAATTCTTTACAGACGAATGGAACAACTGGTAGAAGCCGACCTCGGGGAAGATCAGTTTGGATTCCGTAGAAATGTTGGAACATGTGAGGCAATACTGACTCTACGACTTATCTTAGAAGCTAGGTTAAGGAAGGGCAAACCTACATTTCTAGCATTTGTAGACTTAGAGAAAGCTTTTGACAATGTTGACTGGAATACTCTCTTTCAAATTATGAAGGTGGCAGGGGTGAAATACAGGGAGCGAAAGGCTATTTACAATGTGTACAGAAACCAGATGACAGTTATAAGATTCGAGGGGTATGAAAGGGAAGCAGTGGTTGGGAAGGGAGTGAGACAGGGTTGTAGCCTGTCCTCAATGTTATTCAATCTGTACATTGAGCAAGCACTAAAGGAAACGAAAGAAAAGTTAGGATTAGGTATTAAAATCCATGGAGAAGAAATAAAAACTTTGAGGTTCGCTGATGACATTGGAATTCTGTCAGAGACAGCAAAGGACTTGGAAGAGCAGTTGAACGGAATGGATAGTGTCTTGAAAGGAGGATATAAGATGAACATCAACAAAAGCAAAACAAGGATAATGGAATGTAGTCGAATTAAGTCGGGTGATGCTGAGGGAATTAGATTAGGAAATGACACACTTAAAGTAATAAAGGAATTTTGCTATTTGGGGAGCAAAATAACTGATGATGGTCGAAGTAGAGAGGATATAAAATGTAGACTGGCAATGGCAAGGAAAACGTTTCTGAAGAACAGAAATTTGTTAACATCGAGTATAGATTTAAGTGTCAGGAAGTCATTTCTGAAAGTATTTGTATGGAGTGTAGCCATGTATGGAAGTGAAACGTGGACGATAAATAGTTTGGACAAAAAGAGTATACAAGCTTTCGAAATGTGGTGCTACAGAAGAATGTTCGTCTGCGACAACTCTCGCACATTGCACACACATGTACTGTCTAATAGGCCGTGACTAATGGCAACAGATGTGTGTCTCAGCAATACTTTACTGTCTCTTTGTCGTGTTTGTTGCTCATTTCTGTTAGCGTTCTTATTAAAACAACACTGATCGCTTTCCTATATTCTATAGTAACCTAATATTTCAAAGCAATGGAAATTTCATGAATAAATCTTTTTTTTTTTTTTTTTTAAAAAAAAAAAAAAAAAGTAAGTTTCATTTAAATACCAAAAATTTTAGTACACTGCAATGAAATTGATACACTGTTTTTTTTACTTGGTCATTATTAACAAATAAGAAAGTGTTATAATTGAGAACAAACAAATGCCAAAAAATACTGGTTATTTAGAATTAAAATACTGGTATCTGTTTTAACTGATTGCATTTTAGGGATGAGGAAAATCAGTCATCTGAATAACAACTGTCATGGTTATTTCAACCATAATAGGCAAGCATATAAATATGAAAAAACTTATTTAGTTCTCCACCCCAGTTTTGTCTGAAAATCAAATTGGCAAGAACATTTTCAGTGAAATAAAGGATTCATCTTCAAGTACTGGTCTAGCACAGAGTTTTAAACATTCATGAAGATGCAGGTCTTAAATATATACATAGGGTGTTCCTCTCCAGCATCAGACACCCAATTCATGTTTTTGATTGTTCTCTGAAAGTAACATTTTTGCTCCACAGAGACAGAAAACAAGAAAGCTAATGCAGTGTAAAAATTCAGGACAAAAGAACAAGGTGTGGTGTTTTGAGTACAATGATGATTTATTTAGTATCAAATTCCTTTGCACAACTTAGCAGCAGCAATGAAACAGCCTCCCTTGCAAAGTCTCACTACTTGATGATAGTCACTTGATTGGACACATCATTATGACAGACAGAGGGTCAACTACATTGTAGTATTGAATAAAACTAAGGACATCTGTAGTTGGTTGGTTGGTTGGTTTAAAAGAGAGGGGAAGGGACCAAACTGCTAGGTCATCGGTCCCTTGTTCCAAGTAAAACTGCCACAAGGGTGAGAATAAAACATGCAAGATTGACAACACAAAACGGAGAGAAAGGAAAAACCACAAGAATGACGGAAGAGCAACAAACATTTAATTTGACAAAATGGGAGAAGAAAACCACAGAAACGCAAGAAACATGTAGAAAAGATTAAAACGCCAAAAACAGTTTACCATGACTAGCTGACCATGAGAATAAAAAAGAGAAGCCAGCCACTCTGCAACACATTAAAACCACCTCTGCCCTCAAAGGACTTGGTTGGAGGACACACAGGGACAAAGGACATGCGGTAAAACTTATATAAAATGATAAAACCCACCCTCACGAGTAAAACTAAATCTGCCAATGAGGCGTTGCCAGGTAAAATTAGCAGCAATGAGTCCGGTAACCGAAGATTTCATCGGAGGGCAGTCAAAGTGGGATAGTGTAGCAGAATACGGGCCACTGTCAACCGGGCGCTGCATTGACACTGAGGCGGGTCTTCATGGCGCAGGAGGTAGCCATGGATCGGCCTAGCATGGCCAATGAGGAGCCGGCAGAGAACCGCATGGTTCCTGCGAGAGGCCTGCATGAAGGACTGCCACACATTCGTAGTCTCCCTTAATGGCACGCAGTTTGTTGTGCGTATTGAGACTATGCCATTACATCTCCCAAAGCCGAAAAACCTGGCGACGTAAAAACAAACACAGGTAAGTGATTGGAATGCCGATCTCCATAAGTTATTTCCGTGTAGCCTGTTTGGCCAGCCTGTCAGCAAGTTTGTTGCCTGGGATTCCATGTCTTGGGGTCCACAAAAACACCCCTGAATGACTTAACCATTCCAGGGAAAAGATGGACTCCTGGATAGTCGCTACCAAAGGATGACGAGTGTAGCACTGGTCGATAGCTTGTAGGATGCTGAAGGAGTCAGTACACAGAAGAAATGACTCCCCAGGGCACAAACGGATGTGCTGAAGAGCACGAAATAGCCACCAGCTCTGCAGTGAAAACACTGCTGGCAAGGAATGCTGTTCAATATGTCCTCCATGGACATACACAAAGCAGACGTGACCATCAGCCATCGAGCCGTTGGTGTAAACCACTTCATGACCTCGGTACACCTCAAGAATCAAGTGGAAGTGACAGCGGGGAGTTGTAGGGTGAACTGAGTCCTTTGGGCCATGTGAAAGGTCCAGGCGAAGCCGCGGCCTAGGTGTACACCAAGGAGGTGTACACAAATGGACCTCAAGTATAGTTGGTAAAGGCAAGGACTCCAGTTCAGGCAGAAGTGATCAGACATGAACTGCAATTGTAAGCCCTGACCTGGACTGCCAATGTGGGAAAGAAACTGCTGTGGGTGGGAAAAAGAGGGAGTAATTTGAATGTGCAGGAGAACTACGAACGTGTGCAACGTAATTGGCCGGCAGTTGTGCACGCCTGACCTGCAATGGAAGGACTTGAGCCGGTCACAGGACTTGTCCTAAAAGCTCCCGTCACTAGTCGAACACCACAGTGGTGCACTGGGTCAAGTAAACCCAACGCTGAGGGCGCCGCTGAACCTTAAGCTGGACTCCCACAGTCAAGGTGGGATTGAACAAGAGCTCTATATAGCTGCAGAAGTGTAGAGCACTCTGCACTCCAGTTGGTGTTGCTCAGGCAGCGGAGGGTATTGAGGTGCTGCCAGCACTTCTGCTTAAGCTGATGAAGGTGAGGTTTCAAGTCAATCGGGTATCGAAAACCAGTCCTAAAAATCGATATGTCTCCACTACAGTGAGGGGATCGTCAGTAAGGTAAAGTTCTGGCTCTGGATGAATGGTATGATGCCAACAGAAGTACATAACACACAACTTTGCGGCCAAAAACTGAGCCGTGGGCTAGAGCCCATGACTGTGCCTTGTGGATGGCTCCCTGTAGGCGCCTCTCCACAACATCAGTACTGGAAGAGCAGTACAAAATACAGAAGTAGTGAGATGGACAGCCCAACATCTGCTGCTATACCGTTAATGGCCACTAAAAATAGAGATACAGCCAATACAGAGCCCTGTGGGACCTCATTCTCCTGGATATGCAGGGAACTACGGGAGGCACAAACTTGGACATGAAATTCTGAATAAAAATTGGGAATGGTCCTTGGAGACCCCACTTGTATAATGTCGCAAGGATATGATGTCACCAGGTGGTGTCATATGCTTTTTGTAAATAAAAAGAGACAGTAACAAGGTGTTGGCGTCTGGAAAAGGCTGTTCAGGTGGCAGACTCGAGGAACACAAGATTATCAGTGGTAGAGCGACCCAGGCGGAAACCACCCTGTCACGGAGCCAGTAGGCCAGCTGACTCGAGGACCCAACCCAACTGCTGATACATCATATGTTCCAGCAGCTTACAAAGTATGTTGGTGAGGCTAATGGGAAGATAGCTATCGACATCAAGCGGGTTTCCGGATTTGAGCACTGGAATGATGGTGCTCTCCCGCAAGTGCGATGGAAAGACGCCATCCCACCAGATCTGTTTGAAGATCATGAGGAGATGTTGCTTGTAGTCAGACGAGATATGTTTAATCATCTGACTGTAGATCCGATCTTGCCCAGCAGTAGTGTCGGGGCAATGTACAAGGGCACTGAGGAGCTCCCACTCTGTAAATGGGGCATTATAGGGTTCATTGTGGCATGTAGTGACCGAGAGGGCTTTCCCTTCTATCCGCCATTTGAGAGTGCAAAAGACTGGGGGGTAATTCTCCGATGCAGGGGTGCGAGCATAGTGCTCAGCAAAGTGCTTGGCAATCGCGTTTGGATCGGTAGATACCATGCCATTTATATTAACATCAGGAACACCTGTTTGGGTCTGGTGCCCAAAAACTCGTTTCGTAATTGCCCAGACTTGGGAAGGTGATGTATGGCACCCAATGGTCGAGATGTATCTCTCCTGTTTCCACCTTTTGATAAGCTGGTGAACATGGGCACGGAGCCCTTTAAAGGCTATGAGGTGATCCAGGGAAGGGTGCTGGTTATGCCGCTGTAGAGCTCACCGATGCTCCTTAATTGCCTCAGTGACTTCCGGTGACCACCAATGGACTGTCTTTCGCCGGGGGCACCCTAAAGAACGAGGGATCGTGCTTTCCGCCATAGAAACAATTGTTGTAGTTACCTGCCCAACCACCACCTCAATGTTTCCATGTGGGGGAGATTCAACAGTAACAGCAGAGTTGAAGGCTTCCCAGTCTGCCTTGTTTAAAGCCCATTTGCGCAGGCGTCCACGGACCTGATGCCGGGGCAGTGACAGGAAGATGGGGAACTGGCCACTACCACACAAGTTGTCATTTGCTCTCCTGTGGATAGATGGGAGAAGGCCAGGACTTCAAACTGAGAGATCAATGGCAGAATATGTGCCATGTGTCACACTGAAATGTGTGGGGCCACCTGTATTAAAGAGACAGAGGTATCGTTGCGACAGTAAATTTTCGACATCTCTGCCTCGGCCAGTAAGAACTGTGCCACCTCACAAGGAGTTATGGCATTAAAATCTCCCAAAAGTAGAAAAGGTTTAGGGAGTTTCTCAATCTGTGCACCCAATGCATTCAGGGGTACTGCACCATCTGGAGGAAGATATATGTTGCTGACAGTTATTTCCTGCGTCGTTCTTATCCTGACAGCCACAGCTTCAAGAGGGGTGTGATGGGCACAGGTTCACTGCATACTGAGTTCAGGACATAGACGCAAACACCACCTGACAATCTATTATAGTCAATATGGTTCCTGTAATATTCTTTATAGCCACGGAGGGCATGGGTCCACATTGTCAAGAAACAGGTTTGCTGGAGGGCAATGCAGAAAGCAGGTGGAAAGCTTAAAATAAAGTTTGGCCGTAGCTCAGCCAGGTGGCGGAAAAAACCGCCACAATTCCACTGGAGGATGATGATATCGTGAAGCTGGGAAGGCATCAAGCGCGCAGGTTATGCCTTAGGGTTACCTGCTGCCACCAATTGAGTATTTGTAGCCATTTCTATGGTGGATGAGGCATCAGTGAGATCCTGGTCTGCAGGGGACGCTAAGATTTCCATCGCATCCTCAGATGCAAACTTGATATATGAGTGGTGCTGTAGGGGCCACCAGAGGGTCCTGTTTCCTAGCAGACTACTGCTTAGTTTGCTTGCCCTCTCGCTTCTCTTTAGGGGCTTGCTGGGAAGATTTCTCTGAAGCACCTTCAGGCATGGAGGAAGACTGAAGCTCTTAGTCCAATAGCTTTTGGCTCCTGCACCCACTGGCGAGTGTCCGCCATGGCATTAGTGGAGGCCTTGAGAGAGAGGGCCCCAAGGGTCCCCTTCCACACGAGAGGAGCCAGAGGAGGCTATTGCTCCTCTGGCAGGGGGGAGGGAACCAATGTCCCCTGCGTTTGAGGGGACCTTGCTCCCAAAGTAGGTGCTTTGGGAGCAATGGAGGAAGATTTGCCCCCTACCAAGGAGGCAGATGTATTCTGGTGGCCCGGAGGTTCCACTGGCACTTGGGATGGCAATGGTGATGTAGCTGCAGCATATGTCGACATCAACCGAATAGGGTGTAATCTTTCAAATTTACACGTAGCCTCTTTGTAAGTCAACTGCTCCAGGGTTTTGTACTCCCATGATATTCCGCTCCTCTGGGAGTACTGGGCAGTCCGGCGAGCAGGGAGAGTGATGCTCTCCATATGTGATGCAAGTGGGAGGTGGTGTACATGGAGTATCTGGACGTCCGCAGTCTCGACATGTGGCACTGGAAGTGCAGTGAGAAGACACGTGCCCGAACTTCCAGCAATTAAAGCACCGCATAAGGGGAGGGATGTATGGTTTAACATTGCAGCTGTATACCATCACCTTAACCTTTTCAGTCAGTGAATCACCATCAGAGGCAAAGATGAAGGCAACCCTGCTGTCTTTGGGTCCCCAGTAAAAGTGCCAGATGAAATGAACACCCCGCCATTCTAAGTTGGCGCCGTTCTAAATTGTCAAGAAGAGATCGCATTGAAAAATGATTCCCTGGACCATGTTGAGGCTTTTATGGAGAGTGACGGAAACAGGAATATCACCCAGCTTGTCACAGGCGTGTAATGCTCGGAATTGGGCTGGGGATGCTGTCTGAATCAAGAGTGTGGCATTTCGCATCTTTGATAACTGTCACTTCTCCAATCTTATCCTCAAAGTGACAACAAAAAACTGAAGCTTCGTAGGTAGAAAAAGAGTCCCCATCGGTTCTGCTACAGACTAAAAACCGAGGTGAATATGGCTCTCTCCGTTCTGTAGCCCTATGTTCCTCCCATGCTGTAGCGAGGGAGGGGAAACAATTTAAGATTATACCTGTCGGCACTTGTAATGAAGCAGGGTTGCCCACTGCTCTCCTGTTTTGGTTTTACACTCCTTCAGTAACTTAGTTAAGCAATGAACTTTTATTTATTTTTTTTTCATTTTCACTAGTCAGATTCCGACTACAGATTCTGTGGCCTTCAGCCTCATAGTACAGAATTCAGAAATAGTGTAAATAAAAATTCCACTTGTAAAATCTATTATTTCAGTACGTTCTAATGTCCATTCTGAAACTAATGAGCTAATTAGTTTTGTTGGAAATGCATCATATTAACAGTTATGAACAATGACGTATATTGTGCAATACATATTAAGTAAAATTCAAGTGAGCTAATAGATCAAATTCAGCTATAAGACTGCATCCAAAAGAAAGCCTAAATTTTACTGATTCCAGCAAAGTGTGTAAATTAACGTAAAGTCT
Organism: Schistocerca piceifrons; assembly: GCF_021461385.2. NCBI lineage: Eukaryota > Metazoa > Arthropoda > Insecta > Orthoptera > Acrididae > Schistocerca > Schistocerca piceifrons. Next base: position 300,770,868 of record NC_060138.1, read on the forward strand.
ATTAGTTAAATAGATATTAAGACTTAAAATCTGCAGCCTGTATGACTTTCAGTGCCAATTGTGACCAAACTACCAAATAATTCTGAGATCTGTTTCGATACTTTTGCTACCTTTATTTTTCTACGTAAAATAACTCCAGTCTCAACTTTGTAAGTGCCTTAATTAAGAATTAAGTAAATCTGAATGTGTAAAAATTATTGTTCAACAGGGCTGCCGTGGTTATAAGTCGGGAATTCCCACGGCGGATGCATAAGTTAGTTCCGCGTATTTAAATTGATACAGCTCACTCATGTTATTTAAATAATAAAACCCAATAGTTAACTTCATAACCAGTTACAAAGGATCATTTTAACCCTGGGAAATTATAAACTATAATATATTAACAGAAATAGTCAAATATTCAAGCGCTCATCTATATAAGATCCGAGCTGGTGCAGTTCTCAGGTTAGTTCTCGGTCAGATTTTTTTGGAGCAAAAGTGTGCAAGTCAATTAATTTTTCAGGTCGTACCAAAAAAGTGTAATTGTGAACATTGTTAAATACTGGAATTTTTTGACCTACCTAATGTGACAATTAAGTGTAAGAGGCCTGGTCACGTGAATATTGTGTGTGCGAGTAATAGCAAATAAATCGTACTGTGGTTGACATAAATGTTCAACAATGAATATGATCTTGACTTTTGATTTTGGAAAACTTAACCTAGGATCCTGGCTTCTTAATTTCAGTGTGATTTAGACGAGATGGACGCAGCTACAGGGAAGCTAATATTGAATAAACAAAGCAAGGTAGGTCGAGAATACTGCGCACTATCTACTGGGTGGCACTAATACAGAGGAAACAGCCCGGCACGTTACATGTGGTGCCCCGGGTGAGGAGACATGTCACGGCACGTTACACACTGTATTCAATCTTGCCGTTCTTAGAGACTGCTGGTGCCTTACAGTCACCAGCAAGAGATGACTTAGTCCGCTTCATTGCAGGTCATCCACCCTGATGCCATCCACTCCGATCAGGGGCTCTCCCCACGGGCACCACCCAGCCATAGCAAAGGCCAATTGGCATGATGGCCGTTGCCGGGAGTCTTGATGTCCCACAAAGACAGGCATCTGCATACATGGGGAGTTTACAGCTCAGGCATCAGCAGTGCAATCCCTGTATTGTCAGAGGGCTACCACCAAATTGGTACACGACAGCCCCACCACAATGGACTGGCTACCATGCAGGATATTGGGTGCATAGAAATCCAATATTGTGATGGTGGTGAAAGAGGATAGGAGACAACAGAAGAAGATGACATTCCCCAAATAGTTGAATCACAGGTTTAGAGCAAAGCCATGACAAGAGATTCAGGAGATCAAATCTAAGGGCACTATAGATAACTCGTGCACCATGTAATGCGCCCTTCCCCATATGGCCTGTACTTCTGTAGAATTTTGAAAGTGACAGGTCATACCATAGAATGAGACCTGAACTCATAGGGCCGAAAAGTGAGAGACTCGTTTTAGTCGCCTCTTACAACAGGCAGGAATACCTTGGGCCTATTCTTACACCCGGACCCGCAGGGAGTATCTGCAGTTAGATACAGTAGACACTGACTTGGACTGTAGGATCTTTGTTATAGTGTGTTTTATCTCATTCACCACCAAAACAGATGTATTTTAAATTAACACTATTTAACAACTTTCCACATGTTACTGAGAATAAATCAGACAAATATTTTATCACACTAATTTGTACTGGCTCATTTATGCATAGTTGTGGGCACAATGTAACCACTGGGACAGTTAAATAATGCTAATTACACTACTGGGAAATCCCATAGTAAACAGTATTACATGAAGTCTTATGATAATGTAAATTGATTCAAAGATTCAAAAATATTCCACAATTAAAATTGCACAACATAGTGAACAATGGAACACTGTCATCCAAAAACAGTTACATAGCCCTGAACAAAGTGTCTTTTGAGATTAATTTTGATTCAAGTGTTATGTCTCCCTACTCAAAAGGAAGCAGGAACAGGAGGCCCCATTTTAAGAGTCCTTGGTCATGGTCTTACAAAAAATTTCCCCCCACTTGAAAATTTGTGAGCTATTATTGTAAATGCTTCTGAATATATATGATGATAGTTTGGTTTGTGGGGTGCTCAACTGCAAGGTCATCAGCGCCCATACAAAGTCTCAATTTTTACACAGTCCAATCTTACCACCATCACAAATGCTGATGACGATATGATGAGGACAACACAAACACCCAGTCCCCGGGCAAAGAAAATCCCCAACCCAGCGGGGAATCAACCTTGGGGCCCCGTGATCCAGAAGCAGCAACACTGACCACTAAACCACGACCTGCGGACTTCTGAATAGATATGTATTTATAGGAATGGAAAGTCCTTCATGGATTTTTATGAGTACACCTGACAACTTGCTGCATAACTGAGGCACTCAATTGTGGAGAGGCATACAATGTTGCTAGCTATTGGACGGATCTTTTATCACACTAATCTGTACTGGCTCATTTATGCACAGTTGTGGAACCATGTAGTTAGATGGGACAATATAGCCTACGTGTGTGTGTGTGTGTGTGTGTGTGTGTGTGTGTGTGTGTGTGTGTGTGTGTGTTTTAGTCTTTCCCTACTTGTGGGCCAGTCAGTCCATTTTCTTCTTGGTCTTCCTTTTCCCGTCAACTTTCCCTACCATTCTCTTGCCAACATAAGCACTGCCCCTTCTTTTGATATGTGCGCCGGCCGCGTGGTCTAGAGGTTCTGGCGCTGCAGTCCGGAACCGCGGGACTGCTACGGTCGCAGGTTCGAATCCTGCCTCGGGCACGGGTGTGTGTGATGTCCTTAGGTTAGTTAGGTTTAAGTAGTTCTAAGTGACTTATGACCTAAGATGTCAACTCATAGTGCTCAGAGCCATTTGAACCATTTTTTTGATATGTGCATTTCATTGCATCATCATTTCTTGACCCTTTGTTTTTGTTGATACTTACGTCATTTATTCCCTCATTTCCAATCCCATCAGTTCTTGAGATACCGCAAATTCTTCTTTCAGCCACATCCACTGCCTTATAATTAGCCATCGTTGGTGCCCATCTCTCTTTTCTATACAGCTTTGCAGATCTGACTTTTACACCTTTCCTTTCGTCCTCAGATTTTATTTTTCTATCACAGCACATCTGATGACTTTTTCTGTTCATCCAGCTGAGCTATTGCTTTCACTAGACACTGTTGGTCCTAATTACATAAAACTATTGACTTTGAAGTTTCATTCACTGGACTGTATCCTCCTCTTATCCTCGTAGGTACATAGACTCAGTTGTCATCATATTGATTTTCATTCCTTGTCTTCCAAAACATTTCTCCAACTTTTTAATCTCATTTCATTTTTGTTGGTGCAACATAACACTATATCATTTGTGAGCATCAAACACTAAGGAGCTTGCTCTCTAACACCTGACAATTCACTGACAGACTGAAAATTTATTTGCTCAACACCAACTCCCCATGCAATCCGACTTTAGCTGGTATCCATTCTGTTAGCCCTCTACTGCTTCTTACCAGCATTCTGGCACGTCCCGACTAAGACATGGAATATTCCTCTGGCACATCCTACTCTCATACACCTACAGCTTTCTTGCCATGGCACTTGTATTAAGACTTTTCTATGTTTATAGAGACCATATGTAATTCCTCTGTTCTCTTAAAAGTTCCCAAAGTACAAATATTGGTAGTTTTATTCCTTTCTCCAGCACGAATCTGAACTATTCAACTATTACTGCTGTTTCTTGTCGAAGCTGTCTTTCTATTACCATCTCCCGAATTTCATAGTATGTGCCATTAGTTTTATTCTTCTATAATTAGTACAATCATGATGTCACCCTACCCGTTGAACAAGGGAATTACTGTAGTATCTCTCCAGTCATCAGGAATTCATTCTTCCTGATATATTCGTTGCATCAAGTCCCATAATATATCCAGCCCTTCTTCACCGAAACACTTCCAAGCTTCAACTGGGATTTCATCAGAACTTTGTGTTTTTCAACTTTTCATTTTCTTCATAGCTGCTACCAGTTCTTTAGTTATATCCGCTGCCATGTTCTGGAAGGAAACACAATTGCTGAAGACTTATCTTGGATTTTCTGCATCGAGAAGATGTTCAAATATTGCTCCCACAGCTTTCCTATTGGGGCACCATTCTCTTCTCATTATTTATTTGTCTCATGTTCTAGCTATTCTGAAAATCTCAACACCTGTTTCAGTTACCTCATAAACCTTTTTCCTTGCCGCTGCCTTTGCGTTTGCCACAGTCCTTTTTGCAGTTTTATTTGCCTCCCGGTAACTATGATTTCTGAGCCAGATGAATCCCTTTGCCTTTAGCACATCGCACTGATTATGCAAATGCATAAAAAATTAGCTCTCACGCTAACTTCAGATTGCTAAACATACCTATAAACATATTTCTATAGATAACTACCAAGACAAAGCCCTAAGATCTTTTAATACTAAAAATCCATCATGGAAGACCTTGTGGTTATATTTTCAAAAATATTGTTTAATATCAACTTAATGTGTGAACACTTACTTCCCGAGTCCTGAGAAGAAGTTCTGCATTCAAAGCACATTCACAAGAACTGTATTATTCAGGATGCAATTCGTCTTACACCAAGATAGTTCATCATGTAGTTAATTTACATGTATGTTTAGAGAAGACAGTAACATCAATATTTTGTCAAAGTATCTGAAGGGAGGACAACAGCATAGAGGGGAGAAATGTACACAGTTTGCTATATTTTTATATTCATGAAATTGAAACACGTCCTTAATCAGACATATTATTGCGTACAACGTACCTACAAACTCAAATTCTGATGACTCTTCATTCCCCTGCTACCACACATTACATATGTATCTGAATACTTCTGTACATATAAATATGCATGTATGTTAGATGAGAGAAGTGAATGGTTCCAATCTTATTGTTGCACCTACCAAAAAAGTGTAAATCTTAATTACCCAAGAATGGTAACAGCACTGACAAAAAGGAAAACTGTGAACTAAAGTTCTTTTTCTGATTACAGAGCAAAGGTGATACTACACTGATTTTTAAAAACAACATTTCTACTGTATTTCTTTTATAGATCACATGCTAATTTTACAAGCATAAAAATATTATGATGATATATCACCTTGAAATGACTAGAAAATTTAATTAACCAACAACAAGTGATATTTTTCCACCCATTATCAAGTAAAAACTTACAAAATCATGAGGAGAAGAAAATTGCAAATTTTGAAAGCTGATTTTTTGTTTTTATGATATAAAATAGGTGCGACATTTTACATCATCATTCACAGAGTAATACAAAAACACCAGACAAGAACAGGAAATGTTGTAGCTGTCACTTACTTTAAAAATTTAATTATTAAGCAGTTTAACTCTTTCATTAAACTCTCTCTGCTGCTAACAACTTACACTATTTAACATGATTGGAAATAGAATAATCACTTACGTCTTGTACCAACTTCACATTGTTTACAAAAGTAAGATACATCATTGTTTACTTTAGTAACAGATTCAATCAAAGACCTTTTTGTAGGACAATGGTCTGTCTTTTGGTGATATATCACCTGCAATAAGTTATGACATGCCAAGATTTATCACTGCTGTTTCAAACAACCAACTTAGTCCCAAGTTGAATCTACTAGTTTTTATGGAAGTGTATATCAATCACACACTGGAGCCATTATCACAGAAATATAAATAAATGAAAATGTCAGTTCCACAACTGTATCATTCATTATGAAACCCTGTCAGGAACTCAGTAGCTCTGGCAAGTAAAAGTTTTTAAAAACTGGTTATAAATGTCACATTTTTCTTTGCTGCAGATTGCTCAGTAATCTCTGTTTTGTTGAGGAATTTACTTGGATTCTTGTTGCTCTGTGGAAACAAATTAGTTGTTTTACAATTGAACTAAATTTTTTTTAGTGGCTTTAAAAGTACATTATGATCATTTCAGATAAAAAAAATCAGAACCCACAAGTAGTTTACCTGTCAAGGAAGACCGTAAGTGTGTCCTTTGTACTTTGTGGAAAATAATCCTGTTTAACCACATAATCAAGAGCTAACAAACAACCTTCTACGTTCTGAGGTGGCTTTAAGTTTTTGTCTTCACTCTGAAAATAAGAAAGAACACCAAATTTTTATAACAGAAATTAAAATGTGTACTAGTGGGGTCTTTGTCTCAGCATAATGCATGCCATTCGCCTGCGCAAACTGATTCTATGGCAACTTCTGACTTCTCAAGCTACACACTGAACAGTTGCACACAGTAGCCTGGTAACAGTAAATTATTCCAGAAAGACTGGCCGATACTTATCATCAAGAGTTGCAACTCCCAGTATTGCCACCAAGAACACTTAGAACAGAAAGAAGTATCTTTGCTTCCGTCCCTTACGAAAAGGTTGGTTCCTCCTATGAGGACTGAATGCATGTTCCCGACAATTCCACTTTCATCTCAGAAGAAAAAAAAACTTCTATTCCAAAAGTTAAAATTTCTATGTTCTTTTTAAAAGTTTATGTGAGCAGTACTACAAAATTACACCCCTTGAATGTATGGTGACACAGGATGAGAATTTTTGTGTCAATGTACCGGCAGTCAAAACTATCTGGCATGAAGTATGACCACTTAAAGCTGCCACCAGAGCTTCACTTGATCCTATGCAAAATTCTCTGGAGAAACTGGTTCTCTTCCACAACAGAAACTTCCTCATGTATCTTATGCATAGCCCAAGCACACTTTGTTCAATTTTAATTTTGCATTTCAGCCATGAGATTTGATATACCTTCATATTCCATGATATCATTTAAAATGTTGTACAAATACAAATAATATTGATTAAAAAGAAATGGATCACCAGTGATACATGTCTGCCTGATAATAAAGTGCCACGATCCCCACTCCATCCATTAGCAATGTCAATGAGACACTTTAGAGAACATGGGAATCTACCAGTACAAGACTGATTCCAGCCCATGCTAACAGCCTGAAACTTCAATCTGTAGTTTTTCTGATTCTTCTCCATGCCTTATTATGAGATGTTAAAAAGTCTGACAATTTGCATGGAACAAAAAATTACTTCATTCATTGCATTCCCAGCCACAACATTATTCTGCCTAATCTCATTAGGCACCACTGTGTTGTTGTGAGTGGAAGAAAAACCAAAACCCTATGAATACAGAGAGCCACCTTTACAAGCACAATTGCAAACACATTCAGTTGATATTGTTCCCAAAATTCATATTTCCAGTCAGAGAAACTTCGGTAGCACTTTGCAATAAATGCCAAAAAATGTTGCCAAGAATGAATGTTTGGCTCTGGTAGCAGGTGTCAGTGGTTTTCTTGCCTTCACTTTAACTAAACATACACTATTGTTTAAAAATGAATATGACAGCACGGGACATGCATATCATACCAACCACATCATGTAGTTATCTTCAAACTTTATTATTCCTTAAGATGTATGCAATTCTGGCAAATCATGCTAACAAGGCATTTCACTACTTAAATTCCTCCCTGAATCTTGCACTGAAAATTAGGCACTCCTGTCTCTTCTCTGTTAACCAAACAGATTTCTACATGAATGGATCATCTTTCTTCCACTATGTGGTGCAGTACTATATGATCTTACTCTAAGCTGTACAAACCACAACAGCTTTCTCATATCTTCACCAGTTAATGAAATATCTGAAAAGAAACAATTTTCTTCCACTATTCATTTACTATTTTATAGGAATGAGTAATTTGGACAATGCCAATGTTTAATTTACACACACAGCACAAAATTTACCATTGCAGTGATCTTTTGGATTTCATCTGATGGAATTTTGAATCTCTCATTTGAGAATTGTTTGTGATTAGAAAGCAAAATAAAGCACCACTTTCACACCACAGTAAACGAAGTGTATTGTCTGATATTACCATTCACATTATTAGGAGAGGGGAAAAAATACAATGCAACATATGTTACATTATCAGATTCATTTGCTAAGTAAGGAGGAAGAAAGTCAGAAAGAACCAATTTTGGAAAGTCCCAAATCCAGATTCTACGGAGTGCACTTGGTGTGTGTGTGTGTGTGTGTGTGTGTGTGTGTGTGTGTGTGTGTGTGTGTGTGTGTAGGGGAGAAGAGGGTAGCATGTTCAGGGACCCCAATGATGAGGTTGTCAGTGCAGGAACTGGTTAAGAAGGAAACAACTTTAATGTTCAAAACTGATCAACATTTATGCAGCAGTCTCAATACTGGCTGAAGATGCATTATGTCACTAAATATATCAGGTTGTGCCACACTAGCCTTCCTAGCAGTGTGTTTACTTCCCTTCACTTTTTAATTTGGGACTAATGCTGATAAAAGAATAATATATCACAGTAATCATTTTCCATAATATAATTTTCTCACTCTTTCACCATATTAGGTAACAAAGCAGCCCTGACTACAAAATGAATTTAGATTGTTATTGTGGTACCAGTCACTCACGTGTAATTTTTTGCCAAGTGGTTTTTCTTTTATGTTTAATAAGTTACAGCACATTTTCGGCTTCAGCTTATAAGGTGAACATTAAAAGTTATAACACTTATAACCTAACTTCCAAAACAGCAATAATAGGGGTGATCTACAGGCTGTTTGTGATGGTATGCTTCAGGAAATTTTTTTTAGGCAAATACCACCACTGCAGTACGCTGTGTCGTGTGTGCGCTGTTGTGTTTAGATTTTACAGATGCTCTACAGTGAGGTTATTAGTGCCCTTACATCTATTAAAAGAAACAAATGGAGATAAATGGGCTAAAAACATTGTCACACTGAGGAGTAAATCTACAAAATGACACTCCTCACTCACTCACTCCCACCTCTCTTGCGTTGACACACACACAATTATTCCACCTCACATGTCATTAAATTTCTTTCTGGTGGAGTCCATAATACTGTGCAACAATGAAAATGTAAATCGAATGAAAATAGCCAATTCCTATAAATATTAAAGTGTTGATCGCGAATATCACAAAGACAATTCAAAATTAGCTCTAGTTTTCATTTTACACTGTTTTATTATGGTGAGATAATTATACACAGATTTTTATCTTAAGTTTAAAACCAAATATTATAATGATTTGTCAAATTCATAATAACTAGTTACAATGGATTATATTATTGTCCCTGGTCTTACTTGTGTGCAATGTTTCGGGTATAAACATTCTGATACCAATTTTAGTGCTCTTTTTGTCTCCCTTCTCTTCAACTTCAGTGACTTTATTAATGCATGTAATAATTTTTGCACATTTGTTTCAATATTAACTACCAGTTGCTCAAGTTGACTGCTACTGAAGTGAACAAAAATGCCATGAGTGTGTTAACAGTGCTGACACATTTTGTTATGTGTGTGGAGAAGTGATATTTGCTTCACAAAAATTGCAAATAACCCCACTGATTAAAAAAAGCTCTCACAGTTGTTATTTTGGGTGCAAAATAAGTGGTCAGGATAAACCCTGGGCTCCACATGTGATCTGCAACACTTGTGCCAGCAACCTCAGGAATTGGATGCACGGGAAAGGACGTTCAATGCCCTTTACAGTGCCCATGATCTGGGCATGAGCCAACCAACCACGTCAGTGACTGCTACTTTTGTATGGTTCCTCCTACCATACATCCAGTTCTACAAGAGGGAGGATTGCCAATACCTGAACCACCGACAAGAGTACAAGATTACTCCTGATGGGGATTCTGAATGTCCTGAACCATGTACATCACAAGATCCAGAGTTTCTTTCAAATATATCAACTGATGTTCCACAAAAATTGTCTCCAAATGAGTTAAGTTATCTCATTAGAGATTTGGAGCTCTCCAAAGCTAAGGCTGAGATTTTAGCATCAAGATTGTAGCAGCGCAATTTTCTGGAAAGCAATGTAAATGTTTCATTCTACTGCAGAAGAGAGCAACAATTCACTCCTTTTTTTTAACACGCAAGATAGTTTTGGGGAATGGTCTAATGAAGGCTCTCAGAATTAATTACAACTGTGATGAGTGGAGACACTTCATTGATTCATCAAAGTTGAGCTCAAAAGCATTTCTTTTACATATTAGTAATGAGCTTCCTTCTATTCCAGTTAGGCATAGTGTGCATATGAAAGAGTCATACCAAAACATGAAAATTTTACAAGAAGCCAACAAGTATAATGACTCTCAATGGCAAATTTGTGGTGACTTGAAAGTGGTTGCACTCTACTAGGTATGTACTAAATATTGCTGCTTTCTCTGTGAATCGGATAGCTGTGCTCGTGCATCTCATTACAGTAAACATGAGTGGCCCACCAGAAAATCTCTTCAACCAGGTATAAAGAACATTAAGAGTGAACCTCTAGTAGACCCTAAACAGATTCTGCTCCCGACCTTGCACATCAAGTTGGGTCTCATGAAAAACTTTTAAGGGAATGAACAAAGACGGTGACGCATTTAACTGCTTAGGCAAAAATTCCCTTACTTAAGTGATGCCAAAGTAAAGGAGGGTATCTTTGTAGGCCCACAGATTCGAGAGCTTTTTGGAGACCATACTTTTGATGGAATCATATAAGATGATGAGAAGCATGCATGGGAATGTTTTAAGACAGTCTGTTCACAGTTCTTAGGGGACAAACAAGCAATAAATTACAAGGAGACTGTAGATAACATGTTGTCATCTTATGAAAAACTTGGTTGTAACATGTCATTGAAAATGCATTTCTTACATAGTCATCTTGACTTCTTCCTCAAAGATTGTGGTGCAGTGAATGATTAACATGGGGAGCAATTTAATCAAGATCTTGCCACATTTGAGAAGAGGTATGCTGGAAAGTGGGGCCCTATTATTTTAGCAGATTACTGCTGGACTGTCATAAGGGATGTTCCATAGCATGTGTATAAACGTCAAGCCAAGCGAAAACGGTCATTTTCTGAATTTATCTCTGAACAAAATATGTAACTGTACATACTGTACATATGGGCATTTAACATTTGCAATCCTTCATATACATTTGTGACCAGTTAGTGTATATATTTTCTTTTGTACTTTACGTAGTTCAGGTACAAAGTAGATTTACAAAGTATTTTTATTCATATAATATTATCTTCATTTTTCTTAATATTTTACTTTTGCACTTCCAGAATGGAACTGAAATTTATCAATGCACAATACATAACGTAATTCAAGTAATTATTCACTTAAAATTTCTTATGCTGAATCTTGGAACATGAATGTATTATTTAGTTAGTGAGTTATTTATACAAAAATGTAGATTACTTTAAAAAAAACTAGAGCTAAATATTTATGAAGATGAAAACACTTCAAATTTGTTGTTCAGTGTAATCAGTGCTATTATAGACATAATTTTGTGTACAGAACAATACTTTTTCACTTTTTAAAATGAATGACTGCATTTTGACTATTCAACAGCCTAGTCAAATGGTGCTCAGAGAGACCAAATAGTGGAAAGTTTTGCAGGTTTTTTTTTTTTTAAAAAAAAAGCTTTATGTTTGTTTTAGAGGGTGCTGAATCCAAATTTTCGGAAATGGGGCAAAGAACAATTGCTAACATTGCTTCTCTACCACCAACTGAAGATGCAGCTTGCCAGCATATTCTCCGAGTGTTCCATCAGATACAACAAAGTGGCTGAGCAAAAACAAAAATCCCAAAGAATGTGGTTGGACGAGGTCCAACGGCTATGCTTCAGTCACTAGCACCTGATGTTATTCTGACATATATGACATGAAAATACGAAGTATGTGTTATGGCTACTCTTGTAGAAGCTGAAAAACAAGCCTGCATCTCTCAAAGTGCTGTATCAACTGTGATACAGTTTGTGAGAATGTAAACCACCTCCATTCACAAGACTTAGAAGAAGCCATGTTGGGTGTAGGGGAGGAACAGGAGATTGAAACGAGGACTTTTACAGATGAAGGTAAGCTATATCTCACATTGTTGTTGTTTTAATTTGCCATTGTGTAATCTTCTGACCTCATTATAGCAACCAAACATATACATTGGTTTCATCTCTAATTTTTTATCGATTACCTGATATGAACTGAAATTAGTCATCTATTATCTTACTTAGTTGTAACATACTCATACATATTCTCATTTTGTGGACGAACAAAGTAAAGACGAGCACAGTAGCACATGAAGCGCAAGAGGATGGAATTTCTTTAAAATTATTATATTAATAATATAATAACAATTGTTGTTGTTGTTATTATTATTTCTTTCCTTTCTCAGACATTATGTCTGGTTAAAAATGGAAAGTGATGCCGACCTTGATCAAGCGCGACTTCCTTTTAACTGTACGGTATATGTTACATTGCATTTAGGAACTTTCGGGTAATTGGACAGGTATCAATTATTACAGATTTCTGTAGTTGTATATATACGTTTGGATGAAGCTGTATTGCGTTGATGTACTGGTGGATATTGTGTGGTATGACTCCTGTAGTTGATAGTATAATTGGTATAATGTCAACTTTATCCTGATGCCACATGTTCTTGACTTCCTCAGCCAGTTGGATGTATTTTTCAATTTTTTCTCCTGTTTTCTTCTGTATATTTGTTGTACTGGGTATGGATATTTCGATTAGTTGTGTTAATTTCTTATATTTATTGGTGAGTATGATGTCAGGTTTGTTATGTGGTGGTGTTTTTATCTGTTATAACGGTTCTGTTCCAGTATAATTTGTATTCATCATTCTCCAGTACATTTTGTGTTGCATACTTGTATGTGGGAACGTGTTGTTTTATTAGTTTATGTTGTATGGCAAATTGTTGATGTATTATTTTTACTACATTGTCATGTCTTCTGGGGTATTCTGTATTTGCTAGTATTGTACATCTGCTTATGATGTGATCTACTGTTTCTACTTGTTGTTTGCAAAGTCTGCATTTATCTGTTGTGGTATTGGGATCTTTAATAATACGCTTGCTGTAATATCTGGTGTTTATTGTTTGATCCTGTATTGCAATCATGAATCCTTCCGTCTCACTGTATATATTGCCTTTTCTTAGCCATGTGTTGGATGCGTCTTGATCGATGTGTGGCTGTATTAGATGATACGGGTGCTTGCCATGTAGTGTTTTCTTTTTCCAATTTACTTTCTTCATATCTGTTGATGTTATGTGATCTAAAGGGTTGTAGAAGTGGTTATGAAATTGCAGTGGTGTAGCCGATGTATTTATATGAGTGATTGCTTTGTGTATTGTGCTAGTTTCTGCTCGTTCTAGAAAGAATTTTCTTAAATTGTCTACCTGTCCATAATGTAGGTTTTTTATGTCGATCAATCCCCTTCCTCCTTCCTTTCTGCTTAATGTGAATCTTTCTGTTGCTGAACGTATGTGAGGTATTCTATATTTGTGGCATTGTGATTGTGTAAGTGTATTGAGTGCTTCTAGGTCTGTGTTACTCCATTTCACTACTCCAAATGAGTAGGTCAATATTGGTATAGCATAAGTATTTATAGCTTTTGTCTTGTTTCTTGCTGTCAATTCTGTTTTCAGTATTTTTGTTAGCCTTTGTCTATATTTTTCTTTTAGTTCTTCTTTAATATTTGTGTTATCTATTCCTATTTCTTGTCTGTATCCTAGATATTTATAGGCATCCATTTTTTCCATCGCTTCTATGCAGTCGCTGTGGTTATCCAATATGTAATCTTCTTGTTTAGTGTGTTTTCCCTTGACTATGCTATTTTTCTTACTTTTGTCTGTTCCAAACGCCATATTTATATCATTGCTGAATACTTCTGTTATCTTTAGTAATTGGTTGAGTTGTTGATTTGTTGTTGCCAGTAGTTTTAGATCATCCATGTATAGCAAATGTGTGATTTTGTGTTGGTATGTTCCAGTAATATTGTATCCATAATTTGCATTATTTAGCATGTTGGATAGTGGGTTCAGAGCAAGGCAGAACCAGAAAGGACTTAATGAGTTTCCTTGGTATATTCCACGCTTAATCTGTATTGGCTGTGATGTGATATTATTTGAATTTGTTTGGATATTAAGTGTGGTTTTCCAATTTTTCATTACTATGTTTAGGAACTGTATCAATTTAGGATCTACTTGGTATATTTCCAGTATTTGTAGTAACCATGAGTGGGTTACACTATCAAAAGCTTTTTGGTAATCAATGTATGCATAGTGTAGCGACCTTTGTTTAGTTTTAGCTTGATATGTCACCTCAGCATCTATTATCAGTTGCTCTTTACATCCTCGTGCTCCTTTGAAACAGCCTTTTTGTTCTTCATTTATAATTTTGTTCTCTGTTGTATGTGTCATTAATTTCTGTGTAATGACTGAAGTTAATATTTTGAATATTGTTGGTAGGCATGTTATGGGGCGATATTTAGCTGGGTTTGCTGTGTCTGCTTGATATTTAGGTTTCAGATAAGTTATTCCATGTGTAAATGTATCAGGGAATGTGTATGGGTCTGCAATGTAACTGTTAAATAATTTATATCTAAAAACAAAGATGATGTGACTTACCAAACGAAAGCGCTGGCACGTCGATAGACACACAAACAAACACAAATATACACACAAAATTCTAGCTTTCACAACCAACGGTTGCTTCGTCAGGAAAGAGGGAAGGAGAGGGAAAAACGAAAGGATGTGGGTTTTAAGGGAGAGGGTAAGGAGTCATTCCAATCCCGGGAGCGGAAAGACTTACCTTATGGGGAAAAAAGGACAGGTATACACTCGCGCACACACACACATATCCATCCACACATATACAGACACAAGCAGACATATTAAAAGGCAAAGAGTTTGGGCAGAGATGTCAGTCGAGGCGGAAGTGCAGAGGCAAAGATGTTGTTGAATGACAGGTGAGGTATGAGTGGCGGCAACTTGAAATTAGCGGAGATTGAGGCCTGGTGGATAACGGGAAGAGAGGATATACTGAAGAGCAAGTTCCCATCTCCGGAGTTCAGATAGGTTGGTGTTAGTGGGAAGTATCCGGATAACCCGGACGGTGTAACACTGTGCCAAGATGTGCTGGCCGTGCACCAAGGCATGTTTAGCCACAGGGTGATCCTCATTACCAACAAACACTGTCTGCCTGTGTCCATTCATGCGAATGGACAGTTTGTTGCTGGTCATTCCCACAGTGTAGGCAGGTCAGTTGGTAAATCACGTGGGTGCTTTCACACGTGGCTCTGCCTTTGATCGTGTACACTTTCCGGGTTACAGGACTGGAGTAGGTGGTGGTGGGAGGGTGCATGGGACAGGTTTTACACCATTTTACCTGTCCCATGCACCCTCCCACCACCTACTCCAGTCCTGTAACCTGGAAGGTGTATTCGATCAAAGGCAGAGCCACGTGTGAAAGCACCCACGTGATTTACCAACTGACCTGCCTACACTGTGACACATTCTATGTCTTTCCCTCTCCTTCCCTCTTTCCTGACGAAGCAACCCGTTGGTTGCGAAAGCTAGAATTTTGTGTGTATATTTGTGTTTGTTTGTGTGTCTATCGACGTGCCAGTGCTTTCGTTTGGTAAGTCACATCATCTTTGTTTTTAGATATATTTTTCCCACGTGGAATGTTTCCCTCTATTATGTTAAATAATTTAGTTAGATGTGGATGTGTAGAGGTGAAGTTCTTTAGCCAGAAATTTGCTATTCTATCTTTTCCAGGGGTTTTCCAATTGTGAGTAAAATTAATTGCTCGGGTGACTTCATGTTGCAAAATTATCACTTCAGGCATTTGTGGTATCATCTTGTATGTGTCTGTTTCTGCTTGTATCCACCGTGCATGCCTGTTACGTTGTACCGGGTTTGACCATATGTTGCTCCAGAAGTGTTCCATGTCTGTTATGTTCGGTGGATTGTCTATTTTAATGTGTGTTATCTAATGTCTGGTAAAATTTCTTTTGGTTTGTGTTGAATGTTTGGTTTTGTTTCCTTCTATTTTCACTTTTTTTGTATCTTCTAAGTCGTTTGGCCAATGATTGTAATTTCTGCTTCTTTTCATCTAATTGCTCTATCGCTTCTTGTTGTGAGATTTTACCTAACCTTTTTCGTTTTCTGTCGGATATTTCATTTCTTATAAATTGTGTTAGCTGTTCGATGTTTTTTCTCAGTTTTTCTATTCTGATCTGTAGCCTGTGTTGCCGTGCTGACTTGTGGGTTATTTGGTGGTCTATGCAAGAATGGTCTAATGTCTGTATTTGTGTCTTTGTATTCTATATATGTCAGCTGAAATTTTTCTTCTATACCTAACATGTGTGTCACTTCGTGTTCTATTTGTGCTTGTTCTGGTGGCTGTCTTAAGATTTCATTTTCCTCTGATTGTTTAATTGATGCGTGTTGTTCTTTGTTTGTTTGCTCTTGGATGTTTGAGTCCATTACTGTATTTTCTTCTCCTCCTGATTGCACATTATTTTGTTCCAGTATTTGTTGTACTTGTTGTTTGATGTTTTCTAATTCTGACTGGGGTATCCTGTTATTTTTGATTATCTGATTTTGATTATCTGATCAGCTAGTCGTTGTTCTGTTAAAAATTTTCATTCCGGGTATCTGGTAATAAATGTTGTGTATACTTGTGATCTGTTGTGTTGGTTCCTAAGTTTGTTGCTTGGTAATAACAGAACATGAGGTGCCGGTTGATTTCATCTGACCATCTCATCAACTGTCTTTGTTTTCCTTCTAAAGTGGTTGCAGGAAGCATATCCTGCAAAACACCTCTATTTGGATTTAAATCATTTTCCGTGTGGCTAACAGTGTCGTTACCATTGTGGACGGGCATAGGGTTCAAGCGTCGTTCCCGACCATGACAGCACTTGTCCGAGGCTTCATTAGTTCTGTCCCGAACCAACTAATCACACTAAAAGGGGGGTTAGCCCTATTAGTGGTTTGTTCTTTTCGTCGCCTTTTACGACTGGCAGAACATACCGGAGGCCTATTCTTTTCCTGGGCCTCCACGGGGTTTATTATTATTATTATTATTATTATTATTATTATTATTATTATTATTATTATGCCATTAACATAAGTGTTTTGAACAACTTTCAATTTTAGGAGAAATGGACGCTTTCATTTTACCATGTGAATTAACATCGTAGCCTACTGAGGGAGTTGGGTTTTGGTGGCAGCGCCCAAAACCACACTAAACTTCCAACATGCACTACATGCCATAAAAAAACTTATTGAGACCTATTTTGTGGTAAATATTACCTTCCTTATTTTCATATTTAGTTTTTTTTAAAAAAAGAACATTTTTTCATGCTTTTTCGACTTTTGACCCATTTCAGGGCTGACATTTTGGTGCGACTTAGAAAGTTTGGATTCGGCGCCCTTGGAAATGTATAGAAAGCTTATAAAAAAAGCTTATACAAAACTTGCCACTCAAAATCACCATCTGACTGGCCCAAAAATTCATCAAGGAACAAAAGAGAAATTTGACCTCTGACTAGGATAGTACCACTGGAAGTACAAAATGTGAATATGTGGCAGAATGTTGTGGCTCAAACTTTATATCCTCTACTCACAGTCTCCTTTTCCTTTGTCGTCACACATAGCATCAATTTGTTAAAAATTCCTAAAATTATTCATCCAGAATGATACTTCTCTTTCCAGTACCCATTAAATTTTGCAATGAATTTTCTGTTGCATACATTCAAATAGCACATGCAAGTGCTCACCCTACACAATCGAGTGCTATTCTGATCCTGAAATATTGCATCGCAATGTGATATGTTGTAAATTTAACTCTTGCATGCCCTTACTGTTCTAACTTAATGGAAAACAAAGATGTCAAAAGTTGTAATTATGTTTTGTTTGCGACTTGTTCTCGTGTTTAAACTGGAGGCAAAGAAAAAATAAATAAAATAAATTACAGCTCAAAAGGGGTAGTGCCCTGAAATATACACACAATGCTCCTCTTTAATTGCCCTATTTTGATTAGACACTGTACCAACAGGCCATGTTGAAAACCACAGATATAGTCAGTCTGTACATAATAAATAGTGTTGCTCATCAGGCAAACAGGGAATGACAGTGGGGAACACTGGTGAATTGGTTCATATTTCTCCAGCAGAAAAACTGGTAGTACACCTGTTCTGCTGACCTCTGCCTGCTGCATGCAAGAAGAAGGACTCTTGATTGATGGGCAGCATTTATCAAATGGTCCAAGGCTATTTTTCTAGAATAGCTATTTTTCTAGAATAAATTTACTCAGAAAACATTTTAACAAGCTGGAAACAGACACGCACATGCCTCTGGAGCCTCTGCAACGGCTGCAGTGCCAATGCTTGGAGTTGCTTACCTACAAATCTCATGCCAATTATAAGTGCTATGATGGTAATTCTGACAGCAAATTTGAGCCTCGACCTATTACAGTAAACCTTCAATCCTGTACATGTTTTGAAATTGCCATTAATATACCGGTAGGCCTGCTTATAAATAAAAATCTACAGGAAGAGGTAATTAATGACAAGCCACCTTAACAAGCTTTGTCGTGAATTTTTGTGTCATATGGATGACAATGGCAACTTTCTTGGAAAGATTGTGTTTCCTTGCCATCTTTTTGGAGTAGTCAGCATTTAATACTGGGCCTAACAACATATGCACACTTTCATTCTACCTTTTTTTGGGATAGGCCCAAATTTAATGTCTTGTGCGACCTTGTTAAAGACTGACTTCTCCATATTACAGTAAATGGAGCAATGTATGTTGGTATGCTTACAGTCTGTGTTCCCAACAATGTATGATTTGTTAATAAACATTCTCTCTCTGAACAATACTTTTCCCATTTGAACTACAACTATTTACAAGATCCTGACCAAAGCATTTGCCGTTCCAGGGATCTGAAGTTGTATGAAATTATCAGATTGGCACATTTACCAGATTATAAACGGATAAGACTTTTCCCGGGTTGCATGAAAGACTAACTGAAAGTGAATAAAGTGGACAATATTCCAACTTTGAGAGCTGCACAGACATGCAATTTCTACAGTGATATGAAATCATGTGGCAAGAACATGCATATAGTTTTGACATAGTATGTGCCAAAACTGAAGTGCACGAAAGCATGCAAAATGCATAAAGTTGTTCTTGCATTTTGAATTTCATATCTTTCATACTTGCTTTTCTGTGAAAGTTTAAAATGTGGGAAGTTTGAGAGCGAGACCTTCTTCCTCTTAACATGGACTAGACAATAGTTGCACCTTTAAAATAGCTTGCATAATAAAACACCTATGAAGGTATGTGAAATGGGCCCAGATGATATTTATTGTTTCTGGAAATAAATGAACTTAATATGCTGACAATAATACAATAATGTAACCACCAAGTTCACTGCCACATAAGAAAATGTGAATATGCTGGACTCCGCAACTAGTGATTACACTACATTGTCAAAGTCGATAACTGCCATAGGTGTCTGCAAGGAGGGGGGGGGGGTGGGGGATGGGAGGACTTTAACTCCAAAAAGTAACTTGCAAGTTCGGTCTAATGTTTCATTATCAACATAACAATTACCAAGCTTTCAGTTGCATTGAATTGCCACTAAACATCAAAAACACCCATTTCTTGTTCATCATGTAAGGTAATATATATCTAGTACAGGATACCACATCCAACGTATGAGGAGATGGTGAGACAGGTATGCGAACAGTGAGAACCTTACTCCCTCCATCGTCTCAGTGTAGGGAAGGGCAAGCAGTGCAGAGACTTCAGAGGGGATGATTCGAAAGCAAATTAAACAAATAAACCAAAGACATATTGATGCCACACAATTCTGTTACCAGGTTAGTATACAGTTCTAATGTTAAGACTTTACAAGTGTAATGATTTTGAATCATCTCTCACACTCTTGACCTTCTAGCCCCTTTTAAAAGACGTCCTATATTCGGTGCAATCGTTTGTGTGCAATGTGGACATAATGTGCAGTTCAAGCTATGATGTGACAATGAGTTTCTTGAAAGTGCTTTATTGTTCTTTATAGATGAACACAGTTTCCCGAATAGGACTGAATACTGATAATACACTGCAGTCATGCTGTGTAGGCAGGGAAATCAATCGTGATGGAAATGTTTACAGAAATATATGCTGCTCTTGGTACTAAATGTGTCTTTCTGTGTCCTGTCTCATCACAGGGCAATTACGTCAAATTGCAGATGAGTCTAAAAGTCATCAATATTCGCTTAATATGGAGAGGAAAACAAAAGAAAATCAGTCTTGAGTGCCATCTCATTCTTTCTTAAAGATTACATAGAATAGATAGATAGTGTCCAAAATCCATGTTAATAGCAGATTTCTACACTGATATAATTTTTAAAATGAACTGTTTCCTATGTCAAACTGATTCTCCCAAAGTGACAATCTCACTTTGTATGCTTTTATACGGTCAGAGAAGAGCATTATCCAATAGACCCTTATCATGAAGTGAAGTGTTCACATCATTCACACATCTGGTTGCATCAGAAAGGAATGCAAGGTTACTTTTCCACGAAGGCTCTTTTAGTTCAGGAACACTCATGTTGCTCATTTGCATTAACATATCTATCACATCCAGAAGACAAAAATCAATTTAACAAATGACCTCGACTAAGCCCGTGCACCTCAATACAAAGAGGTGGATTTGCGTGCTGGCTGTCAATATCTTCCAGACTGCTCAAATTAGCATCGTTGAAGTCCACACTTCGGCATATGACGAGTCACATGAACAACAACACTCATTAGGTTTTTCAAAGTAACATTCTTTGCACATAAATGCTCTTGGTGATGTGCAGTGAACACGCTTGATGTCACTGGTTATTGTTAGTTATTTGCCCCTCATTCAGTTACTTCATGAATCCTGATTTATTTCCATCTGTTTGTTGACACAGAAACTAATAAAGTCCTTGATAAACCTTATTTTCTAAGCTTTCTTCAATACTGCTAAGACTGTCACATCAAGCTGTCACATTTTTTGTTACTACATTGTCTAGGAGTTCTCTGCACGCCACTGTTTACAGCTCTGATAAAAATTACTAATCTGAATTTGCCTATAACCCCTATGTTTTCATCGAGCACTAAATAATATGCACCAAAATCTTTATGAAGATTTTGCAAGCTGACTGAACATTGTCTGACACATTTTGTATGTGGTGTATGATTGTTATGTCTGATAAAGCACTATCTGTGAAAGAGTACAAGGACTTTGCTAAAAATAGTGAAATTTTGTACTGCACCCAAATGACAGACCAGCTTGATTTTTCTTTGTCTTTTTCTTCCTCTTCAGAGAGCTACTTTTTAATTTTTAAACCCTCTTGTAAAACCTCTTGTGGACACTCGGATCTTCCACATACTCCATTTCCACAGTCTTTGGCGTGGTATGACATATAGTGCCTTTGTAAATTGAAATTCCTAAAAATATCAATGAATTGTTCTACGCTAAACATTTTGTGAATCCATTGTTTTGTGTAAGAAGATAATATTCCTTCCACTGGCAATTGAAATGCACAGACACTGTTGGTGTTACACAACACGAACCATACACTGCTGTTATTAGGTGGCATCACTGTCAAAACTGAGCTTCCTCTATTTTACAGTTCTTAATTTCTCTGTGATGTCAAGACAGTGTGGACATGCATTTCCCTCACTCCCCACCACTCCGAAACTGCTCTGCCTCTAAGCATGAGCCAAAGAAGGATCAAGTTCTAAGGCTCAGAATCAACACCAGGATATTTTTGATGTCACATGAACTCCTTTTCTCAACACTATTCCTTAAAAACTCTGGAGATGTGAATTCTCTCTCCACCACATACATTGATCTTACCTAATATACAAGCATATGTTCTCATGACCCCCCTCCCCCCCCCTCCCCAAATGTCTTCCACTGCCTTCCTTCCTCAATCTTTCCGACAGTCTGCATTTTACATTTTTGTTAGCATCTGTCTCACTTTTGGATTCAAGTTCACCTGTCATGACTGACCAATTGATTACCGAGATATCAGTAGATTCTGAATTTTGGTTTACAATAAATTGTTACTTTTAACCTCTTCCCTGCGTCTTATATGTCTCTTTTGTGTGTGTGTGTGTGTGTGTGTGTGTGTGTTTTTGGAACACTCAAAAGCAGAGTTATTAGCATCTTTGTGTCAATAATATGAGTAAAAAAGGCAAAACCAAAATTTGCATAAAATACGAATTCACTTAAAAGTTATCACTCTCCCTCATAGCTTCATTAAATTTCGGGTGTGCAATCGCATAAATTCAGCTTCTTTTAATATTTTGGCTGTATATGTTCAGCCTTCTTCAAACTGAGCTGAAAGATTGCTCACTCTGGAAGTGGGTGAATGATATACAGCCAAAATATTAGAAGAAGAAGCTGAATTTATGCAGCTGCACACCCAAAATTTAATGAAGCAGAAGATGAAGATGCACACACTCTCCCATTTTAAATCAGTCACCAACCCAGTCATACCCATTCAAGCAGAATGCAAAACTGTCAACTTTTTCAATGTTAAGAAGTGCTACTGACAATTTAATTGAACACTAAAAAGAAAGTTACAAAAGTAACTCAAGGATTTTTATTTTATGTTTTTTGGGGTGGGGGTGGAGGGGTGAGGGACAGGATGAGCCAGCTACCCTTATTACACATTAAAACCTTCTTATTAACAGTTTAAAGATTTGGAGAAATGTATGACTCGCTCTGTAAAGTCACACCAGATTCATTTCATGGTCCAATAAAATAGAAAACAGATCAGCTGTTAAACTAGCCTCTGTCTCCTGCTCCAAATATAAAATATATTCAATGAAAATGTGATATATTGAAATTTGGATGCTACAAGCACCACACACTGGAGGATCCTCCCAACAGTGCACATCATTGGACTGAGTGCTATCTGAAGGGAAATGAGAATGACTTCATTTTAAATCAGTGGTCAGAAGGAGGTGCGCCATGATCGAGCAGTTGACTTTGCCAATTGCAACTTTTGTCCTGTCACTTTGCCACTCTTCCTGTTACCAACACAAGTCCCTGCATCTAAGCAATGAGGATGAGGGAGACATGCTTGGTTCAGCTCCACATTTTACATAATTTTTGTGAGATATACTGATGCTGCAATGTTCATCTTTGACACACCACTGTAAAAGATGACACAAAACCAGCTAAATGCAAAATCTGTGCGATCCACACATTTATTTACTTACGAGTATGTTACATATACAATCCTACATTTGGCATTTCCTTAATCACTTGTGTTAGATAAACTCACCTCGAAAACTTAGGTCCAAACATTTCACGTAAAATTGAAACATGTTTTTGTGTTGATTACATCAAAACTTTGGCACGTGTCATGATATAAGAGGATGGTTTGAAAAATTCTCGGAATCACCAGGAGAGGTCAGCACTGGTGCAACGAGCTGTTCACGTGATACTCATTAGACTGCTACCCATAAACATGTTACACGTCAGTGCTCTTGAAAGAGAGCTGTGGTGGTGAAGTGGCTCTGTTGTTGTGCCCACGTAGTGATTAGCGAAGATGGGGGGGGGGGGGGGGCGGGGGGAGTGTTAATTGAGATTCGAGCAGTTATTGAGTACTTCATAAAGAAAGGTATGAAAGCAAAGGACATTCATGCCAATTTCCAGAATACACTGGTGGACTCTGCTCCTTCATATTGAACTGTTGCCAAGTGGACAAATGAGTTTAAATTTGGTCAGGAGAGCTTAGATGATGAACCACACATTGGTCGGCCAAGATGTGTCACTAATCCAGAAATCATTGCAAAAGTACACAAAATGATCATGGAGGATCGCCAATTGAAGGTGCGTGAAATTGCTCACGCTTGCATAATGTCATCTGAAGGGGTATATGACATTTTAACTGAAGATATAGAAATGAAAAAATTATCTGCAAGATGGGTGCCGCGACTCTTTATGCTTGATCAAAAACACACGAGAATGGACATATCGTAACAAGGTTTGGCCCATTTTAGGAGAAACGAAGAAGATTTTTTGTGCCAGTATGTGATCTCAGATGAAACTTGGGTGCACTACTATACTCCAGAGACAAAACAACAATCAAAGTAATGGAAACAGATTCTCCACCAACAAAGAAAGCAAAAACAATTCCTTCGGCAGGAAAGATCATGGCATCAGTGTTCTGGGATGTGAAGAGGATTCTGTTTGTAGATTATCTCCCCACTGGGCAAACAATTACTGGAAAACACTATGCTAACCTCCCGGAAAAATTGCAACAAAAGATATGTAAAAAAGGCCCGGTCTAGCAAGGAAGAAAGTCATCTTCCATCAAGACAATGCATGCCCGCACATGTGCCATTGCCATGGCAAAATTACACGAACTAAGGTATGAATTGTTGCCACACCCAACTTATTCACCTGATATGGCTCCGTCAGACTTCCATCTCTTCCCAAAACTAAAAATTTTTCTTTGTGGACAAAGATTTACTTCAAACGAAGAATTGAGAGCTGGAGTTGACAACTATTTTGCAGGCCTGGAGCAAACTCATTTTCGAGATGGGATCAAGGCACTGGAACATCTTTGGACCACATTCATTAATCTACAAGGATAAAAAAAAGTTTCAGTGATGTAAGTACTTTTTTTCTATTCCGTTCGAAGAACTTTTCAAACCACCCTTGTATTGTAGATTTTCACAGGCTGTGTGCCACAAGAAAACGTTACACCCATTCTCCTAATCAACAAGTTTGATGTACTGTCTTTCAATGAAAATGAAACACGGCCAATGAGACTCACTTCATCTGTTGGGGCAGTGGGTGTGTGCTGTGCCATGATTAATAGGAGTAGCCTTGCTCGTAGAGTTTCGATGATGCTCACCATTTGCAGCACTGACCGTAAAACTACGGTGGCCCACAGATTCTTTGTGGAGTGGAAGGCTTTAACCAAAACTTCAAAGGTGCTGTGACAAGCTAGGCTACGGTATCCTGGACTTGGGCCAACTATAAAATTCCATTTGAGTAGGCCTCAGAAGGCGTAATGGTATCACCGGGCCTCCCTGTCAACCATAGCCAATTGGTGTCACTGGATGCAGATACAGAGGGGCATGTGGTCAGCACAACATTCTTCCAGCCGTTGTTAGTCTTTGTGACTGGAGCTGCTACTTCTCAATCAAGTAGCCCCCCCCCCCCCCCCCCCCCCAAAATGGCCTCAAAGGGCTGAGTGCTCTCCACTTGCCAACAATGTTCAGTGATATGATGGGAACCAGTGCTACCACTGCAGCAAGCCTGTTATCCGTGAGAACTATAAGGTCCCCCTAAATGGGTCTTGTGTCCACTACACATTAGAAGCTGCTACCCAGCTATCACAGGGTGCACAGAATTGTTTTTCAGAACAGGTGACTCTCCAACCAGTCTACATAACAAAAGCTGTAGGTGAACTGGAAGTGTCAGTATGAGAAAAAAATGAAATGCACCATCAGGCAAGAGTATTAAAAACCATAGTGACTAAATGCAAAAGCACTGACACCAAAGTGCATTAGTTTGAACCATTCCTGAAAAGCATTGGAGCTCACATAAAACTAGGTACAAAAAGCTGGTTAAAACCAGAAATTGACGGTGAGGCTTTGGAGGGAAATTTAAGTTATATTGACAGGGTAAGTTAAAGGTAAATGACTGTGGTGTATTTATTTCAGCAGACAAGATACTCAAGTCACCCGAGATAGAAACTGCAACTGCATGCAAGATTGTCTCGGCAAGACTCAATATCAAGGGTGGGCATAAACTCTTAATCATGTGCTTCTATCATCCACCAGACTCACCTTCATATGCAACTGAAAACTTCAGAGGAAACCTAAATTCACTATCATATAAGTTCCTCAATCATACTTGTCATCATTGTTGGAGATAAATCATCCAAAATCAATTGGAAAAATTACAGTTTTTTTAAGTAACGGGTGTTAAAAACATACTGTAACATATTACTAAACATGTTCTCTGAGAACCACCTAGAATAGGTTGTTCGAAAGTCCACTCTTGATAGAAATATATTGGATCTACTAGCAACAAATGGACTTAATCTTTTCCCGCATAGAAACTTATCAATGACAATGATGCAGTTATTGCAACTATCATTAACATAGAACAAATGGCAACTAAAACAAGTAGAAGAATTTATCTTTTCAACAAATTAAATAACGAGCCCAATGTTGTATCTCAATTTAGCTCTAAAGAGGGGCATGGAGAATTGCGTGCTTAGGTTTACCATGCACTTAGTTGACCATGCACTTGACATATGCAATAGTAGAACAGTTCATGACGTGAAGGACTCTCCAAGGTACATAATCAGTGCAAAGAACTTCTGAAGCAACAAGGGGTTACTGCATAATAGATGTAAAACAAAGCATAGTGTTACAAACAGGGAGATGCTAAATGAAACACATCTGGTTGTAAAAGGGCAATACGTGAATTCTTACACAGCTACTGTAGCGGAATGCCATTGAAGGATCTCTCTCAAAGCTTAAAGAAATTCTGGTCAAATGTAAAAGTAATTAGCTGTAGCACAGTTAAGTGTCCAGGCACTCGTGAAAACAGACAGGAATTGGAACTGTGGGTAGCAAAGCAAAAGCTTTAACACTGAATTTCAGTTGAAAATGTTCCCTTAGAAATGAAAATCCAGGGACATTGCCCCATTTTAAGTCTCGCACCTTTGCAAAGATGAGTGATACAGATAATAGTGTAAGAAGTGTTGAGAAACAGCTGAAACTGCTGGAACAAAGCTCATGAGCCTAACTGAATAGCGATTAGATTTGATTCCAAATTTGTGGCCGAATTAGCCCCTCTTTTAACCATAAAATGCCATAGATTTTCACACAAAAAACTATGCTCAATAGTTGGAAGACAATACAGGTCACACCTGTCTACAAGAAGAGTAGCAGAAGTGATCCAGAAAACTGCTGTCCAATATCTTTGACATCTATTTCTTGTAGAATCTTAGACCATATTCAGAGTTCAAACTTAATGAGGTACCAAGAATAGAATGACCTTCTACATACCAGTCAGTATGGGTTCTTACAACACTGATCATCTGAAACCCAACTCGCACTTTTCTCACACGACATTCTGAAAGCAATGGATGAAGGCAGTCAGATTGATCCAGTATTCTTGATTTCTGAAAAGCATTTGTCTCAGTATCACTTCTATGCTTATTATTAGAAGTACAATTGTACGTGGTACATAAGTGAAATTTGTAAATGGATTAAGGAGTTCTTTGTAGGGAGGATGCAGCATGTTATCTTGGATGGAGCGTCACCAACAGATGCAGAAGTAACTTTGATTGTGGCCCACAGATGTGTGTTGAAAAACTTGTTTTTCATGTTGTATACTAATGGCGTCTCAGACAATATTAATAGTAAGACCAAACTTTTCGTAGCTGATGCAGTTATTGATAACACAGAATACCATCTTTAAAAAGCTGCATAAATATTGAGTCAAATCTTGATAAGATTTCAAGGTGGTCCAAAGACTGACAATTTCATTTAAATGTCAAAAAATATAAAATTGTGCACTTCACAAAATGAAAAAACATAGCAGCCTATGACTACAGCATGAACCTGTCAATTCATAAAAATATCTCAATGTAACATTTGTAGAGATATGAAGCAGAATAATAACAAAGGCTCAGTCATAGGTAAAGCAGGTGGAAGACTTCCATTCATTAGCAAAATGCTTGGGAAATGCAATCAGCCTAAAAAGGAGATTGCTTACAAATCACTCGTGAAACCCATACTAGAATACTGCTCGCGTGTGTGGGACCCATATCAAACAGGACTAGCGGGGGATACTGAACACATATGAAGAGTGGGGTAGCACAAATAGCCACAGGTTTGTTTGACCCATTGTAGAGCATCACAAGATGCTGAAAGAACTGAATGAGCAGACTCTTGAAGACAGAGAGATGAGCATAAATTGGGCACCCTTCCGGGGGCAGAGCATGACCAGCGTGTGGCGTTATGTGACCTGTTCTTGCTGGCTTCCTTGTATCGCTGATGCATGATTTTGATGGGTAAACCTTGTGGCTGTTGGTTCTTTGGGCTTGCCTGCCACTACATAATTGATTTGTTACTCTGGCCTCCATTGTTAGCAGCTTACTGTGTAATTTTGCTGGTGTCTCATTAATGTATATTTTATATTTGTAAAAGGTTTTTGAGTGCAGCCTACATTTCGGTGTGTGCTATGGAAGGGCTTATTCATCTTATTAGTTTAAACAGTTCTTCTGGATACATTAAAAAAAAAAACCTTTTAAATTCTGTATTTATTATGGTCATTACCTGTTTTTAATGAAGTACATTTATGAGCTACGTTTTAGATGTCCTTGTGTGCACCAACTATGCACATTTGTTCAAGTGTCAATAAGGTTAATGTACTTCTATTATTTAAGGTAACCTCAAGGGTGTGGTCTTTCTGCCCATGCCGCTGTTCTTCCAGTTTCCTGTTTAAGTATTCTTATTTGAGTTCAGTATCTTCAGGCACATCTTTACATAAATTTAATATGGTCATTTTGGCTATATTGTATTGTCAGTAATTGTTCTTCTGACCTTTAACAATCACGAACAATTATTCTGCACCTGTTCTTGTGACTTATGCATTTATTGTTAATGATATTTTTAAGGGTTTTTTACTTGCCACTTGGTAAAAACCATTGAACACTTTAACCAAGAACTTTTTATTCATTGTGTTTACCGGGTGCTAAAAGGTTGCTTCTTTACCATAAAGCAAGTCTGCACATACGTGTGAGTAGGTTGTCATATCAGAGTGTTAACACTGTAGTAATTGATAATGAATGCAATTATTATTGTTGTTACAGGAATGGACGATATCTAATTGAGGCCCAGCCGTTTCACGTTTACCCGGTATCCTTCTGGTTCCTTATCCTAGGGCATTCCATTACAAAATTTCAAGAACCAACTCTAGGAATATGCTAAAACCCCTCTTGATACTCTCACAAGGTTTGTGAGCACAAGAATAATTAATTGCAGTATGCACAGAACAACAGAATCTACCCTCTGCCACGTGCATAACAGAGGTTTGCAGTGTGTATTTAGACAGCAAGAAATTTTGTATATTTGCAGACAGAAGTAAGAAATGAAAATTTGTACCAAGGCTGGGATTCGAACTAGGTTCTCCTGTTCACTAGGCAGATGTGCTAACCACTTTCGTGACAGCAACCCTTGGATAGGAGGAGACTTTCATTCTGACTTCTCATTGTATGCAAAGACTATTAGAGGCATCAAAATTAGTGTCCAATCACTCATGAGTGAGACAAGAACTGAAACTGAGTGTAGCAAAGCAAAAGCTGAAGTGCGTAACTTAATTCTTGTACCACCACAAATATGAGTGAAGTAGATATTAATGTCAATAGTGTTGCGAAACAGCTTAAATCATTAAAACAGAAGAAAACTTTAGGGCATGATGGAATCTCTTTTAGATTCTATATTGAATTTTCAGTCGATAAACTCCTCTCTTAACTACAATGTACTGTAGACCACTAACAACAAATCATGCCCAGTAGCTGGAAGAAAGCACAGATCAGACCTGTCTACTAGAAGTACAGCAGAAGTGATCAGCAAACTATTATAAAATATTCTTGCATCCATTTGTTGTAGAATCTTAGAACACATTCAAAGTTCAAACAAAATGAGCTACTTTGAACAGAGTGACCTCTTCCATGCCAACCAACATGGATTCCAAAAAAATCAATAACAATTTCAAAGAAAATCAATAACTTGAAACCCAGCTTGCACTCTTCTGAAGTGACATACGGAAATGGCTTTCAGGTAGGATTAAAGCAGTCAGGTAGAGGCGGTATTTCTCGATTTTCAAAAGTCATTTGACTCAGTGTCGTATCTACGCTTATTATCAACAGTACTAATGCATGGGGTATCAAGTGAAATTTGAAACTGTATTGAGGATTTCTCGGTGGGGAGGATACAGCATGTTAATTTGGATGGAGACAACAGAAGTTAAAGTAACTTCAGAGGGCTCCAGGGAAATTGGATGTGGCCCTTGTTGTTCATGCTGTATATTAACGACAATGTGAACAATATTAATAGTAAGCTCAGACTTTTCGCAGTTGATGCAGTCTTCCATATTGGAGTATTTTCTGAAAGAAGCTGTACAAATAATCAGTCAGATCTTGATAATATTTCAGAGTGGTGCAAGGACTGACAACTTGCTTTAAATGTTCAGATGTGCAAACTTGCGCACTTCACAAAATGAAAAAAAAAAAAATAGTATTCTATGGCTATAATATCAATGAGTCACAGCTGGAATTGTTCAATTCGTTCAAATACTTGGATGTAACACTGTTGGGGATATGAAATTGAATGGTCACTTACACTCAGTCATGAGTAAAGCGGAGACAGACTTCGGTATACTGGCAGGATAATGGGGAAAGCAATCCTACAAAGGAAATTGCTTACAAATCTCTTGTGCAGCCCATCCTAGAATACTGCTCAAAAGTATGGGACCCGTACTCAAATAGGACTAAAAGGCAATACTGAATGTGTACAGAGAAGGTCATAATGAATGGTCACAGGTTTGTTTGACCTACAGAAGGGCATCATGGAAATGGAGAAGAAACTGAGCTGGCAGACACTTGGAGATACACAAAATAGTACCCCGAGAAATCCTACATACAAAGTTTCAAAAACCAAGCTTTAAATGATGGATCTAGGAATATACTACAACCCTAACACATTGTTCCTGTAGGGATTGTGAGGACAAGATTTTTATTAACTACAATATGGCCAGAAGCATTTGAACAGTCATCTTCAGACAGTCCATATGTGAATGGAACAGAAAGAAGCCCTCAGGAAAAATTGGCATAAATAATAATGCAAAAAATAAAAAAACTGGCTTTTTTTTTAAATAAAAATTTGAGATTTTCCCCAATTTTGTATAAAAATCTTACAAATTTGAAGGCAGCAGTTTACTAATATTGGTAACTGACATTTTATGTTGAAACTGGATCCTGATTTTTGTTTGAAGGCCAAGGTACACACATAACATTAAAAAGACTGTTTATTTCCAGTTTAAAAACTGATGCCTGGATGCCCCATTAGTTAGTAACAGCTTTATATGCTGACCCTTTTGTAGGAAAATGTTGAATTTTGGAGACGTCTTTAGTTGGTACATTAATTGCACGTTTCCATAGTACACGAGTGTAAATATGAAAACCACCAAATACGGCACTTTCGCTTTTTGATACATGTAAATCAACATTGTGCCTCATTGTTTTGCTTCTTTCAGTCACTAGGGCTACACTACAGATCAGGCTGTCATAAATTTCATTTCACAAAATAGTTAAACTAGTATTCAGCAAACACTATGATGAATGTTCTCAGTGATCTGTTCTGTCACCAGAAACACATTTGCGCAATATGGTGTGTCCTGTGCTGTGATTGTTTGATAAAAGCAAACCAAGCAGGTGCCATACTGATTTGGGCACTTCTTATATGCTGAAGTGTCACATTTTTAAGCTTTCATATTTACATTTAAGTCTTACAAAAATGTGCAGCCTAACTGACACACAGAAGTAAAAATCTCTCCAAAATGCATTGTTTTTGGCATGGTCTGCTGTACAAAATTTTTGGGAAATGATGTTGGCAGATAAAACTGGTACCTCCATTCCAAGTTAAAAAAACAGTTTGAAGACAGATGCTGTATTAGAGGAAAAGGAATTTTTAATAATGAAGCCAGAAAACTTCTGAAAAATGTGGGGCTCAGGACCTCATGTATAGGTGAATAAAACAGTGAAACACATAGGGTTACAAATTAAAACTAAGCTGCCAACTGTTACGGGCACAGATACATTAAAGTCTGCATTCACAGATGGTGGTGATGAGCTCTATTAATGATGACAAGGAAAAGAATGTATGTATACCTGGTATGACACGATTAAGCTGTGTAAATATTCTGAAGAGCTAGAAATCCTTTCAAAATTTAGT
The DNA here is from genome assembly GCF_021461385.2 of Schistocerca piceifrons. Lineage (NCBI taxonomy): Eukaryota > Metazoa > Arthropoda > Insecta > Orthoptera > Acrididae > Schistocerca > Schistocerca piceifrons. The sequence continues at coordinate 300,802,838 of NC_060138.1, forward strand.
GACATAGCAGCTCTTCATGCCAGAGGAAAATTTAGACACTGTCAAAAGTCTTCTGTTGTACTGAATGCAGTTGGGCTTCCAGGTCGAAAGAGACTCAAAGTGGCAGTTTTTTCACTATTAAGCAAGTTCCATTTATCCTGACCAGCCCAGATAACACTTTGTCCAGAATCAAAACAAAAAATGTAACAAGCAAATGCTATTTGACTATCAGGGTGCCACTACACAGTACAACTGCCTTTCTAGTACTTAACATGTATTGGAAAATCCACCCTTATGGCTCATATCCATGTAATAGACCTAGGAGCCAGAGCTGTCCCATACATCCTACCACCACCACCACCACCACCACCACCTACTCCAGTACGGTCATAAGCACCACCTTCCCATCAGAGGCAGGGCTACTTGTGAAACCAGTCAGTGATCTACAAGCTAAGCTAAGCTGCAACCACTGTGCCGTGTTCTGCATGGTAATGACAACCAACAGGCGGGCTGTCCGCACAAATGGTCAATGACAAACTGATGCCAAGAAGCAGCTGGACTACCCAGTCACTGTGCTAGCTGCCCAACACAACATTTTTCATTTTAATGACTGTCTCACAGCCTGTGCCATCTGGATCCTTCCTATCAACACCAGATTTTGTGAACTGCACAGGTGAGAACTTTCCCTGCAGTATAGCCTATACTCCTGTAACCCTCCTGCCCTCAACCTTTGTTAGTCATTGTCCTACACCCACCTATCCCATTCTCCTGTACCCACTCCAGCACTACACAACCCTCTATTCCAGCAATGCACCCATAGTCTTTTTACTTCTCTCCTTATCCACAGCACCCACCCCCACCCAGTTTAACCAATCGACTGCACCTAGCTGCCCTACTCTCTTTCCACCTCCTTAGCCCACCATCTAGACTGCTTCTTCTATCATGCACTACTGCTCGCAGTCTGGCCTTGGCAGCCAGATACTCTGTGTGTGTGTGTGTGTGTGTGTGTGTGTGTGTGTGTGTGTAATTCTGATGAAGGTCTTTTAGGCCGAAAGCTTACTTCTTTTTCAAATAGCACACTGTATTTTTTATTCAATAATCCATTTCCTCTTCTCAAGACCCACTCGGAAATGAATCACAGTGTACCATTCTTGTAAACATGATGTTATTAAAAACAACATGAAACTGACTGACACTCCCCTATTAGCACATAGTGCAGGTATTCTGGCATAGCAGAGAAACTACACACTGGTCATTCAGTCCACCATCTTCAATTGAAGATATATACGAGAACAATGTACACTAACAAAGATATGGTAGAAATGCTACTCATCTATGGATAATGTAATTTAGCAGACGGTAATTGCAATGATGTTTTCTTATTTACAATACAGGTACTTGTAGCACAGTACTGCTCCACTTTTAAACAATATGTTGTGCACAAAAAAAGCAGTCCTTGATTATAACTTGCATCACAATTACTTTTCTTCTACTGTGGTTGAAGGAGGCTTACTGCTACTCAGGCAGCGGAATTTCACAGAGTGATATCCTGATAAGAACCAACATTCTCAGGTTATTGCAATTATTGGCCACCTGTTGCTATTACTGGGCACCCAACTCCACAGAAACGGTTGTGGAATCATTCAAAGTCTACATTCAGTAGTGCGCAAATAACCAGATCAAATTAGTTGGAGACAGCTTTACCCTAACAAGTACAGGCTGGGATATCTACGGATTCATTGCAGGTAGTACAGACAGCCAGCCTTGTGAAGCATTTTTCGAAAACTGTCATGAGCATCTAGTTCGACAACCCACAAGCAATGGATATAATTTTGACCTTGTAACTACAAACAGGCTTGATCTTAGCGTCAATGTTAGTACAGAGACACTATTGTTGTTGTTGTGGTCTTCAGTCCTGAGACTGATTTGATGCAGCTCTCCATGCTACTCTATCCTGTGCAAGCTTCTTCATCTCCCAGTAACTACTGCAACCTACATCTGTCTGAACCTGCTTAGTGTATTCATCTCTTGGTCTCCCTCAATGATTTTTACCCTCCACGCTGCCCTCCAATACTAAATTGGTGATCCCTTGATGCCTCAGAACATATCCTACCAACCGGTCCCTTCTTCTTGTCAAGTTGTGCCACAAGCTCCTCTTCTCCCCAATCCTATTCAATACCTCCTCATTAGTTATGTGATCTACCCATCTAATCTTCAGCATTCTTCTTTAGCACCGCATTTTGAAAGCTTCTATTCTCTTCTTGTCCAAACTATTTATCGTCCATGTTTCACTTCCATACATGACTACACTCCATACAAATACTTTCAGAAATGACTTCCTGACACTTAAATCAATACTGGATGTTAACAAATTTCTCTTCTTCAGAAACGCTTTCCTTGCCATAGCCAGTCTACATTTTATATCCTCTCTAGTTCGACCATCATCAGTTATTTTGCTCCCCAAATAGCAAAACTCCTTTACTACTTTAAGTGTCTCATTTCCTAATCTAATCCCCTCAGCATCACCCGACTTAATTCGACTAAATTCCATTATCCTCGTTTTGCTTTTGTTGATGTTCATCTTATATCCTCCTTTCAAGACGCTATACATTCCGTTCAGCTGCTCTTCCAAGTCCTTTGCTGTCTCTGACAGAATTACATCTCTGACAGAATTACAATGTCATCGGCGAACCTCAAAGTTTTTTTTTCTTCCCCATGGATTTTAATACCTACTCCAAACTTTTCTTTTGTTTCCTTCACTAGACACTATTATGAAAAAGAAAGATGCTACTCACCATATAGCTGAGATGCTGAGTCACAGATAGGCACAACAAAAGATTGTCACAAATACAGCTTTCGGCCAATAAGGCCTTCGTCAAAAATAGACGACAGACATATGCGCGCATGCACACACACGACTGCTGTCCCAGACAACTGTAGCCATACAGGTAGGTAGGTGTGTGTGTGTGTGTGTGTGTGTGTGTGTGTGTGTGTGTGTGTGTGTGCGTTGATTAAGGGTTTATGGGCCAAAAGCTTTATTTGCGACAGCCTTCTTGTTGTGCCTATCTGCGGCTCAGGATCTCCGCTATATGGGTGCAACAACTTGCCTTTTCATAATATTGTTACATTCCATCCTGGATTTTACATTGTTTGATTAGTGATCATGATGTCATTGTAGTGAAATCATTAAAACCACCACAAAGGCTAGGAGAGTATTTTTTGCTAGGAAAAACAGATAAGCAGTTATCTCCCCTATTAGACAATCAGTAGACATCATTTAGTCCCAAAATGATGAGCAAAGTTTAAACTGATCATATATTGTGCTTTGGAGATGTATGTGCTGAATACAGGGATTACAGATGGAAAAGATCTACAGCGGTTCAATAACAAAAGTCATAAAATGTTGTGGAAACAGAGACTGCTGCACTCTCAAGATTTTTTTTTTTTTTTTTTATGTTAATGACAAGAAGCAAAGGTTAGTAGAGATTCGTGCATCTATAAAAGAATCTCTGCATGAAACACACAGTTACCTCTTTCATATCTTAGCAAAAGATCTGGCTGAGAAAATATTGGTCCTATTTAAAATCACTAAGCAAGTCTAAGGCCTCCATCCAATCACTCATTAACCAGCCTCACCTGGCAGTAAAAGATGGCAAAAGGAAAGCTAAAGTATTAAATTTTGGATTTAAGAAATCTTTCAAGCAGGAGGATCATACACGCATACTATCGTTTGACCATCCACAGATTCCCATATCAATGACACAGTAATAGGTATCCCTGGTATAGAGAAATAACCAAAAGAGTTTAAAAGAGATAAGTCGCCAGATCTGGATGGAATCCCAATTCAGTTTTACAGAGTACTCTATGGCCCTTTTACTTAGCTTGCATTTAACGCAAATCTCACGCACAGCACCAAGTCCCAAGTGACTCCAAAAAAGTGCAGATGGATACTATACATAAAAAGAGTAGAAGAACAGACCCACAAAATTATAGACCAATATCCCCCCATGAACCATGGACCTTGCCGTTTGTGGGGAGGCTTGCGTGCCTCAGTGATACAGATAGCCGTACCGTAGGTGCAACCACAACGGAGGGGTATCTGTTGAGAGGCCAGACAAACGTGTGGTTCCTGAAGAGGGGCAGCAGCCTTTTCAGTAGTTGCAAGGGCAACAGTCTGGATGATTGACTGATCTGGCCTTGTAACAATAACCAAAACGGCCTTGCTGTGCTGGTACTGCGAACGGCTGAAAGCAAGGGGAAACTACAGCCGTAATTTTTCCCGAGGGCATGCAGCTTTACTGTATGATTACATGATGATGGCGTCCTCTTGGGTAAAATAGTCCCCCATTCGGATCTCCGGGCGGGGACTACTCAAGAGGATGTCGTTATCAGGAGAAAGAAAACTGGCGTTCTACGGATCGGAGCGTGGAATGTCAGATCCCTTAATCGGGCAGGTAGGTTAGAAAATTTAAAAAGGGAAATAGATAGGTTGAAGTTAGATATAGTGGGAATTAGTGAAGTTCGGTGGCAGAAGGAACAAGACTTCTGGTCAGGTGACTACAGGGTTATAAACACAAAATCAAATAGGGGTAATGCAGGAGTAGGTTTAATAATGAATAGGAAAATAGGAATGCGGGTAAGCTACTACAAACAGCATAGTGAACGCATTATTGTGGCCAAGATAGATACGAAGCCCACGCCTACTACAGTAGTACAAGTTTATATGCCAACTAGCACTGCAGATGACGAAGAAATTGAAGAAATGTATGATGAAATAAAAGAAATTATTCAGATTGTGAAGGGAGACGAAAATTTAATAGTCATGGGTGACTGGAATTTGAGTGTAGGAAATGGGAGAGAAGGAAACATAGTAGGTGAATATGGATTGGGGGACAGAAATGAAAGAGGAAGCCGCCTGGTAGAATTTTGCACAGAGCACAACATAATCATAACTAACACTTGGTTTAAGAATCATGAAAGAAGGTTGTATACATGGAAGAACCCTGGAGATACTAAAAGGTATCAGATAGATTATATAATGGTAAGACAGAGATTTAGGAACCAGGTTTTAAATTGTAAGACATTTCCAGGGGCAGATGTGGACTCTGACCACAATCTATTGGTTATGACCTGTAGATTAAAACTGAAGAAACTGCAAAAAGGTGGGAATTTAAGGAGATGGGACCTGGATAAACTAAAAGAACCAGAGGTTGTACAGAGATTCAGGGAGAGCATAAGGGAGCAATTGACAGGAATGGGGGAAATAAATACAGTAGAAGAAGAATGGGTAGCTTTGAGGGATGAAGTAGTGAAGGCAGCAGAGGATCAAGTAGGTAAAAAGACGAGGGCTAGTAGAAATCCTTGGGTAACAGAAGAAATACTGAATTTAATTGATGAAAGGAGAAAATATAAAAATGCAGTAAGTGAAACAGGCAAAAAGGAATACAAACGTCTCAAAAATGAGATCGACAGGAAGTGCAAAATGGCTAAGCAGGGATGGCTAGAGGACAAATGTAAGGATGTAGAGGCCTATCTCACTAGGGGTAAGATAGATACCGCCTACAGGAAAATTAAAGAGACCTTTGGAGATAAGAGAACGACTTGTATGAATATCAAGAGCTCAGATGGAAACCCAGTTCTAAGCAAAGAAGGGAAAGCAGAAAGATGGAAGGAGTATATAGAGGGTCTATACAAGGGCGATGTACTTGAGGACAATATTATGGAAATGGAAGAGGATGTAGATGAAGATGAAATGGGAGATATGATACTGCGTGAAGAGTTTGACAGAGCACTGAAAGACCTGAGTCGAAAAAGGCCCCCGGAGTAGACAATATTCCATTGGAACTACTGACGGCCGTGGGAGAGCCAGTCCTGACAAAACTCTACCATCTGGTGAGCAAGATGTATGAAACAGGCGAAATACCCTCAGACTTCAAGAAGAATATAATAATTCCAATCCCAAAGAAAGCAGGTGTTGACAGATGTGAAAATTACCGAACTATTAGCTTAATAAGTCACAGCTGCAAAATACTAACACGAATTCTTTACAGACGAATGGAAAAACTAGTAGAAGCCAACCTCGGGGAAGATCAGTTTGGATTCCGTAGAAACACTGGAACACGTGAGGCAATACTGACCTTACGACTTATATTAGAAGAAAGATTAAGGAAAGGCAAACCTACGTTTCTAGCATTTGTAGACTTAGAGAAAGCTTTTGACAATGTTGACTGGAATACTCTCTTTCAAATTCTAAAGGTGGCAGGGGTAAAATACAGGGAGCGAAAGGCTATTTACAATTTGTACAGAAACCAGATGGCAGTTATAAGAGTCGAGGGACATGAAAGGGAAGCAGTGGTTGGGAAGGGAGTAAGACAGGGTTGTAGCCTCTCCCCGATGTTGTTCAATCTGTATATTGAGCAAGCAGTAAAGGAAACAAAAGAAAAATTCGGAGTAGGTATTAAAATTCATGGAGAAGAAATAAAAACTTTGAGGTTCGCCGATGACATTGTAATTCTGTCAGAGACAGCAAAGGACTTAGAAGAGCAATTGAATGGAATGGACAGTGTCTTGAAAGGAGGATATAAGATGAACATCAACAAAAGCAAAACAAGGATAATGAAATGTAGTCTAATTAAGTCGGGTGATGCTGAGGGGATTAGATTAGGAAATGAGACACTTAAAGTAGTAAAGGAGTTTTGCTATTTGGGGAGCAAAATAACTGATGATGGTCGAACTAGAGAGGATATAAAATGTAGACTGGCTATGGCAAGGAAAGCGTTTCTGAAGAAGAGAAATTTGTTAACATCCAGTATTGATTTAAGTGTCAGGAAGTCATTTCTGAAAGTATTTGTATGGAGTGTAGCCATGTATGGAAGTGAAACATGGACGATAAATAGTTTGGACAAGAAGAGAATAGAAGCTTTCAAAATGTGGTGCTAAAGAAGAATGCTGAAGATTAGATGGGTAGATCACATAACTAATGAGGAAGTATTGAATAGGATTGGGGAGAAGAGAAGTTTGTGGCACAACTTGACCAGAAGAAGGGATCGGTTGGTAGGACATGTACTGAGGCATCAAGGGATCACCAATTTAGTATTGGAGGGCAACGTGGAGGGTAAAAATCGTAGAGGGAGACCAAGAGATGAATACACTAAGCAGATTCAGAAGGATGTAGGTTGCAGTAGGTACTGGGAGATGAAAAAGCTTGCACAGGATAGAGTAGCATGGAGAGCTGCATCAAACCAGTCTCAGGACTGAAGACCACAACAACAACAACAACAACAACAACATCCTTAACAATTGTTTGCTGCAGAATTCTTGAACACATTCTCAATTAGAATATAATAAACTTCCTTGAGGCAGAAAAGCTTCTATCCATATATCACCACAGATTTAGAAAGCATCAATCATGTGAAACTTAGCTTGCCCTTTTCTCAGACAGTATCCCAAAAACCATGGATGAAGAGCAGCATGCAGATTCCATATTCATAGATTTTTGGAATGCATTTGACATGGTGCCCACCGTAAATTGTTAATGAAGGTCCAAGCATACAGATTAGATTAGCAGATACGTGAGTGACTTGAACACTTTTGAAGTAACAGTCTTTGATGGCAAGTGTTCATTGGAGACAAGGGTACCATCAGCAGTACTCCAGGGCAGTGAGAAGGACTGCCCTTATTCTCTATATACATAAATGATATGTTGGACAAGGTGAAAAGCAATCTGCAACTGTTTGCTGATGACGCTATGGGGGGTGTTCAAAAAGTCCGTGCAAAAATAAAAACTATTTACATGTTTGGGATAAACCTTTTTTATTTTTCAACATAGTCTTCTTTTAGACTTATAAACTTTGTCCAACGCTGTTCTAATTTGTTGACCCCTTCTGAATAATAGTAATTGTCCAAGTCTGTAAAATAGCTATTAGTTGCTGCAATCACACCCTCATTTGTACAAAATCTTTGTCCCACCAGCCATTTCTTCAGATTGGAGAAGAAATAGTAGTCCAAGGGAGCCGAGACTGGAGAATAGGGAGGGATGTGAAACGAGTTTGAATCCTATTTCCATTAATTTTGCAACCACAACTGCTGAGTTATGTACTGGTGCACTGTCGTGATGGAAAAGGACTTTTTTGCGGTATAATCGCCGGTGTTTTTCTTGCAGCTCAGTTTTCAAATGGTCCAATAACGACGAATAATATTCACCTGTAACAGTTTTACCCTTTTCCAGATAGTCAATGAGGATTACCCCTTGCAAGTCCCAAAAGACAGTCGTCATAACCTTTCCAGCTGAATGAATGGTCTTTGCTTTTTTTGGTGCAGATTCTCCCTTGGTAACCCATCGTTTAGATTGTTGTTTGGTCTCAGGAGTATAGTAATGTATCCATGTTTCATCCACAGTTTCAAATCGACACTTAAAGACCTGCAGATTCTTCCTGAACAGCTGCAAACCTTCCTTGCAACACTTCACATGATTCCGTTTTTGGTCAAGCATGAGCAATCGCGGAACCCATCTTGTGGATAGCTTTCCCATGTCCAAATGTTTATGCAAAATATTATGTACCCATTCATTCAAGATGCCCACAGCACAAGCAATCTCACGCACCTTAACTCTTCTGTCATCCATCACCATATCATGATTTTATCAATGATTTCTGGACTCGTAACCTCCACAGGGTGTCCAGAACATTCAGCATCACTTGTGCCCATATGGCCACTCCGAAAATTTTGAAACCACTTATAAACCGTTCTAATCAAAGGTGCAGAGTCACTGTAATGTTTATCAGGTTTCTATTTAGTCCCCTGAGGTGTTTTGCCTTTCATAAAGAAATGTTTAGTCACGAAACAAAATTCTTTTTTGTCCATCTTTTGACGATCACACGACTTCCTTGATTCACACCAAACACAAAGAAATAGACCAATATCGCTGAAACTCTGTGTGCGTTCTTTCCAAAGATGCTACTAACTAAACATGACCTTGATACGTACCAGTGGTGCCATCTCTCGGACTTTGCACGGACTTTTCCAACACCTCTCATATGATTTACAAGTGACTGTAGAAGAGTATAAGACAACTTGCACAAAATTCTTGCTGGTGGGATGAACAACTAATAACTCTAAATGTAAGAAAAATGTAGGTTAGTGCATATGAGTAGGAAAAACAAACCTGTAATGTTTGAATACAGCATGAGTAATGCATTGCTCGAAACAGTCAATTCATTTAAATATCTGGGCATAACATTGCAAAGTGATACGAAATGGAATGAGCATGGAAGGACTGTAGTAGGGAAGGCAAAAGGCTGACTTCAGTGTATTGGGAGAATTTTAGGAAAGTGTATCTCATCTATAAAGAAGATCATGTACAACACACTAATGCGACCCATTCTTGAGTACTGCTCGAGAGTTTGCCATGCAGGCGAGTCTGATTAACACTCAAGTATTACAGACTTGCTTCATGAACTGAAATGGGAATCCCTGGAAGGAAGAACCTTCTTGCAGAACACTATTTAAAAAAAAGTGGGGGGGGGGGGGGGGGGGGGAGAGAGAGAGAGAGAGAGAGAGAGAGAGAGAGAGAGAGAACCAGGATTGAAAGCTGACTGCAGAGTGATTCTACTGCCGCCAAAAAATTCTGCATACGGACCATGAAGGCAAGAGAAATTAGGGTTTGTACAAAGACGTGTAAACAGTCATTTCTCACTCACTCTAATTGCGGGTGAAACAAGAAAAGAAATGTCTAACAGTATCCTCCAACACGCACCATACAGTGGGTTGTGAAGTGTATGTGTGTGTGTATGTATATGTAGACTGTTTGGGTAACTTACAGTGTCCATAGAAAAATATTTCTACCTTCTGTTCATTGGTGTACATTGTACTCACACAAAACTTCAACTGAAGATAGCTGACTAAATGACCACCACACATTTTCATTGTGTTTCTGTTTGTTGACCGTCAACTCCAACCAACTGACAAGATGTTATATTTACATGAATGGCACACTGTGATACATTTTTGACAAGTCTTGAAAAGTAAGTGTGTGTGTGTGTGTGTGTGTGTGTGTGTGTGTGTGTGTGTGTGTGTGTGTGTGTGTGCATCTCTGCTATATGGTGAGTACCAACTTTCCTTCTCTGGTACTGTTACATTCCATCCTGGATTTTCCACAATTAAAAGATATTGACACACAAGCTTTTGGCTACAGTCTTCGTTAGAAAAAGAGAAACGCACACCATTCATTCACATAAGCAAGCACACCTCACGCATACATAACTACCAACACCGGCAGCCCGAGCCAGAATGCAACTATCACATGGGATGGATGTAGCAATCTGGAAGGGGCAGGGAAGGGGATGGGACAGCAGGAAAATAGAGTGGAAAAGGAGAGTACTAGGGAAAGATGGGCATATGCAATGGTAGAAGGCCAGCCCCTGCCGATTTACCCGTCCATCTTTTGTCGCTCCTCTCCTTTAACACAGACTTCAGGGGACTCAAGCAGACTGGACATTATTGTCCAGAGAAATATCACATGTGCTCTGACTCACTAAGTGCCCATAAATTCATTCACAACAAACAAAATGGCCAGAACATCCAGGACTAACTTCCCTGCTACCAAAGCCTGGAGATGGAGGTGACATTCTTCTCTATTCCAGAGCACATGGGAATTCAGGGAAATAAATTAGCAAATGTGCAACCAAGGAAGCATGCAGCTCAAACAAAGTGACTTAAATATCCCATTCACCTCTACATTTACATACCTGTACTTCTACACCCATGCTTTGCAAACCACTGTGAAATGCACAGCATCAGATACTTAAATTGTACTGGTTGTTAAAAGAGACAGGGGAAGAAAAATATATTTTTTTGGCCAATTTTGGTGCTATTTTTGCCAATTTTGGTGTTTTTTTAACATCTCATTCAGTTCCATTATTTTATTTAGAAACTACAAATCTGATAAAACTAACGAATTAAAGAACAAATAACTCTGTGTCCAAAAAACACTCATAGTGTTGTCACAATTTCAAATTTCTACTTGGAGACAATATGCTGTCAACACTTCACTACTGTGTGCCCCATTTATTTACTATATTTACTGCCGAGCACTTACAGCAGAATAAGTTTAGATATTAAACAGGGCTAATAACAATTTTATGGAGAAGTTACTACAATTTAATTCTACTTCTTTCAGAAATATTTTTAAAAACTATAGTTCATATGGTTTACTTCAAATCGCTGTGAAATGAGTGTTTCAGTAACCAGTCATAATTCTTAAACTTGAAAATATTATAACAATGATGTACGAAAAGATAGATCTCTACTTATGGTAAAGATGACACATTAAGTTGCAGACAGGCACAATTGAAAGACGCTTACACAAGCTTTTGACCACAGCCTTCATCAGAAGAAGAGAAATGCACACCATTCACTCACATAAGCATGCACGCCTCACGCACACATGACTGCCAACACCAGCCACTCAGCCAGAACATAACTATCATGTGGGATGGAAGCAGCAATCTGAAGGGGGCAGGGAAGGGGGAGCAAGGAGTGCTGTCTGCTGGCAACAGGCAGGGTTTCAGGAGGTTGCTAGGCAGGGAAGTAGGAAAATGGAGCAAAAAAGGAGAGGAGTGGGGGAAAAATGTACGAGTGCATTGCCAGAGGGTGGCCCTGTGCTCTGGTATCAAGCAAAACAACACCTCCATCCCCAACCTTTGTAGGCAGGGAAGAGAGTGAAGGTAAGCCAGGAAAGACATGTGATTCAGATTTCACGTTAAACTGTAGGTCCCCTTTCCTAGGTAAGATTACTGGGCAGGATAAGGAAGCACAATGCACCGAAGTGGTGTCCAATTAAAACAACTTGCAAACAGGCAGTGGAGTCCCTCCTGAAGGACTCCCAGCCAATCATGTCATGCAAATTTGTTTTACGGCCTCATTCCTGGCAGACCATTTGTGTAAACTGCTTCCATGGGACAATGAACAATGGTTTGATATGCTGGTTATTTTGGAACAGTGAAAAACTTTTACACCTAACACAACACGAGATGATGCGGTGGCGACATTGATGATACACACGACAACGAGGCATAGTGCTTCAATGCTGTTGCAGATAGAGCTCACAGCAGAATGGTTCCACTGGTGTGCACTGCCCACTTATATACATATTCTGTGACCTTGGTTACGTAACCCCAGTGGTCAGCATTGGTAGTCCTGAGATATGTGGTTATTCCCAATCGGTGAAGTGTGCAACCATAATGTAAGCAAGATGATACACAAGCTTTATGAAACCAGAGAAAATGTGCCCTTTCTATCCCCCACAACATGCGACTGATGGAATTTAAGATGTCCAATGCCTTGATGGAACTTGCCCTCAGATCCCTTAGGTGTGGCACCCACAATAAGCTTTGAAACAAATGTGGCCCACAAACCTCACCAAGTTTTTAAAACATAAACTAACATACACTACTTGCAGGTTAATTAAATATTCAGTATATGGTTAAAATCACACACACACACACACACACACACACACACACACACACACACACACACACACTATTAATAGCTAAGTTTCTTCTTCACATGCTGTGTGTTATTTACTATGAATTCTTTACTCCAATCAGTCTGATATCCTGAAAAGTCATATATTGTTCATTAGGCAATAGCACACAACTGCACCAAATGCATTCTGAAAGTCAAGGAACACTGCATCAACTTGGGCACCAGTACCTACTGCCTTCTGGGTTTCATGACTGAACAGAGCAAGCTGTCTTTCACAGCACTGTTGTTTGCTGTGTGCTACAGTTCAGTGAACCTTCCTGAAAATGGGAATGACCTGCACACTCTTTAAATCACTGTGAATGTTTTGCTTCTCCAGCCATCTAAGGTAGACTGCTGCCAGAAGAAATGCATATTTTCATACACTTTACAAAAAATTTACAGGTATTCCATCAGGTCCAGAAACATTTCCTCTCTCAAGTGATTTTATTTGATTTTCCATCCTGCACACACTTATTTCATCTCGTTTTGGTTTTCATGTGACAATCAAAAGACAGAACTGCAGTATGATCTTTCTCAGTGAAACTGCTTTTGCCTTCTCTGTGTCATCCTCCATTTCGATGCCATTACAATCACTGAGTCCTGGACAGGTGACTTTGTTCCCTTTACTGATTTACTGTAACTGAGACACCTGTTGGTAGAGAGAATTGAAGAATCCCATTTCGAGTCACTGAAGCAAATAATGTTGCAGAAGTAGGTGGTTTCATGAGCCACAATTTTTTTAGCTTCCAAGTAAGGTCTTTTTTCATTTCTTACCTCTTCCATATTCATTTCATCCGAGAATACCTGACCACCACAGCTCCAAACAGCATTTTTGCCTTCGCAATTAACACACAATAAACAAGCCAAACAACAGTTGCCACCTTCATGTGCAGCTTGACCAATTGTTTCCGCAAGTTACCCATTAATTCCAGGCAATGATGGTGCATCCACAGCACTGACACTTAAAACAGTGCACTGAGTTTGCGACATAAGGCTTAACTTTCAGGTGGATGGTTCCATCCGACGTATGGTCAGGTGAAGTTGCTTAAGGTCAGAATAAATGACCTTGCTTCTCTACCTCATCATTTATTCGTTTTATGGTATTTTGACATGTCACACCAACTTCTCCTCACTCTTCTTTGACACCTATATGCATTAGATTTCTTCATTATAAGATGCCCTTACTAGAATTTAATTGTGTAATTCCTTCGCAACTCAGTATTCACTCAACTCATTTGCTTCTGTATTTGACACTCTGTAGATCATAATCACTAACAGTGCTGTGTATCTTCAGCTCTCAAGGAAGGTCGTTAACAGGTTGAAATGAGAAGAACTATGATCACCACCCATGCACAAGCATTGTGGGGAACTATCATCATTCATGATCTCATTGAAGGCAATGAACTTTCAATGCTTTCTTAAAGTGTTTCTCAGGTCGGTTTAAATTATGGGAGCTGTTAAACTATCACAGTGTGTGCTCTCTGTGGATACTTCAACTTTTGACTGGCGAACAAAAACTACTGGAAGTTAATGAATGGCATTCGGTGATGTTTGCTGATGAAGCAGACACATTTTTTTATTGGATTGTCACTTGTCATGAAACTTTGTTACTCTGCTATACAACTAAGTAGCAACAGACAGTGAGGACTGTAAAATGGGGAATGAAGCAACATCACAACACTAGTGACAGGCAAGACTACTGTTAGATGGCAAGGTATTTAGTGACTCCTTTTCTTCAATGGTATGGCTTTTTGAGTATTGATTTTTTGCATTAGTGTAGTGCCATTGATGGAACATATAACTTTGTTTCAATGAGGTTACACTTGCTTGGGAGGGGGGAGAGAGGGGGGGGGGGAGGGAGAGAGAGAGAAGGAGGAGGGAGGGGGGGGGGAAGAAATGAGATGAAATCCACCATAAAGTATAGATCTATAGCTCTATTACTTCCATATCTCTGGAGCAACGAAGTAGAACTAGGAAGCAAAGAATTTGTGTGTGAATTAACTGTGGAAGAGCTAGCTGTTGAAATAATCTCACTCTTTTCACAATAAAGGCATCAAGAAGTGCGGTGCATGTGCATTTCCGAGACAGAATAGTTTGTAAGGAAGTGATGTATACCTATGCTGTAAAAGCACATTAAGAAATTAACAGCAAAAGCTTTGTTTATATGTGATCAATGGTTAAACATGCATGTGCTTAAAAATGATACCTTATGATAGAGTTTCAATTGACATAATTTGCTGGAAGCTGTAATGTTGTTTTTCCTAATTTTTACATTGATCTTAACACAACAAGTCATATTCAGGAACAATGGAATGAAAATAAATAAAATTACCTTAATCAACCCAAGGTAGGCTAGGAGTGAGTTGTTTACAATAGAAATATTTTCCACTGTATTTGCCCAATCAAATAATTCTTTGTACAATGTATTGCAACATGACAGTACTGAACTGTCTGCAGTTTCAGAATTGCTTGTGCTTAGTGATGAGACTGCCATCAAAAGGGGCATGAACTTCTCCAAAAACTTTTCTTTTGGGTGCCGCTGAAACAAATTTGGTAATTCAACATAAAGACCAGAGAAATGAAGCGACTCAAATGCCAGGTGGAATGTACAGTGTGAGTCAGAAAGGACTTTACAACTTTGGAATGATACAGAAATTTATTAAGATAACATACAGAATTGGTAAGTGTGTCATTTTGTAGCAAACAATGTAATGTTTCACATGAAAGTGTCAAGTGACATTTTGGTTCAAAGTGACTACCGTTTGCTATGCAGCAAACATCCCACTGGTAATCACTTTCTTCCCACACTCATTACAGCAAATCAGGCTTAATTGTGCAACGGCAGCGTAGATTCCATTTTTCATGTTGACTAAATTGTTGGTAGGGGAAGAACATACGCACGATCACTAATAAAACCCCAGAGAAAGAAATCTATTGATGTCAAGTCTGGAATGTGAAATGGTCATGGCAATTGGCCTTTCACGGTCAAGCCACTGACCTGGGAAGTGATTATTGAGAAAACCACAAACTTTCATGAGGAAGTTATGGGATGCATTGTCTAGCTGATAGTAAACTGTCCAATCTCTGTCACCTTCCTTGATCTGCAGGATTCAAAAGTTTTCAAGCATATCCAGATATACAATACCAGTGACAGTTTTCTCCATGAAGAAGAAAGGGTCATACACTTAATTTGCTAAGGGCACCAAACACATTAACTTTGGGGCTGTCACGAATGTGTTCCAGGGTTACATGTGGATTTTCCCTGCCTCGTATTCTGCAGTTGTGGGTGTTCACCGTGCCACTGACACGAAATGTTGACTCATCACTGAAGACTGTTGTGTTCAGGAATGTCTCTTGTCCTCCATCTCACGCAACATTTCTGCACAGAATTCCCCAAGAGCATTCTTATCTGCATCACCGAGTAATCTTACCTACATCTCTATGGTTTTAAGTCCACACTACTCACCACAAAGCATTTTATGGAATGTTGGTCTCATGACACACACACACACACACACACACACACACACACAGTGCATTGATTTTTGCAGACTTCGGGCAAAGCTCTCCCTAACCCATTTGACATAATCATCAGTGCTTGGGCGACCTGACGATTTATGAAGTCACCCTGAACACCCATCTCAATGAAGTTCTTGTGCCTGGAGCAAATTGTAGGCCTGCTTGGATGTTCTTTGGAGTATTCAGTACAAAATTTATGCCGAACAGTTGCAGAATTTGTTTAATGAAACAAAAACACACAGCTAGCACGCTCCGCAACAATGAAACTAGAAATTTTAACTGTGCACTATGCTGGCATTCCTGGTGGCAGAATGGGCACTGACGCACGACATGAATCAAACATGAGTATGTATCCTACAAGATGACATCTACTGATTCTGTAAGTTGTCAGAATAAATTTCTATATCATTCCAAAGTTGTGAAGTCTTTTTTGGCTCACCCTATATAATTAAATAAATACATGTGTGAAATACAGGCTGTGATCATTTTTGTGGAGGGAAGTAATATTTTGTTCCGTAAAACTATTTTTTTAAATATGGTCATTACTGCACATAAGCATAACACTAACATAATTAAATAATATTTTCATACTTGAGTTTGTTTCATTTTTCTACATAGTTGATAGTGAAATCACTGGTGGTACACTTTTTCTTTTATCAAAGTTAGAAAGAGATCACAGAGGCAACTCTAATAACTAAGTAAACCTATTAACCACCATACCTCGATTTGAAACTTTCGGAGTCTAGCTGATCTGAGAGATTACGGGATTGATGATAGGTATCTACAGAGTTATGCACAGGCTAATGAAGAATTTGGAAATTACACCTCTGTTAAATAATGCCAAAAATTCAAAGACCTTATTCATATCTACACTGAAAGTTACAAGATTTTTTTAATAGATTAAATGCTCCAAATATGTGTCTTTCACCAACAGACATTCTCTGGCACAGCTTAGCTTATGGTTTGTATCGAAGAGGTATACAATGTTATCAGAAAATCCCACTCTACCTTTGCTTCAGCAATAATTATTTCTGCATGTCCACTTCCTATGCTCGCAAAATTTTCTGCCGTGGGTGAATTCAAAAATGTTTTTAGGTTCACCTGCAAAACAGTAGTGTTTTCATAATATAAGAACAGTAAATCTGTGTGTGAGGGAGGGGAAGAAAGGGAGAGGGAGAGATGGGGAGGGCGGGGGCGGTTGTAGAGATGCAAGTTGGGGTGGGGGGGTGGGGGGGGGGGGGAGAGAGAGAGAGGCAGAGTGGTGGGGGGGGAGACAGAAGCGAGGTGGAGCAGGGTGGGGGGAAGTCAGAGGCGACACGGAGCGGGGTGGGGGGAAGACAGAGGAGAGCGGAGAGGTGGGAGGGATGGGGGGCCGAGCAATAGAGGGGGGCATGGAGGAGGGGAAGGCAGCAGGTGGTGGGGGGATATGTGGTGGTGGAGGGGGAGGCAGAGGGTGTTGGGGGAGGGGGACGGCGAGGTGGAAGGATGTATGAGAGAGGGAGGGTGTATGAGAGGGGGAGGGGGAGAGAGAAATGGATGGGGATAGGATGGAGGGGGTTGGTAGGGAGAGGGGGAGGGAGGGAGGGAGGGAGGGAGAGAGGGAGGGAGGGGGGGAGAGAGAGAGAGAGAGAGAGAGAGAGAGAGAGAGAGAGAGAAGGGGCAAGTAAACAAATTTTCATCACATTAGTATTTCATGTTGCTCAGGACTTTTTGGCAGTGAAAGTTACACTAAAAACTAGTGCATCTCTGTTCATCAGAATGTTTCATGTTAGAATTAAATTAATGAAGTTAGATTTAAAAATGTCAAACTTGGATAATTAGCTGTCCCACATGTTAATTGAGATCATAACATGTCTGCATAAGTAGGTTCCTCAGTTTTTGTAGATAATGTAAAGCTTTGCAATTTAAACTGATCAAAAAATTGTAAGAGTAATAAGACTGAACATGCATACATACTGTTACATTTCTACAGACAATTACCTGCACATCATCTTTAACTTGAGTAACTGATTTATTATCTGTTATTTGGATATGTACAACTTCCTCTAGTCCTTCTGTTACACTATTTTCTTCTTCACTTTCACTCTCACTTTCACTGTCTTCTTTATCTTCGTCTTCATCATCTTCCTCCTCTTCATCTTCATCTTCACTGCAAAGAACATTGGAAGAACATACACAATATTTATTGAAACCGTTTAGATATTAGCAGGAAAAATTCGCATATCTGTTGGAAGATGGTCCACATGAAACAAGATATCAGCATTGAAAAGCAGCTATGAACTGCAAGCAACTATATCAGTACTCTTAAAGAGTATTTTGTGTGTGTGTGTGTGTGTGTGTGTGTGTGTGTGTGTGTGTATAAAGAAAGAGGAATTTACAAATGAATCAATCCAAAAATTAATCAATTTACTGCTCACCAAATTTAGTTAAACTTACACATAAAACAAGTGACAAGGAACTGAAAGAAGAGATACACTGGGAAATTTAAGGATATAAGACAAGATAAGAAAAGAAGTTGGGGGATGCATTAGATAAATAACAAAATTGATGATAAGTGTAAAGAAGAAGTAATTACTGTCTGAGGAAAAAAACTTAAGGTATGTGGCTCAGAGAATGAACTGGCGAAAGCCAATTTGGCAGAGCTTGACTTTCATTTATTGCCTTAAGTTGTAAAAACAAGGTGCCAAACATATTGAGCTATGCTGCTAAATAACTTCAATTTTAAAAAGATTATTTTTCCTGTCCCCCCCCCCCCTCTGACACAATCCCTGCCTTTTGAGTAATACTTGAGAGATGGGCTCCTTATGTATGATACTTTTAAGTGGCAGATGGACAGAATCGAAATTATTTACTAATGGCGCTCTGATTAAGCCTGCAGCACCAGTGTGTGGAGTGGAAAGCAGAGAACACAGAAAGAACCAATTTCCCACGCTTTAGGTTAAGATGAGGAAAGTAAGAATGGGTAATTGCACAGCTTATTATGCACACACATTAATACAGCAACTTCTAGTAAGTGTATGGTGAGGTGGAGAAACCAGAAGTGTTATGTGTCACCTACAAAGATGGCTACTCTTCAGCACATTGACAGCATCTTTCTTGTCTCTTGTAAATGAAAGCACATGGGTTGGGCAAGTGGTTTCAACTCTTCCACATGTATGAATCTCTTTGGCACGTGAGCGGCTTTATGCAAGAGAACAGGTCGGTGGCAGGGTCTAGCTGAGGTTTATCAGATCTCTATGGTTGGAGACAGTACAAAAAGACTCAGGTATCATGCTAGGGAGGTAGACATAAAGAAATGAGCTTCTGTGTTGGTACCTTAGTCTGATTTTATCACTTCTTCCCAAGTTTACATCAACATGTCGAAGAGTGCAGACATTGGGGTCATAATTTTCAATGAGCGCAGAAAATAGATGAGGCTTACTAGATATTCAAATTACTATAACAAATAGCCTGCCTAGCCTATCACATTGACTCAAATCATAAAAAGGAGCCAGTTTCTTACTGCTGAAATTGAGCTCTCAGGATCTGTTACACATCACACTGCAAGTGTGAATCAGACCTGGGTACAAGTATGCGATGATAGACTAACTAACCACAGTCCAGAGGTATGTACAGGCAAGAATGCAAGTCATCGTTCATGTACAAGCTTAATTCAATAGATTTTTTCACTCACGTAATTTTCTGCTGTTGGCTGACAGACACCTGAGGTTTGTCTGCTGGCAGCAACACTAACTATTGAATTCTGTTCACTCGCCCACTTGTTAACTGGTGGCCTTTTTATACTACGTTGGGGCTGTTTGCTTATAGATGGTACATGACCGTGTCACATTTTTACCCTCAACATACAATCAGCCAGCCTGAAATCAGTGGTTTCTTAATGCTTGCAACCTCATTTTGGTCTGGCAAATGCATCAAGTGCTGTACGTCTCCACCTAGGTTTCCAGGCTCTACATGTTAAAATTCTTACTAAGATGACTTATTTTGTTGGCTGTCCCTTCATTATTTGGTCATTAGAATGTTCACAAATCTATTTTAGGTGTTTTGTTCATCACAGTACCAAAAAAAGGTGGTTTTGGACCAGATTAATTTTCTTGGCTACAGATACAAAATTAGTTTAGTTATATGCATGTCCTGTTATTTTTCTTTGATAAATGCCATGTTGTGTAGACTCAATGCTGCTGCTATTTTTTCCAAAAAATTTTACTCCGCTCTGGTGATGTACAAGAGCTTCTACTTACGCACAACTTGTCTTCACTGTCCAAATGTAGTCTGTCTCTCACATGCTATGGTTTTAGGTGTTCATAGTGAAGAGCACATTTGTTTAAGGATTTTGACAAACAACATTGAGAAGGTAACTGTAATGCATTTCAGTAAAATCAATGAATCAAACTCAAGCTAACTACTGACCCACTTCCTCATACATGTAACACAACTTACCCTTTCTGCTTATCCTTAACTCTTCATTGTCTATGTGCACAAATGCATTTAAGAGTCTCATCAATTTCCCTGGCTACTGAAAACTTACCCAGCACCTTTGCACTCAACAGCTGTTTAATTTGTCAATGTCTATGTGCACTGCTACATTTGAGAGTCTCATAAAGTTCCCTGGCTACCAAAAACTTGCCCAGCATCTTTGCACTTAACAACTGTCTAATTTGATGTAAGACGCTCTCTCCAATAAACGTGTCCCATTATTAGACGCTTTGCCAACCTCTAAACAATGCTTTTGCTCTTTATTATAGAAGTATTCTACAAGCACTATGTGTGATGCTATTGTTAAGAATGTTTCTTGACTGATGATCTCGGTGGATTAGCTACCTATTAGCTGAACGGAAACTGCCGCACTCCCATTATCAGCTTGCAATTTAAAAGTTAACTCAGGCTGAGTCCTGTATCCCTGAGCAAGGCAAATATAAATCAGGTGCCGCAAGAGTCCTAGCTTTCTTTTTTTACCTGTCACATACCACTTCTGCACGAAGCTCACCTCCAGGATTGAGGTTTATGCCATCCTCACAATCCAGGAGGTTAAGCTACGATCCTCATTCCTTGTGTCAAACAACTTACAACTGTGGCACTCAATGATGGCCACTGGAGCACCACAGAGCTTACAGTACTAAGTGACTGACCAGAGCCCAGCTTAGGAAGGCTTTTCTGAGTCAACAGCCTTCTGTCTAGTTTAATGCAACTCACCACGAATGTCTTTCGTACCTACCTCTTCATCTCAGAGTAGCACTTGGAGCCTTCATCCTTATCTGGTGCCCCAAATGTACACCTGATCAACACAGTCCAAGTTTCATGAAAAACCTACTATTTGGGATGATGACAGCTATGAGCAAGGTGATTAATACCCCTTATCACTGTCCAAAATGTGTGTTGTGTGGTGGGGAATGAGTGGTTGGAGGTAACTAGTTACAAGCAGCAATCCCTGAAGCCCTCGGCCTCACTAGTAAACGAACATTGTGCCCCATTGTTACAAGTAAATAGAAATTAACAGTTTATAAATTAATTTGCTCCGCATAATCTCTATATATAGAAGGCAATGTCTTGACTGACTCTCACTCTGACTCATCACCACCCTGCCTAAACTGCTAAGGATAGAAACCTGTTACACAACAGACATCATTTGACAAGGGATTGTTCGAAATTCTGGTATGAAGGGGATAAAATAGGGGATGAAAGACTTTTTGAAAATACGTTGCTATTAAGGCAATTCTGAAGAAAGAAGTATGAAAATTGGTATTTTATTTCCCTGCTAAATATAAAGAATGTGTTAGGGGATGAAAGTTCCTATGGAAGTATCGCCACTAGAATGCAAAACACATGATTAACAAAAACATTTGACTGCCGCTACCAGAATCACTTTTTGGTCAGAAGTGCATTTGGGAAATATCATGCTTATATGGCCTTAATTAGCAAGGAAAGTTTAGAAGGTATTGCAATTTGTGAACAACATAAAAAAGTTGATTACAGAAAAGGAAAAAAAAGTCTGCGCAGATCATACAAGCAAAGCAGCAGGTGCTAAGCTACTTATAATGTGTAGTACAACTGATTCATGGAACAAACAAATAACTTATTAAGTAGATCTTCACATTTACCTTTTATAGGCAACATATGTGGACTTGAACCAAAGTTTTTTCACTGGTTTGCATACAGGGTATTACATGATGATGGAAACACTCTTAAATGACTGTACCATTAATTAAAGTCTTGTTTTATGTTCATCCTCATCCTTGTCTGCTGCCACTTCTGACCAGTTGCACGGTAGAGTAGAGTTTAATGGAATTAATAAAGAACTATGATGTGCACATGCAGGCTGAAGTACAAAATGAAAATCTGTACCATGGCTGGGATTCAAAACCAGGTCTCATGCTCACTGGGCAGATGCACTAACCACTACGCCACCCTGGCAGAATGACTTTGCACAACTGCACTGACTACCCAAGCACACATCCCCCCCCCCCCCCCCCCCGCCGCCCTCCCTCAATCCACATTCCCATTCACACTTAATCCCGTAACCCCATCTAGTACTCCCCTAAACTCTTAACACCACTGCAGAGGCTCTGCAAATGTATTGGAATAGTAGCTCAACACAGAATAAAAGCAGAGATCCCACTCGAAATCCAGGCATCGGTACCAGGGTGGCATTGTGGTTATTGCATCTGCCTAGTCAGCAGGAGACCAGGTTCAAATCCTGGGCTTAGAACAAATTTTCGTTCATCGCCTCAATCTCCGTATATAAATCACACACATTTGAGACTTTAAAATGTTTCTAGAGTCATACAGTGTCATTTGTTTGATAAAGAAATGGTTTATATCCAGCAGTGGTTTGTCTGCATCTTCTCCACATGCCATACTTGTCTCCCAAGCCATCTACGAATCCTACGACATCCATGGAAGAGTTGAGCACATTCTGACAAGCAAGAACTGTTTTGTGTTTGACTTTTGTTCCTGTGCAGCCACTCCTATCCACTCGACTTTGGCATCCAATGTGGGGCATCTCACTCCTACACCAATTATGTTGTCAGAAGTGGGATGTTTTGGAGACCAATGGATCAACAATGATGAAGAATGTATGCATCATTCTGATGGCAGATGACTGCAAGTGATGATTCAACTAGAACAGCAACAATTGAGAGTAGCAGCACAAACTTTTCACTTGTGTCATCAGTTCAGTGGTATCTTTGTACCCTCGAAGTCTTGCTCAATATGTCAGGTGTAGGTACAGTTGCAGCATTTGGCTCGAGGGCCAAACCACTAACACTAGTAACTTGTACGCAGTGTAACTTGCATTCAGGCCCTTGTACCAAGTCACACAGTGTGATCTGTTAGGTTTAGCATCAAAAAGATCACTATGCAAAGCCAGAGCTAGGAGTGCACCTGACTTAAGATGTGGGATTTTGTGGGTGCCGAGAGCACATAGGAATAGGCCAAAATAGTTTTTCTCATACATAAAAATTTTTGTGGAGTAGAATGAGAAATGTAAATATGATGACTCACGGTGAGGGGTGCTAACCATCATGGCCATTAGCACCCACACAAAAAAACAGCATGCCATTCCCAAGAGTGGGGATGAAGGCTGTACCTACATGTGGAGCAGTTTGTAATGCATTGTCTGCATCCCTTCCCCACCAATTTAGGGATGAGGGCTGACAATTTACAACATTTCACCACGCTTGTGACACTAAAATCAGTATCGGTAGGATGGTGAGCAGATCTCCATCGAGACTGAGCGCTGCCAAAGTATCGGTATACAGACTCTTTGCCAAAAATATATGCTGAATTGAAAGTGGCACACCACAAACTTCACAGAGTTTTGGATCCTCCTGCTGGAGGAGAAAGCCACGTGTTTAAAGATCTATGTCCGATGTGCAGCCTTGTGTAAGCAGAACCTCCTTCCAGCAGTGAGGCTGACATGAAGTCCGCCATGACTGTGTGGTTGTGGAAGGAAGTCGGCCATGCCCTTTCAAATGAACCATCCTGGCATTTGCCTGGAGTGATTTATGGAAATCATGGAAAACCTGAATCAGGATGGTGGAAAACCTGAATCAGGATGGCCGGACGCGGGATTGAACCGTCATCCTTCCGAATGCGAGTCCAGTGTGCTGGATGCTACGCTACCTCCCTTGGTTGGAAACTGGAATCGGCTCCATCTGTGGCCAGAGACACTGCTCCAGGACCTGATGAGATCCATTATGCTTTGTCATCTATGCTCTGAAGTGAAATGACAGCTCCTCTCATTTCAATCAGATCTAGTTTGATGGACAGTACACTGTCACTTGGAAGGGGGCATTCTGGAAACCAGGCAAGGACCGTAGCGCCCCTAACAGTTACCAGTGTGTAACACTTACCAGTTGTTTGGGTAAGACACTTTAAACCATGATCAACTGCCACCTCAGCTGGCTGCTTGAATCCTGATGTCATCTGAGCAGCTCCCCATGCAGTTTCAGGTGCTATGTTCCACCCTTGACAACTTAATTCAACTTGTGACGGTGATACAGGAGTCCTTCGTATGCCAAAACCATTTGATTTGTGTGTTCTTTGACCTCTAAAAAGCATATGACGCTATTTGGAGGTACAACGTCCTTCGCCAACTTCATGAATGTGGAGTACATGGACATGTGCCACTTCTTATCCAATCCTTTCTCAAGGACCAGCGTTTTCGATATCATATTGGCAATGCCTTGTGTGACTGCTATGTTCAAGAGAACGGGGCCCCCCAGGCAAAGTACTGTGTCACATTGTCTGCCACTACTATCAATGGCATTTCCTCCGCAGTCAGGAGCCCTGTCAAATGCTGTTTGTGGATGACTCCGCAATCTTCTACTCAGCCTCCAATGTTACAGTGGCGGTGAGGCAGCTACAGCTGACCATTAGGAGAGTGGAAACCTGGGCCAGGACAACTGGTTTTCGGATCTCGTCAGAGTAGGTTACATGTGTCAATTTTAAATGTGCTCATTGAAATTTTAACCAACTATTGTTCACAACAGGGGACAATATTTTACATTTTCAAGAAACTGTGCCTTTTTGGTTTATTATTTGACTCGAAATTAACTTGACTGCCACATCTGAAAGGCCTACGAACAAAGAGCTTCCAGTCATTGAATATTTTGAAATGCCTTAGTGGAAAAGCATGGGGAACTGATAGGTTTCACCTCCTGCAGTTTTATAAGGCATCTGTTCAATCATGTTTAGATTATGGCAGTGTGGTCTATGGATTAGCACATATTTCCTACCTCTAGATGTTAGACACTGTCCACCATGAGGACATCAGGTATCGACAGGAGCCTTTCGGACCAGCTCAGTTCAGAGTATGTGTGCAGAGGCTGGTGAACCACCACTCTGGATTTGATACTGTATCCTTGTGGATCAACAGGCACTGAAAATCTCAATGTCACCTCAGCAATTGGCATTTAGTGCAGTGGTCCAACCCAACGTTGAACAGCAGGAATCGGCCCCATGCTACCAAGCCATTTGGGATATGTGCTATTGAGTGTTTAAAGGATCTGGATCTATCAGACCTCCAAATACACAGATAGGGATGGAATGTGGTGCCGCCTTGGTGTCTTCAGAGGCCCAAAGTGATCTTAAGCTTGACAAAGTACAAGCAAACTTGTACTCCACATTACAATCTCTCAACTTTTTTTTCATCCATTTTTAATTGCATTTCTGCCGGTATTTGCATCCTTCCTGCACGATATTTCAACTGCGTGACTTGCTGTCTTCTTCAGGTGCTGTCTGATACTGATTCCAGTGTGGAATGAGTCTGGTATTTATGCATACGTTGCACTAGGCATTCCCTCTGCGATCCGTGCCACATCTGGCGCACTGTGCGTGGTGTGTGCCGACCAATAGCAACGGCTGTAGCATTTTCTTCTAGCAGCGACTGTTCCAAATGCTGTATATGTACTTTGTGGTTATTATCCATTGTCAATATAGCTGAATTATGTTCTGAATGATGTACAAGCTGTGCTTGACGTTTTATCTTCCGACTGTCGTAATTTGAGTCCTTCTGTGAATTAGGATGTTCTGTTACCATGCTGTGTCGTGTTAGGTGTGGTTGGTCTTGTCTTTCTCCCTTGAGGCAGTGATTTACCAGGAAGGTCAGGGGAACGTTAGCCAGTTTCTGTCTCTCCTATTCCTCCCTTTGGAAGTCCATGTCCTGAAGAGTATAGTCCTCATCTGAGAGGGAGAGGGCTTGCCAATCCGAAGGTTTAACTGCTACTTTCTTTGACCGTGAACTACTTTTTGAAGGTGGTTTTTTCTTATCTATGGGAGAAAATGGGTGCCTGGGTTGAGGGGAGGACTTAATATACTTCTGACGGTGGGCAGTGTTACGTGGCTTAGGTGGTATACCCATCGCCGACAGCTTCCGAATGATTTCTGGTTCAAGTATAGCGTTTACATGCCCTCCCCACCACAGGTACACTGACAAGTGCATGTGTTCGTACTTGAATCTGTGGTGTGAATTTGTGTGGAGGCATCACACATGACGACTTGCTTCTTAAGAGCCTATGCAAAAGAAATAGGAAAACCAGAGGTTGTACAGCTTTGAAAGCTTTTTTCAGCTTCACCACTGGGTATGCGTCTTTTGACTTTCAACTCCTGAATTTTCCTTTCCTTCTTGTAGACCTCACACTTTCTGCTCCTCACTGGGTGACCGCCGGGGCAGTTTATACATTTCGGAGGAAGTAAACAAAAATTGCCTGATTTGTGAGCCGAACCTCCACAATTTCCACACGTAGCCAACCCATAGTGCTATGACCAAATCTCTGACATCTGAAGCACGGAAGTTGGTTAGGAACAAATGGGCGAACCTTAAGATGGATATAGCCTGCAAGGATGTGTTCAGGTAATTCTGGAATACTAAATGTTAGAATAAATGTTGCAGATTTTTCCAGTGTGCCACTGACTCTCAGATAGTACTGCACTTCCGTGACACCTATATTTTTCCATTCTTCAGGTAACTCCATGGGGTCCATCTTCATTATATCGGAGCAGGTAACCACCCCTTTTGGGTAGTCACCTAAGGCCATACATCCCAGAAGCTTAAATATTTGGTTTGAGTTAGCAGTTTCAATTAGAAGTGTTCCATTACGAAGTCGTTTGACACTTTGTAGGAACCCAGCAATACCCTCCAATGTCTTGTGAGTACAGAAAGGGGAGACCTTCTCAAAGGTTCCCCTGTTCTGCTTACAATAATAATGTTATGGCACACTAATGCCTCGTTACTATGATTCTGAGATTTCTTCTTGGGAGGACTGACCAACTGAGCTCTCTTTGATGAATGGATGTAGATACTATCTGATGGTACACCCGTCTCGTTAGCAGTAGTAGTTTGATGGGACTGTCCCACAGGGTTCCCAAGCGACTCTAGGGAAATAACCGCTGACTCAGACAGAGCCCTGTATGCCTGAGCAGTCCAGGTGGTGACGCCAAGGCCCCTGTTCTCCAAGATGGACAACATTCCACTGCTGTGCCACATGGGGGTCACTGAAGCAAGCTCGGAGCTTACAGTAACAGAGGACTGGTAGCACTAACCAGTCCCCAGCTCAGGAACCCAGGGTCGCCAAACCCATACCCAGCAACCAAATGCTGAGTCCCTGGGGGATCTATAGATAGATGAAGTTCAAGTAACAAGTTAGAGTAGCTTTTAGGTTAGAATTAAATTAAGTGAACATGGAACTTGCTTTCCTAATAATAAGATAGAGGTAACAAGTGGTAGTTCAGCACATTCTGTCCAGGGGAGAACAAATCTTGGTACTGGTCATGCGAACCGATTGGCTGCATTCAGCTGGTCTCTAGTTTGCATCATGTAGCACTTTCCAGTGGCAGACAGCGAAACCTTACAGTATTCACCTGTGTACTGTTCACGTGTTTTGGTTATTGTGCATTTCTTATGTTGGAAAATGGAAAAATAGTTGCAATCTGTGCACTGCAATATAGGCAGTAATAAAAGCTTTTATTGTCAATATTTCCAAACTTTTTTCTTTACTTTAGGAATGCAAAACATCATTTGAGAACCTGAGAAATACAGTTCACTCTTTAACCTCCAGGGCCCTACTACAGAATACACTTCCAGATCACTTTGTAATCTTTAATTTCTCAAACATTGATATTCCAGGAAATTGTGGAAAGAGCAATGCTGCCAGAGTGTTGTTCTTTCCACATATGAAATTTTAGCATTCTCAAGTGTGTAATCTATAGAAAATTTCATCAAAATTGAAACTGATAAAGTAAAAACAATATTTACTGCAAGAATCTGATGCAGAATGTCTCCTTTCTCATACACACAATGTAAAATCTCATTTCAGGGACTTTTATAAGCTTATAAATTGTATCTAAGAAACATACTGTCGTGTATGTTATCATGGTTCTACCCACAGAAAGAGTGTTTTGACAATTTGCTTTACTTTTTTAACTCACTGTCTTTAGCAGTGACAATTTCCATTTGCTGTTTATTTATTGGCAAAACGCTAATGGCAATCAGTTTTTTTTCCTCCCTTCTAACCTTATACCATTGAACCAAAGAAGTGGTAACACTAATAACCCTGAGTTCCTGCAACACAGTGTAACTTACAGGCAATTCCTTAATGGGAAACATCTTTAACAAGAAAATTTTCAATGCCTCTAGTACTGGGACTATCAACTGCAGTAGTCCAATTTTCAAAATACAGCAAACACTTATAAAAAGTAAATCAACACTGGTAATGTGTGGATCTTTCCCTAATACTAGACTTATTAAGCTAGCCAGCTTATATCACAAAACCTGTCAGCTGTTTCTGACTCTCCATTCCGGTCCAGTGCATTAATGAATACTTCTCTAACTCCAGGATTGTGAATATAATTGCAATTGTCAAGTACAATCTGCTGAAAGGTATGTTACATGGAAACAACAGCTATCCATAAACTGCTGTAGTTGGATACGAACTTCAAGAGATGTATGTAAAGCTTCACTACTCGAAGAGCAAATTCAGATCCAGATTAATGAAGGAAACCAGTATCCACACTGTTTATGCAGACATCTGCGATAAATACAGTATTCAGACAAATCTGTCCGCCTAGTTCTCTACACTCAGAAACATACAGAATTAGTTAAGAGGAGAAGTGGAACATTTTTTTAATGAAAAACTACTCATACTTTGGGAAGAATACAAACTTAACTACATTTTTAGTTGTGGGGTATATTTTCAAGGAGTTTTTGGTAAAGTAAACTGCAGGTCCTATAAACTGCACAAACAACTTAGGCACTTCCACACAAGACAATCTTGAATTTCACATGGAATTAATCAAATAGTTCTTTGTGCTAGAGGTGAATGCAGGTTTTCACTGTCTGCCCCCAGGAAGCGCTAGACCTGGTGACCCGAGGCCAGCCGATCAGCGCACTCGATCGACACAAAGATTTGCTGTTCCTAGACACAAGTTTCAGCATTGAGCAAGTAGAGCACGCACTGAGAATCACACTAGAATCAGATGGTTCAGATTTTCTCTTTTTACATTACACCTGATCCAAAGCAGTAAGATGCTGAGACATGGGTGTGTGATATCGTTAGTCACCATGATATCAATTAAACTGCTCTAGGTCTGCTGGGAAGCAGTGCATGTAACAGCAGAACATCCGCCAATGATGTCTGTATTAATTCGGTGTTTCGGGAGAATGTGACAGGAAAGTTTGAGAAGATGTCTTATGGGCAAGAGGGTAGCCTAGGAAATAGTATGTCGGGACAGACAGGGAAAAAATGTATTATGGGCAGAGGAGAGGAGCTGGAAAGTAACGCGCAGAGGAGAGTAGGTGACCCAGTAGGTTGGTCCATTGTATTGGGCAGCTCATCAAATGGGGTCACAGAACTAGTTGCATTTGTTCGGAATGAGAGGTATCTGTTTGTTGAGATACCAAGCTTCATTACAAAGAAATACGAAGAATGTAATGATAAACTATGTGCATACTGCGAATATGAAGTTAGTTAACCTGAGTTCAGCATAGAGTTCTTCCCAGTAAATACAATGAATGCAACAATGGAAATGCTGCCACTGACCTCTTTAGTCTCTAAGTATAAGGGGCATTCAAACGAAACCCGGTCACTAGTGTAAGGTGATGGTAACGATTTTATTCACTCAAAAATTTGATTACACACAATACACATACTCAAAAATAGTCACCAAAACTGTTGGCACATTTATCCCATTGCGACACTAGCCGGTCAATTCCATCCTTGAAGCAGCTAGTAGGCTGCTGTCAGATCCAGGCCTGGCCCAGTCACACACTTTGCCGCCGCATTCACATCCGCAAACATTTCTGGCGTGATGACACGATGAGCCTGTCCAGGACAAGCATCGTCTTCCAGTGACTCGCGCCCCTCAAGGAATCATTTGCACCATTCCACAACATTTTAACAACTCAGACTGTACTCACTGTACACAGCCTTCACCCATCGATACATTTCACGGCCTCCAACTACCTCCACCGCCAAAAATCTACCCCCTCCTTGTTCCTGCTTACTTGCCTGCATGTTCGGAAGTGGACGATAGTTTGTGTGACCACTTTCTCTTTGGCGTGAAACCACACTGGCACTATGCAACATCAAACTGTGCACATGCGTCAGTCTCTCTACCAATATATGACATCACTTTACCCGCACTTACGTGGTGCCACCTTACTTGTAAGGCAAAGGTAGATGCACTGACCAGGTTTCATTTGAATTAACCTCATGGTTTTGATTACCGATTAAATCTTAATGATACGATACTGCTGTAGTATTTGTACAGATAAATGTAAGCACATTATGAGTCATTCCATGTCAAATCAACGCAGCTGCCAACCTGACTATCTCTGATTTTATCAAATATGGTGATTTTATCAAATATGGTGATTTTATCAAATATGGTGATTTTATCAAATATGGTGTATTCATAACACGACAAGGGAATGAAAAATGCAAATAACATAATTGCACCACCCATCAAACAATGGAAAATCCAGGATGGACTGTGACAATGTTGTAAAAACGAAAGTTGCCACTCACCATATAGTGGAGATGCTGAGTCGCAGATAGGCACAACAAAAAGACTATCACAAATAATAACCTTTGGCGAGTAAAGCCTTCATCAGAATTAGACGACAAAACACACACACACACACACACACACACACACACACACACACAACACTCACTCAAACCCAACTCACATGACTGCAGTCTCAGTTACCTGAGACTGCAATCATGAGAGTTGGGTTTGCATGAGTGTGTATGTATGTGTATTTGCTGTCTAATTCTGACGAAGGCCTTAATGGGCAGAAGCTAGTATTTGTGAAAGTCTTTTCGTCTTTTCAATGCAAAAGATGATAATATTTTTCCAGCCAAACCACATTTGTGGAAGGCTCAGCACACAGCTTCAGATTGTAAGGAAGCTAATTGTAACTCCTCTGGTATCTTTATTAATATTCAACACACATCCAACCCACCAATGACCTCTGTACATACATGCAACGAACTCTACAATATCACCAATGTATGAGCCTTCTTGGATCTGTGTTACATATTCATTTCTGATGTCTGGTGAATTGGAGAAAACCTTCATTCGAATTTTGTTATGGCCAGGGGGAATAAAATATTGTAATTTGTGGATACCTGCAATGGTGCAGATTTGTGCAAAATCCCCTTGAAGAAGAGATCCTTCTTCATCATACTCAATGTTAGTTGCATAATGAAAGTGAACCAGTACAATCTTTTTGGAATACCATTCAGATAGGTGTCTAGGTATCATTATCTGAGAGTTGCAGAAGCACTGCGGACTGGCAGGGGCAGCAAGTCTCTTGATAATATACCAGTGATACCCTAACACAGCTCTTTGCAAGAGGGTATGGCACAGAAATGCCACTCTGCACAGACATTGGAATCATTCTGCTGAGAAGATATGTTTGAAAAATTATTGCAGTTTTTTGCTGGACTGCAGCACCATCTGAGATGTAATAAATGTACTTGGGTGTTCTATGGAAATGGAAAATCATGAAGTTAACCAAATGACGTTGGAAAAGATGAACAAACACAGTGACATGTTTAAGGTATTCTGATACGATAAAAAATAGCTTGTGATCAATTACATCGGTTTTGGAATGTCTAAAATAAACATTAATGGATGGATGGTGGCCTGCACATTTTCCGCTGAAACCCTTTGAACTCATCCTGCATGATAAATGCATAATTCTCTGTAAAATCACATATAACGATGTATTCACTGTCAGAAAGTCTCTCTCTCAGATGCTGCAGAAATTCAGACTATTGGCTGGCTATGAAGGAGTGTAGCAGGAGCCTTTTTTAATCTCTCAATGAGGCCTACTAATAAGTCTCCCACAGAAGACAGGCGTACCTGAAGAGTTGTTATATTCGTAGATGTCCACAGTTTGTATGCTACTTCATCAATTCCATTTTCATCAAACAACTCTCCTATGTATTCCATGAAAGAATATGCACCTTGGCAGTTATCACATGCTGACATAACATTTTAGCTGAGTGGGATTACAAATTATCTGAGCCAGACAATGTTTCTGTGTGTTGATAGTCTGCATCACATGTCAACACTTTCAATTTGTAACCTTCTAACATGAGCTTCACATTTTAGTGAATAACGCAAATACACAAACTATGGGTACTGGTTGCATTAGCCAGAACACAATTCTTGGGTTGTAACTGACAAAATTTGGATAATCTTATTTTCAGTCATGGATGTACATCTTTGAATGCTTGATACAGCTCTTTCGTGTTTTCCAACACCAGACATTTTATTTATGAACACTGGGATTGTTTTATTTAACAGAAATAAAATCCATCTTCTCAGGCAAACAGTGGCTTATATCTTCTCTGTTGTAAAATACTATAACACATTTCACAGTGGTTTCACTTAGGACATGTCTACGTTTTGGATTGGGAGTTGTTAAGATATCACATTCTTTGACTAATAGTTTTGCTTTTCTCACTAAGTAGATTGAGGCCCCAAATTCATTTCCAGTCCTTCAAATGCTCCAACTTTTCAGAAGAAGTGTCAATAGCTGGATCTTCTCGCTGGTTGTGATGCTAGTAATTAACTTCTTTTTCAACTGCATTATAATTTCAGATTCCACATTTGCCTCAGTCTATGCATTTTCTCCCATACCGGGTCATTCAATAATTAAAGAGACAATTGGTCTGGGGAAAAAACTGTTAGTAAGGCCAGATTGCTACCTTCATTTGGTATCGCTGTGATGAACCCTGCTCAGCTGACGTATCAACTTTACCTCAAAAACACATTTCAAGATGGTGAGTCCCCTTGAAACGTCCACATTAGTTGAACAACATTCTGTTATTTGTTTTTTACTTGCTGAAGATGAGAAATCATTGAATATATACTACAGAATGTCTAAAGTTTATGGTGAAGGTTGTATGAATCATGCAAATCTCTACAAGTGAGTAGAGCAGTTCAAAAATGGTCACGACTCAGTGACTGACAAATACCGTTCTGGCCGACCAGTTGCAGTTTCGACTCCCTCACTTGAAAGTCAAATTGATGATATTATTCATGCCGACCGCTATGTGTGCGTGGAAATGATAGTTGGTAAGGTTCAAGTTAGTAATGGTACAGTTCATCACATTATCTGTAACAAGCTGAAGTACCGCTTAACATGTGCAAGATGGGTCCCAAAGGAGTTGAAGCGGCTACACTAGGAAACAAGGTTGAGTTTGTGCACAGAGCTAAAGTAACGTTATGAAAGATAAGGTGAGCACTTCCTCAACAAAATTATAACTTGTGATGAAACTTGGGTTCAATATTATGAGCCAGAATCAAAAAAACAAAGCACGGAGTGGAAGCACACCAACTCACCTGTCAAGAAAAAATTCAAAACTGTTCAGCAGGAAAAGTCAGGCTGACGGTGTTTTGGGATGCTGAAGGTCCAGTTTTTTGTGATTATCTCAAAGAGCAGTGTACAATGCACAGCCAATACTACTTGGATTTGCTTTTAAACAAGGTGAAGCCAGCCATGAGAAACAGATGTCGTGGATGTCAGAGGAGAGGAAGACAACCCACGACCTCCTACTGCTCAACTAACCTGCGAAACCATCGACAAAATGGACTGGGTAGTACTGCCTCATTCCTCTTACAGTCCTGATTTAGCACCTAGTTAATCCATTTGTTTGGTGCCCTGAAGGAGGCATCACGTAGGAAGAGGTTCCTGGACAACGAGGATGTGAAAAAGTTTGTGGGAAATTGGTTCAGACATCAAGATAAAGAATTCTTTGCAGCTGGAATAAAAATGCTTGTAGCCCATTGGAACACATATTCAAGAGGATTATGCTGAAAAAGTAAAAAAGTATTGTTTTGTCTCTTTAATTATTGAAACGACCCTTGTACTTTGGAATACCTTTGACACTTTCTCAAACTTTTTCTGTGGGTATGTTTTCTCTCTCTCTCTCTCTCTCTCTCTCTCTCTCTCTCTCTCTCTCTCTCTCTGTCTATATCTCTCAGATTTGCCGATGAATTTCCTTTGGTTTAACTTTCTTTCCATTTAGAAAACTAATCACAGATCTGATTTCACATGCAGCAGCATTTCCAATTACGGCTAACATTATCAAGAAGCACTACAAAGCACACGTCGGCAGCAGCAATCTGAAAATGGCGTACATATCTTCTCCTTGAGTCAGAGTAACTGTCGCGCATGCTCGGAACTGTGATCGTAGTGCTGCTGCAGATAGAAATAGAAACGGTACTTACTTTGTGGATGACCCTTGTACTTGGTTCAGCTACAGACCTTGTTTCAGTGTTAATTTTTTCCTACTCTGTCACATATTTTGTGGTCTGTCATTATGACATTGATCATATCAACAATCCACAATTGCACTTTACATAGACTTTTCTTGCATCTGTTGTGACCATTCTTCTTGAAAGAATTACAGTAGTGTATGATCCTCCCAAATACCATGTTCATCTGGCAGATATGTACAGTTACAAAACACAAACACCACTTCTGATAGAACTTTCTCTGTACATGTATCATCCATACTGCCACCCAGGCTTTGAAAGGAAACCCTTCACTCTCCTGATTTCATATCTTCTGACTTGCTTTCAGGTAACAAGAATGCTTGCTATTGGCCTGTCCACTTGGTGCACTTAGCTTTGACTGGTTAAAATGAAAATGCTTGCTACTGACCTGCTTGCCTTGCAAGTTACCTGTAATTGGTCAAAACAAGAATACTTCTTGCTATTGGCCTCTTCATATTGTCAGCTTAACTGTGATTGGTCAAAACAGAAATGCTTGTGCTGGCCTGTTCACGCTGCTGTCTTACTGGGTGTTGCCGATACAACTTCTTTTAACAGTTAACATGTACTTCAGTTCTTTATGTCGTTTTGTTGCAGTCTGCATACAGTTAGTATTGTTTTATTGTATGGCTTGGCTGTACATATAATTTATACATGCTAATGCAGATGTCATTCCAACTTGATTTTTTAACAAAAATAATCAATTTTTGAAAATATAATATAATTTGATTGATAAAATCACATAAAAGGTATTGACATTTGCTAGTTTTTGGAGCCAAAGGCTCCTCTTCTTGTAGAGGAATTCAAGGGGAAGAAAAAGGGGCTGAAGAGAAAGGACTGGTGATGTTTAGGAAAAGGAGTAGGGCTCAGGAAAGCCACCCAAAAGCTTGGATCAGTGGAGACTTACCAAACTCTACTCCTTTTCCTAAACCTCACCAGCCTCTTCCCTTTTGCCCCTTCAAACGGCTCTGAGCACTATGGGACTTAAAATCTGAGGTCATCAGTCCGTAACTTTGGGCAGCCAAAACTGTTGCTGTAGTCTTGCTAAACTTTTGTAATTTGGCATTTTCTATTCTCTCATTATGTAAAATGAATACAAAAACTGCATAAAAATCAGATATGGTGAAGTTGAAAATAGTACTTTTATGTGTTGATTTGACATGGAATGACTCTTTAAACAGCTCAAGGAACACATGCCTTTCTGGACCCACATTCCTTCCCTACGATGTGAAATGGTGTAGCTGCTAGTAGGACTGAAAGTGGGTTTAAGTGAAGAGTTTGTAAACAAGAACAAAGACCTCTGTGTGAAGCCAGGAGATAGTGAAGCAGAACAGAAAATGTACATAGCCCAAAGGACAAAGTGACACCATGAGTGGAGCTGGAAAAAGAGAACTGTAAATAACTGCAAATAAACCGGAGTTTACGTATCAGCAAAATCTGAGGGCAGATTTATTCCGTAGCGGGGAAGAACTGTAAAGGAAAAAAGTTTTAAAGGGGTTTGGAGCCAGCAGTGGAGTGACAGGATGGTAATCATGTCACACTGGAGTCAGCCAGGCACTGACCAGTGACCCTTATTCTGAGTGGACTAACACCTCTTCCACATCACAGCCTTCAACGTGACAAAACCAGGCCACTCACCAGGAAGAATTAGAGCTGACCCATTGCCAGTTACAACAGCCAGTCACTGCCTCTTTTCCAGGTAGTTCAGCATGACACACAAATGCAGCCTGCCACTAGTGGAG
This sequence comes from Schistocerca piceifrons, assembly GCF_021461385.2. Taxonomy (NCBI): domain Eukaryota; kingdom Metazoa; phylum Arthropoda; class Insecta; order Orthoptera; family Acrididae; genus Schistocerca; species Schistocerca piceifrons. The sequence continues at coordinate 300,839,389 of NC_060138.1, forward strand.
AGCAGAAGCATTTAAGCCCACCCGAACCAGTCCATCAGCATTTGGCCAGCTGGGCAATCTGTGACAACTGGATTCTTCATCATCACCATGCCATGCCACTTCTGCTGACAGGGCCACAAATGAAGGATATCTGCCTGTTTGCCCAAACCTGGCAGCCAACGCTCCGCCAGCCACCTGCCCCCAAATTACATAAAGGCAGAAACACATTTAAGTGACTACTTGTTGGATGAAGTAATTAAAGGTTTGTTTATGTTCATCCTCATATCTGTCTGCAGCCACTTATAAACAGTTACATTGTGGAGTCAAGTTTAATGGAATGAATAAAGACTTGTTTTATATTTACCTTTATTTGACTGCTGCGTCCCCACACATATCACACTTGTCTCTCAATCCACCTACAAACCCGGTAATGCCCACGACAGACTAGAGCGCAGCCTGACAAGCAAGAAATGTTTTACTAATGTATCTGTGCAACCACTCCCATCCGCTACATTTTGGTGCCCAACATGGGGGATCTTACAGCTGCACCATTATATAAGGGTCTTATGATGGTTTCAAGTCCCCAATAATTATGTTCCTGTACGGGAATGAGGAAGCAGCATGCTACTGTTCACCGTCCAGCAGGGAATGCATGTTTCCATCCCTGCTGAGTCCACACCGCAGGGTCGTCACGCGCGCTTGTCGGCTATCCACATGGAATAAAAGCGGGTCTTTCTCCCGGCCTTGTCATTGCTGTTGCTACTGTCAGCCACTGGGCTTCCCCAGTCAATAAACTGTGTTCGAATGCTGATCACCTGCTCACCCTAAGATCCTCACACTCACACCACCACCCATCCTGACCAGTAAAATAGCTTTTATTCCTCATATGGACAGCTATAACACTTTTTCCAAACTTCAAAACCACTTTCTGCAGGCATCATCATCTTACAGCTGCAGAGAAGGCCTCAAGATGCCCCACAGTTTCTTGAGAGCAGTGTAATGTTTGTAGTATCCTGGAGCTCCCAATGCAATTTGTTCTGAACAGTGTAATGGTGCAATGTAGTGTAACTGCTAATAACTTAAAGAATCATGAATGCAATCACATATACCTACACACTGGGAGAATAAACTTTTTACATAAACATCAAAGCACTAATTATTAACTGATTAATATCTTACCTAAGGCTTCCTAGAGCTCCAATACGTCCACTGTGCTTCAATTCTGACTGTAGCTCCTGCCTTCCTTGATCACCAAACTGATTTCCTTGAAGAACTAAAATTTTCAGGTTACTTTTATTACGCATTGCCTCAGCCAATGCTAAACCACCTTTGGCACCTATTTCATTATAGCCCAAATGAACTTCCTGAAATTTATGCAGACACAGTAAAAAAAGTCTATGTAAAACATAGAAGTTGAAGTGCCTAGAATAAATTATATACAAGATATTTATCCACTTAATACTTTCAACCTTCACGGACAAGTCTGCAAGGGCACCTCCAATACATTTACAGAAGATGGCTGTTCATCAGATATATTAGTACACAGACCTACAAAAAGCAGTGTCTGACAAATTTATGCTCCCTACAGTAGTTTTGGAAATGAAGTGAAAATATGTGCTGGAAGTTTATGTGACTTTCTTACAACAACTGAAAGCTTTTATCAACTGATGGACACAAGAAGGGGAATACTGCTGTTGTATCTTCTTGTGTAGTAGGTTGGCCAATGACTACTGCAATTAACTCTCAAACTCCTGGGGTTTTAGTGTAAGCTGAAATTAAAGTCTTAACTGATCTCTTGTATTTTGTCAGGGACAGATTAAGGACACCTGTTGACTAGCAGAATACCTATGAGAACTTGTTAAAATCTGCATTGATTGAGGCAAAAGCCAATCAATCAGTAGCCACCAAAATAATAGTGTTAAGCTACTATTTAGTCTAATAATTTTGAGAGTGCTCTAAACTCTTGAAATCAATGTGTGTGTTGGGAACTCTCATAGAGGATAGAAGGATAATTTTGGCTCCGACAGGACACAACAAATAGGTTGCAAGTGGGCAACCAGCTGCTCACAATTGGTTTCAATCTGGCCCGTGGAAGAGATTTGCTAGGTTACTCGTCATTGTTTGTCAACTAAGATTGCCTGTGTCACTGCTATGTATCTGTTGTTATGTACTTTGTTGTATTCACATTAGTAAAGAATTTCATCCATTATGGGCATATAAGAACACTGCAACTGCTGAATCATAGTTAATTTATAATGAATTAACTGCCACCAGTTTCTTTTAAAGGCATTTATTCTTCCATGATGACATGTTAAGATGCCTGGAAAGACCTCATCAGATGTTGCATGTTTCAGTTTTGATTTTATGCACTAGGAGTGCTGCTGTCACATTATGTGACATGGTGACCTCGAGCTTAAGTAGGTATGTGAATCATGCCTTAAGGGCACCAACTAGGTGGTCCTTCCTGCAGTTTTTCATTTTCCTCATATGACAGTCATGATCGATTGGGATCATCAAAGTTACACATGAAATTTCCTTAAACAGGTGCAAATATTCTCAACCATTCTGATTTATGAAGAGCCATATGGACTGCAGTATTAGGACAATAGACAGAGAGAGTGCGAGCGAGCAAGAGAGAGAGAGAGAGAGAGAGAGAGAGAGAGAGAGCGCGAGTGAGCAAGAGAGAAAGAGAGAGAGAGTGCGAGCGAGCGAGAGAGAAAGAGAGAGAGAGAGAGAGTGCGAGCGAGCGAGAGAGAGAGAGAGAGAGAGAGAGAGAGAGAGAGTGTGCGAGCGAGCGAGAGAGAGAGAGAGAGAGAGAGAGAGAGCGCGAGCGAGCTTTTAAAAAAGATCTGTAGTTTTTAAGCTGAACAACAATGTTCCAGTTCTTTTTTATGTGCCTACCTTTCACTTAATGCCTCCACTACAGAGTGAGTGGTTACTTTTATTTATTTCATTTTAGAACCAAAAAACGTTTTCTAAAATGAAATGAGTAAAAAAACAATAACTACTTACTCTGTAGTAGAGGCATTATGTGAGAGGTAGGCACACAAAAAAGGACTAATATTTTAGTTCAGCTTAAAAACTTTAATTCTTGTTTAAAAATATTCTCTCTCTCTCTCTCTCTCTCTCTCTCTCTCACACACACACACACACACACACACACACACACACACACACACACACACTCTCGTCCAACACTGCAGTCCATCCGGAACTTCATAGATCATGATTCTGTAGTGTCCTAACGTCAATAGTGTTCATTTTTGCGTTTCTTTGAATAAGTTTCTACATGAATTGGTGTCTTTTAAGTTGCACTTACCTTAAGTAAGAGATGTCCCTTCTTGAGGGCAGTTGCCAGTAATATTGCTCCTTTAGTTTTAAGTAAACAATCACCAAGATTAATTTCTTCCAATTTCTGGAGGCTAGAGAGGGCATTGGCTACAGAAAGAGCACCTTTTGCTGTGATAGTATTGTCATTCAGGTCCAATATCTTCAAATTAGGATTATGTGTCAGGGCTTCACATATTGCTGTTATACCAACATGATATATCCCATTTTGTGGCATTGACAGATGTTCCAGAGTACCTACAGTCTGAAACGGACATAAGAAGAACCTGTTAAAAATGACAAATTCCAGGTGAGTCCTAGCAACAAATTCTTAACAATGTACATCACCCATTTGGTAATTTCAAACAATGTACATATTTATATTTACATCTACATCTACACCACAAACTACTGTACAGTGTGTGGCAAAGAATACATTGTATACCACTGCCACTTCCCCTTTTCTGTTACAGTTGCACACGGGTCACTGGAAGTACAATTGCTGGTAAGTCCCATGAGAGACCAAATCTCTCATGATCTTTTCACAAGACGTATTTATGAGGAAGCCATCTATTAGTTGATTATTCTAGATATGAACACTCTTCAAACTTTAACAGCAAAGCTCACCACAAAGCAGAACACATCTCTAACAGCACCTATCACAGGAGTTGGCCGAGCATCTCTCATTTTTGTGCTTACTAAGTGATCCTATAGTGAAAAGTGCTGCTCTTCATTGGATCTTATCTAATTCCTCTACAAATCATATGTGGTACAGATCCCAGATTTACTAGCAATATTCAGGACAATTTATCTGGTAATAAAGGAAATTGTGTCTGAAGACGAAACTGGATGAACATGTAAAACTGTGGGTCATGTACTGACATATCATTACACCACTGTGGTATTTAATTTTCAACTAAACACAGAAAATAACACTGTAATGAAACAGTTATAACACAGTTTCACAACATAAGTATCTAAACTATTAGATAGGAAAATCAGGATTCCACAAACTTTGCAATGCCTGAGAATACTGTATCTATACATTCATCACACACAGTCTATTCTTATGCCTTAGGCAGTACTGTCAGGAACATTATCCAACTAAGTGAAGAAATGCCATATGCTATATTTAAAAAAAGTCTGTCGCAATGTTGTTTCTAAACGAACAGGCTGTGTCACAAATGCATCTGAACAATTTCAAGAATCTACGTCTACATATATACTCTGCAAGTCACCATATGGTGCATGATGAAGGGCGCCTTCTACCACTACTAGGCATTTCCTTTCCTGTTCCACTTGTGTATGGAGCAAAGGAAAAACTACAGTCTTCAGGTCTCCAAACAAGTGCTCTAATTTCTCTTATCTTGTCTTCAAGGTCCTTACAAGAAACGTACACTGACGGCAGTACGGTCATTCTGCAGTCAGCAGCAAATTCCAGTTCTCTAAGTTTCCTCAACAGTGTTTTGCAAAAGAACATTTGTCTTCCCTCCAGGGAGACCCATTTGAGTTCACAAAGCATCTCCACACAATGTGTTGATTGAACTTGCTGGTAATAAATCTAACAAAACTCCTCTTAATTATTTCAATGTCTTCCTTTAATACAACCTCGTGAGGATGCCAAACACTTGAGCAGTATTCAATAATAGGTCAAATTAGTGTTCTCTATGTCAATTCCTATATAGATGAGCTCCCAATAAACTGAAGCTGACCATTTGACTCCCCTACTACTGACCTTACATGCTTGTTCCATTTCAGATTGCTTTGCAACGTTACACTTAGATATTTAATCATCCTGATTGTGTCACGCAGCCCACCACTAATACAATTTACAAATATTATAAGGTGGTTTTTCCTATTCATCTGCATTAACTTACATTTTTCTACGTTTACAGCAAGCTGACATTCATAACATCAAATAGAAATGTTGTCTAAATGTATGCTCCTACAGTCATATGACGATGGCACTTTTCCATACACTACACCATCACCAGCAAACAATTGTAGATTGCTGTTCACCTCATCCCTCATCAAATTATTTATGTATAAAGAATCGGAGTAGTCCTAGCATACTGTCTGGAGGCACTCCTGACGATACCCTTACCTCTGATGAACACTTGCAATCCAGGACAACAAACTGAGTTCTATTACTTAAAAAGTCGTTGAGCCACTCACATATCTGGGAACCTATTTCACATGCTCAGATCATCATTAACAGTTTGCAGAGGGACATCTGCCAGTTGTCCTTTATCCATGATTTGCAGGACATCATGTGAGCAACAGGCAAGCCCAGCTTCCCATGAATGATGCTTTCTAAATCCATGCTGATATGTGGACAGAAGCTTTACTGCCTCAAGGAAATTTATTATACTTGAACTTGAAATATGTTCGAGAATTCAGCAGCAAACCAATGTTAAGGATATTGGTCTGTAATTTTGTGGGTCCATTCTTTCAACCTGTTTGTATGCAGGAATTACCTGCAGTTTTTTTCCCAGTTGTTTGGGAAATTAGAGCTGAGAGAGATATTTGTGTTAAGTGCAAGCTAAATGTGGGACCAACACTGTAGAGTACACTATAAAAATGAACTGAGATTCCATCAGGACCTGGCAGCTTACTTGTTTTCAATTCTTTCAGTTGCTTTTCAATATCAGATATGCTTAAGGACATGATTATGACTGAACATTCTATGCATTTCCTTCTCTTTGTCCCTTACTATTAAGTTCATGGTTGAGTATGCTTAAATTAGTGCATTGACTTACAGTGTCAGTACAGTACTATTTAGTGAAGTACACAACAATACATATGCTAAATTGGCTGCCACATAGTCACACAGAGGGCTCTGCAAAAATTTGGAAAATTTATTTTTTACTGGTTCATTTACAAATCAATTCCAAAACAAATTGTAACTCTGCAGCGGAGGGTGCACCAAAATGAAACATCCTGGCAGACTAAAACTCTGTGCTGCACCGAGGCTTGAACTTTGGACCTTAGCCTTTTGCAGGCAAGGGCATCAACAACTTAACTACCCAATCAAGACACACAACCGATCCTCACAGCTTTACTTCCACCAGTGCCTCAGCTCCTAACTTCCAATAATTTCACTGCTTACAATATTCTCTTACTCATCTTATGTTCACTAATTAAAATTTTTTCACTGAACACAACTATTTTCTGAAGTTACAAAAGTCAGATAATCGGTTTCTTCTGTAACTGGATAGTATGTGTAATCATTTAACATACATTGTTAATAAAAATGGCAGAGATCCTGTCATTTTAGCACTGTGCAAGAACAAATTATGTAACTTCCGTTCAATGTCCATTTGTTGGAGACTAATTTTATTACATTTCTGTCAAGTATGGAAAGCCCATGATTTTTCATTTACATTTAGACTTAGATTTATTCTGTTTCCTCTCACACTTATGAACAAGTGTCAATTTCACCACTGGTGTGTGTGTGTGTGTGTGTGTGTGTGTGTGTGTGTGTGTGTGTGTGTGTGTGTGTGTCAGATGTCAAGGAATATGGTACTTAAATTTTTGAAGATGAAACTCCCACCACAGATACTAGAAAAATATCGAACAAATGTAACAATATTTTTCGTGTCCAAAGTGTACAATATTTAGGCATCAGGTGACTATAACGATATGGCAAACTGGTAGTATATTGAGTCCATTGGACACACAGAGGCCCTACACCTATGAAATAATTAAGGAGCAACTACTCTGCAGAAACTGAAGAGAATATTTTTTATCTTAAGATTTTCTGGTGAGCCAACAAAAGTGTTGAGGGAGATAACAAGGGGGTGAGGGGTGGGGTCACATTAAAAGGGAAACAAGAGGGAGGAAATTAACCCTCTCATGCACAAATTATCAAGCCAGAATTAATAAACATTTTCAGAAGACCTATCTTATGCAAAATTTTTCACAACTCAAACTGCTCCACAGTCTGTGCCATCTGCATCCTTCCCACCAAGAGCAGTTTTTCTGAATTGCGCAGGTGGGAACTCTCCCTGCAAAATATACTGTGCTTCTGTAACCCTCCTGGTCTCAAACTTCGTCAGTCATTGTCCTCACCCATCTAGCCCCTACCTGTTCCCATTCCAGCACTATACAGACCTCTATTCCACATCCAGTCTTTTTACTTCTCCTTTTCTGCTACTCCCCCCCCCCCCCCCTGTCTAACCTCCAACTGCACCTAACTGCCCTATCCTCTCTCCATCTTGTTCCTGCACTTTCCCACCAACAGCAATTCATTGTCCCCCACCCCTGCCCCCTACTATCCCTCCCCCTCTCCACCCCAGCCCCTCCTTACCCCCACCTGGTTGCCTATCCTACCATGTGCTGCTGCTCATAGTCTGGCTTCAGCTACCAGAGACTGTGGTCATGTGTGTGTGTGTGTGTGTGTGTGTGTGTGTGTGTGTGTGTGTGTGTGTGTGTTTTCAACAAAAGTCTTGTTGGTCAAAAGCTCATTTTGTATCAGTATTTTTGTTGTACCTATCTGTGGCTCAGCATCTCCACTACGGTATATGGTGAGCAGTAATTATCCTTTTCATAACTCAAAAGACATGTCATTTTAGGTTTTCCCAGGATAGGAAAATCTTTTCGCAAGTATTCAGGTGGGTGTCATCATCCAAAAGGCATAATATTTCAGCAAACCAATTTCTAGTCATTTTCAGCCATTCAGCTGTCCCACTAAATACCGCAGAAGTGCTCAAAAAATCCAGAAAATTATTTCCATAGACCAATAAGGAGGTGTCCTCATATTAGGATAGATAGAACACAAACTACATCTTGCTTAGAACATTTATCAGTAATATTAAAGAATCCCTGAAGGGTTTACATACTATCTTCAATTTTATTTTGAGGAATGACATTGTTTCATACACACACAATCATTACATTTCTTAGGGATGTAATGTGTTTTAAATCAACAATCTTGATCATGAGACATGGCATTTTGACTGTGACTTGGCAGGCCAGCATGATCCACCATTGAGTCATAATTCATTGGGTATGGAATGACAGGCTTTTTTTTTTTTTTTTTTTTTTTTTTTTTTTTTTTTTTTTTTTTTTTTTAAAATGTTCCGACAACACTAGGCTTCCATCTGAAGGTCTATTGTATTCTTCCTTCAACCTCTGCTTTCGCTTTGAGTACTGGTCCAGAGATCATTCTACTTTCAAATGTTTGCAGATCCATATTTTTCTTATTCACTCATCTTCCAGAATATCCAGGCATTAACTGTAGTTACATTTAACACATGGTAGAAAGTATTAACATGTGGTAGAAAACACTCATGTGCCACCAAAGACAATTCTAGAGCTGGCAACGACAGAATCCATCAGGTCAACACCTCCATGTACTATAATAAATTCCACTATCGTGGAGCTTTTAATCTCTGTAAACTTCTTTTTTATTTGACTAAAACTGTCAGCAATCCCTTTAGGTTCTCTTCCAGTATATGACACAACAATTACAAGGAACTGTCAATCCATTTTGTGATAGTAATGCCTCCCAATGATGTAACTAACAAAGAACTGCCATGTCCCTCTTCCTGTAATGTCTTCTGCTCCCTGCAGTCAGTAATTGTGAATGGTACTTACAACCCATGCATTTAGCTCTTCCAGTTTTAGCATCAAGGAAATGCTACTGAAGAGATTGTCAATGTGAACATTGTCGTTCATTCCACAAATGTCATGACACCATGACACAGATGCACAATGTCTGCTACTGCCCCACATTCACAAACATCAGTGTGTCCTCTCCTCCAGCATTGAAACAGTTCAGAGCAATACGTGTAACCAGACACCCCAGCTCACACCCACATTTCTTCGACTTCTTTGGCACATATTGCTTCAAGGATCATCTCCCTTTGAATGGAATAACCATCTCAACAACACGGAAATTCTCCAGATTTGATAGCCTCATGATAGTTACAATGTAGAGCTTTCAAAACTGGCCATAATCTTATGGCTTGCCAATATTATCCAGAGAATTTGTAGAAATATCTTTGAAAGGTAGGAAATGGCACAGATCATAATACCTTCTGAAATACATAGCACCTGCAATCAAGTACATGCATAAGCCAGTTTCCTCAGACCGACATCGTCATATTCTTGGTTATTCGAAATAAGTCATTATTGGTGCTGTACAGAAATATCTCTTCTGTTCATAAACAGAAATGGAGAAATACTATTTTTCATTCTGGCATACATACAAGTTGGTCTACCCAACAATTTCGCCTGAGAATTTCTCTGGAAATAAATACCGTAAAGAAATCAAGGAGATTGTCTCCAGAACACACTTTCACCTTTTTACTAATTGTCAGCACAGTAGTTGAATCACCTCATTCACTTAACAAAATCATATTCCGTTTCTAAGAGTCTGTCGCTGTTCCTGGCTTAGACCAACCTCTTCGAATGTCAGTTTCAACGTCAGTGTTGTTTGTTGCACTTGTTTTATTGTTGTGAATATAACTACTGGTTTCACTTGTTTCTGAACATATAATATACGTGTCAGGAATGAGGTCCACTTCAAATAATGGTTTATTCTCAGAGGCATCAATCCAACCTAAGTCATCATCTGATTCAGCCTCCAAAATTGATTATAACTTGATGATAGTTCTTTACTTTGTTCTTTATTTGGACGTATTCTACTGTTATTAAATAACTTGGCAAATAATATTCATTATGTATGCACATGAAATTAATTTCTGAGGTTTGCCTAAAACCACTAGCTAAATTTGGTATATTTCGGAATGACTATACAACTGTGTGCTACACGTAATAAAATACTAGATTTATAAAAGCACAATGGGAAAAAAAAAAATCAAAATTCCATTTGAACTGAAGACAAAAATGGAAAGGTATCTTGAAGACAAAGTGCTTATCATAAAAATTACCATTACTTATCACTATACAACTCAGATATCTACACACTACAATGTCCATAAAATGAGAAACTAAGGGAAGGAAGGGAAAGGGCAGAAGACGATGTGAGGGAAAGAAAGTGACTAACTACAGGGGCGGGAAGGAAGACGCACAGAAGACAAGAGAGACGCTCAAGACATAACAGACCTCGTAACGAAAGGAGTGGGAAGGCAGAGGGCTGAAGTGAATCACCAAGCCCAGTTGAAGCCAATCCAGTCGGGGCGAAGGGGGGAGCAAGAGGGCCTGCCATCCCCTCCACTCACAGATAAGGTGGAAGGACCCTCCCTTAAATAAAACGAAAAAAAAAACCCATCATGAATAAAACATAAAACGAGATCTGCTGCTGAGGTATTGGCAGCCAACATAAGGCGTAGCGAGTCTGGAAAGCTAAAAGTCCGTTGTAGGGTGGCTAAGTTGGGGCAGTCCAATAAGATGTGAGCCACAGTCAACATCGATCCACAACAGCAGAGAAGGGGTCCTCATGATGGAGGAGATAACCGTGAGTCAAAAAAGTATGGGCGATGTGGAGCTGGCAGAGGATGACAGAGGCCTTACCGTAAGGAGGATCGCCACGGAGTTGTGGAATCCTTAAGTGCCCTGAGCTTGTTCAGCGAAGAAAGAGTGATCCATTCTGCATCTCAAAGACCCAAAACCTGACGACGTGATGCCGAGCGAAAGTCTATTTCCAGAATGCCAATAGCAAGAGATGACCTGGTAGTAGCTAATTTAGCCAGTTGATCGGAAAGTTCATTGCCAGGAATCCCAACATGGCCTGGGGTCCAAATGAAAACCACCAAGCATCCACATTGAGCGAGGAGAGAAAGGGAGTCCTAGTTAGCGATGACCAACAGGTGGCGAGGAAAGCACTGGCCGATAGCGTGCAAACCGCTCAATGAGCCACTACAGATAGTGAAGGATAGTCTTGAGCAGGAGTGGATATGGTCCAGTGCACGCAAGATGGCTACCAATTCTTCAATAAAAACACTACAGCCATCTGGCAAGGAACGAAGTTCCGTGTGTCGCGCATAGGTGTAAGCAAAACCAGCGTGGCCAGCAACCACGGAGCCATCAGTATAGATCACTTCTGAACCCTGAAAAGAACTGAGGAGAAAGGAGAACTGGTGGTGAAGAGCCATCACAGGGACAAAATCCTTTGAATTGACTGAGAGATCAAGACAGAGTTGCAGTTGAGAGACGCACCACGGAGGGGTAAGTGTGTGAGCGGAGAAGAGAGGTGATAAAGGCAATTGCTGGAGCTCAGAAAAGAGCGACTGAACACGGACAGCCATGGTAAGCCCACATTGTGGCCGCCGCTGCGGCAGGGTGACATCCGTGTCTGGATAAAGGAGACCATAATTAGGGTGCTTTCAGGTGCAGCGAATGCGGAGCGCATAAAATATCAGCTGTTGCTGGTGCAATACTCACAGTGGTGGAATCCCCACCTCTGCGAGAAGGCTAAGTACGGGGCTAGTCCAGAAGGCACCAGTCGCAAGTTGGACCCCACACTGGTGGATGGGGTCTAGTATATGCAGTGTTGAAGGCGACGCAGAACCATAGACAGGACTTCCATAGTCTAAACGAGACTGGAGCAATGCTCGATACAATCGCAGGAGAACAGAGTGGTCTGCACCCCAGGTGGTATTGCACAGACACCTAGAGATGGGACCAGCACGTCCTCTTCAGCTGGCAAAGGTGAGGGAGCCATGTCAACCGGGCATCGAAGACCAGACCCAAGAAGCGATGGGTGTCCACCACCTCGAGGGGCTGGCCATCGAGGCACAGTTCCAGATGGAGATGGACTGTACGGCGATGGCGGAAATGCATGACACAAGTCTTGGCCGCCGAAAACTGAAAGCCATGGGAGAGAGCCCATGAATGCGCCTGACAGATTGCCCCTGTAGACAGCATTCTGCAGGGCCCATTACAGAGGAGGCGAGGTAGATACAAAAATCATCAGCATACAAAGAGGGGGACTCTGTCGGCCCAACAGCTGTCACCAGACCATTAATGGCTATTAGAAAGAGAGGGACGCTCAGCACGGAACCCTGTGGGACCCCATTTTCTTGCCGATGGGGAGAGGTGTAAGAGGAGCCAACTTGCACCCGAAAAGAGCGACAAGAAAGGACGTTACAGATAAAAATGGGCAGAGTGCCACGGAGGCCCCATTCGTGAAGGGTGGTGAGGATGTTGTGACGCCAGGTGGTGTCATAGGCTTTATGCAAATCAAAGAAGACTGCAAGGAGGTGTTGCCGATGGGCAAAAGCCGACCGGATAGCAGACTCCAGGTGGATCAAGTTATCCACCGTACAGTGGCCACAGCGAAAACCACTTTCAGTCGATGACAAAAGACTGCAGGATTCAAGGATCCAAAACAACCAGCGACTCACCATGTGATCAAGGAGCTTGCAGAGGGTGTTAGCAAGGCTGATTGGATGGTAGCTATCCAACTGAAGAGGCAGCTTCCCTGTCTTCAACACCGGAACAAAATGCTTTCCTGCCACTGGGTAGGAAAGACTCCCTCACTCCACAGACGGTTGAAGAGGGTCAGTATACGATGGTGGCCAGCCACCAATATGTGTTGGAGCATTTGGTTACGTATCCGATCTGGTCCAGGAGCCGTGTCAGGAAAAGGGGCAAGGGCACTGGCGCTGGCAAATTCCCACTCGCTGAATGGGGCATTATACGGTTCTGATCAGCGAGAAAACAAAAGACAAAGGCAGTCGTTCTGAACTCTCTTTCAGGGGAAGGAACGTGGGCAGATACTGAGCCAATGCCGAAGCTTGAGGAAAATTTTCTGCCACAAAGTCCGGATTGGTAAGGACAAACCATGCACAGAAATTCCTGCAACCCCGGTGGCCAAAAATTCGCCAGAGTTTCGCCAGACTTGTGAAGATGGGGTGTGGGGTCCTATGGCAGCTACATATCATTCCCAGCAAATCTGTTCTGAAATTTGATTAGGTACTGGCCCAGGCACAGAGTCGTTTCAAGACCAGAAGAAGAGCAGTACAAGGGTGCTGCTTGAAGTGTTGAAGAGCATGGCGGCAGTCTTTTATGGCTGCAGCAATTTCCGGAGTCCACCAAGGGACCATCTTCCAGCGGGGGGAACTTGAAGAAGAAGGGATTGCTGAAACAACTGCTGAAAGGATGGAGGCAGTCAAAGTCTGAGTAAATTCATCAATACTGTCATGTGGCAATACAGGGGGGATGGGAGCAGAGGAGAAGGCACCCCAGATATGGCCCACCTGGGAGGGCAATGGAGCGAGAGACACTCAAGGAAGGTCAAAACAATCGGGTAATGGTTGCTGTCACATAAGTCATTGTGGAAGCCCCACTGAATCGATGGAAGAAGGCCGGGACTGTAGACGGAGAGGTCAATGGTTGAGAAAGTGCCGTGCGCCACACTAAAGTGCGTGGGAGTGCCAGTGTTTAGGAAACAGAGGTCAAGCCCTGCCAGAATAGCTTCAACTGTCCTGCCCAGGGCAATAGTCGTATGACTACCCCACAGAGGGTTGTGGGCATTAAAATCCCCTAATAACAGGAAGGGAGAAGGGAGTTGTTGAAGAAGGGTGGTGAGGGCATGGGACATGGGCAGCCTATCAGGTGGGAGGTAGAGATTACAGATTGTGATTTGGAGTGGCCAGATGGACCCTGACAGCAATGGCTCCCAGAGTGGTATGGAGGGGAACCCATTTACTAACAATGTCCTTGCGGACCAAGGTGCAAACACCACCAGAAGCCTGCAAGGGGCCAATTCGGTTCCGACAGAAAGCGTGGAACCCACGAAGGACATGTGAGTAAGAATTGACAAAATGGGTCTCTTGGAGCGCAATACAAGCAGCAGAGTAGAAGGAAAGAAGGGGCTGCAACTCTGGAAGGTGATGCAAATATCCATTACAATTCCACTGGAGGATTCTCAAGCCGGAGTCTAAAGTGGAAGCGAATAGACCAGAGTCAGTCACGCCACAAAGTCGCTATCCATCACCAATAAGGATGGGGTAATATCCATATAGGTGGGGTCAGACACTGTTAGTTCATTAACTGTAGGAGGGGAAGGCTGCACCTCAGGAGGGTAGCAGAGGGCCTTGCCCTTCTCCTGCGTTTCTGCTTCTTCTCTTGGGAAGGAAGAGAAGGGCAGCCTTCAGGGAGGGTAGGCACGGAATTACACCCGGCAACCTTGGCGCCCACCAGCCGCTGATCACCCTGCCGATGTAGATCGCCTTTCGGGGGGAGGTGCCAGGAAGAGGAGTACCAGGAGGAAGCTCCAGTACCGGTGGCTGCCGAAGGATGGGAGCACTTCTCCGGAGGGGGAGGGGGAGCAGCACCCGAAGGGGTGGGTATGGGTACTGAGGGGGAGGGGGAGTGGGAGAAGGGGGAGGAGGAGGAGGCTGAAAGCATGGGGCGAATGGGGTGGGGCTGGGAAGAGGAAGGGGTAGGAAGGGGAATGGACGTAATTGAAGCAAAAGTAGAGGTCACAGACATGCGAGGGAGCCGATCTAAGGTTCTGTACTTTTGAATCCTTCTTTATTTCACAAACACCAGGCACGTAGGCGAGCGCGGAGAATGCTGTCCATTACTATTTACACACATTGGCGGGGGAGCACAGGCACTCCCCTCATGGAGGGGGTGCCCACAGTCACCACAGAGGGGATCAGTGGTGCAGTGGGAAGACGTGTCCAAACCTTAAGCATTTAAAACATCTCATCGGAGGTGGAATATAAGGTTTTACATCACACCGATATACCACTACCTTGACCTTCTCTGGGAGGAAATCCCCCTCGAAGGCCAGGATAAAGGCGCCCGCAGCGATGCGATTCTTTAGGGGGCCCCACTGCACACGGCGGACAAAACAAACCCCTCGCCTCTCAAGGTTAGCACAGAGCTCCTCATCAGTTTGCAGAAGAAGCTCTCAGTGGAAAATAATGCCCTGTACTGAATTCAAAGATTGGCGGGGCATGAAGGAGACTGGGACGTCACAGAGATGGTCACAAGCACACAGGGCATCAGACTGGGCAGCAGAAGATGTCTTAATGAGCAAAGCACCGGACCGCATTTTACTCATCGATTCAACTTTACCATACTTATCTTCAATTGTGTCCACGAAAAACAAAGGCTTGGTCATGGAAAAACTACTGCCATCCATCCTGGTACAAACCAGGTACCGAAGGAAAGGTTTCAACCCAAGCTGGCGAGCTCGACCCTCCTCCCAGGAAGGAGGTAACCAGAGAGGGGAAGGCCAAACGATCAGAAGAAGGAGTGGCACGTCTGCTACCACTCTTAGAGATGGCCACAGAATGGCCAGGATGGTGAAGCTTTCGTCGCTTCATATGGAAGGCATCTGCCCTAGTACCACCCACTCCGATCAGGGGCTCGCCCCGTGGGCGCCACCCAGCCACATCAAGGGCCGTCTGGCATGGGGGCCATTGCTGGGAGTTCCAGTGCACCAAAATGATGAGCATCAACTCCTGGGCACACACAAAGCTTTAACAGGTCAGGTACTAGTAGTGTGGTCCCTGTGGTTTCAGGGGGCTCAGCCAAGTGGGTACTTAACAGCCCCACCACACGGACTGGCTATCGTGCTGGTGACTTAGCAGGAAGGGGGCCAGGGTGGAAAGGGGAGGGGGGAGGGGGAGGGGAGAGGAACCTGCACTATGGAAGCTAGGCAGCAAGTTCATCCCCAAATGGCTCACACTGAACGGAAAATTTTGGAAATGGAGTCAAACCCCAAGGGGACCAAAAATGCCGAAAAGGACATGGAAACAGCAAAATAAACAATAGCACAGACCAAAACAAAGCCAGCAAGACAGCCAGGTCAACATAAAGAAGTGCACTAAGAGGGAAAAGAGGGGGCAGGAACAAAGGAGCAAGGACAGGGAGGGAGAGGAACAGGGATGTGAATGAAGCCTTCAGAGGAAAGGAAAGGAGACTGCAATAGCTCGGGGCCCCATGCGCGCCACACACGTACCCACAAAAGGACTGTGGGCCCCCTGGGGGGAGTCTTGTATTGCCTTTTCTCTCTGGAAAACAGTGCAATCTGATGAGCATGGAGAATGGTACTTTTCACAGTTGACACAGATGGAGGAAGGTTCACAGTGAGTGTTCACATGCAGTGCTCTTCCACAATCTCTACAGATGGAGCTGGCGTGGCAACGCCAACACATGCGCCCAAATTTCAAGCAAGGGGGCATACGGTTTCACATCACATCAGTATATCATCACCTTGACCTTTTCAGGCAATGAATCACCTTCAAAAGCCAATATGAAGGCACATGTGGCAACCCTACTGTCCTCTGGCCCCCTATGCCCACAACTGACAAAGTGCACACCCTGATGCTCCAAGTTGGTGAGTAGCTTATCATCAGAGCAGGTCTCTATGGAAAATGTTATGGGGAGTGACAGTCACCGGTATATCACTCAGCTTATTACAAGCGAGCAGTGCCCGTGACTGGGCAATGCCGTTTTGAACAAAATTGACCCACTTTACACTTTAGAGATAGCTGCCATTTCCCCAAGTTTGTCTTTCAATTTCTCCACAAAGAACAAAGGCTTCATGGTCAAGAAGGAATCACCATCAGTCCTTGTACAAAACAAGTAGTGCGGTGAGTATTGCTCTGTTTACCACTTAGCCATACGTTCCTCCTATGGCGTAGACAGGGAAGGGAACATTTTAGGGTCGTATCTCTCTGCAATGAAAGAGGACTGTTCTTTCATAAAGACTGCTGGGGCCCATGTAGCACCAAGCAGGGGATAACTTCGTTTGCTTCATTTGTGGCTTATCTGCCAAGATGCCACCCACTCTGAACGGGGTCTCTCCCCATGGGCAACACCTAGCCCCAGCAACTGCTACCTGAGCAGTAATCCATTGCTTATAATACCCATGCCCATCACAACAGGCACACAGTCCTTGGCATACATGGAGAATCTTCAACTCAGGTAACAAAAGCACAATCCCTGTGTAATCAGGGGGTCTACCACCATGCAAGTACTTGATGACCCCTCCCCCCATTTGGGATGGCTACCATGCTGGGTTTAGGGTGTATTACCATATTAAAGGGAAGGGTGCAGAGATGGAAAAGCACACAGATGGAGTACACACCGAATCGGGACCACGTGTTTATTTCATGAAAAGTTGTACAATACACTGGTAGTGGAAACTTGGGGCCCAATCATAAACCAGGTACAAGCAAAGTCAACACCAAGAAAACCATCCAACGGAGGGGTGGGGGTGGGAGATAGAGGAAGTATAAGCATGTAGCAAGGAAAGGGAGTAATGCTGCACAGGCCGGGGGCCCTGTGATAGTCAAGCACACTTACAAAAGAGCTGTGAGTGCCCTGAGAGGGGTTAGATGGTAGTGTTGTAGGCACACATAGTAATGTGCTTGTTATAGTTAGTGGACTTCGTTCAGGTTGGAAACAGCCAATATTTTATGACTGATACTCAGATGATAGTGGTGCTGCTAAACTCCAAAGTTTCCTCACTTCATATGTTGGTTATAATGTTGTCACAGCTGTTTCTAATCTTGGGCCATCAAATCTATGCGTCTGAAACAAACTGCATATTGACTACATCAATTCATGTTTCCCATTTGCACAAGACCCGGCGAAAAAAGTGTGGGTATTTTCAGATGTCCCCCGCTTGTGCAAATTACATCACAACCACTTCTTAATGATAGCATTAAGCCTTCCGATGGGATGTGATTACAAAAGCACCAATCATGAAACTCCTATCATTAGATAATGCATAAATTAACATGTACCCCAAATTGCCACAGTTTCATTTCAATGCCAATTGTAAAGAGTGGCAATTTGTATAATCAGCCTTGCAACTGTTTTCAAGTACAACTGCTCAACCAATGCATTGTCTGTTGCTGGACGAAGAGGAAATACCAATTCTTGGAGAACTGTTGACAAACAGAGATCAGCGTATCAGCAAGCACTTACAGAACTAATGAACAGCTCCAGAAAACTATCTTCAACAAAAGGTGTTCTCCCTGTGAAAAAATGCAGGTTGGCAACGGCAAGCAACTACTGCAATTCCATGAGGAACTGTTCAAATATCAATTAATTCTTTATTTGGCCTTGATGCTGACCTCCTGTCACTCAGAATTAAGTATATTTTAACAGAACGGCTAAACCAACACTGCCTCGACAATTTGTTTTCTTAGGTTAGAGGTACAGGTCGTTTCTAACACCATCTTTCCCTGAAAGAAGTGAAAGGTCACCTGTTTTTGTTGCTTCTGGGAACAAATGCTCATGACATTCTGCTGTCAAACACGTCATCTGTGGAACTGGAAGACAACTAACAATAATTCCTGTCATCGAGTTTGCTTCGTGGAATTCTGCCTGATATGTCTGAAGCAATGGCCATGCTAGATGGAGAACCAGAGATGCAGGACAAGTTTCAGCTGTGAGGCTGCTGCGTTGTTCGCTGTGACAGAAGATGTTGAAAGCTCATCAGAAGAATTCAGATATTAGACAGGTTACATTGCACACTGTGCTGCGAAATATAACAACACACTGGGGACATTGTCAACTGAAGTATTTCACCCTGCTCAAATGTGACTCTCAGGAGACGAATATTCAGGCCAAGTGTAAGCCTCTTATCAGAACTCTGGCATATCAAATTGAGTAAAATACTTCACAAACTCTTAATATGAAAGTAAATCAAATATAAACATGATTTTTATCCTGAATGTCCACAGCTGGTAGGACTTGGCCTATGTTCTAGTATGCTATGGAAGGGGGTGGGGCAGGCAGGGCGGGGCAGGGGGGAGGGAGGAGTTTGCGTTATGAGTGAGGAGAGTCAACTATTCCATTCTTCCAAACAATTCATCAATAGTACTCATGATGTCTGGGCAACAGATGAACCCCTCCATTGCCCAACGCATAATTATAAAATTTCTTGCTTGTGAAGGAATTCAACTGACAAAAATGACTGCATTGTTCGGAGACCAAACACTGTGGAGGGCTCTTATGTTTGCCTGGAATATTGAGTTCAGGAATGAACGAGAATCAGTGGAAAATCAGGAACATGATCACTATCCTCAGACCAGCATTACAGATGAAAATGTTTAGGTAATTTGAGATGTTCCTAAAGACGATTGATGGGCGAGTCTAGCTGAAATTACAGAACAGCTCAAAATAAGTTATCGGAGTGGTCATGCAATTATCACTAACACCCTAAAGTTCCGTGAACAGTGTGCCAGATGGATCCCTCACATTTTGACCGCAGATCAGGAGTTGAGATGTCCCGAGGCTTGGGTTATGCATGTTTGAGTCATATTGTCACCTGCAATGAAATGTTGTTCCACCACTACCCTCTCACACTGAAATTAGCCACTGTGGAATGGCAGAAGAAAGGTGAGATACACACAGTGAATGATGTGTCAGTCAGCTGGCAAAGTTCTTTCAACAGTTTCCCTCGATGGGCAAGGCATTATACTCACTGATATTTTGCCTGAAATATGTACAATCAATGCTGCTTACCACTGTGAGTTGTTGAAGAAGGCGAGGGCTGTATATCGCCACAAAAGATGAAACCAACCATTCAAGATGCCATCCTCCTTCACAACAATGCCAGGCCTCATCCTGGGGCTCTAGTGGTCTCAAAACCTGAAGAAATTAATTTGGCCCTACTCATCCTCCCTACAGCCCAGACCTACAACCATGGGATTTTCATTGTTTGAGCCACTTAAAGAAGCTCTAGGTGGGCAACAATTAGAAGACAAGGGCACAGAGAGATTCATGCACAATTGAATGGTGCTGGGATTAAAGGAAACTTCCTTTCTATTTGGAGAGATGTAAAGCAGGAAACAGTAGAAAAATAAACTAAACTTGCCTTTTTTTACAATAATTTTTAAAAATAAAATCCCGTTTATGTTTGATTTATCTTCAAATCCACTGATGAATGGACATTTGTCTTAGCTCTGCAGAAAGGGGAGAGACAAAAGGAGAGAGACACCCGCCTGCAAGCAATTTAGAAATCTTTTCTTAATTGTTCAAAATAAAAGCACAGACTCACTACAAACTTTCATCAACTCAGTATGAATTTTAGCATCACAGAAAATAAACTTCCCAGAGTAGAGAATTTTCTGAAGAAACTGGATACTAGTTCACCCATTCATACACTACTTTTAACCTTCAAAAATATACAAAAACCAAATAATTATGTCTGACGGATCATATTACTAGGAAATTTAGAACCTAACATAATTATAATGAAAGGAATACTTGCCTTAAATACTTCTGCCAGAGCTTTTGCTCCTTCATTTTCAAGTCTGTTGCGTCCCGCAATAAACACTTTGAGTGCAAGTGGACGTCCTGCTGATTTGCTATTTCTGTGACAATCAAGCAAACCTTTGGCCAACATCTGAAAACATAAAAATTTAGCATTGAATACACTGAAATTATACTCTGAAATCGGTACATAACACACACACACACACACACACACAAAGAGTAATACCAGAATACTGAACTCCTAATACGACACCTCACAATAACTGCATAATGTTAAAACGTATATGAGCATATTTATGTTGTCTTTTCACTGGACAAACTATTTTAGGTAAAAGTAAGTACAAAACTAACTTTTACTGCACAGAATTAGGGATTTCATTATTAAAAAATTCATATTTTAGACATTTTATCTGGTACAGTATGGGGTATTCTGACATTTATGTATCCCACTATTATAATTTTTTTTGGTAACCAACTTACTAATGTCAACGTAGTTTGAAATGTAAAGAAGGAGGGAAATGTAAACTATTTTTTAAGAGGAACTAAATGTACATAACACTGGGTTAAAAATAATATCACAAAAAAGTTCACAGATGTAACAGCCACAGCAGTACAAGTAGGTAGAAGAAATGTTCAAATTAAAATAAAATCTTTACAGCTGCCACAACTACTTCAAACCAGCTATGATACAATCATACTTATCCTCAGGTTTCATCCATTACTTTTAAGTTTCTTTGTTGCTTTTTAAGTGATTGTAAACAATGCATTATTTTTTTAAAATAATGAACTGCACTTTGATTTAAAACAATCTGAAATATCAAATAACAATATTTATAAAACAATGGAAAATCCAGGATGGAATGTAACATAATGAAAAGGATAGTTGCTACTCACAATATAGGAGATGAGGAGTCACAGAAAGGCACAATAAAAAGACTGTCACAAATAAAGCTTTCAGCAAATAAAGCCTCTGTCAAAAACAATCTCACACTCATTCACTACACACACACACACACACACACACACACACACACACACACACACGACTGCAGTCTAAGGTGACTGAAACCACACTCATAGCTTCAGTTGCCCGAGACTGCAGTCGTGTGTGAGAGTTGCGTTTGCAGTTGTGCTAGTGCATTCGTGTGTCATCTATTTCTGAGAATGGCCTTACTGGCCCAAAGCTTTATTTGTGACAGTCTTTTTGTTGTGCCTATCTGTGACTCAGCATCTCTGCTATATGGTGAGTAGCAACTTTCCTTTTCATAATATTGTCACATTCTGTCCCGGATTTTCCATTGTTTGATATATCTATTTCAGTAATTTCAATCAAGTTCATGTCAAACAATAACCAAGAACAAGCCTTCATTCATTTGCACCTGCCTCCTGTAGTCAAGCTCTGGTCCACCTCCACAATTGTTACCCCCCCCCCCCCCCCCCCCTCCACTTCTCTCTATTACTGAAGTTACAATTGCTTGATGCCTCGGGATCTGTCCTATGGAACGATCCCTTCTTTTTATTCAAATTGTGCCATAAATTTCTTTTTTCTCAACTTCAGTTCAGTGCTTCCTCTTCAGTTATCCAATCTACCCATTTAATCTTCAGCAGTCACCTGTAGTACCATATTTCAGAAGCATCTATTCTTCTTGCCTGAACTTTTTATTATCCACATTTCACTGACATACAAAGCTATGCTCCAGACATACAACTTCCGGTACAACTACATTACACATAAATTTATTTTCGATGTTAACAAGTGTCGCTATGAGCTGCCCAAATCACCTTCCACACATGCCTCATTTCAGCCCCTACACTCATGCCTATCTGCAAAAAACCATGAAAGCTATGCCAGTCAATGTTTTGTACTCCTTATGACAGTGGAGATAGCCATCAAAAGCTAGAGTGCCAGCCATCCTAGCATTTCAGCCATTTAACGAGGCTCAGTATAATGAAGACATCACAATGCCTCACACTGCACTTTGCAAACGATAGCTAACAGGCTATTTTGCTATCTACAAATCCACAATTATCTTATTTGGCCCAAAAGTTCACCTTATGGAAGGTTTTATTCTTGAACACACTGTTCAGACTGTGCCATTGTAACAGGTTGCATTTTGCATGGCTAACATCCCATTATATTCCTCAGGTTTCGTGAACAGCCTACAGATTTCATATTGTGTAAATTACCTCAATAATATCGTATAGATTTACTTTTCTTCAACCTGTCTTCTAGGATATGTCACAGGATCAGTACTGCCTTGTGTGCTCCTATATAATATTCACACCTGTCAGAATCTGCCTTCTTTGGAACTGGAATTTTTACATTCTTCTTACATCTGTGTCACACACACACACACACACACACACACACACACACACACACTGTACCATTATATTCAGATATGCTTAAAACTCAAGTGTGGCACGTAAATTAAGAACGTCTTACCACATGCAAGACAATTCATTAACCAATAATCACTGGTTTACACACAGGTGCTTTGTTGCCACAGAACATGACCATACTAGCTGTAGCAAACTTCCTTCCCTACAAAACCATTCATGGCAATCCCATGATGTCTACGAAGTCACGTATCCTTCAGACTTGCACCCGTATAACCATTCTGAACAAAATGTAAGTATACGGTATCCCATCAAATGGCTCTGAGCACTATGGGACTTAACTTCTAACGTGGTCAGTTCCCTACAGTATCCCATCAGTGTAACGTGTGTTAGAGAATTTAGTGTTAACAGCTCATGTCCTGACCTTTTAAATCCATTTTCAATGCCACCATCACTGCAAATCTGCCTTCCTAACGGATATCCACATAGACACACTATAAGCAACTTCGAAAAATTATTAATCACTTCCTTTCTTGCCTTATTCATGAGAGGACCATGGACACCACTGTTTTCCATTAACTCATCTTCACATCACTCCAAGCAACAATAAATCCTCTCCAAAAACTTTTAGTGATGCCCTTACAACATACCTCTAAAAAGTGGTTATTCAGGAACAGATTGCAGGATCTACGATATTTCCAAACCGGGACAATGCTAGATAGTGGCAGCCAGCCACATTTCTGTAACCAGAAGCAACTGCGCACACCCAACAGTCCGCCCGCAACTGCTCAAACGAATCTAAATTAAACAGTTCGGAGGCAATTTGTTGTTATGAAGCATTGCAGTCTTTCTAAAGCCTTTGACACACTTTGCTGTCGGCAGGCGCTTGTCTGAGCACTGTGTTTTTTTGTTGTATATGGTGCATTTCCTTTGCAACTATAACTTTATTTCCATTTTCTTTTTTTCTCTCGTTCATGTTTTGTTGCTGCAGAATCATTCTGCATTAGGGGGATACAGTAATATCCTTTGTTAGAGTATCGGTTCTTACCAGCCAAAATCACAAAAATTTAACTGAAAACTACAACAATGAAAGATTCCCGGAATTCCCGGGTTTTCTCCCGGATGAATAAATTCCCGGATTTTTCTCAGATCTCCCGGTTGTCCCGGGTCATATACACCCTGAGTACATAACTAGTCTGTCCAATGCTCTCTTGGGAGTAAACTGTCGGTTAGAAAGTAAAAAAAATATGACTTCACATAAGAACCTGGCAGTTCACATGCCAAGTATGAAATTTCTTCAAACATTGTATGGAAGTGGCACTATTACTTGGCTTGTAGAGACTGCTCCATCAGTGAAATTTGTCATACCACAGTATACGTATTTACAATCATTTCCATCCTTTCTTAATGTGTAGTCCACATGGCCTGTGAGCCTGGAGTGAAGACAGTAGACACCGCTCTTTAGTGCACATTCACTTATCTCTTCACTTATCTTGGATGGGCTTCATTAGGGATCATGACTGGTACTACATGTGTGGGTTAAGCTGATACAGCAACATTCTGTACAGTTCTGATCTTCCAGAATGAAACTTGTCTTGCATAAATAATTCCGAAAGCTCTGCCTTCTGTTTCTGGTTTACACAGTACATCCACTGACTCTAAATCGTCTTAACATAAATAATCTCTTGCAAGATCTTACCCAGGTAGTAACTGTGACGATACCAACAGCATCACTATCCTTAACCATTTTATGAATAGTAAATTACTTTGTTTAATCGCTGAAGGTGCTTAATGAGTGGACTGAAACTATTCAAGAGATTGTTCTTATCAGAATTCACTGAAGTGACAGAATGTTGTGACCATGGGAGCACAGAAATTCTCAAAACCTGTCCAAAGAACCAGTTCACAGTCTTACACTCTCTGAAATAACAATTATTTCCACTTGCAACAAGAGGTGACAAAAGTCTTCAAACTTAACCCAAAATCGTTTTGTCATAGAGCTTAATTTCTTCTAATGGTACTTTCTTAGTTACTAATGCCCGGCAAAACATTCTTCTTCTTCTGTGTACACTGATGGATTAAAAATACTGAAGCACAGCTCTAAATTTCTTTGCTCTCTTTCTTCAGAGATTTCGGTGAGGACCTCAAACACTCAAATAGGATTGGAGAATAAGTAGCATTAAAGACTTATGTGAAGCATTCATGGAAGTGACTTGAAAAGATGTGTGTCTTCACCCACTGCAGTGACAAGGGTTGGAGGTGACACATTACACCCCACACCAATCCCAAATCAAATACACCTTGTTCCACTTTCCATTACACCATTGCACCCTGCGAGTAATATGGCTTTTACTTCTGTAAAAGTAAGTTTAATGCGAAAATTGTAATTTTTAATTGTCCAGCCTTCCTAGACATATATTAAGTCTTTTGTACAGTCTATAAATGGTTGAATTGTTGCTGGATAAATACAATTTCCTGAAATACTTTGAAGTTCCCACTTATCAATGGGAGACTGTCTTCATCCTTTGAGGAAGAAATTCCTTGAATAAGTGCAGTGTCAACTGAGTGAGTGTTACAAACACACCTAAGTCACATAACTGCCATATTGTTGTCACATTCACACACTATGCCTCAGTCACTTCAGTGCACAAACAGCAACTTTCTTCATACAATTTTCTATATGTCCCTGCATTTCTCTGAATAAGTCCTCCATCTTCCTTCCCAAGAAATTTTCTGCTCAGACCACAGGATGACAGGGACCCACCTTCGTCCCAACAACAGGTGGATCCTCCTTTTCATCATGATGTCGTGAGTTATCTGCCTGATCTAACCTCTCCCACTCTATTCCCTCTAAGGAAGGACTTAATATTTCCACAAAACAGGATAATTTCATGTATTTTTGTATGTGTCTTATCAACAATACTGAAAACTTCACTTCCTGTAGTTAAGTAAATTCCAACAATTCTTTCTCAATTTTGGAGTATTCTCATATGAATTTTCCTTTTAATGCAACTTACATTTTTACATCTTAATATAAAATATTTGTCCTCTATTATGCATGCACAGGATGAAAAAGACTCAAAGATATTCACAATCATGACAGCTTTATTGGTCCACAAGTGATGCGACCAAAATGAATCGCATGTGTCCAGTCTCTCGTATCATCAGCTGAAATTTATTTACCTACAGACAACAATACAACTTATAGTTCACCACAATAATTATCTTTGTTAAAAATATGGTAGTTTCTTCTGATTCTTACTAATCCAACAATTTTAAAAAATAACAAATATTTTCAGAAAAACATTTAACAAATGAGAGCAATATACTCAAAATATAATGAGTCTGAAAGCTCATTCTCAAGACACTACATACTGTGAGACAGTAAACTTTTGTTAATCAATTAACTATAATCTTTGTAAATGAATTAAATATAAACTTAACTTTTAACAAAAACTTGCAGTTCCCACTACCAACTAAATATAATGCATCAAATCTAATCTGAACATATAATCAATACTTGAAACCTTACTAACCTACTAATGTTTAACAAAAGCACAATGCTTATAATGATTTTAATTCCTTTTTAAAACTATTCTCACAATACTATAAATTAAGTTTACCTCTACAAGAGATCAATGAAACTGGAGACCACAAAGAAGGTAAATTTATATCTTTGATTAAAGTACCCTGTGATAGGAAGAGACATCTATTTTATATTTAATTCCAGAAGACCAATTCTAATTAAGACTTATTTAAGTAGAAGCAATGTTGCAAAATTCATCATCACGTCATAAAAACACACCAATACAATGCACAGTAAAAATATGGTAATTTGGAACATTATTATGAATGAGACAATTTTGGTACACACACAATATTCTACTCTCTGAGGAAAGTAGAAGTGAGATATTGAATTCAAATCACTGGTAACAGAAGCAAGAAACAGGGATAAAAATTTTCAGTACGTTTACTTACACAGGTGTTGCATACTTCACCAGCAGACATCAGTTTTGAATATTCAAATATTGAAAACATTATAACCCCCCTTTTATGTTCCCGGAATTAATGTTTTCCCGCCATTTACAACATTTTTAATCGGTCTCGTCAAATTTCCTATGCCCACAATGTTAATTTGCATGATATTTATAATTTTCCCATGATTTACGTGTTACGCAAAAAATTTTGTTGAGAAAATGTGATGCTGGGATAATGTTGGCCATCCAGTAGTGTTTACAAATATTAAATGTTTAAGTTTCTTGACACCAGGGCACTCTATTCAGCAGATTTGACTGGGTAAACAAGTAAAAGGTGTAACAATTTGCGCCGTATCTCCCGCCGCTGCCAAGCTCTACTTGGCGTGGTGAATGATGGGAGTAGCTTGGTTTGTTCAAATGAAGATTTCATTACCAATCAAACCATTTCCAAACTCTCTCTACTGCGCAAATGCAGTTTCATCATTGTTGTGATCATCCTGAAACCTCTGTCAAGCCATATTCAGAGTGTTTCGACATATGACCACGGGGAGCGCTAATTGGCACCGTCATTCACTTTGCGTTGCTCAAATGTTTTTAGTGTAAACACAGCACCGGTTACATATTTTATTCATGTTGAGCATAACGTGTTTCAAGAATTTATTTTCCGTGTGTGTGTGTGTGTGTGTGTGTGTGTGTGTGTGTGTGTGGTTTTCTACATAACTGATGAGGCACAGTACCTGATAACCTCAAAAAAACTAGTACAGTGCAAGAGATGCAGAATAACACATATTCAAACACCATACAAAATACTTATTTACATATTTGAATTTGATAACGAGAAAAAATTCTCGAAACGTCGTCTAAGCATGAAAAAATATGTAACTAGTGCAGTATTTCATTACTTAAATAATAAATGACAGCTGCAGGCTTTCCAAAAACATTAATTATGACATTTGGAATTAAAAATTCCCAAAATGCATCGTTAAGCATGAAAAAATACGTAACTAGTGCAATATTTTATTATTTAAATAATGAATTAAAGCTGCAGGCTTTCCAAAAACACTGATTATGACGTTTGAAATTAAGTCAAACATTTCCACTTCCCAGACAGTTATCAATCCCAGTTACGTCAGTGGTTTTTATTAGATAATAAAAAATTTCCTGACAAGTCTTTTGATGCCTGTTATGTACATATATATAAAATGCAAGGGGGTATCCTATACGTAACTTTCACAGTCTCTTGAAAAGCAGGGTTTCACTGTATATCAAAAAAATCATTAAGTCACTGAAAAGAAGTGCCTTCCTGGTTATGATATGATTTTAACCAAAGTATCACAATATACTGCTGGCTTGTAATCATACCAGAGAAGGAAAGTTGCTACTCACCATATAGCGGAGATGCTGAGTTGTGATAGACACAATAGAAAGATTCACACAATTAAAGCTTTTGGCCATTAAGGCATTTGTCAGCAGTAGACACACATACACACATGCACACACAAATACTCACATAAATGCAACTTGGACACACATCTGCTGTCTCAGAGAGCTGAGACCACACTGCGAAAAGTAGCACCAGTACATGATGGGAGTGGCAACTGGGTGGGGGCAAGGAGGAGGCTGAAGCGGGGAGGGGGAGGGATAGTATGGTGGGAGTGGCGGACAGTCACGTGTTGCAGTTTAGACGTTAGATGGAGGGCAGGAGAGAAGGTGCGGAGGGGGGAGGGGTAAGTAGAAGAAAGGAGAGAAATAAAAGAAATTAAAAGACTGGGTGTGGTGGTGAAATGACGGCTGTGTAGTGCTGGAATGGGAACAGGGAGGGGGCTGGATGGGTGAGGACAGTGACTAACGAAGGTTGAGGCCAGGAACCCTCCATTCCCCACAGTACATCCTACGTTCCCATAACCCTCCTGCAAGTTGCGTTTATGTGAGTGTTTGTGTGTGAGTGTGTGTATGTGTGTGTACTACTGACAAAGGCCTTAATGGCCCAATTATGTGAATCTTTTTATTGTGCCTATCGCGACTCAGCATCTCCGCTATATGGTGAGTAGCAACTTTCCTTCTCTGGTATTGTTACATTCCGTCCTGGATTTTCCATTGTTACATTTGTAATTACTCGACAAGTCAAGACATATTTCCTGGAAGAGTGAAATATGCAGCAGTAACTCTCATTTATAAAAGCAGAGATAAGCCAATAACGTTTAATTATAAACCAACATCCTTCTATTCTTCGTTCTCAAACATTTTTGAGAAGACAGCCTACCACTCAGTATCAAACAACTTTTTGACAACTGACCCGTTCGCCTTCCATAAAGGCTTTTCCATACAGAAAGCAATATATAATCTCGCAAATTAAGTACTGGTTGAAATAAGGACAAGACCTTGCAGATCTTAAAACTTTACTACAGGAAACAATATTGTCCAGTCATATTAACGTGGTGAGCGCGTATGTTCGATGTCAACATGAAAAACTGCTCACAGTGGCAGTTGGCAGCACTAGCAGTGTATGGTATAACAGCATGTCAGGATAATATTGATAACAGTGCAGTTGTCATCGTAATGCAGAAATAGAGTGATTTATGTAACATCCAAAATGGCATGATCATTGGCTTTTGGGCCAAGGGTGGAAACATTTTCGAAACAGCTAAGTTAATAAACTGTTCGTGTACCACCATAGTTAATGTATATTGGGCAGGGCAAAATGGCGCTATCCAAAACCGGTACCAATGCAACTGTGGTGCACCAGAGGCCATAGATGAGAGGGATGAACAGCAGCTGCAGAGAGGTGTAAGGACAAATAGGCAAGCAACTGTTGAGTACCTGACCGCCCAGATGGACCAAGCGGCTACCAACAACATCTACATAGATGACAGGGGTGAACAGTGCTGCAGAGACGGGTAAGGGCAAATAGACGAGCAACTGACCACGCAGGTGAAAAAAGGGGTTACCAACAGCATCTCCTCAACAACCATTTCGTCAATGTTGCTGTGTATGGGCCCCAGCAACAGGCGTCTGGTTCATGAACCCATGCCGACTGCTGTTCATCGGTGACAAAGGCTGAAATTTGCACACCATTACCACAACAGGGCATCCACTGAGTGGTAACAGGTTGTCTTTTCAGATGAATCATGTTTCATGCTCCATCGGACAGATGACTATTGGTTTGAGTGGCGTGGAATGTCTGAAAGCAAAACCTGCAACGTTTTCGTGCACTCACTCAACAATGCCATCATTCTGGAAGGCAAAATGGATCAACAAAAGTACGCATCTATCCTTGGGAACCATGGCCACCTCTACATACAATTTGTTTTTCTTCAGGACAATGGCATGCATAGGCAGGACAATGCAACATGTCACACAGGTTGCAGTGTACATGTGTGGTTGAGTTTACTGTATTCCCTGGCTTTTAAACTCACTGGATTTATAACCAATCAAGACTCTGTTGGACCATCTCGATCAGGCTGTTCATGCCATGGATCGTCAACCGAAAAACCTAGAGCAGCTGGTCACAGCATTGGAGTCAGCATGGCTCCGCACCACTGTCGGTACCTTCCAGAACCTCATTGACTCCACATGTCCTGCAATGGTCCACAATGTGAAAGGTGATTATTCACATTGATTATTAACGATGGTAACAATGTGTGACTGGACAGTGAATACAGTTACAGCCTTAAAGGTATCTCCCTCACATGGATGCAGTCGTACCTCAAAACCAGAAAACAGAGCAGACTGACACAAACAAGTGACACCAACGAATAAAACTAAATTGAGATTAGGGAAAAATTAAATATGGTGTTCCACAAAGTTTTAGATGACTTGTTCTTAACCTATGAAAATCATTTACCAAATACACTAGAGGATGCCACAAAAGCTGTGGCAATATTGATAAAGTATCAAACCACATCCATACCTATCACCGCCATAACTGAATATGTCTATGCAAACACTTTAACTCAAATCGGACAAAAATTACTATTAAATTATTCTGGCCAGTACTTACCATCAGTAGGTGGAATACTGAGCAATGCTGATGGATACAAATAGAAGAACAAGAGACAATATTAGTTTTCTCAAGCCAATTCTTCCTTTTGGGTTGAACACGCACACTATGCATTTTCATACAGTAACTGATTTCCAGATACAAGAAGAGAGACTAATAGGTACACATTAAATGAAACTCTACATGATATTCCTAAGCATCCACATGAACAACAAACTGAGGAGATAGTTGCACATAGATATTTTTATCAGAAAGGTCAGTTTTGTCTGTTCTCCACACGTACCTGTCTAACTGTGTTAACCTGCAGATAGGAATACTTTGTGTTCTCTCACTTGATATGGATCTGCGGGATATTCTTTTGGGGCAATGGAGCTAAGATTTAAAAAAAAAAAAAATTATTTTAGACAAGCATGCAGTTATAAAATGGGCGAAGTCTACTACCAAACTGGGACCTGAGTGTCTTACATTCATACACCAACACATTTAGCCCTTGTGGTATTTGTGGTATATAATAAGAAAGAATTTAGTCTAACCTGTGAAATTCACAACCACAACACTAGAAGTAAAAATAATTTCCACATGAACTTTGCAATCCCATCTAGGGTTCAGGAAGCTGTTTTCCTTTCTGGTGCAGAAATCTTTAAAACCTTGCTGGTAGGCACCAGGAAGGGATATCAAAAACCCTAGATATTCAAAAATGAATAAGGTATGTTCCTAATTAGTCATTTTCCTATAATTGATCAGAAATTTTGACTGAAGTGAATTCCAGATAAAAGTAATGTTCTTATTAAACAAGTTTCAATTTTTTAAAGTTTATATAAGGGGCAGTCCAATGATAACAAAAACCCACCACAATGGGATCATGAAACAGTTCCATTCAAAAGTAATCATCACCACGTGCATTAAGACATTATCTCACTGGGAGATAAGATGATCAATTCCTGTTTTGTGGAATGTGGTTGGCCACTGACGGCTGCACAGCCGCACTCCATTTTGCGCTTCCTCTTCTATCTGAAATCAACATCCATAGACTGAGTCTTCAAAGATGTGAAAATCACATTGTGAATTATCCAGGCTGTACATAGAATGCTGCAGTGTTTCCCAACTAAATCACTGAAGGATAATCTTCATCCACTTGGTAGTGTTGGGGTGGGCATTATTGTGCAATAGGATGTTTCAAGCGAGAGCCAGAGGCCAAATGGCAAAGGCAACAGCAGGAACATCCCACAACCGCCCCCACTAAAGAAATTCAAAGCTGTTCACAGGAATTCCAGTAAGGTCACAAAGACCTCATTTGACTGTGAGGGGCCTCTGTTCATCGGTTTCTCACACGTAGAACTGCAACAAATGTCCAGGTCTATGAAGATACTTTGTAGAAACTGCCCCGTGCCATGAACTCAAAATGCTCATGAATGCTGTCGGGCAGAATCTCCCTGTTGTACAATAATGCCCGCCACACTCTGCCAACTGGACGATGCTTATGCTTCAGTGATTTGAATGGAAACATTGCAACACCCTCTGTACAGCCCGGACCCTTCACCATGTGATTTTCACATATTTGGCAACCTGAAGAAAGACAGGCATGGATGTTTCAGTTGGAGGAGGAATTGCAAGAGAGTGCGACTGTGGATCTGTCAGCAGCTTTCCGCATTCTACGGAACAGGAACTGATTGTCCCATCTCCCAACTGCATGTGTGTCTTCATGCGTGTGGTGATGTGTTTTAAATGAAACCATTCCATGATCCCTTTGTGGTGGGTGTTTTGTTTTCATTTCACTGCCCCTCATAGAAAGATGACTGTGCTCTCAGAAATTAGTAAGTTATGTAACTGCTCAGTATGAAGTAGTAGATAAAAAAGCTGCAAATCATAGGAAAATATATAGTCTAATATAAAAGTTGTTCCTGTAGTTAACA
Source organism: Schistocerca piceifrons (assembly GCF_021461385.2). Classification (NCBI taxonomy): domain Eukaryota; kingdom Metazoa; phylum Arthropoda; class Insecta; order Orthoptera; family Acrididae; genus Schistocerca; species Schistocerca piceifrons. Next base: position 300,872,085 of record NC_060138.1, read on the forward strand.
ATGTGCAAGTATTTTAATCACAGGATGTATTTGCAGACAAGGGGGGCAAAAATCCCAGACTTTTCCCTGGTATCCTGGTTAAAAATACACTTTTCCCCAAGTAAAAATACACATTTTCCCTGGGTGAAAAATACACTTTCCCCATGTTAAGTGACAGTATATGTTCCCTCTGAAATGTAAAACCTATCAATTCTTTTAATGGCAAAGGGTTTATGCACTGACGGAAAACTTCCTGGGACTTTAGGGGGGGGGGGGGGAAAAAATGTTTTGAAAAGATATTCGCTGCACAGCAATATGAACACTGCATAATTTCATATTGCTACAGTATCAATACAAATTCCACCAAACACAGCATGTTAATTTCTGAAGCTCTGAAAGTCTGAAATCAAGGTTGTGATGGACTTTCGTGAGCCAATCATAGCTCTCTTCACATTATCTCGCCAGCGAATGACAGCATATATTAATAGTATCACAGTTAAGTAGCACTAACACACTAATGGGAAAAGTTTACAGTTTAAATTAATACAGTGAAACCTCTATTCTCCATTTTTGTGCAATCCAGACTTAAAAAACACATAATTGAGGAAAATGCAGAATCAAGGAAAATGTTAAAACACCCCAAAATATGAGCAAAAACACGTTAACTGCCGTATATAATTAAAAATTGCAGTCCTCTCCAATACTTTGTATAAAACCTGTCTAAGTGAAGGAAATTAAATGTACAATACAATGTTTACGCAATAATTTGTGGTAATGAATTCCATTAGCTCTTAAATAAGTCACAGATGTGGAAAAGCAAGTAAAAACTCATCAAAAATTGAAGGGGTTGGGGGGAAAAAAGTAATCAAGCTATTTTCTGACACACTACAACCACAAATTATATGTTCGAAACACATGTTTTTGAGAGATCATCCTTTGTACTCATCCAGAAAAAAGCAAAAATTATGAACATTTTGAATTAAACCAAAAACATGACAGCAGCTAAGTGGTTAAACCATAAGCATAAATGAGAACATCTGCTTAATGACATACTATGTCACCATTGCTGATATTTTTTAATGCTTTTCTTATGAGTCGCACTTCATACGCTCATCACTGTTAAAGTGTTATTTCTAGCTTGATGAGAGAAATATAGATGTGAAAAAACAAGTTTACTTCTCCAATTGACGTTACAAGCTTATTAGAAGTCGGTTCAGGGAATTTCTGTACACTGTGTAAAATGTAAATTTGAAAGAAAGCTCAGGTGCTACAGTTTCACTTCATGTCCTCTATCACTGCTGCAAATCTTTACGATCTACACTGTGTGGTGTGTGTGGTGCAAAGTATATAGAGGGATAGTGTATGTAGTTGTTGCAACTGTATTGTGTTAGATTTGAACACGAAAGTCTTTAAAATGTGCTACCACAATACCCTTGTTCTATCTCTGTCATAGCACATCATCTGCACGAAAAGTATATTTTCAGCACTTCACAAAATGCTTTCACCCCTGCCTACACTCCTGTCATTTAAGGGCCACTCCCTCCCACCACACATCCAGTTGGTGAGCTTATTTTATGTGTGTTGGTGTGGTGTGGTGGCTGCGATGGCTGTTGGGTGACATTTCCTCGATTATGATTGAGCACATTCTTCAAGACTCTGTGTTTGAATTTGTTGTTGAATACAGTACATCGGAAATACATGCAAAAAGATGAGACTCAGTTGTAAGTGGCACAAGAAAACGTGGTGGCTGGGTCCCTTCATCACCTATTGGCTCAGTCCGGAACACTTCACATCAACTGTCTTGTTTTTCCATTAGTGCTGCAACCTAGCAGTAGTTTTATCATAATTGCATGCTGAAGCCAAACGTTGAAAGTTGTGTTGGCAACACCGGTTGCTGATTACATCAACATTTCCTCTCTCACGTCTCCCCAACGACCTAAAATATTCCCTTAACTCTGCCACTACCTGTGGTGCGAACCATCTGTATGTTGGGCCACTTATAACTCGTTCAGTTACGTCAAATATTAATAGGAGGAAAACGAGATGAAGACAAGCGAAACATTGAGTAAGAACTTAGAAATGCGGTAAACCTTATTAGAAGAAATGTAAAATCAGGGAATTTTTAGCATTGATCTTACAGGTTTTTCAGAGGGGCTACAAATTTATGGTGTAGAATCATGAAAAACGTAAAATTGGAGAATGTAAAATTGATGTTAAACTGTGTACGTATAGCATAGCTATAAGAAAAGCTAAGCTTTCACATATGATATTTGTCTCTTTTGTGTGTGTTACCCTTTAAACACAAACATGCCAGTAAAATTTTAAATGATAGCATAAATGTCTGGTCTACTGGGTCTGAATTTTTCTAAGTAGCTGGTCCCCAAAGTGCTAAGTTCTGAAAGAGAATCAAATGATCAGTGATTTACGAAATTCACTGCATGTTCTCACGCATAACATAATTCATCTTGCGTAACAGCAAATTTACTCTGAAAGTAATGCTTCAGAAACCACCATTCGCAATATTTTCCAGCAACCTGTTAGAAACAGGTTCGTTTAGGTAAATGCCAGAGCGCTCCAGAAGACAGGTGTTACTGTGCACGCGCAGCTACAATGATGTAAAAAGCCTGTGTTTGGTGTTTGCTCTGCTCCCAAAACTTTCTTCACACTTCTGTTTGGAATTCTGTGTGTAGTGGGCCATCACATGACCATGTGCAGCAGTGCAGCACAATGTTTGGAGGGGACATACGGAGTTATTGTACTTACAGTTAGGGCTACTGTTTTGTCATATCCCATCCAGATAAGGAATTGAAAATTAGAACCCAGTACTTGGCACAATATTCATTTCAAAACTATTACTCACAGTTCCCTAATATTTTGCTGTGTGATGACTTTAACATACTTTTTTTATAAGTACTCTGCAATATTGTTATGTAGTGTTTCCAATCCCGTTTACATCCACACAGCACCGCTAGTAACATGAAATACAAATCAAAAAAGACAGTTGTTTGTGTACACCAGAACTAACAACGATAAGCTTTACTTGACTTTTTCAAACTGTATATTTGGTAGTTTATGTTCTATTCCAGGGGTAAATATTAAGCCTTGTGGGGAATTACAACGATAAAACAAAGTGTACTGCCAGTCTATAAATTACTGAAGAATGGCATTCTGTAAATTTAAGATGTAAACAACACAAATTAAGAAATAATGTCAAGCCTACAGGAGGTACCAGATGAGTGTTGAAACATGTCTTGTGATTGAAAAACACTGTGTTTCACAGAAAACAAATACATAAAATTCTGCTAAGGTTTTCAGTGTCATTTTTGGGCAGCCAATTTTCTTGGCGTACCATTACTGTATTATATTACGCTTGGTTCTTTATTATCGCATAATGCCATACATGCTGGAGATGGAAACATGCACTTGAAATTCAGTGAACAGTTGAAACTAACTAATAGTTTTAAATAGATTCACTGGCTCTGTGGAAAACATTAATAAAAGCCACATTTCTTTAGCAAACCGATAAACATAACTTCATTGTTCTGCAAAGCAATTAATGCTTGATTGCAAGTAATCTGGAAATAAAATCACAAAAATTGAAACTAATAACGTATTTTAGTCTTCAGTAATTGTGTGAATGTATTTTAATTCACCTAATAGCTCCTAGGCACAGAAATCAGTTTTGTTTTCATTTGGTGTGAGAGCTATAAATAAGAGAGAACAGCAAAATCACGAATCGTAAACACCGGTCATGAGGAGACTACTCACCAGAACAACTCAGTGCTCTGCACATCCACGAGTCTGGCACCTTGGACATGCTAAAAAAAACTTTCCAATCTAGCTGCTTGCTCAAACAAATCTAATTCAAACAGTTATGACACCACACTCATCGAAAGCAAATTGTTGTTACGAAGTATTGCATAGTCCTCGTCCTAAGGCCTCTCACACATTTTGCTGTCAGCAGATGCTTGTGTGCGCCCTGTGTTTTGTTTTTGTAAATGGCATATTTTTTTTGCATCTTCAGTTTTATATTGGTGTTTTTCTCTAGTTTACCTTTCTTTGTTGCAGTATTACTCAGAAGTAGTAAGCCAACATGAAATTCATTTTTACAGAATCAGTTCTTCCCGGTTTCCTCCTGGACAAAAAAATTCCCAGGTTTTTCCTAACATTTCATGGTTGTACTGGACGCATATGTCCTGCATCAGATTGGAATCCACATGATCCCATTGTGTGCAGCAATTGTTGAATAAAGGCAATGGAGAACAGAACAGCAATCAATAGTGAAATCCGGATGACAGCAGATCTAGATTTCAACTGTAACACAGTCATCATTACAAGGCAGGAAGTCAGGAACAAATATAAGATAGTTGACACCATACCATAAGTGCAAACACAAGCACCACACTGTTACATACCACATAGCAACTGATGACATTAATCCAAAGTGTCTCATAGTAAACAATATTGATGGTGCAGAGCTTACAGGAGTCTATGGTGAACTGAAGTCATTGTTTACGTGATTGAACAGGAACTAAAAGTGTGTTCACCCCTGTGGTGCCCTCTATTGAGCTGCTGGTGAATTGTTACTTAACAGTAAAACAACACAATTAAAAAAAAATTAAAATGTACTGAACAGTACAACCACAAGTAATGGTGGGAAGCAAATCACATGCATGGAGCCATAACTATAGATTGCACAATGACAGTATGTACAGGATACTAAGCCACATATTTTTTGCATTACAAACTATTGTAAGAGGATCCATTTACAATTCCAAACAACATGAAAAGTACAATATTAAAGAAATGTATCGAAATAATTAAAATTCAATGGAAATTAAAAAATGCAATAAAAGAAGGTGTGCCCTCTGGGTGTAAACTAAAATCATGCAACTCATAAAAATACATTAGCACCACCTCTCCAACTTACAGTACAAACATCTGGAATAACACAGTATCACAATGTAAGGTATGAAGCTAGCTAATGGTGCACAAAAACTCTCAAGTAAAATAAAGGACTGAAAATAGTACAATAAAATGGTGTGCCCTCTTTGGGCATAAACTAAAATCAAACAGATCATAAAATACATTAGCATCACCTTCGGGCTTACAGTATAAACATGCAGAATAAAACAGCATATAATATCGAAAGGTATGAAGCCAGCCAGGGGAACATAAAAAATGAACAAATAAGTAAAATAAAGGAATGTAATTGAGTTATGGTAAATAAAATATGTTCAAACAACAGGGATTAAATGAGAACACGGCTATTTTCAAATGTGTGACCTCTATGAGCCAAGGAACAAGATATCCACACTTAGTGTTGTTTTTAAATCACCAGAAGCAAACAGCCTTTAACAAATGGCAGATTAACAACTGACAGCAAGGTGTGTACTAGCTGTGTTCAACAGCAGCTTCAGAAATAAACAGGTGTTTAATTAAAAAGTGGAAGTGTGAAGATTAGGGAATTGTTTATTAAAAAGGAAGTGATCAGTAATAATTTATATAATGTGCACCTACAGCTAGCTGGTCTTGTCACACCTTTAGTCCTTGATAATCTGCTTGGTAATATAAGGGACGTTGTTGAACAAATAACCAATGAAATTAGAGCTAGGTATAATAGATGATGCCAACTGAGGAGCTACTCGACTGAATAGTAGCGGCTCCGGTCAACGAAAACCATCACAACGACCGAGAGAGCGGTGTGCTGACCACACACCCCTCCTATCCGCATCCTCAACTGAGGATGACACGGCAGTCGGATGGTCCCGATGGGCCACTTGTGGCCTGAAGACGGAGTGCTATAATAGGAAGTCCTCTGATTAGACTGATCATTTATCTGATACCAAAGCACATAGTGATGTAAAGTTTTCTTCTCACATGTAGTGAATCTTACTAACATCAGTTTTTCCAATGATGAACAATTAATGTTCAACAGAAGTCTGAAATATACTATGAATCCAAAAGTATATCGTAGAGCAATTGACAATTTAAAAGTTTCTAAATTGACTGCAGTTGCACTGAATAATGTTATCACAATGAGTCTAATAAATCACACACAAGCTGCAAGACAGACAGGATGATAGTAAGGGTCTACATCAGAAGCTAATGCAAGGAGTGGCGATAATCACACAAGGAGACAAAGATAGCTCAACTGTCGTCATAACAACAACTGACTACATTAACAAAAAAAAAAACAAAAAAAAAAAAAAACTTTTCCATGAGAATTGCATCTTCTGGATTGATAGAGACTTAACTGCAGAGACATCCAAGAAACCAAATGACAATCTTAGGGTATGCAATGAAGGTATTACCCCTAGAGAAAAAACAGCAACTAAGAGTTACGACTCCACAAACCTCAAATTTAAGGACACAGCTTAAGGTTCATAAACAACACATTCTTATAAAGTCTGTGGTTGAAAGTTTGGTGATCCTTTTAGTAAAGTTGCCCACAAATGCTGAACATTTCTGAAAACACATTATGTGTTTAGTCATCAATATTCTATTAAAAATAATTACGAACTGGCTACAAAAATCTGTCATGTCCTTATAGCTACACTATGAAATTTGTATCCCTGGGTATGGTTAACCTCTATACAAATGTACCAACTGAGAATAATATGATGATTAGTCTGCAAAATTTGCTGGTCTAGAAAAGGTTGTCACAATCTGAAGCTGATGAGTTCCTTGATTTGCTTTCTTTAATTTTAAACTACAATTACTTCACTTTCAATAATGAAGTATATTGTCAAAAAGATGGCCTAACTATGGGCAGTGCTATACCAAATTTCTTGGCTATTTTTAATGACCATCTTCCACATGCTTTCTCGAGTATCCCAACTTAGAAAGCAAAATTTTTTATTACTCAGGTGTGTTGACAACAGCATGTTGGTGATTAATGGTAATGACAAGGTAATTGAGGCAGTGGTAAATGAATTCATAAACACAAAAAATGTAGGTGGCAAACACAATTTTGGTATAATTTGTACAAAAATCACCCACCTCAGCACAAACATACACACATCAAAAAAAGTTTTGCATCACCTTGGTTCTGAGAGTTCCAGAACCTGTACAGAAAATTGGAATACAGATCAACATAAACATCATTTACACCATTTTTATTGCTCATGAAAACCACACATTGCATGTTGTACCACCATACAACGAGATCTTCAGAGGTGGTGGTCCAGATTGCTGTACACTACAGTACCTCTAATACCCAGTAGCATGTCCTCTTGCATTGATGTACGCCTGTATTCATTGTGGCATACTATCCACAAGTTCATCAAGGCACTGTTGGTCCAGATTGTTCCACTCCTCAACAGCGATTCAGAGTAGATCCCTCAGAGTGGTTGGTGGGTCACGTCGTCCACAAACAGCCCTTTTCAATCTATCCCAGGCATGTTCAATATGGTTCATATCTGGATAACATGCTGGCCACTCTAGTTAAGCGATGTCGTTATCCTGAAGGAAGTCATTCACAAGATTTGCACGATGGGGGCACGAATTGTGGTCCGTGAAGATGACTGCCTCACCAATATGCTGCTGATATGGTTGCATTATCAGTTGGAGGATGGCATTCATGTATCGCACAGCCGTTACGGCATCTTCCATGACCACCAGCGGCATACGTCGGCCCCACATAATGCCACCCCGAAACAGCAGGGACCCTCAACCTTGCTGCACTCGCTGGACAGTGTGGCTAAAGCATTCAGCCTGACTGGGTTGCCTCCAAACACGTTTCTGACAATTGTCTGGTTGAAGGCATATGCGACACTCATCAGTGAAGAGAACGTGATGCCAATGCTGAGCAGTCCATTCGGCATGTTGTTGGGCCCATCTGTACCATGCTGCATGGTGTCATGGTTACAAAGATGGACCTTGCCATGGACGTCGAAAATGAAGTTGCGCATCATGAAGCCTATTGCACACAGTTTGAGTCGTAACATGACATCCTGTGGCTGCACAAAAAGCATTATTCATAATCCGTAGGTGATGGCCATGCACTGCAGTAGCAGACCTTGGGTGGCCTGAGTGAGTCACGTCATCGACAGTTACTGTCTCTGTATCTCTTCCATGTGCGAACAACATCGCTTTGGTTCACTCACAGATGCCTGGACACTTCCTCTGAGCCATAATCTGTAGGTAGCAGTCATGCACTGCAGTAGTAGACCTCGGGCGGCATGAGCGAGGCATGTCATCGACAGTTGCTGTCTCCCTGTATCTCCTCCATGACCGAACAACATCACTTTGGTTCACTCTGAGATGCCTGGACACTTCCCTTGTTGAGAGCCCTTCCAGGCACAAAGTAACAATGTGGACACGATCAAACCGCAATGTTGGTCATCAAGGCATGGTTGAACTACAGACAACACAAGCTGTGTACCTCCTTCCTTGTGGAATGATTGGATCTGATCGGCTGTCGGACCCCCTCCATCTAATACGCGCTGCTCATGCATGGTTGTTTGCGCTGTTGGGTGGGTTTAGTGACATCTCTGAACAATCAAAGGGTCTGTGCCCATGACACAATATCCACAGTCAACATCTGTCTTCAGGAGTTCTGGGAACTGGGGTGATGCAAAACTTTTTCTGATGTGTGTACTTGCTTTCATTCTCCTTTTAACCGGCTGTTCAAATTACCAATTTCTCAAAAGGAGCACAAATTAAAATTCAACACAGCTACATATACTGAAAAAATGAATAATTACCCTGCTAATTGTGTACGTAATATTTACAAAAAAAGCTAAGACTTACAAGAATAATATAGAACTATGGGAGGATTCAAATCTGAGGGACAAAGACAATGACAATATGTACATTTCACTTCTGTAGTACAGGGTTTTTGGGGGTAGGGGGATTGCATCAATTTTCAGCAAGTAAAAAATTAGTATTTATTTATCACCTAATAACAACCTACTATTATTTTTGACTGGTAGTGTGGTTACGAAAAGTATACTACATGAATTAGGAGTATAAAATTACCGTGTACCGATTGTGGTGCATCTTACATTGGACAAACTGGATGCAGAGTCAAAGTTCGGTAGCGTGAGTATGTGACGTTCAAACAGAGGGATGTGACAGAAAAATCATATTTTTCCACTCACCTCATCCAGAGCGGACATGCAATTAAATCTTGCTTGTCACATTTTAAGTTGTTGCATCATGCAGAGAAGTGGTTGGTTTATGGACCTACTGGACGACATTGAGACTTTTTGTCGTAAGAGATCCTCCAATGTCCACCTGCTAAATGAGCAGATCATGGTGAAAAGTACCCACTTCTGGGAAGTTTATCTACATCTACATGGTTACTTTGCAATTCACACTTAAGTGCCTGGCAGAGGGTTCATCGAACCATTTTCATACTACTTCTCTAACATTCCACTCTCGAATGGCACGTGGGAAAAAGGAATACCTAAATCTTTCTGTTCCAGCTCTGAATTCTCTTATTTTATTACCATCCTGTTGAAAGATGAAGTCGGCGCTGTCGGTCTCCAGTTGTGGCATGAGCCAATTTTCCAGCATGTCCAGAAACACGTGTCCTGTAACGTTTTTTTCGCAGAAGAAAAAGGGGCCATAAACTTTAAACTGTGAGATTGCACAAAACACGTTAACTTTTGGTGAATTGTGAATTTGCTGCACGAATGCGTGAGGATTCTCTACCGCCCAGATTCGCACATTGCGTCTGTTCACTTCACCATTAAGAAAAAATGTTGCTTCATCACTGAAAACAAGTTTCGCACAGAACGCATCCTCTTCCATGAGCTGTTGCAACCGCGCCGAAAATTCAAAGCGTTTGACTTTGTCAGGGCTTCTAGCAAATTGTAAACGGTAACGCTTCTGCTTTAGCCTTTTCCGTAAGATTTTCCAAACCGTCGGCTGTGGTACGTTTAGCTCCCTGCTTGCTTTATTCGTCGACTTCCGCGGGCTACGCGTGAAACTTGCCCGCACGCATTCAACCGTTTCTTCGCTCACTGCAGGCCGACCCGTTGATTTCCCCTTCCAGAGGCATCCAGAAGCTTTAAACTGCACATACCATCGCCGAATGGAGTTAGCAGTTGGTGGATCTTTGTTGAACTTCGTCCTGAAGTGTCGTTGCACTGATATGACTGACTGATGTGAGAGCATTTCAAGCACGACGTACGCTTTCTCGGCTCCTGTCGCCATTTTGTCTCACTGCGCTCTCGAGCGCTCTGTCGGCAGATACCTGAAGTGCGGCTTCAGCCGAACAAAACTTTATGAGTTTTTCTACGTATCTGTAGTGTGTTGTGACCATATGTCAATGAATGGAGCTACAGTGAATTTATGAAATCGCTTCAATCATTTGTAATAGCCCTGTATATGAAACTAGCCAGTACTGTGGAACTGAAACATTTCGTTTCAAATACACTGATTGCCTCCGCGGAAAAGATTAATAAAAATCAAATTTCTTTAGCAGACAGACAAAAATAACTTCATTGTTCCACAAGGCGATTAATGATTGACTGTCAGAAAGGTGGAAATAAAATAAAATCTGAAACTAATGACATATTTTAGCCTTCCATAATTATGTGAATGTATTTTAATTCACTTGATAGCTCCCGGGCACAGATATCTGTTTTGTTTTCATTTGACGTGTGAGTAAACGAAGGGGAAACAACAAAATCACTAAACATAAACACGGGTCACATGGAGACTACCCACTATATCTCAGACTGCTCTGCGCATCAGCCCCGGATCGATCTACGATATTTGCGAGCCGGGTCAATGCTAAAAAAACATCGAATTTTCAAAAACATATTCATCTTGTAGCGCACATCTTTCTGAAAAGTCTGAAACATAAAACATGTGTTCCAGGAAATGTAAGACATATTACTTGGTCTTAAGTATGCCAAAGTGCAGCGCCATGCCTCTTCATAAAGCATTCTTTTAGCGCACGTCACTGTATCTCGTTCTGTGGAACTGAAACGTGTATATTTTGTAATCGATGCCATCAAACTATATTCAGGACAGTGAATACTGAAATTTCCTGTGGTGCCTCTCCTGCTCTCAGTAGGCCAGTTTGACAGCCTGCCCCCCCCCCCCCCCAACTCCCCTTTTTTTTTATCTCGCATTTGATAGCGGATGGGATTATTTGTTATTGGCAGAACAAGAACTCCTCAGAAAATTTGAACACTCTATTGCCTATTAAGCTAATAACTTGCTGTTTTGTGTGTGTCATAAAATTAAATATAGGATACATAAAAGCAATAAAGACAAAAGATAAGCAAGAAATTACACATTTCTTTGATCCTTACCTCCAAGAATTTTTTTTTTTCTCTCTAATCTTGCTACAGCTTTACACGGCACACTTTCCTTTCTGTGAAAGAATCTATTGCTTCATCAAAGTTCGTCAAACATTTTGCTAAGTGAAAAATCGAAATGTCGTTATCTAATACTGAAAAAGCTGTTAACACAAATAATACCCAAGACTGGTGCGGTTTCTCGATCTGATTACGTCTATTTTGTCCATGTCTGCTAGATAAAACAAAATAGGCCTTTCTAATATGGCAGCAATTTTGTAACACACAGCAAACAAAGGAGACTGTTTTGGCACAAATGGCCATTTTTATAACACGACAGAATATAATTCACGAAGTACCTATATCAAATACCTATTAGGCCTACTACAAGCAAAAAGCTTTATGTTACGAAATGGTGTCACATTTCCTTCATACGCACCAGTTTCTCAAGCATGAGATCGAAAAGTAGTATAACAAAATTTTTATATAAATTGCAATCACCTTCTTTCTTGTGGTCTTCAGTTCTCAGACTGGTTTGATGCAGCTCTCCATGCTACTCTATCCTGTGCAAGCTTCTTCATCTCCCAGTACCTACTGCAACCCACATCCTTCTGAATCTGTTTAGTGTATTCATCTCTTGGTCTCCCTCTACGATTTTTACCCTCCACGCTTCCCTCCAATACTAAATTGGTGATTGCTTGATGCCTCAGAACATGGCCTACCAACCGATCCCTTCTTCTAGTCAAGTTGTGCCACAAACCTCTTCTCCCCAATCCTATTCAATACCTCCTCTTTAGTTATGTGATCTACCCATCTAATCTTCAGCATCCTTCTGTAGCACCACATTTCGAAAGCTTCTATTCTCTTCTTTCCCAAACTAGTTCTCGTCCATGTTTCACTTCCACACATGGCTACGCTCCATACAAATACTTTAAGAAACGACTTCCTGACACTTAAATCTATACTCGATGTTAACAAATTTCTCTTCTTCAGAAACGCTTTCCTTGCCATTGCCAGTCTACATTTTATATCCTCTCTACTTCGACCATCCTCAGTTATTTTGCTCCCCAAATAGCAAAACTCCTTTACTACTTTATTAAGTGTCTCATTTCCTAATCTTATTCCCTCAGCATCACCTGACTTAATTCGACTACATTCCATTATCCTCGTTTTGCTTTTGCTGATGTTCATCTTATATCCTCCTTTCAAGACACTGTCCATTACGTTCAACTGCTCTTCCAAGTCCTTTGCTGTCTCTGACAAAATTACAATGTCATCGGCGAACCTCAAAGTTTTTATTTTTTCTCCATGGATTTTAATACCTACTCCAAACTTTTCTTTCATTTCCTTTAGTACTTGCTCAATATACAGATTGAATAACATCTGGGATAGGCTACAACCCTGTCTCACTCCCTTCCCAACCACTGCTTCCCTTTCATACCCCTCGACTCTTATATCTGCCATCTGGTATCTGTACAATTTGTAAATAGCCTTTTGCTCCCTGTATTTTACCCCTGCCATCTTCAGAATTTGAAAGAGAGTATTCCAGTCAACATTGTCAAAAGCTTTCTCTCAGTCTACAAATGCCAGAAACGTAGGTTTGCCTTTCCTTAATCTAGCTTCTAAGATAAGTCGTAGGGTCAGTATTGCCTCACGTGTTCCAATATTTCTAGGGAATCCAAACTGATCTTCCCTGATGCCGGCTTCTACCAGTTTTTCCATTTGTCTGTAAATCATTCGCGTTAGTATTTTGCATCCATGACTTATTAAACTGATTGTTCGGTAATTTTCACATCTGTCAACACCTGCTTTCTTTGGGATTGGAATTATTATTTTCTTCTTGAAGTCTGAGGGTATTTCGCCTGTCTCATACATCTTGCTCACCAGATGGTAGAGTTTTTTCAGGACTGGCTCTCCCAAGGCCGTCAGTAGTTCTAATGGAATGTTGTCTACTCCCGGGGCCTTGTTTCGACTCAGGTCTTTCAGTGCTGTCAAACTCTTTATGCAATATCATATCTCTCATTTCATCTTCATCTACATCCTCTTCCATTTCCATAATATTGTCCTCAAGTACATCGCCCTTGTATAGACCCTCTATATACTCCTTCCACCTTTCTGCTTTTCCTTCTTTGCTTAGAACTGGGTTTCCATCTGAGCTCTTGATATTCATACAAGTGGTTCTCTTTTCTCCAAAGGTCTCTTTAATTTTCCTGTAGGCAGTATCTATCTTACCCCTAATGAGATAAGCCTCTACATCTTTACATTTGTCCTCTAGCCATCCCCACTTAGCCATTTTGCACTTCCTGTCGTTCTCATTTTTGAGACGTTTGTATTCCTTTTTGCCCGCTTCATTTACTGCATTTTTATATTTTCTCCTTTCATCAATTAAATTCAATATTTCTTCTGTTACCCAAGGATTTCTACTAGCCCTCGTCTTTTTACCTATTTGATCCTCTGCTGCCTTCCCTATTTCATCTCTCAAAGCTAACCATTCTTCTTCTACTGTATTTCTTTCCCCCATTCCTGTCAATTGTTCCCTTATGCTCTCCCTGAAACTCTGTACAACCTCTGGTTCTTTTAGTTTATCCAGGTCCCATCTCCTTAAATTCCCACCTTTTTGCAGTTTCTTCAGTTTTAATCTACAGGTCATAACCAATAGATTGTGGTCAGAGTCCACATCTGCCCCTGGAAATGTCTTACAATTTAAAACCTGGTTCCTAAATCTCTGTCTTACCATTGTATAACCTATCTGAAACCTGTCAGTATCTTCAGGCTTCTTCCATGTATACAACCTTCTTTTATGATTCTTGAACCAAGTGTTAGCTATGATTAAGTTGTGCTCTGTGCAAAATTCTACCAGGCGGCTTCCCCTTTCATTTCTTAGCCCCAATCCATATTCACCTACTACGTTTCCTTCTCTCCCTTTTCCTACTACCGAATTCCAGTCACCCATGACTATTAAATTTTCATCATACATTTCTTCAATTTCTTTGTCATCTACAGAGCTAGTTGGCATATAAACTTGTACTACTGTAGTAGGCGCGGGCTGCGTGTCTATCTTGCCCACAATAATGCGTTCACTATGCTGTTTGTAGTAGCTTACCCGCATTCCTATTTTCCTATTCATTATTAAACCTACTCCTGCATTACCCCTATTTGATTTTGTATTTATAACCCTGTATTCGCCTGACCAAAAGTCTTGTTCCTCCTGCCAGCGAACTTCACTAATTCCTACTATATCTAACTTTACCCTCTTCATTTCTCTTTTTCGATTTTCTAACCTACCTGCTCGATTAAGGGATCTGACATTCCACGCTCCGATCCGTAGAATGCCAGTTTTCTTTCTCCTGATAACGATGTCCTCCTGAGTAGTCCCCGCCCGGAGATCCGAATGGGGGACTATTTTACCTCCCGAATATTTTACCCAAGAGGGCACCATCATCATTTAACCATATAGTAAAGCTGCATGCCCTCGGGAAAAATTACGGCTGCAGTTTCCCCTTGCTTTCAGCCGTTCGCAGTACCAACACAGCGAGGCCGTTTTAGTTAGAGTTACAAGGTCAGATCAGTCAATCATTCAGACTGTTGCCCCTGCAACTACTGAAAAGGCTGCTGCCCCTCTTCAGGAACCACACATTTGTCTGGCCTCTCAACAGATACCCCATCTTATTCTTCCGTAATTTGTGTAATGTCCCCGTTTCTTCTCCTTCCTTGTTCTAACAAACAATCTTGTCATCACTAATTCTGTAGCTATTCTTGTCATTGTCAAAATTTGTTAGCCAATTAACTTCACTAACCCTGCCAGAATCACAGGTTTAGTTATCCCACGATTATTTTCCGGTTAGGCGTTATTACGTGTTCGTAAAACACGTTTTCCACGTGACTTCCAGAACAGAACTTACGCGGCTGCTACCTGGGGTCTGTACTACTGGTCCTTACTAGTGTAGCGATCTAGCCCAAAATTTTCTGTCAAAATTTCATTTTCTTGGATACACCGAGAAGATAAAACGTAATCTTTCTCACCTGTTATTCCTGTCAGTCATTTATTTCCATTCTGGTAGTCTGAATCTATGGATTTCGATGAAAAAATTCCCGGGTTTTTCCCCAGATCTCCCGGGTCATATACACCTTGTACAGTGTCATCTGCAAACAATCTAAGGGGGCTGCTCAGATTATCACCTAGACCATTCATATAAACCAGGAACAGCAGATGGCCTATGACACTACCTTGCGAAATGGCAGATATCACTTCTGTTCTACTCGATGATTTACCGTCTATCACTACAAACTGTGACCTCTCTAAGAGGAAATCACGAATCCAGTCACACAACTGAGACGATACTCCATATGCATGCAATATGATTAATAGTTGCTTGTGAGGAACGGTATCAAAAGCCTTCTGGAAATCTAGGAATATGGAATTGATCTGAGATCCCTGTCGACAGCACTCATTACTTCATGGGAATAAAGAGGTAGCTGTGTTGCACAAGAACGATATTTTCTGAATCCGTGCTGGTTATGTATCAATAAGTCATTTTCTTCAAGGTGATTCATAATGTTCGAGTAGAGTATATGCTCCAAAATTCTATTGCAAATTGAGGTCAGCAATATGGGTCTGTAATTCAATGGCTTACTCCTATTTCCCTTCTTGAATATTGGTGTGACCTGTGCTACTTTCCAGTCTTTAGGAACAGACCTTTCGTCAAGTGAGCGGTTGAATATGACTGCTAAAGAAAGGCGCTACTGTGTCTGCATACTCTGTGAGGAACCTGATTGGTAAACCATCTGGACCGGAAGACTTGCCTTTCTTAAGTGATTTGAGTTGTTTCGCAACACCTAAGATATGACAAACAAGGGGTGACAACACCCAATTCAATATGTCCATTCTCATGTCACATACTTATTTGACCAATTAACAAGTCAATATTCGAGTATGGTCTTGATACTTACTTTCTTACTGTTTTCACCCAGGTAAGAACTAGTGATCTCACTATGTAATACATTTAAAAGCAACTAAAAATGTCACACTGTCAGTTTATAGCCCTCTACAAGATCTATCCCACTGCTAAATGTTCTGCTGGCATTTCTGTTGTTGCCATAGTATGGCATGTGTATCTTGTTCCTTGGCCCAGAGAGGTCGCACGTTTGAAAATAACCATGTTCTTACTTAGTCCCTGTTGTTTGAACATATTTTATTTCCCATAACTCTGTTACATTCCTTTGTTTAACTTATTTGTTCATTTTTTTTGTTCCACTGGCTGGCTTCATGTTGTTGTTGTTGTTGTTGTTGTTGTTGTCTTCAGTCCTGAGACTGGTTTGATGCAGCTCTCCATGCTACTCTATCCTGTGCAAGCTTTTTCATCTCCCAGTACCTACTGCAACCTACATCCTTCTGAATCTGCTTAGTGTATTCATCTCTTGGTCTCCCCCTACGATTTTTACCCTCCACGCTGCCCTCCAATACTAAATTGGTGATCCCTTGATGCCTCAGAACATGTCCTACCAACCGATCCCTTCTTCTGGTCAAGTTGTGCCACAAACTTCTCTACTCCCCAATCCTATTCAATACTTCCTCATTAGTTATGTGATCTACCCATCTAATCTTCAGCATTCTTCTGTAGCACCACATTTCGAAAGCTTCTATTCTCTTCTTGTCCAAACTATTTATCGTCCATGTTTCACTTCCATACATGGCTACACTCCATACGAATACTTTCAGAAATGACTTCCTGACACTTAAATCAATACTGGATGTTAACAAATTTCTCTTCTTCAGAAGCGCTTTCCTTGCCATTGCCAGCCTACATTTTATATCCTCTCTACTTCGACCATCATCAGTTATTTTGCTCCCCAAATAGCAAAACTCCTTTACCACTTTAAGTGCCTCATTTCCTAATCTAATTCCCTCAGCATCACCCGACTTAATTAGACTACATTCCATTATCCTCGTTTTGCTTTTGTTGATGTTCATCTTATATCCTCCTTTCAAGACACTGTCCATTCCATTCAACTGCTCTTCCAAGTCCTTTGCTGTCTCTGACAGAATTACAATGTCATCGGCGAACCTCAAAGTTTTTATTTCTTCTCCATGAATTTTAATACCTACTCCGAATTTTTCTTTTGTTTCCTTTACTGCTTGCTCAATATACAGATTGAACAACATCGGGGAGAGGCTACAACCCTGTCTTACTCCCTTCCCAACCACTGCTTCCCTTTCATGTCCCTCGACTCTTATAACTGCCATCTGGTTTCTGTACAAATTGTAAATAGCCTTTCGCTCCCTGTATTTTACCCCTGCCACCTTTAGAATTTGAAAGAGAGTATTCCAGTCAACATTGTCAAAAGCTTTCTCTAAGTCTACAAATGCTAGAAACGTAGGTTTGCCTTTCCTTAATCTTTCTTCTAAGATAAGTTGTAGGGTCAGTATTGCCTCACGTGTTCCAGTGTTTCTACGGAATCCAAACTGATCTTCCCCGAGGTTGGCTTCTACTAGTTTTTCCATTCGTCTGTAAAGAATTCGTGTTAGTATTTTGCAGCTGTGACTTATTAAGCTGATAGTTCGGTAATTTTCACATCTGTCAACACCTGCTTTCTTTGGGATTGGAATTATTATATTCTTCTTGAAGTCTGAGGGTATTTCGCCTGTTTCATACATCTTGCTCACCAGATGGTAGAGTTTTGTCAGGACTGGCTCTCCCACGGCCGTCAGTAGTTCCAATGGAATATTGTCTACTCCGGGGGCCTTGTTTCGACTCAGGTCTTTCAGTGCTCTGTCAAACTCTTCACGCAGTATCGTATCTCTCATTTCATCTTCATCTACATCCTCTTCCATTTCCATAATATTTTCCTCAAGTACATCGCCCTTGTATAGACCCTCTATATACTCCTTCCACCTTTCTGCTTTCCCTTCTTTGGTTAGAACTGGGTTTCCATCTGAGCTCTTGATATTCATACAAGTCGTTCTCTTATCTCCAAAGATCTCTTTAATTTTCCTGTAGGCGGTATCTATCTTACCCCTAGTGAGATAGGCCTCTACATCCTTACATTTATCCTCTAGCCATCCCTGCTTAGCCATTTTGCACTTCCTGTCGATCTCATTTTTGAGACGTTTGTATTCCTTTTTGCCTGTTTCACTTACTGCATTTTTATATCTTCTCCTTTCATCAATTAAATTCAATATTTCTTCTGTTACCCAAGGATTTCTACTAGCCCTCGTCTTTATACCTACTTGATCCTCTGCTGCCTTCACTACTTCATCCCTCAAAGCTACCCATTCTTCTTCTACTGTATTTATTTCCCCCATTCCTGTCAATTGCTCCCTTATGCTCTCCCTGAATCTCTGTACAACCTCTGGTTCTTTTAGTTTATCCAGGTCCCATCTCCTTAAATTCCCACCTTTTTGCAGTTTCTTCAGTTTTAATCTACAGGTCATAACCAATAGATTGTGGTCAGAGTCCACATCTGCCCCTGGAAATGTCTTACAATTTAAAACCTGGTTCCTAAATCTCTGTCTTACCATTATATAATCTATTTGATACCTTTTAGTATCTCCAGGGTTCTTCCATGTATACAACCTTCTTTCATGATTCTTAAACCAAGTGTTAGTTATGATTATGTTGTGCTCTGTGCAAAATTCTACCAGGCGGCTTCCTCTTTCATTTCTGTCCCCCAATCCATATTCACCTACTATGTTTCCTTCTCTCCCTTTTCCTACACTCAAATTCCAGTCACCCATGACTATTAAATTTTCATCTCCCTTCACAATCTGAATAATTTCTTTTATTTCATCATACATTTCTTCAATTTCTTCGTCATCTGCAGAGCTAGTTGGCATATAAACTTGTACTACTGTAGTAGGTGTGGGCTTCGTATCTATCTTGGCCACAATAATGCGTTCACTATGCTGTTTGTAGTAGCTTACCCGCATTCCTATTTTCCTATTCATTATTAAACCTACTCCTGCATTACCCCTATTTGATTTTGTGTTTATAACCCTGTAGTCACCTGACCAGAAGTCTTGTTCCTCCTGCCACCGAACTTATTTTAATACTGTACTTTTCATGTTGACAGAATTGTAAATGGATCCTCTTCCAATAGTTTGTAATGCAAAAATATATGACATATCATCCTCTATTTAGTATCACTGAGCAGACTATACTTATGGTTAGACACGTGATTTCTTACCATGTTTAGCCATTACTTGTGGTTTAATTGTCCAGTACATTTTTAAATTTTTTTAATTACATAACTATTCTCCAGCACCTCAACAGAGGGCACCACAAGGCTCTGCCATCACATTTTCTTCCTGTTCAACATGTAAGCCTTAAGACTCCTATAAGTGTGACACCACCAATATTGTTTACTACTTACCACTTTGGACTAATGTCACCTGTTGTTATACAGTCTGTAATTGTGTGGTGCTTATGTTTGCACTCATAATGCAGTGACAACTACCTTATATTTGTTCCTGATCTTCCTATCTTGTAATATGTAGGACTGAGGATGACTATGTAATAGTCGAAATTCAGATCCACAGATTTCACTATTGACTGCTGTCCTTTTCTCCACTATCGATGTTCAAATAGGTGAGCACTACATGTAACTGCTACACAAAACAGTTCACCGAAGTAGCTTGCTGTGGTTGCTTCTGCAAGTTAATATAGAAATTAACTCATTCCATCCCTGAAGGCTCTTTTCCATGGTGCGAGTTATGGAACATAACGTGCGAATGAATGAGTTTCATATAAGTTTCCATCCTTAATGGAAGGCTGAAGTTAACTTTTTACAGATATTATCAATTACTGTTCTAAATTAATAAATGGATGACTGGAATTGAAAATTTACATATATTAAGAACTATTGTTCTACATAAATACTTCAAAAACTGCAGTCTCTGTCATATCTAATCTCTAATATCATTTCTGATCATGACAATATTCAGTTATTTAACAATACGTAATTTTACCTTTCCTCCGGTGATTCCAAGACCATTGTTATTTAGTTTTAGCACTTCCAGAGAATAACAAGTTGAACTCATTAGTAGGGTCACCAGTCCTTCAACTCCCACAGGTCCAAAAGCATTATCACTTAGATCCAACACTGTTAACTGGGCTCCAGCAAGCATCAATCCACTGCTTAGATGTTTCTGTGGGCAGAACAGTAAGCATGTAATAACCCTACATCCAACACACACACACACACACACACACACACACACACACACACACACACACTTCTCCAGAGGCATAGTGATTACGCTTCAATCACTAACTGTAAAAGTTGAGTGTAGAGCCCCATTAAATAATTATGGGGATAAGAGAGACCAGAGGAAAACAAACGTTACAGGATTTATATTTCAGTCCAAAAAGTATGTACCAGTACACATGACAGGAAAGATGGAAACATGCGAACCCTGTGTACAATCTCAAAACTGTTGGCACTGAAGTAACTTCTGAGACAATTACAATGTCATCATCAAACCTCTTCCTGAATTGTAATTCTCTTCTGAAATTTATTCTTGATATCCTTTACTGCTTGCTCCATGTGAAGATTGAATAATGCTGGGGATAGCCTACAACCCTGTCCCATTTTGTTATCGAGCACTGCTCCTGCCCCCCCTTGTAGTCCTTAACTCATAAGGGCAGTCCGATTTCTGTAAAAGTTGTAAATTGCCTTTCACTGCCTGTATTTTATCCCTGCCACATGTTCTACTGGTGTAATTGGTGTCACTCATGGAAAAATTCCTATAGTAGTTGGTGTTAGAGCTGCACCTTCTTTAGATTGAAGTCAGCTGATAGGTATATATGCTTAAAGGAAGTCCCTCTTAACTAATGGCTCACCTTGCGAGGATGTAATGTTTCCAAGTAGAGAAGGAATTACTTTATTTCATCAAAGTATACGAGGTATTAGAAATAAAGTTAGTGAACTGCTTATAGATGTCGACTCTGAATTTATTGGTATATCAGGGCACCATTTAAATAATTTGCCAATTAATAGGCTTCCTTTACCAGGATACAGATTACCTGGCTGTTTCTCAAGGAGTTCCTTGCGGAGTGGAGGAGTGGCTATATACGTAAAAAACAGTATTCCACTAGAGTCCATAGATGTATCATGACACTGCACTGAACAGATATTTGAATGTTGTGCAGGGGAAGTTGAATTTAGTAATACTAAACTTATAATTATTGTTGTTTATAGGTCCCCTAACTCCGACTTCAAGGAACGGTAAGTTTCCTGAGCGATTAAAGTACTCAGCAGTAAAATAAGTTTATAAAAAGGGAGAAAGGGATAATGTGGATAATTTTAGACCTATTTCTATGCCATCACTGTTTGCAAAAGTTACTGAAAAGGCTGTGTATGTAATGATAATTGATCATTTAATATCACAAGATTTACTATCAAATGTACAGTTCGGCTTTAGAAGTCGTTCAACAACTGAAAATGCTATATTCTCTTTTCTCTGTGAGGTACTGGATAGGCTAAACAAAAGATTTTGAACGCTTGGCACATTTTTTGATTTAACTAAGGCATTTGATTGTGATGATCATAAAATATTGCTCCAGAAGTTGGACCATTACGAAATACAGGGAGTAGCTCACTACTGTTTCACCTCTTACTTTAGCAACAGGCAGCAAAAGGTCATTATTCACAGTGTTGATAATGGCTGTGATATGGGGTCTAAGTGGGGTACTGTCAAGTGGGGGATGCCCCAAGGATCAGTATTGGGGCCACTCCTGTTCCTTATTTATCTAAATGATATGCCCTCTAGTATTACGGGTAACTCTAAAATATTACTGTTTGCTGACGACACTAGCTTGGTAGTAAAGGATGTTGTGTGTGACATTGGCTCAGTTTCACATAGTGCAGTACATGACCTAAGTTCACGGTCTGTAGAAAATAAGCTAACACTAAATCACAGTAAGACTCAGTTTTTACAGTTTCAAACACACAATTCAACAAAACCTGACATTTTAATTTCACAGAACGTGGACATACGATTAGTGAAACTGAACAGTTCAAATTTCTAGGTGTTCAGATAGATAGTAAGCTGTCATGGAAAGCCCACATTCCGGATCTTGCTCAAAGACTTAAACTGCCATTTTTACTATTTGAATGGTATCAGAAGTGAGTGATCGTTCGACACAAAAATTAGTCTACTTTGCTTATTTAGCATATGTCGTATGGTATTATATTTTGAAGTAACTCTTCCCATTCCAAAAGGATATTTTTGGCTCAGAAACGGGCGGTTCGGGCAATAATTGGTGTAAGTCCACAAACCTCTTGTCGACCCCTGTTCATGAGTCTGGGTATTTTGACACTGGCCTCTCAATATATATATTCCTTATTGTTATTTCTTGTTAACAATATTAGCTTATTCTCAAGGATAAGCAGCTTTCACTCGGTTAATACTCGGCAGAAATCAAACCTGCATTTGGATCGGACTTCCTTAACTCTTGTGCAAAAAGGGGTGCAGTATACTGCTGCATCAATTTTCAATAAGCTACCACTCGAATTCAAAAATCTTAACAGTAATCCACACACTTTCAAATCGAAACTGAAGAGTTTCCTCACGGGTCACTCCTCCTATTCTGTCAAGGAGTTCCTTGAAAAATTAAGCTGATTCTTATTGTATTGTTGATTGCATCTACTTAAACTAATGGAGTGACTTTTTTCAGGTTCATAAACATTTATTTTTATCTGTTATTACTTTTATGTTGTAATTTCATGTACTGACCCATTCCATGGCCTTGGATATTTGCTCCTCACAGATGTTTGTGTCTGTATATGTGTGGATGGATACGTGTGTGTGTGTGTGTGTGTGCGCGCGAGTGTATACCTGTCCTTTTTTCCCCCTAAGGTAAGTCTTTCCGCTCCCGGGATTGGAATGACTCCTTACCCTCTCCCCTAAAACCCACATCCTTTTGTCTTTCCCTCTCCTTCCCTCTTTCCTGACGAAGCAACCCTTGGTTGCGAAAGCTTGAAATTCAGTGTGTGTGTTTGTGTGTTTTTATTGTGTCTATCTACCAGTGCTTTCCCGTTTGGTAAGTCATGGAATCTTTGTTTTTAATATATTCTTCCCATGTGGAATGTTTCTTTCTATTTTATTTAAATAAAATAAATAATAGATTTGCCTTTCTTTAACCTTTCTAAGAGAAGTTGCAGCATCAGTACTGCGTAAAATGATCTTACATTTCTCTGGAACCCAAACTGATCTTCCCAAAGATAAGCTTCTACCAGATTTTCCATTCCTCTGTAAATAATTCATTTCAGGACGAGGAGGCAAAGATTAGTGTTTAATGTCCCATCGGCAACAAGGTCATTAAAGACGGAGCACAAGCTCAGATTAGGGAAAAGGGAGGAGGGGGGGAGGGAGGAAATCAACCATACCCTTTCAAAGGAACCGTCCTGGCATATGCCATGTGACGATTTAGGGAAATAATGGAAAAGCTAAATCTGGATGGCCACACACAAGTTTGAACCATTGTCCTCCTGAATACCACCTAGCTCGGTCAGTCCATTTCATTATCTTGCAACTATGACTTCTTAAATTGATAGTTTGGTAGTATTCATATCTGTCAGCATTGGACTGTCTTAGTATTATTAGATTTTCTCACTTCAAAGGAGGCAGGTACTGCCCGTTGTGAATACTAGCAAACCATTAGTTTATACTGGTAATAAAAGTCTACATTTTCTGATAACATTTGTACCAATCTCGCAACATGCTGTTTGCCGAGACAAACTCTGCCGCTGCCTCCTCCTCCTACCAGAGCAGCCAGCTTATAGCTCATAAAAGAACCGAACATATAATGGATTAATACGTCATATAAGTGACATGAAAGTTAACAGTGAGTTGTTAGAGGAACTAGGTACAACTTCTTCATTCATTTTTGTAAGTAATATTACCAATCACTGAACACAAACACTACAATGACAATGGCTACTTATTGCTACAGCGTACAGTACTGTTACGTAGCTTGGGTTAGTAATGAGTATTAACATTCTGGAGCAGCGAGAAGTCACCCGACTTTCATTGGTCATAGGGTCCAAGCTGAAGTGTGCGGTCTGTATGGTCTTCTTTGTTTTGATAGAACTAAGGCATAAGTTATTTCATACATTTTTAATAAAAGGTTCATTCGAACTCCTCGCCATTGGATGAATTTCCGCTGGTGACAAACTGTTCTACATAAAGTATTCTATGATAACCTACCATTCACATTTATCAGTTTGAATGAGGGGATCACATCATTTTTCAAAAATGCTACATCAACAAACCTATTCTCCAAATAAGACACTTAACTGCCTTTAAAATGCTTCTTGTAATAACAAAGTTTTATTGGCATCTGTATCGTCTCTGAGGCAGGGAAACAATTTTTCACCTTCCACCATGTAAAACTGTTCTACAGAATATTTAAATTAGCTATAATAATTATTAAACATCATTTTTTCCAGTTACAAGTGGCCACAGCTGAGGAAATTTACTTCAGTAATATCATAAAATATATTGACAACAAAATAAACAATGTCAAAAATTAGCTGCAGTGAGTTAAATGTCAATATGAACATGAAATAGAGCTTTCTGAAGATAACATTTAGCAAGTACAATTTCAAATTTCGTATGAGTGGGTTCAGTAATTCATGCAACAAAACATTGTCGCAGAACTACAACTGCGCAAAACCTGCCTCAAATTTACAAAAACAGTATGATAACTTTTCAGTGTTACGTAATCTGACTTCGACAGAAAAGCTGTAATTTACTTTCCCAGACATGGAATGCAAACCAAACATTGGTCTTTTTTTATATGCCCAGCAGCACAACAGTAAATACTGTTGGCAAATGTAGTGTGAAAATCCGTACATGTGCTGCTGAAAAGCAGCAATGCACAGTGAGGTTAAGCATTACAGATGATGGTCCAAAACTTCCACCATATGTGGTTTCCAATCAGAAAATCCTCCCAAAAGAAGAAAGCATACCACTTGGTATCATTGTAGAGCTTGTGACGGTGGGTGGATGACAGAGGAATTAGTTCTACACTGGATTTCAGCCGTGTGGAATAAGCAGCCAGAAGCTCTCCTTCGCTCAAGATCAGTGCTTGTGTTTGGTAGCTTTTTGCAGGCACACTGGTGAAAGAGTGAAAAAAATCTGAAAGGAGGACACTGATCCAAGCATCCAAAGGCTGCAACACAGTTGTCATGCCGCAACTCGTTCAATCATCCATTCAAAACTAGTATAAGACAATTCTATAGAGATTATATCATGAGCAAAGCAACTTTGATGCCAGGAGGCCATTTACAAAGCACTTCTCTGTCAGAGGCATGTCTTTTGGCTGCTTGATGGTCGATATTGGAAGAACTTGTCATGAAGTTATTTTAAAACTGAAATTTCCAGTCACCTTGATGGGACTGAAGATGACTTTCTTTGTGGTAGTCACCCTGGGTAGCTCACTGAATTGTCTAGTGAGAGCAAAGAAACAGATGCTGGTGATTCTGGCGATTATGCTTGATTGGAGTAAAACAGTGCAACTGTGTGATGTTTTGATGTCCTCAGATTTAATGTACTTTTAGTTATACATTTTCAGCAAAAGCAATAAACATTAATTGCTAATCTTATCAATGTTGTGCTACTTTTACCGTCTACCTATACTAGATTTGATTGCAGTTCTTCATTTGTGTGGCCACAGTGTTCGTAAACGCTTTACGCTTGTTAGAAATACTAGAAATCTGTATTTGCAGCTACGAAAAATGTGGAAGCAGATGAATCTTCCAGATGTAAGCAGAAATCAGACAAAACTGCTGCCACAGACAATGTTTTCAATAGAGAAAACAAAATTCTTAAAGTAAAATATATGCACCCGTACAAGTAGCAAAATAGCTTTAAATACCTTTAATAATAAATTTGATTTATTAAGTGACTGCTACGTATTTTGCAGCAAAGAGTAGCTTCACTGAACACGTCATCGAATTTACATTATATCAAATTCAAACACACGTAATATTTCTGTTATTTGTAATTCTGTGTGTTACGTACGCATGCTTCTGTTTACAAGTACACAGATGCATTGAACACATTGTCATCTGCACTAACTATGGTTGGCTATGTTGGCTGGCTGTAACAGCTGACAGTGCCAACTAAGGCCATTCAAACTGTATTGAAACATCAACTTGCATCAGGTGCTGCACCATGGTTCTTTAGAAACTAAACAAGTTGTACAAACAAGCTAAAGCAGTTTTGCAAAACAAAGTCACTTTTTTTAAGAACAGCTATCGCATTAAATTTTTTAATCCGCACAATAAGTGTAAATGTCATTTTGAAATTGACGTTTATGATCTGAGTGGGAAAAAAATTATGGTTATAGGCCACACCATGATTTTACAAGCCAAAATTTAGGTAAAAAAGTGCAGCCTAGATTTGTGCAAATACAGTATCAAGTATCCAATTACTGTTTGTAAAGCTTGATGTAAGGTGATGTTAACAGGAAGTTAACGCCTATACTTTCAGAATAAAACAGTGACATTTTTTATTATTTTTTGGAATTTTTTTAACATTCTGCAAACTGTCACATGCAAGTATAGGAAAAGAAATAGTCACTAGAACATGAACAAGAAATTGTAGTTTATGCTACCCACATTTACATAGTTAAACCGTGAAAATGTTGACAACTTTTCTCTTCAGAATGACCTGTACTAGTGTATCAATATCACACATTCATTACAAGAAACCTCAATTTAAAGCTCCAGGAGAAATGGAGTGTAGACATTAATTGCATATTATCCAGCAGAATTTGTTCTTAAAAATGAGATGTCCAAATACTTCAGATTTTCCAGTTCAATAGCAGTAGTAAGTGGTGGTGGTGGTGGTGGTGGTGGTGGTAGTGGTGGTAGTGGTAGTAGTAGTAGTAGTAGTAGTAGCAGCAGCAGCAGCAGCAGCAATAACAGCAGCAAAATACAACAAAAAGAAACAAAGTCGTCACAATGAGGAAAATAAAATGATATGCTCACCAAAGCCAGTGGAATCTCCGTTTTCATGCGACCTGTAAACATATCTTTCCATAGTGCTTGCTTAAATTCCTTGTGCCTTTCCAGAGCTTTGGCAATGGCTTTTGCAGCGTCAACTCCAAGTGTATTACCTTCCATGTTGAGGAACTGCATATCCTCACATGATGCAATCGCGTCGACAACTTCTTTAGCTATTTCAGACATATTAAAACTTTACTTAATTCAACAGTATTTTACTTGCTTTTGTTTACTATTCCAACAACAAAAATACTATCTACCAATACACACTTATCTGCCAAACTGCCTTTCCTCGTCACTGAAAACCCCAAATGACTGGCTAGAATGGGCCATCAATAATCAAACACTTTGTCACATATAACTAAACTTAATACAGTAGAGCCCCGTTAATCCGAACTAATTGGGACCGGGCCTTGTTCGGATTACAGATTTGTTCGAATTAGCCGGAATTACAGTGACGAGTTTCTAGAATGAAGTACACCAAACAGATAAGTAGGTACACCATGGTAACAAATGGGAATAAGTGTGGAAACAATGACTCTCTCTCACTCCCTGCCCTTGTTGTTATGCATTGTTGAGACCTTTGTAGTGTCTGAGGTCAGTGCACTGCTAGTTGGCTCGCAAAGCGCTTGGTTATGTTAGTTATTGATCGCTGGCACGCGTAATAGTTGTATTGTATTCGTTCAGCTGTAGTGGTGTACCTATTTTCGTCATGAGTGTACAGAAACATACAACGTTAACTCTCAAAGAAATCTGAATGCTCTAAAGCGGATAGACAATGGTGAGAATGTATCTAAACTGCCAATGGAACTGGGTGTTGGTAAAGCAACCATTTGTGATTGGAAGAAGAACTGAGTGAAGCTTGAACAGTCCTGTGTGTCTTCGGGAAAAACGCTCGAAATTCGGCAGACCCTGAAACAATCCCAGTACGATAAAGTGGATGAAGCTCTTTACCTTCAGTTTATGCAGGAAGGCGAAAGGGGAACTCCTTTGAGTGGAGCACTGGTTCAGGAGAAGGCTGTTTACCTGAACAAGTTAATGAATGTTGATGAGTCTTTTAGTGCGAGTAAGGGTTGGTTGGACAGATTCAAAAAACGTAATGGAATCCATCAGCTAACAATTACTGGAGAGAAGCTTTCTTCTGACCGTGATGCAGTGAAGGAATACTCGGGTGAGTTTGAAAAATGATAAGAGAAGGAAAGTATTCTCCCCAACAAATTTATAACGCTGATGAGACCGGCCTTAATTTTATGGCATTGCCAACAAAAAGCCTGGAAACAAAAGCAGAAGACCATGCTCCTGGTTTTAAAATGTGCGAACATCGTGTGACTTTATTAGCGTGCAGCAATGCTTCTGGTAATCATAAGCTGCCTTTAATGCCAATCGGCAAATCTGCTAGGCCCAGAGCGTTTACAAACTGCAACATAAAGTCCCTGCCCGTATATTATCGTGGTAAGCTGTTCAAAGAATGGTTTCATGGCCAGTTTTCTAAGGAAAATCATTTGTCTCCCTGTGCAATCCTTTTGATTGCTAATGCGCCATCTCATTCCAGCACAGAGGAATTATGTGATGGAGAAATTGTGGCGAAGTTTTTGCCGCCGAATGTTACACTGCTCCTACAACTGATGGACCAGGGCGTACTACAAGCATTAAAACTGATTTACAGAAAACAATTTTTAAGATTGCTGATCCAAGATAATAGCATTCCTTTAGTGGGCAAAACAACAAAAGACCAATGTGAAGGATGTTTATTGGGCTGCTGAGGCATGACAGAATATTTCAGAAAATACTCTCTGAAAATCGTGGAGAAAACTGTGGACATCTCTTTAATTTCAGGACAACCTAGTTGAAAATGGAGAGGAAAATCTACTAAAAATAATACAGACAATCCCTGGATGTGAAGAAGCTAGTGAAGCAGATGTAGATGAGTGGATGGTAGCGGATGGGGCATGTGTGGAGAACCTTACCGATGCTGATTTAGCTGCTGCTGTGACTCAAGACCAGGAAGAAGCAGACTGCTGTGATGAAGTGGCAATGAGCCTGAAAGCGATAAAGGAGAGTTGGTGCCACACAGTGAAGCAGAAGCCCTTGACCTTGCGCTACGTTATTTGGAGCAACAGCTCACTGCTACTCCTGTTGATTTGATTTTATGAGACAATGGCGCAACTATGCGTCATATAACGGACTGTCTTCATTACGCCAAAAAACAATGAGTTTTTGTCATTTAAAAAATGGGGATAAAATGTCCATTGTATTTTATGAAGTTTAACAGCTTCTCTTTCATTGTTATGCATTGTTTAAACATAATGTTTTCTTGCCAATTTTTCTAATACATGTTTAGTGTACTGTATAAATTAAAATAGCGTGTATGTACAGCAGTTTACCGAAAAGTTTTCCATACGCTTATACTGACATTTTTCATATTCTGATTAACCGAATATTCGGATTAGCGGGACTCTACTGTAATTATTAATTAGGATATGTTTCTGAGGCTCAACTCCACCATCCCAGTCTAGAGGTGCCAGTTGCTTGCTTACATGATTTGAGCAGCAATGTTGTCAGTTCTCAAAGAGAGGTATGAGGGAATGAAACGTGTGTGTCAGCTGCTGACTCTACTACACAACCAGTACGAAAGCAGCAGACTGATGTGATTCAAAACAAAAGACTAAGGAATATTGTCACATTCTCGTTTCAATAAATCACAACCTATGAATCTTAACACATTTGGAAGAACGTGGCAAATATTTTGACATCCAAGTTAATTAATTAAGTTGTGTTACTGGAGTCTCCCAACACTACTACAATCTCATAATTCCTGGCACATGCAAGGGGGCAGGGGACTTTGGAATGTATGTGAAAACACAGTATATTTCTTTAATTTAATTTAAACTGTGTTATTGGGTCCCAACCTTATCACCACCTCATAATCTGTAACATGGCTGGAAAAAACCAAACAAATGTAGGTGACAACTACCTAGACCTTGGCCTAAGCTACATTTCACCCTGTCACCTCAACCATGTTTTTAGCTTTCACATTCAACATGAGCAAAATCACCCATCAACAGCAAATAAGAGAATGGTTTCAATTTTGGTATTAGAAATACACTGCCTCCCATCTTGCCTCTCAATGATTACTTGAAAGTACCATCCCACTGTCTGCACAAAACTGGTGCATTAGCAACCTATGAACAATAGAGAAACAATGCTGTGACTTTTCTACACATTGGCCTAAGGAAAAAAAAAAAAAAAAAAATATATATATATATATATATATATATATATATATATATATATATATATATATATATATATATATATATATATATATATATATATATATATATATATATATATATATATATATATTTTTTAAGTTCAGTAGTTTTACTCTCAGATAAAAACAATCTTCCGACTATCTGCATTTGTGTGTCACAATAGCACATTTTGTACACAGAACATATAAGCTCAAATACTAAACTTTTGAGAATAATCTGACACAGATATTTGGGGAGGAGGGGGAGATGAGGAGGGTTGCAAAATTTTGTAAATTGTTACATTCCTGAGAGCAATGCTGCTAGCAACATGAGTATGAGTGTGTGTGTGTGTGTGTGTGTGTGTGTGTGTGTGTGTGTGTGTGTGTGTGTTGGGGTTTATGGGCGCTCAACATAGAGGTCATCAGCGCCCTGACACACATTAAAAGGAACGAATGTGGACAGACCTAAGAAAACTGAAGCACACACGCAAAGAAAGCAGGAAAAGAAAGAAAATGCTACATAATAAAGTAAAACCGAAGGAAAGGGAAAACATAGCAACAAGAATGCCACTGAAATTGTCACTGGCTGACTACTTACATAAAATATGGGCGAGTTTGTCACACAGTGAGCAAATTAAAATCCTCTCCCTAAAATCTTTGTAAAAACATTTGACATGGCACAGAACTTTAAAACTTTAACCACATTCGTCCGAGTGTTGCCTACAAGAGTTGGCAGGTCCGCTGGCAAGTCAGCCCGCGGCCTGCTGGTCAGAAAATAAAACACAATCCAATAAAACGTGGCGCACAGTGACCTGGACGCCGCAAGCACCACACAGTGGAGGGTCTTCTCGCCAGAGCAGGAAGCCATGCGTCATAGGGCTGTGGCCTATTCGAAGCCGAGTGAGGAGTACCTCGTCCCGTCGATGGGGCTGAAAGGAAGTACACCACACACGCGTTGTGGGCTTGACTATGCTAGCAACACGAGAATTATAATGAATCACATTAGAGAGAATGAACAGATGAGAGGATAAATTACATTTTTCAAAAGAGTTATAAAGTCATTCTCAAAAAATGGACTCTACCTGAACTTAGAAACACACTACATGCAGTTCTGTACAACAGTTATACCAACAACTGATGTAGCATATCACTCAGCAAATAGGGTATAAGGTTCCAAAGTTTTGGTTGTACATATTGATGAAAACTTTAACTGGAAGAAACATGTTACTGAGCTTCACAAACCATTAGGCTCACTTAATTTAGTAAGCATACGAAGAGCAAATCCTAGAAACAAATGAATCAACCTCCTGACATGTTTGCATATTTCTACTCAATAATGTCTTATGGAATAATTTTCGGAGATAACATAGCTTAGAATGAGGGTTCGTAGGTTGATTTGGGAGAGGGGACTTAACAGCGAGGTCATTGGTTCCATCAGATTAGGGAAGGATGGGGAAGGAAGTTGGCTATAGGGTCATTCCATGCCAAACTGAGCCTGAGGCTTATTTTTTGAAAAAATGCCAAATTTAACAATGTTATAGTTTTTCGAATCTACAAAAGTTGAATTTTACTGTCCTGAAAAAATTATAAAAATTACACAATTAGCTGAGGAAATATAGTTAAACAAAGTTGGCGATTCTACAGATGAGGATGGAAAACAAAAGGTTTGCTTTTTGTGTTGGCAGCTGTTTAAATTTGGGTTGCAGCAATTGTTGATGTTTTAATTGTTTAATTTCAAGAGCAGAATCTTATTTTCCTGACAAACTTCAGTTTTTAAAGAAAGGTAAGTTATTAAGCATACAGCTAATTCACAAAAGTTACTATGTATTTAGTGTCCCACCCGTGACAAAAAACATGAAAAAGTTTACCTTCTAACTCAGCAATTATAGTAATTCTATATATTTTAGGTTAGAAGTAAGAAAAATAAAAACATCCAATGAACCATAAGGCACCTTCTAAGTTGTAAATGATCATCTATAAATGTTAAAAGAAATTGTGTCCCACCCGTGACAGATTTTTGGATGTTAGTCAAATCTAAACCATTTAACACTTCTTGTTATTGTTAAGTTAAATTGGTTGATATAACAAGTGCTTTGATGGTTTACACTAAATAGAAACTTACTGTTTATTCAGAAAATGGGGAAAACAATATCAGCAGAGCGTATGAGAAAACTTCGAGAAAAACTGAAGAAAGATACCAGCAAGTACAATGTCCATAAAGAAAAAGAAAGAGAGCGGGATAAAAGAAGAAGGGAAAATATGAAGATGAAGGTATCCTCCAGTGAAAAATCTTTATTGGAATATCGAAAGAGGGAAGCTGAAAGAAAAAGGAAGTACAGACTTAAACTAAAATCCGTATTAATTGAAGATCAGCCTGAGGCCTGTATTTCCCAGTTAGGATCATATAAATGTCCTCAGTCCCTTGGCAAAGCTGTTTCTCGGGTAAAGAAGTTGCTTCCTTCAAGCCCCTCAAAAAAAATCAGCAGTAATAAAAAAGCTTGTAAGTGAAAGCTTACCTAAAAAGGTAGTAAAGCAGATTTTCCCAGTAGTGAAGAAGACATCTCGAAAACTTACAGGTGATAATCTGCTCAAAATACAAAATTTTTTCACAAATGATGAAATCAGCAGGCAGACATCTGGCATAAAGGATGTAAAGTCTATTGTAGACCATGAAACTGGGAAAAGAGTTAGCTTGCAGAAACGTCACATGAATATGACAGTTAAGGAAGCATTTTTTCTTTTTAAGCAAGACAATCCAGATACTGATATCAAGATTTCAAAATTCTACGAGTTGCGGCCTAAAAATGTTGTTCTAACGTCTCAAATGCCTCACAATGTATGTGTGTGCAGATATCATGCTAACTTCAACTTCATCATTGAAGCCATTCACAAAGAAATAGCTAGTTTCCCTGCTACTCACACTCACCTTATGAATCTTGTTTGCTGTGATGTAGAAAGTGAAATATGCATGACAAGTCAATGCAAGAAATGCATCATGAATTTACACACATTAATAGATGGAAAGTTTGATTTGTGTGGCATAATATCTTGGAGAAAATGGACCGAACATGAGTGTCACCCTAAACAGACTACTACCAGTGGAACACTTTGTGAAGCTCTCTCTGAACTTCAGTCTCAACTAAAAACATTCAAAGAGCACTTCTTTGTCAAAAGGATGCAATCTGGAGCTTTCAAGACTGTGAAAGCATCAGTTAGTGATGATGAAGTGGTATTGCAAATAGATTTTGCAGAAAACTATGTAGCACTAGCACAAGATGAGATACAAAGTGCCCACTGGAGTCGTACACAGATTACAGTGGTCACTATTTGTGTTTGGATGAAAAAAAGGCTACAGTCATTTGCAATTGTGAGCGATGAACTGTGCCACGACAAGTACTCAGTTTATGCATGTTTGAAGAGTATAATAAGTAAGCTGAAACAAGAGCTTCCCAATTTGACCTCGATACGAATTTTCTCTGATGGTTGTGCAGGTCAATTTAAGAACAAATTCACCATTTCTAACCTCTGCTACATGATGCAAGACTTTGGAGTGTCTGGAGAATGGTTTTTCTTTGCAACATCACATGGGAAAGGTGCGGTGGATGGCATTGGGGCTGTAACAAAAAGGGATGTTTGGAATAAAGTTAAGCAAAGAAAAGTCATCATCAGCAATGCACAGGAGTTTTTAGACTGTGCCAAATCATCTGTTTCTGGAATAAACTTTCTTCTTCTGACAAAAGATCATATTGATGAAAACAGAGACCTTCTGGATGGCCGCTGGAAAGCTGTTAAAAAAAATAAAAGATATTCGCAGCAAGCATTACTTTAACGGTTACAATGCCTGTAACCTAGTATGTGGTAGAACTTTCCTAAAATCAGATTTAGAGAAAGTGGAGGTTTTCCCACTTTCACCCAACATATATTCACTAATCTACACAGATTCTGAGATGAGTGATGAGGAATCATATCCTGATGTCCTGTTGACATCCAATTCCCAAGAAGTTACAGGTTCAGAACCAGCTGTGGAACAAATCATGCCAGGAACATTTATTTTAGTTGAGTTCCAAACTGCAAGAAAGAAATCCACTACATACAGATATGCTGCAATTGCACAGAGAAGTGTAGAAGACAATGAGGAAATACAGATTATGTGTATGTGATCTGTTGGGGACTCAGCAAAGGTATTTAAAGCTGACAAGGAGGATGTATCCTACATAGAGTTTAAACAAGTTCTTGCTATTCTCCCGAATCCAAATGTCAAACATGTTAGGGACACCTTATATTATGAGTTTCCTGGCAATTTAGACATTTTCGAAAGTGGGTGAGAGGCCAAGTGTATTTTTTCAAAGTGGTACATTCTTCAAGTGAAATAATTAAGTACTCAGAACTGTAAACTAATACCACACCAAAATTTATATTACTTATAAGCAACAAAAAATGTTCTACAAAGTTATTAAAACTTAAAGTGTCCTCTAAGTATATGTTACCTACTGATTCATAGCTAACTGACATAATAAAATCAGTTTAAATTAAAAAAAAGATTGTACTTCACATGAGTCCCACCCGTGACAATTCCTTGTCCCACCCGTGACAGTCTTTGATTGCAATTATTGTAAGTAAGTATTACTAATCTAATATTTATTGATATTATGTCATGTAGAGAATTGTTTTATTAGTGTGAATTCAATATTTTCAAAAGAAAATAAGTGCATAAATCACAGAATTCTTCTAAAATGTTGGTGGTTATTCAATGCTACGTCTATTTGCTGTCCCACCCGTGACAAAGTTTTAAAGATGAATAACAGCTCAATATGTAAACTTCTGACATTCAGATTTAAAGGGAAGGTAAAACAATTATTTGTAAGTCAACCAGTCAATTTTTACTTTATTTCTATTTATACTTCATGTTATATCAGCATCTGACTGTTGAAAAACGTAGTGCAACTGTCCCACCCGTGACAATGGCATCCCCCTATATCCTTTGAAAGGAACCATACTGGCATTTTGTCTGGAGTGATTTAGTGAAATCACATAAAACCTAAACCAGGTCGGCCAGATGCAAGTTTGAGCCATCATCCTTCCGAATGGAAGTTCAGTGTGTAGAAAGGTAGTATTCACTGCACAAAAGTGATCAGTAAGAATAATCTGTGGTGTTCGCCAATGGGTGTCATGTAAGGACACCGATAAATTACTCATTCTAAACAAGTTTAAGTTACATTTGACTGACTACATGCCCCACATGGTACCTTACTTAGTGTTGTTGAAACATTACGGGCAAATACAAAGTAATTGTATGCTGAGTGCCCTGGAATCGTTCCAGTAAGTAATGACTCACTGTTTCATGTCAGTCACTTTGACAACTCTCTTCTTACGTCAGACCACTGAGTATCACAACAAACATTCTTTATCAATGGAGATTATTGCAGGTTTCCAATTATTAAGTTTGCCTAAAACAGGCAAGGAATATGTTCAATAAACAATACCAGTCAATATACAGTTTATATTGAATGATTATGTTATTAATTTTATTATACTGAAAACAAGCATTATCGTTACACGACATACCCAACTTTATCCTGTGGAAAACAAGTCCAAAATTATCATCGTGTGAGTGAAGTAGTCCACGGCTGGGAAACTTGCGAACATATGACCAACTGTGTGGACATCTTATAATCTCAATCTACAATAAGCCTTTTTTTGATCATGTTATGAAATTCCTTGGCTGTTTAAAAGGAACAAATATGTTAACAATTGCAGTGCCAGCTTTAAATACAGCGTGAAAACAATGCTGGAAAAATTCCATCACTATTGAACAACTAGGAAACATTGTAGGCCTACTACAGGCGTCACACAGATATGTTGAAAATATGAATGACAATGAACTGACAACCAGATGACTCAAATTTTCATCTAAATCAGACATTTCCTCAATTTCTCTAATACTCATCGGAGTCAGTGTCCCATGACTTCACAATACGGACCGATATGTTTACCGCAAGGGGAGCAATTAGGTGATGTACCAAAAAAAAACGGTCCCTCGAAAACGACTTGCTGACTGGCTCGTTACTGAGACAACCTAAGGCCGCGTTGTATCAATGACAAGAATTATTCAACTAAGGTACAGAAATCGAGAAGAAATATAGTAGATCACATGGTTTTAACGTGATTTCGTTCCGCGAGAACTTCACATTGACATACCATCAATTTCGGTATCGAGCTTCAACGATTTCCCAGCGAAGCTAACTCCATTCCCTTCGATGTTAGTTTTCCCAAGCTTTTTCGTCACCTCTTCCAGGTCTGCAAGCGACATTTTGATACTTAATATACTTTTTTTCCGAAATATTTAAACACGCTTCCAAAACACTTTCTTCCCGCGACAAAACCTGTAGGCCACTCACTTCAATCAAAGATACTATGTCCCCATTGCGGCAAAGTAATTGTAAATAAATGTAAAAGTAAACAAGGTCTTGATAAATTAGGCTCTGTGAAGGTAGCACTAAAAAGCTTCAGTACAAACAATCCGAGAATGAAATATAGCTAGACGCTGAAACAATGTGAAAAGAAACATTCAGCTTTATATAGAATCTTTTACAGAGTTCGATGATTTGAAATTTCGTGTGAGTACTCTGAAGCGTTGTCCTAGCAACTGGGACCCTTCCAACTCCTGGTCTCCACCGAGTTTAGGAAAGAATTGCTGTACATAAGTGCGAGTGTTTATAATAGAATGACACAAAGAGAACGCGGTGTTAACAAACTGGCGTCCGTATGACTGATGTCTATTTCGTTGACGTAAAAAGTTTAAAAAAATACAGGATGGTAAACTAATTTGGCTCTTATGAATACCACCGAAATCCAGAGAAAATACTGGAATGTACCCGTGTTGTGTAACACGTTATTAAAAATGAAGAGGTTACTTCGCTTGTCATCAGCAGGCATAGGTCTAGGCATATAGCAAATTTTCACCTGCCACTAATGTGACGCAACCAAAGTGGAGTCATCAAAGTTGCATATGGAAGGACCGTTGGGAAGAACTCCGATCAAGCAACAAAAATTTTAAGTCCTTTTAACTTTTTGATGCCACTAATTGCCCCACATCACTGTTGGTTCAGCGCCTGCATTTCGATACATTGTCAGTCTATTTTAGTTTTCGTTGGATACCACAATTAAAAGTCGGATCCACACACGAAACAAATGTGTAGCCACAGCTAGTGGAATACTTTAGTTGCAGTTGCTTCCTCGAACTTTCATTTTTCAGTGGCACAACTTAAGAGACGGGACTTTTGACGTGCCATGAAACGTTCCAATTCTTCGTACTTTTTTATGCCATTGTCCTTCCACCACTGCTCCCTGGTCGCTGCATTTCGAAACACGAGCATTCCACTCTAACCAAGAACTAAAACCCATGGTGGGCTACAAACATGGGCTAGGGTTTTGCCGGTGGTTTCTGCGACGTGTTGCACGAGATCCCGACTCCCCCGACATTGTGCTGTTTACTGACGAGCGCACCTTCCATCGGGATGACCTTTACAACACTCGAAACGTTCATTACTGGGCAAGGGGAAATCCTTATATCATATATGTCCATGGATACCAGGAAAGATTTTCGCTCAACATTTGGGCAGGCATTGTGAGTGATCATCTGATTGGGATGGTCCATCTATCTCCTCGACTTACCGGGCAAATTACCTTCACTTTTTGCAGGAAACTCTACCGAGCCTGCTGGAAGATGTTCTCCTGGTCATACGGCTACGCATGTGGTTGCAGCATGATGAAGCGCCTGCACATAACAGTCGTGCTGTACGTGGATGTTTAAATGAACTCTACAATGGCCGGGTAA
This sequence comes from Schistocerca piceifrons, assembly GCF_021461385.2. NCBI lineage: Eukaryota > Metazoa > Arthropoda > Insecta > Orthoptera > Acrididae > Schistocerca > Schistocerca piceifrons. The sequence continues at coordinate 300,910,423 of NC_060138.1, forward strand.
TGGGCAGAGGTGCTGGTAGGATATGGCCTCCACGATCACCAGACCTCACGCCACTAGACTTTTTCCTGTGGGGATTCTTCAAAGTTCTAGTGCACCCATCTGCATGTGAACCACCTAGAAACGAAGAGGAATTATCGGATTGCATTCAACAAGCCACCAGACACATCAGGGCAATGCCAGGAATCTTTGAAGGAGTTCTGCAAAACACCATTCGACGGTACCAAGCTTGTGACGCGTCAGCAGGTCGCCAGTTTCAGCATCTACTTTAAGTAAACAATGTACTAGCTGCAAAGAAGGCCCTTTTCAGGGCCGACACAATTTGTAACATACTTTCTTTATGCAAACAAACAGCTGTTGGAGGTTTCTTCCAGGTACGTCTCATCATGAAACTACAATGGATGTGTTGGGATCCCAACAGATTGGCTCTCAGAGTGGAAGACTGGCGCGCTATCCCAGAGCGTGCGGGCCACCTTGGATACATCGCGATCTCCAGCAGGCAACACATTCACTGTCATGGGTTGTCCAGAACATCGTGCAACAGGGCAGTTCCACGGCCAATCAGAGCGCATGACGCCATGTTTAGTTCAAAAACTGTGCATTGTTGATCTGCACAATTTTAGTTATTTTGGTTCCTACTTGCATCAGCTATCCAGGGTTAAAATTCTGTGACACAATTTTTCTCCACCCTGTATGTTGATGATATGTTTGTAGTGTGGTAACATGGGGCAGACTCTCTTGAAGATTTCTTCGATCACCTAGACAATATTAATAAAATAGAAAATTTACAATTAATGTTGAGAAGAACAAATGCATCCCATTTATATATGTGGATAAATGTATCACTCTGAGGTAAGGGAATCTGATCCAGAAACGACCAGATCGAAAGTTAAAAACAAAAATCGTTCTGATACCTCTGACAGTGAAATAAATGTACTAGTACCATTATTGCTAAGATTGTAGAGTAGGAAACTTTCAGACGTGGACCAAAACCAAAAAAAAAAATCTACTGAATGTGGGCTGTAAAATGTATGCCTTAGTAGCTGGGGAGAATTTTTCATCTTTGATACTGTGGAACACATCTCTTCTACTGAATAACTGCCCATAGTTCTTAAGGTATGTATTTTACTATTTTTTTTTTTTGCACCATACTGCCTTCTCCAAAAATATAGAGGCCAAAGAGCTTGCAGTGGAAGAGATGTGTTCCACAGTATCGAAAATGAACAGGTGTTCATATCTCTTAAGGTATGCGTTTTTCAGCCCAAGTTTACCAGACTGTTTTTCTTTTTTTGGTCCTCACTACAAGCTCTGAAAATTTGCTACTCCACAATCCTAGCGAAAACAGAACCGATACATAAATTCCACTGTCAGAGGTATCAGAACAATTTTCGCTGATAACATTCGACTCAGTCGTTTCTAGACCAAGGTTCCTTACTTCAAGTTGATAAATTTATGATGTATGTACGCAGACTAAAGAAACAAACGAAAATTTGTGCCAAGGCTGAGGTTCGAACCTGGGCCTCCTACTCACTAGGCAGATATGCAAACTGCTGCGCTACCCTGACACAGTGGCTTTACACAGCTGCACAGACTACTCTAACATGCCTCCCTCCTCAATCCAAATTCCCATTCCCGCCTCACCTCACTTGGTATTCCCCCCTAAATTCGAACAACATTGCAGAGGCTCTCCAACTGTATTGGAATAGTATCTCAGCATCGAACGAAACGGTGGATCTTGGCTGGTACTCAGGAATAGGTGCTTTAGTCTGGGATTTGAACCTGGCTCTCCTGCTCATTAGGCAGGCCTTGGTACAAATTTTGATTCACAACTCCAGTCTACATAAATACATAATAGATTTCTGAGTCTTCAAAAGGTCTCTGGTACTATATACTTTCATTTGATTAACAGTGCCTATATCTGGGTTTCAAGCAGGATTCCCCATTTTATTTGATGCTGAGGTGCTATTCCAATACAGCTGCAGAGTGATGGTGTTGGAGTTTATGAGGAATACCAAGTGGAGTGAGGCACGAATGGGAATTTGGATTGGGGAGTGAGGCATGCTAAGGTAGTCCATGCAGTTGTGCAAAGCCGCTGTGCCAGGGTGGCGTAGTGGTTTGCACATCTGTCTAATGAGCAGGAGACTCAGGTACCAATCCTGGCCTTAATACAAATTTTCATTCGTCGTTTTGCTCATCATATGTACATACATGAGACTTGAAAAGCTATCTGGAACCATATAATTTCACTTGAAACGTTTACCCTTCTCCCCTATCCTCAAAGTTTGTAACGTCATCATGGAATCACTCAGAGTATGAAGAGGGAAAACTTACTTGTATTTCTAAAAAAAAATGATAGAGCTGGAACGTCTGGAAAAGACTTTTGCTTCCAATGGCTTTAGGAGAGAAAATATTAAGAAGGCACCTCAGCGTCAAATCCATAGAGGCAAACACAAAGCAAGTGACCAGAGAATCGTCTTCCAACCATTTGCTTGCAGAGCTTGAACAACAACTGGCTGAGCTCTTGACAAGAAAGGAATCCAACACATCTTGTGCCAATATGTAAAAGTAAGAAATCTTTTGGGCGTGGCAAAGATAATTTTGGACTTCATACACTTGGGCTCTATCGCATTCTTTGCACACTGGGCAAATCTAACATCAGACAAACTCAGCACCGTGTCTCTATCTGTTGCACTGAGCATATCTGCCATGTAAAACATGGACAGGAAGATAAATCAGCACTGGCTGAGCACAAATTAAGGGAGAAGCACAAATTCGATTTCAAAAAGGAATTTTTCATCTATTAAGTGAGTGGTTTCTAGGACAGCATTATTAAAGAGGCAACCAAAATACATGGAACACCAGCTTGTGTGAATCATGATATGGATTTCACCTTATAAACAGCTTTGCAGCCTGTGTTGGAAACAATAAAATGGGACTGACATTCTGTATTTCACGTGTTAAAGATGAATTGCGAGCACAGGATGTTGGCCACGTAAACATAGGGCCAAGAGAAACTCCATAGATTTGCTGCAGACTGGGGGATGAGAACTATTCTTAGTTTAATTCTGGAAGAACATGTCCCACCTAAAAATTTAAAATGTGGTGTATTTAGAAAATGAACTTGTTTTTGTGTACACAGAGTAAAATCGATGACTTGTTTGACATGTGCAGACTGTTTTACTTGCTTTCTTCCTTAACTTTTCCATTTTCTTCTGGTTAGAGCTAGTCGTTGTGATGATTTTAAAAGTCAACCGCCGATGAAGACGGACTGTGAGATGCCAGCACTTTGTCAGAAGATGGAAAGAGAATACCAATGCACACTCCAGAAAAGACATCCAGTGTAGTGGCTGATGGGAGTGACAGAATTAACAAAATTCGTAAATAATGTGTGAATTTTGACCGATGTTCGCTCACTATCAATCTTAGTTCAAAATACAATGCAGTGTATTAAACGCTATTTTAACTGTGCCAAGCTTTGTATTTTATGTCTTCATCTCCACGTGTAATATTACTTCACATTAGACAGAAAAAGAGCATCCTTTTTCACTCTGTGAATTAGTTGTTTCCAAGTGACAATATTACTCGACTTGCAAGTAAGTGCTAATACACTGGCAACAACATTCTTATTGTACTTTAAATGTCGTTATAACATACGTTTTTTTGCCTTGCCACAGTCGTAACACCGGTTCCCATCAGATTACCGAAGTTAAGCGCTGTCGGGCTGGGCTAGCACTTGTATGAGTTACCTTCTCGTCTGCAGAGCGCTGTTAGCAAGTGGGATGCATTCAAAGCCTCAAAACGGTTTGTTAGTGCCTTCTTGAAAGTTCTTCTTATATCATCATAATCAGACTTTTCTGGTCATATCGAGTGACTATTTGCATTCCTTTGTACTTTCTGGCTCTCCATATTGTTTTCATCCTTCCCCTGACAAGGTAGTGGTCTGATCCACATTCTGCACCTCGTGCCATTTTGACATTTTGCATCCACTTCTTTACTCTAGTCTCTACAATTAGGTGGTCAATTTAGTTCACTGTCTTCCCATCTGGAGACACCCAGGCTCCTTTATATATTCTCTTCCTGTCGGAATCAGTACTACTTATAAACAAGCCTTTTGCAATAGCAAAGCTAACCAGCCTAGTGCCGTTATCACTGCTAACATTATGTAAACTGTGCCTTCCGATGGTTGCCATGAAGGCTGCTTCTTTCCCTATTTTCGCATTAAAATCTCCAAGGATAATTTTGCAATGTTCACTTGGTACATTGCCTAAAACCGTTTCTAATCCCCCATAGAAAATATCTTTCTTGCTGTCATCGATTTCTTTGGTTGGGGCATGATAATTCATAACTGTGAGTTTGTGTTTTCCTGTGTCTATGGTTAGGAGTGAGATTCTGGGGTTGATTTATTTAAAATCTATGTGTGTGGTACAGAGTGATTTCTTCACTACAAAACCAGTTGCTAGTGAGTGGTTTGCTTCTGAGGCTCCATGGAATATGACATAGTTTTCCATTTCTGTAGCTCTGGTTTCTGTCCACCTTGTCTCTTGCAGAGCCAGTAGACCTATTTGATACTTATCTGTTTCCTTTATTACCCATTTTGCTACCCCAGGTTGGTACAGGCTTCTGACATTCCAGGTCCCTAGTCGTATTTCCTTCTGTAGTCCTTGTTCTTGTTTAGGTCATTTTATAGAGATCAGTCCTATCCGAGGCTCTTCTGTGGTGCTCATACCGGTGATTATTTTTTCCAGTACATTAAATTTGATTTCATTGCCTGAAAATATGCTTATATAATAGTCTTTTATGTCAGTTTAATACTGAAAGTAACTGTGTACTGCTCATTCTAATTAACTTTTGTAAAATACCTATTGTTCAATAATTAAATGTTATATGTCGTGTTGAATAAGTTGTATTTCCACACGACATTTGACTACTCTGAGCTTTCTACTCATGGGCCGGAACAATAGCATTGCATGCCAGAAAAAGTTAATCCCATACCAGAAGAATAATAGGCTTCTTAATAAGTTTTCACACAACTGCATCACGCAAAACTACTAGAGAATAGAGTCAAGAACTCAGTGCCTACCTTGACAGTCATAAAGAATAGTGCAAGCACTGACTTACTTACGTCAAAAATGATTCTTAGTACTAGTGGGGTGAAATTCCCTCCCTCCTGGCCCAACAATGGAGTATTGTGGTTTGCCAAACTTGAAAGCCAATTTGTCTTGGTTCACACCGCCTTGATCGAAACTAAATGTAGTTATGTGGCGGATGTACTTAACGAATAAATGACTACGAAAGCACAAGACATCGTAACCTCTCCACTAAGCATTAGAAAATAAATCCCTATCAAGCAAGTGCTTGTAACATGCTCCTAACGCTCTTGATGCTGTCAGAAGCCAAGCGACTTGATAAATTGCTCTGTATGGTAACTGGACAATTGTCCGGTTACTTCGTCTTCTATGTACACTGGCAAACAGCTTACTGACCGATGCTATCCAGCGGAATATAAGGCTGCCACACTTGTCTACAGATGGACTTCAAGTACAATTTACATTGGTGACCCCAATGCTCTCACTCGGACTGCTGACCAGATGATAGAGATTTATACATCCAAGGGAGTCACAACCATTTCCACCATGACGTAAAGCCCTCTGGAAGCACTGCAAACAAAAACAGCTGAACCATGTAAGAAGCTGCGGCTCTGCAAATATCGCACTCCACCCCGCACTGCAATGACGATGCTCTCTCAAAGAGACAATCATTTACCTACCAAGGAGAGAATTTGCTGATATCATAGAAAATCTGGAGCTGCAGCCTGGCAGTGTCGACCACTCTGTGACGAGCAAGACGCTGTCCGGAATCAGTAGCAGTGGCAGCAGATTTCAAACTGGACGGCCACTGAGTATTCATAATAGTCTTCTTTCAAACTACAATTTACCTTTGATACATGAGTTTATGTCGCAGTATACCCCTTATTATGGCTCAAAAGAAAAAAAAATAATGCTTTTAACCTGGTAATATTAAGCTCGTTGTTATTGAACCAATGTGTAGTGTCTCCGTTTGTATGTCTGTGAAGGACGATATGAATTTCCCGAGCGGCGCAGACTACTCCCACAGCATACGTACGTAATTTCGTACACGTAGACAAGTTACTCTCGTGGTGTAGAAGCAGCTGCCGGCTCCGACGGTCGCCTGTAAAATTCCTGAAATGTAAGAGAAAGAAAACTTCTATAGGATTTTCTCTAACTGGGATACTGCCATTCGCATTTGGTCATTCGATGGTTGTCTGCGAGTGAAATGAGTTCGTTTTAGCAGAGAAACTTTCTCTCTGCTTTTGACCGTGTTGCTGAAGCAGGTTCTACAGCAACCACCGACCACCAAATGTTCGAAGTCCTATACAAGCTTGTCATACATTACAGTGCATCACAGAATCTCTTGATCAAAAGTAAATCCGCGAAATTACCTTTGAAATGAACCTTAGTGTTTAATAGCTGTTACTAAATGCCACATTAACGTTACATGGCGCTTGTGAATCTCAAAAAAACGCAAATTACACAATATGGCGGCTAACAATGACTGTTTCATTGCACACACTTCATACACGTCCTCTTGTTATCCTGTCTCGCAAAAAAGTCAGGTCACATACCGATTTTCTTACATTTCTTCGTTCGCCATGGAGCAACACTAAGCCAAGGAATAAATATTTCGTTCGCGCAGGCGAAACGTGCCGCCTCGCGATATATATTAATTTTGAACCATTAGTAATACGAAGGTCGATAAACAGATCAGCTGCTCAATACATTACCAACCGCAATAGGGCACCAATCCTTCCGATCAGCCGATCAATTCACGACCATCAACCGCCAGTACGGGCCAAGGGCTATGGCGATACCAATTCTCATCTCAGCCTCACCAACCGCCAGTACGGGCCAAGGGCTATGGCGATGCCAATTCGCATCCCAGCCTCAGTCTTTGACATGACTGTACATGAAATTGTAGCCATCATGCTATGTCCAATTTCTGGGGCATATTTCCCCCTGCTTTGTGCCCCCCCCCCCCCCCCCCCACCAACCGCCAGCACAGGCCAAGGGATATTATACCCCTTCCTCGTCCTCCACGGCGAAATACCGGTAATAATCATATGTACACTGTTAATAGTTCTTCCATCAAAAGCTATGGCTATGTCAATTTGCTCAATACATTACCAACCGCAATAGGGCACCAATCCTTCCGATCAGCCGATCAATTCACGACCACCAACCGCCAGTACGGGCCAAGGGCTATGGCGATACCAATTCGCATCTCAGCCTCACCAACCGCCAGTACGGGCCAAGGGCTATGGCGATGCCAATTCGCATCCCAGCCTCAGTCTTTGACATGACTGTACATGAAATTGTAGCCATCATGCTATGTCCAATTTCTGGGGCATATTTCCCCCTGCTTTGTGCCCCCCCCCCCCCCCAACCACCAGCACAGGCCAAGGGATATTATACCCCTTCCTCGTCCTCCACGGCGAAATACCGGTAATAATCATATGTACACTGTTAATAGTTCTTCCATCAAAAGCTATGGCTATGTCAATTTGCAACTCAGCCCTCCACGGCGAAATACCGGTAATAATCATCTGTACACTGTTAATAGTTCTTCCATCAAAAGCTATGGCTATGTCAATTTGCAACTCAGCTTCCATCTTTGTAATAATTTTTTATAAAAATTCTTTGTCGCCATGATGCATCCCAGCCTCAATCTTTGACATGACTGTACATGAAATTGTAGCCATCATGCTATGTCCAATTTCTGGGGCATATTTCCCCCTGCTTTGTGCCCCCCCCCCCCCCCCCAACCGCCAGCACAGGCCAAGGGATATTATACCCCTTCCTCGTCCTCCACGGCGAAATACCGGTAATAATCATCTGCACACTGTTAATAGTTCTTCCATCAAAAGCTATGGCTATGTCAATTTGCAACTCAGCCCTCCCCCCTGCTTTGTGCCCCCCCCCCCAACCGCCAGCACAGGCCAAGGGATATTATACCCCTTCCTCGTCCTCCACGGCGAAATACCGGTAATAATCATCTGCACACTGTTAATAGTTCTTCCATCAAAAGCTATGGCTATGTCAATTTGCAACTCAGCCCTCCACGGCGAAATACCGGTAATAATCATCTGTACACTGTTAATATTTCTTCCATCAAAAGCTACGGCTATGTCAATTTGCAACTCAGCTTCCATCTTTGTAATAATTTTTTATAAAAATTCTTTGTCGCCATGATGCATCCCAGCCTCAATCTTTGACATGACTGTACATGAAATTGTAGCCATCATGCTATGTCCAATTTCTGGGGCATATTTCCCCCTGCTTTGTGCCCCCCCCCCCCCCAACCGCCAGCACAGGCCAAGGGATATTATACCCCTTCCTCGTCCTCCACGGCGAAATACCGGTAATAATCATCTGCACACTGTTAATAGTTCTTCCATCAAAAGCTATGGCTATGTCAATTTGCAACTCAGCCCTCCACGGTGAAATACCGGTAATAATCATCTGTACACTGTTAATAGTTCTTCCATCAAAAGCTATAGCTATGTCAATTTGCAACTCAGCTTCCATCTTTGTAATAATTTTTTATAAAAATTCTTTGTCGCCATGATGTTATGTCCAATTTATGGGGCACATTTCTTTTTGTTTTGTGGTTTCTTCTCATATCTTTTCCACTAACACCTGCTTGAGTCTACAATACAGTCGTCTAGTCATGGACATTGGCACTGTGCAAATCCTGCTGGCACCCAGTGATGGCTGGTAATTCTCCATATCATGACTTGATTCACCAGTTCCCTAAAATAACTCATCCTTCGCCTTCTCCACCATTCATAAAACCCTCAGTGGTTGAAAACATTGTCAGCACCCTGTGCATGATCTCACTATACACTTCCAGACAAACTCTTGATCATAAAGCTACAGCTCCTTTTCATGTTATTACAAGAAATCTGTCACCTTTCAGATAGTAGCTGTATGTTGCCCCTCTTTATGAGGTTAACACCAGTACAGTATCTGATCACTACACTGTGTCGCATATCAAAGACTCTGCTATGAACATTTGTGGCAAGGCAATTTTCTCCACAATCGACAGCGTTAGCACTTGTTATCATAAACCCATTGCACCAGAAGATATACCCAAAACAGCTGTTTGTACTTCATTCAGGTTATACGAATTTCTGGAAATGTCATTCAGTCTGCACATACTGTCCACGCTTTCCAGCGATTCGTAAGTGAAATAATTACTTACAGTTGAAGCGGTTTTATTTTCAAAATTATACATCCAGGTTGTGGCTCCACCGAATACAGTCCTCTGGAGTAATTATTCCCTTAGAGTTCTGTTACTTCTATCTTGATGACCCACTTGCAATGTCGTCCAGTGAGGCTGAGCATATCTATCCTGCCTTCAGCAACTGTCCACTAGAGTACAACAGCCCGATGTAGTGTTTAGACCATAAAAATGCATATTTGGAGTGGCAGAAGTAAAATTCTTAGGATGCATCATCAAAGCACAAAGAATTTTAGCACCTCAAAGTAGTGTGGAATCCATTTTTCAATTTCCACAGCCCACAACAATAAGTGAGTTACGTCATTTCTTAGACTTGACAAAACTTTATCAATTTTTGGTTCGTAATCACGCATTGTTGAGAGCACCTTTGAATGAATTCCTAAAAGATTGCCTGAAGTTGGAGACAAGCTGTAGTGGACTGATGTTGAGTGAGAGCTTACATTGCAGAGGCTTCGGTATTAGCTTATCCTCTTCCGACATGTATCTCGCAGTTATGCTGGATGCATCATCAACTACCAGTAGAGTTGTACGTACTACATGGAGCGTGTACCACATATCTAGTTACGTCCAGCTTTCTTCAATGACAAATTATCGCCTTCAAGAGCAAATCTGTCGTTGTACAACAGCGAGCTCAGTGTGGCATATACCTCAATCAATCAAAAAATTTAGACACATTTTACTATCATCACAGACCAGAAGCTACCCACATTCGCCTTCCATCAGAAGCCAGACAAGATATCACAGCGCCAGTTGCGGCGTTGGGACTTCATTGGACAATTTACTACGGATATTCGACACGCTGATGGTAAGCAGAATATGAACCATCAGATACATTATCTCATACTGACGCTGTTTTGAAGAAGTCTGACTTCATAGTATTGGCCAAAGCCCAAGAATGAGACTATGAACTTAAGATACTCCTCAACACATCGCAGGACTTATAGATCTGACGTATTCAGATTCTACACAAGGCAGGTGTGTTATACTATGAAGTATCATGTCACAGGCGCGACAGTTCGTCACAGTAGATTTCCGCCAGTAAGCAATTTCCACAGCGTCTCTCATCAAAACTAAGGGCAACCAGTGAAAAAGGCATTTATTTGACCAAATACTGATGGAATTGCAAGGCATTTGTCCACCAATGCTATACTTATCACCACAGCAAAATACCTACATCTACATTACTTCTCTTGTGAGTCGATTGCTCAATTCGGCATACCCCTAACGTCACTACCAATCATGGCAACCAGCTCTGTTCATCTAACATTTATGAAAGTTTCTTTGAAATTTATCACGAAAAAATTTAAATGTCAAGGTCGATATACACTGAAGAACAAAGAAATTGGTACACCTGTCTAATATTGTGTAGGGTACCCGTGAGCAGGCAGAAGGGCCACAGCATGACATGACATGGACTCAACTAATGTCTGAAGCAGTGCTGGAGGCAACTGATACCATGAATCCTGCAGGGCTGTCCATAAATCCGTAAGAGCACGAGTTGATGGAGATCTCCTCTGAATAGTAAGCTGCAAGACAACCCAGATATGATCAATAATGTTCATGTCTGGGGAGTTTGGTGGCCATTGGAAGTGTTTAAACTCAAAAGAGTATTCCTGGAACCATTATGTTGCAATTCTGGACGTGTGAGATGTCGCATTGTCCTGCTGGAATTGCCCAAGTCCATCGGAATGCTCAAAGGGCATGAATCCTGTTGGGCTGTCCTTAAATACGTAAGTGTACGAGAGGATGGAGATCTCTTCTAAACAGCACGTTGCAAGGCATCCCAAATATGCTCAACAATGTTCATGTATGGGGAGTTTGGTGGCCAGTGGAAGTTAAAACGGAGAAGAATGTCCCTGAAGCCATTGTGTAGCAATTCTGGACATCTGGGGTATCATATTGTCCTGCTGTAGTTCGACAAGTCCATCGGATTGCACAATGGGCATGAATGGAAGCAGGTAATCAGACAGGATGCTTATGTACATGTCACCTATCAGAATCGTATCTATATGTATCAGGGGTCCCATATCAATCCAACTGCACACACCCCACACCATTACAGAGCCTCCAATAGCTTGAACAGTCTCCTGCTGACATGCCGGGTTCATGGGTTCATGAGATTGTCTTCGCCGGCCGAAGTGGCCGTGCAGTTAAAGGCACTGCAGTCTGGAACCGCAAGACCGCTACGGTTACAGGTTAGAATCCTGCCTCGGGCATGGATGTTTGTGATGTCCTTAGGTTAGTTAGGTTTAACTAGTTCTAAGTTCTAGGGGACTAATGACCTCACCAGTTGAGTCCCATAGTGCTCAGAGCCATTTGAACCATTTTTTTGAGATTGTCTCCATACCTGTACACATCCATCCGCTCGATACAATTTCAAATGAGACTCATCCAACCAGGCAACATATTTCCAGTTATCAAAATTCCAATGTCGGTGTTGATGAGCCCAGGCGAGGTGTAAAGCTTTGTGTCGTGTAGTTGTCAAGGGCACACAAGTGGTCCTTCACCTCTGAAAGCCCATATTGACAATGTTTTGTTGAATGATTAGCATGCTGATACTTGCTGATGGCCCAGCATTGAAATTTGCAGCAATTTGTGGAAGGGTTTATGACACTAGCCTGCCGTGACATAAGCTGATGTTATACGTTGTACAATACACGTGTCCTAAGTATGAACTAGCTTCCAAGATACAATGTTTTCTTTATAAACATAAATGTATTATAAAATTTCATTATTGTAAACATTATTCAGTTTTTTCCATACATACATTACAAACTTTAAATTTCCTGTCACAAATCAATGACCGTAAGTAACAAAGAAGAAACAGTTCATAATCACAGGTACACAGTTACGTAGTATAAACCTACTTCTAATCGATATAGATGTTACACATGCCCCATGTTTCATTGAAGTTTCCCAACAGGGATGCATCAATGAAACGTCAATAACGCCTACGTGGTGTCGAGCAGTCAAGAAAAATAATCAATCCAACCAGAGTTGGGCATAAAAAAACGTCTCACAAAATACACTAAAACACAATATACTTTATACACCTCTTTACCAAAACAAGACATAAACATCAGTGTTCAGTTCTGTACACCTATCATAATCTGAATCTCATTTTGTGAAACAATAAGTTAAGTAGTAATCAAAATTTTCCATATTACCAAGAACATTGTGTGGCATATTGTAAGCATTCAAAAAAATTGTAGGTATACATGTAGAAGTACACACCTAACAATATCACAAAATTTTCAACTTTGTACATGTTATACATACTGTAGTATAACTTTGAAATCATTAAGTGAAAAATTTTTCTGTGCTCCTTCTAATAATAGCAGTCCATTCTTTGATATTTACATAGAAAGCAAACATATTTAAATTGAACCTACTATTATTTTCTCACTGCCCTTATTTGAAACAGACAGTCCATTTTTGAAAACCATAGTAAAAACGCATACAACATTAATCAAGACAATAATCAAATAATTTTGCTGCCTGCAATAGCATTTGGTAGTCCATATTTGCAAATATTTCAACACCGTATATTCATTAAACATTAGACATTTGAATACCCACTATGGATTTTATGGCAGTTCATTACTGACACAGATTTAAACACTTAAAACACTCAAAAGTATTTCAATTTCGAATGCTGCCCAACACTGAAGTACTGTATGGCAGTCCACGATTGGCAACATTTTACCATATTATTATGCTGCCCATTCTGTATTCAAGACAGTCCTTTGTTATTTTCATCATCAACACTTTATGTGCCTATGGACACATTTGGCAGTCCATCTGACTGTACTGCAACATTCCATTATTGCAGTTCTTATACAAATCATAGCCTGATTTTTATATCCCAATATGTTATATCGAATCTGAAACTTATAGACATGCATCAGTAGTCTGATAACAGAAAAGCTTTTTCCAACAGAACAACACTTGGCAATACAACATGAAGCACAAGAACATATAGAGTAAACTACATATGCACGTTTTCACTTTTGCTCTTATTACTCTCTTCTGTGGACATAAGGTTTTAAATCTACAATATTATGAACACCTAATGGTTTCTTTGACTTAGAATAAACAAGATAATAGGCATTAGTGTGCGGAGTTCCTTGCACTTCAAAGGGACCATTATAGATATATTTGAATTTAGAAATTTCTTGGATTATTTCACTAGATTTCTCGTGAGTTTTTACGAGGACAAAATCACCAATTTTGAATTTGGTCACTTTAAAGCTCTTATCGTGCCATTTAGATCTGGTTTCCGCTTTTTCTTTCATACTTTTTCTTACCAAGTCTTTTTTCTCTTTCATATTTAGACCTACATAGGATGGAAATTTCAAGGCTTCTTCAATTATACTTTTGCTCTTATAATTAAGTAGAATTTCCTTGAGTGTAAATCCTGTAGTTTCATGGTGGAGGGTATTCATTCTATATCCAAAGTCCACAATAAACCTGCCCCATGCATGATGATTGTGGTGGCGGGAAGTTCGACACAACCTACCTAGTTCACACATATAACTTTCCACGGGATTACTTGCAGGATGGTAGGCCAAATTACATTTCACTTGGATACTATTCTGTTCCGTCCCTTCCTTCCATATTCTTTAAATAAACTGAGGCCCATTATCTGATAGTACTGCCTTTGGTTTTCCTGTCTTATGACGCCGAACGCCCCATTTCCATTTCCATCATATTGAAATATTCAGTCACTTCATTAAATACTGCTTTTACAGTATCTTTTCTAATGGGAAATAGTTTGATAAATTTTGAAAATACTTCCAATATCACTATAATGTACCTACAATTTCCAGAAGTTTTCGGGAGAGGCCTATACAAATCTACTGACAATGAGTCAAGAATGCCTTCTGGTACATTATTCTGCATATAACCTTGGTTGGTTCGATTTGGAACTTTTGCCTTCTGGCACATATCGTATGATTTCATTCGATCTGTTGTTTTCTTTGTTCCACTCATGTTCATTACTATTATATCAGAGGGTTTTTCTATACATTTTTTCGGGGCACAAGCTACTAAGGAGAGGTGGAAATAATCAATTACTTTCGTCTCAAATTGAGATGGTCAACATACTTTCCACTTCTCTCTATTCGCATCTTTCCTTTTGTATAAAAGATCTTTAAAAAGTTTATAAAATTTACAAATTTGAGGATACTTGGTATTATTAAAATTTACTTTAACTGACTTCCAGACTTCATCTTCGTTTTGGTAGTACCGCATATTTTTGCAGATTTGTTCGATTTTCTTTTTGATGAATGTGATATGAAAAGTGCCATCTTCGTTGTTTTCCTCTGGAACACTGTCCATTCCTTCCAGTAGCCTGGACAGAGCATCTTCTTCCTTTAACACAGAAAATTTCGTAGGCAAACTGCTGGAGGTACAGTGCCCAACAGCTTAATCTGCCAGTAAATAAGTGGCAATCTTTAAGAAACGTCAATGCTATGTGATCAGTATGTATAACGGTTTTAGCCGACCAAGGTGGCCGAGCGGTTCTAGGCGCTACAGTCTGGAACCGCGCGACCGCTATGGTCGCAGATTCGAATCCTGCCCCAGGCATGGATGTGTGTGATGTCCTTAGGTTAGTTAAGTTTAAGTAGTTCTAAGTTCTAGGGGATTGATGACCTCAGATGTTAAGTCCCATAGTGCTCAGAGCCATTTTTTATAATGGTTTTATGCACCCATAAATAATTTTGAAACTTTTTCAAATTCCATATGATAGCTAGAGCTTCCTTTTCCTAAATGGTGTAATTTCTCTCGTACTTGGTCAGGGTTCAACTAGCGAAAGCTATTGTCCTACATTTTGCTTCCACTGAGTCTATGTTCTCTTGGAAAATTTCTATACCGATCCCATATGCACTGCTATCAATATTCATATGAAACGGTTCACTCAAACCAGGGTGATGCAAAATAATTCTTTATTAACTCATTCGATTTTCCAAATTTTGTTGGCAGTCTTGTGTCCAAATGGATGCACTGTTTTTCTTAAGCAACCCATTTAAAGGAGGACTATTAAATGTTTGCAGTAAAATCCACAGAGACCGAGATACGCTTTTAACTGCTTTCGGTTCTTAGGTGGCAGGCATTTTCAATAGCATTTAACTTCTCTGGGTCCTCTCCAATCCCAGGAATGGAAATCATATGTCCCAAGAATTTTATTTCCTGTTTTACTAACTCACACTTCTTCAGTTTTAGAATCATTCATCGTGCTTGAAGAGCAGTAAGGGCTTTGTTTAACAATTCGCAATGTTCCCTCCAATTTTCTGTGGAGATCAACAAGTTGTCCACATATATTGTCAATGTAGCACTTAGTTCCCTTCCTAGCACAGAATCTAAAGCCCTAATGAAGATTGAGACAGAAGTATTAAGACCAAAAGGAACAACTTTATATTGGTAACATTTTCCCACAAATAGAAATGCGGTATACTTTCGAGACTCTTTATGTAATGGGATTTTACAGTACCCTCCGTGAGGTCTAAGCTAGTCAAATATCGCACATTGTGGAACTTCTGCAACAGACCATCTAAATTTTCTGGACGATCTACTTCTCTTTCGACGACCTTGTTTAGAGTTTGTGCATCGATTACTACTCGTACGCCTCCATCTTTCTTGTTCACTACTGTTCCTTTAGATAACCCCCCATTCAAGCATTTTATCGATTTCTACCTGCACAGCTTCTCTCTTAGCTAGTGGCACTGGATAAGGTCTCACGAAAAATGTTTTGTGTTCTACTGCTTCAGTACACTATTGAAAACTCTTTACTTTCCCCAGTTTATTTGAAAACAATTCCTGATTACCGGTTAGAACGTTAAACTAATCAGCTTTCTGTTCTGACGTAAGTTCTTGAATCTCTTCAATAATTTCTTTAAAAGTTTCTATTTTTGTGTTCTCAATCATCTTCTTTACATGGTATATTTCATATATATTGGACAAACCATCATTTCCCAGGTCTAATTATAATAGGAATGAATCAGCTTTGGTGTCCTGTGAAATTTCGTTTTCCTCAAACTTAATTTCCAAAATGCCAGATTTACTGTTAATTGTGACAATACCGTTACCACACTCAATGAATATTTTTTCCTTAGCCAACCAATCGATATCTAAAATCATTTTAGCAATCAATTCAGGCATTTCTAGGAAGCTGTGTTCAAATTTTCGTCCATTCATTTCAGACTCCACCAACACTTGTCTTTTAATAGGCTTGCTGGATTTGCCAGTTGCTCCTACAATTTTCACACCAGTTACTGACATCATAACCACCCCAGGTTTATTGGAAATATGTTCAAAGAAAGATTGTGAAATAATACCGTAAATTTCGATTTGAATGACAGTTTGTTTGATAGTTCTACTTTTCGCATTTTCCTGTTCCTCCTATAACAAATCTTGTTCGATCTTCAAGATTGCTACAAGATACGTTATTTGCTGGCAAATCATATATGTCCAGGGGCTTTTTCCGTTTTTGATTTCTACTTGCTTCACAACTCTCATCAACTTTTGCCCCAGTATCAAATTGTCAGGTGGCTCTTACTTTTACAGTTCGGTATCTACCACCGGATTTTGTTTTGAAAAAACCTCATTTTCCTTTTGAGATATATATTTCGTTATGCTTTGTTCCCTTTCCTCTATTTCTTCATTTTCTTCATCTGAACTATCACTAATTTCATATTCACTATCTGAATGCTACACTAAGACAACAAGCCAGCTCTTCTTTTGATCTTTTGTTAGTTTCATTATTCTAAAGTTTCTGACCCTTTCCTAAAATTTCTATTGCATTTTTGGTCACAGGCGTTTCTTCAATATCACTTCGGATGACGTCAACTTTAACTTCATATTTCGTAGAATCGTTTTGGATTTCAGTGGTTCTCATATATTCATCTGAATCTATATCTTCATGACCATCACCAATCTTCAATTGTACGAATTTTTCGTCAGCCAGGATCGCCGCATCCACACTATTGAGCATTTCAACTTCCTCCAGATCCCTATTTATACCGACCATGTTTCTATTTTCAGCACCAATTTTCCTATCATTGGCAGCTCGCGTGCTTTGCGCGACGCTTTCCTTTCTCTTAGCAACCTTTCCCTCTAAAATTGCACCTCTTGAACCGTGCACGGTGCTAACTACTTCCACCTCCTTTTCATTTTCAGACAACATCCTCTTTCCGATGTTTGCACTTTCGTTTCTTTGTTTTATTAAATCTCTGGCCATATAACCCTTTTCAAAATTTTCCCACTCATATTGCTTTGAACTGTATAACAAATCTTCACGCCCTTCCATGTTCTCTGACGACTCCCTTTCGCACAAATTGTCTGTCTCTTCACTTTTACTTAATAACACGACCAATTATTTTTTCATTTCGGTGATATTCTACACCGAAACAGGTCCACTGAATTCCTTTGCGACGTCATCTCTTCTTACTGCCGCTACTGCAGCCTCATGGTGACTAGTTGATCGCTCTGCCAAGTTCAATGCATGCGGTGGCCTAGTTTGCATGTTACCGCCTGCTCTATATCTTCCTGTACGTGACTCATTCCTGCCCGCACCTGTCATTTCGAGCGCACTGTCTTGCAATGTATCTCTGCCGTTTGCTTGTGTCTTACATTCACTTCGTTTTATCCGGTAAGGTTTCTTTAGTTAGCACCCATAATACTTGTCTGTGCGAATCTCGTCCGTAAAATATGCGGGCCTTAGTTTTCTGCATCATTTTGGTTGTGAAAGTTTTGGGGTACAAACCCCTTACCGTGAAACGCCTCTGCCTCTTTGCATCATACGAGTATTTACTCAGTAACGTTCATTCTCAGTTTGTTCATTATACTCGTGATTTTCCCTCGTCCCGTTGTTCCTGTTTTGACGATAATCACGATTCCCTCTCCAGTGATCCTCGTCTTCTACTCTTTCCAAAACCGACGAGAAGCTTTTGTGGTTGCTTCCCATGTAACGTTTCTAATCCGCCGGGAGCTTTTCCACAGTTCCCACACTATTTCGGATTCCATTTGTCTGTTTCTCAAATCTGTCAACTTTCGATAACACATTTCGCAATTCTTTTTCATTGAGCTCCTGCCTCTATTATCATATAATCTTGCCATGATAAACTCGCCATAGGTAGTCCTGTTTTTGTTCCGACCAGTATTCCTCTATAAATTTTTGTTTAAATTCGTCAAATGACATTTAATCCGTATCTAAATTTAATTCCCATCTTTTTGCATCGCCTGCTAAGGCGTTAATGACCACATTGATCTTTTACTGATGCGTTACATCATCAGGAAAATTCCTTTCACAGTTTTTCAAAAAATCTAATGGGTGCCATCCATTATGTTTTTTAGCCCAATCGAAACGTTCTTCAGCCTCCAGCAGTTTGCTAAAAATTATTCTGTCAATTATGTAATTCGGTTTTTCTCTCATTTTCCGTTCGAGGTCGCTCACTTTGCCTTGAATCTGGGAAGTGTTTTGTTCACACTTCTTTCTGCAAGTTGCCATTTGTTTTCTCAGTTCTTCTTCGGAATCATTCACCGTTTGTCTCAACTGAGAAATTTCGGTGTTACATTTGCTTATTAATTCGGTTTTGAGGCCAAAACCTTTTTCATCAACTTTTGTTATCACCTAAGGTTCTACAGGGTCTTGTATTTTCATTATTTCGGTATCGAATCTATCGTTGATGTAATTTATCTGTCCCTGCATATTATCGACATTGTTATTGATAGTGTCTATCTCCATTTTTAAGACCCTGATTGCATTGCTCACAGGGTACCTACTTTTTAGTTTACTTCTTCGATTTGTTTATTGATTTTAACCCCTTGCATTTCAATTTGCTGGTCTTGTGCTTTAATTACATTGCCTATACTTTAAGTTAGTTGTTAATATAACTACTTTGTGCTGTAATTCTTTTCTTAATATTACTACTTTGTGCTGTAATTAGTTTGTTAATATTACTACTTTGTGCTGCAATTTGTTGACCTTGTTCTGTAATTCGTGCAGCCAACATTTTTAACAATTCGGTGATATTCAGTAGTTTTTCGCTTTCTTGTTCTAAGGTGTCCTTATATTCAGATTCTACATCTTGTATTCGCTCGGTTCACTTTCGACTTTGGATGAATTGAACATATCCATCGAGACGCTAAAATAACCACTGTCTTCAGTCGTGTCGGCTTTCCTAGCTTGTTTTATTTGTGACGAACTCATCCTCTGAACTTGGTCGTTAAAGTGCGTATGGCACTCCATGTAAGCCTGATGCCGCCCTGTGGCGTCATCTACATTCCAGTCTAGTGAGCTACTTCCATCTAGTACACTCGGTACTTTCTCATTTCGCTTATTCTAGCCTACAATCGTCTTAGTATCCATTTTAATTTTGTAAATAATTTATATTTTATCTTCTAAAGGCCTGTGAAATTTTCTATTAATTATTTTTCCGGATCTATTGGAAGTTCTCGCCGCTGGACATTCAATACTCGTTTTACAAGTGTTTTATGCCCAATATGTATTTTTGTGACTAAAACGTATGAACGTCCTGTCATGCGGCGCCGTAAGTTAATGTTATACGTTACACAATACACATTGTTTTCTTTAAAACATACATATATTATAAAATTTCATTATTGTAAATATTATTTAGTTTTCTCCATGCATAAATCACAAATTTTAAATTTCCTGTCGCAAATCGATGACCTTAAATGTCAAGAAAGAAACAATTCATAATCACAGATACACAGTTGCATAGTATAAACCTACTGCTAATCGATATAGATGTTACCAGCTGCACTTCTGCCATGTTGAACGATTCTCTTCAGTTGTCTTTGGTCCCGTTCTTGTAGGATCTATTTCCAGCCACAGTCATTTCGCAGTTCTGATGTTTTACTGGATTCCTGATATTCACAGTACACTCCTGAAATGGATGTATGGGAAAATTCCCACTTCATCGCTACTTCATAGATGCTTTATCCCAGTCCTTGTGTGCTGACTATAACACCACGCTCAAACTCACTTAAATCTTGATAACCTGTCACTGTGCACCAGTAACCGAAATAACAATTGCACCAGATACTTGTCTTATTTAGGCTTTGCCAACCGTAGCGCCTTATTCTGTCTGTTTACATATCTTTACATTTGAATATGCATGCCTATACCAGTTTCTTTGGCGCTCCTGTGTATAAGATCAAAATACCTTGATACAGGTAGTTTCTTTCATCCAAACAACAATGTTCTAGTTGACAAAACTGAAATTCTGATCTTAGCTGCAGTCAGGGAGTGCAATAAATTCAATGGCGACAAGTGAAAATTCGTGCTGAACCAGGACTCAAACCGGGATTTCCCATTTTACGTGAATGGTCTCCTTAACTGCTTCAGCTGTCTGAACAGGCTCCATGTTGTTGTTGTTGTGGTCTTCAGTCCTGAGACTGGTTTGATGCAGCTCTCCATGCTACTCTATCCTGTGCAAGCTTCTTCATCTCCCAGTACCTACTGCAGCCTACATCCTTCTGAATCTGCTTAGTGTATTCATCTCTTGGTCTCCCTCTACGATTTTTACCCTCCACGCTGCCCTCCAGTACTAAATTGGTGATCCCTTGATGCCTCAGAACATGTCCTACCAACCGATCCCTTCTTCTAGTCAAGTTGTGCCACAAACTCCTCTTCTCCCCAATATTATTCAATACCTCCTCATTAGTTATGTGATTTACCCATCTAATCTTCAGCATTTTTCTGTAGCACCGCATTTCGAAAGCTTCTATTCTCTTCTTGTCTAAACTATTTATCGTCGATGCTTCACTTCGATACATGGCTACATTCCATACAAATACTTTCAGAAACGACTTCCTGACACTTAAATCTATACTCGATGTTAACAAATTTCTCTTCTTCAGAAACGCTTTCCTCGCCATTGCCAGTCTACATTTTATATCCTCCCTACTTCGACGATCATCAGTTATTTTGCTCCCCAAATAGCAAAACTCCTTTACTACTTTAAGTGTCTCATTTCCTAATCTAATTCCCTCAGCATCACCTGACTTAATTCGACTACATTCCATTATCCTCATTTTGCTTTTGTTGATGATCATCTTATACCCTCCTTTCAAGACACTGTCCATTACGTTCAACTGCTCTTCCAAGTCCTTTGCTGTCTCTGGCAGAATTACAATGTCATCAGCGAACCTCAAAGTTTTTATTTCTTCTCCATGGATTTGAATACCTACTCCGAACTTTTCTTTTGTTTCGTTTACTGCTTGCTCAATATACAGATTGAATAGCATCAGGGAGAGGCTACAACCCTGTCTCACTCCCTTCCCAACCACTGCTTCCCTTTCATGTCCCTCAACTCTTATAACTGCCATCTGCTGTCTGTACAAATTGTAAATAGCCTTTCGCTCCCTGTACTTTGTTGTGTTAGGAGAAGAGCCAATACCGTGTTACGAGTGGTGGCCGAAACGCACGCGTTTTAGCTCACGCAGGCTGGCGTGAGGAGGGAAGAACTATACTGACGTGAGGTCTGGAACATGACAAGGAATGAGAATCCAGAAAGCGGACGTAATTAGTTTGATACTTAACTTTAATCCATTAATGATGAACGTCACTGTTGACGGTACATGATTCACAATATTATCTGTTCAGAATACGTTCTTGAAGTAATTGTAGTAACTGAATATGGCGCCTTGCTAGGTCGTAGCAAATGACGTAGCTGAAGGCTATGCTAAACTGTCGTCTCTGTAAATGAGAGCGTATGTAGACAGTGAACCATCGCTAGCAAAGTCGGCTGTACAACTGGGGCGAGTGCTAGGGAGTCTCTCTAGACTAGACCTGCGGCGTGGCGGCGCTCGGTCTGCAATCACTGATAGTGGCGACACGCGGGTCCGACGTATACTAACGGACCACCTAGCAAGTGTGGTGTCTGGCGGTGACACCACATTCCTCCCCCGCAAATCGGCGTACGGTTATGGTATAAGGCCTCCGCCCGCCGTGGGGAGGACCCCATGTTGACGTATGCGACGAGTTGGGGAGCCTAACAACAGGCGAGGCTGTGCCACCTGCACCCTGCCATTCGGACCGCGGGGAGCTACGGAACGCCTGAAAACCTACTCCAGGGTGCACGCCAGCATGCGGTGTATGCCCCCGTAGGGATACAGGAGGGGCCGAAGGTTCGACCTCCATCGGGCCGGGGCACCCGACGGGCGAAGACGACATATGGTCCGGAGCGGGCAAGAGTTCCATGTCGGAGGACAACGTCACGGGAAGCGATCGGCGGCGCGTGACCCAGGGAGGCGCCCGACGGCTGCAGCGATGCGTCCACTGCGGGCGTCGCCGGCGGGAGAACAGGCGGCGGCGGCGGCGCGGCGCAATGGGGCAAAATGGAAGGCAGCGTCGGTAACACCTGGGGCTGAGGCGAGCCATTAGATGGGTCCCCGGGGCCCTGACCGGACGGCACCGTCGCTGAAAGCAGACGGGGAGCAGCAGATCCCTTGCGACGACAGAGGCGCAGCTGATTGAGATGCCGACGCACCTCACCAGAGGCCCCCAAAACCAGATACATAGCGCGTCCGAGGCAGCGAAGAATGCGCCCTCCGAGCCAACGCCGTGAACCTCGATAGTGGCGGTAATAGACAACGTCGCCTGGGGCAAAAGCAGGTGTCTGCCACTGCACAGGATCCGGATGCGGCGGATGTAGCAAAGACATCAAGGTTCGATGAGGGCGAGCATGGAGCAACTCAGCCGGCGAGCGACCATTCCGGGGCTGAGAGCGATACGAGGACAAAAAGCGGAATAACGCGTCCTCCCGAGAATGCGACTCTTTCAACTTCAACATCTGTGACTTGAAAGTCCTCACCAATCGTTCAGCGGCACCGTTTGACTGTGGCGAAAACGGCGCGGACATCAGATGTTGAATACCATTGGCCTTGCAGAATGACTGAAATTCTGAGGACATGAATTGTGGGCCATTGTCGGAAAGAATTGTCTGTGGAAGACCTTCAATGCAAAAGATGGCAGACAACGCTTGGATGGTGGCAGATGATGTCGGGGAAGACATCCAGACAACAAAAGGAAAATTACTGAATGAATCTATCACCACCAACCATCGAGCATTCCAGAATGGACCAGCAAAATCGATGTGTAAGCGTTGCCAAGGGAAAGTGGCTTTTGGCCATACAAAGAATTTCCGCAGTGGTGCTGATTGTTGTTCGGCACACACCATGCAAGAAGAGCACATATTCGTAATCGCGGCATCGATTCCGAACCAAGAACAGTACTGACTAGCAAGTTGTTTCGTTCTCACTATACCTGAATGTCCTTGGTGGAGAAGCTTTAAGACAGAGGACTGTAACGAACGTGGGACCACGGCCCTGGACTGATCATTATCAGAACGCAACAGGGAAACTCCGCGTCGAACAAAAAGTCTCTCCTTGTGAGCAAAAAATCGGCGAACCAACGAGTCCCTGATCCGTGACTTTGACAAGGGCCATCGCGTAGTAACAAAACGCAGAACGGTAGCAAGGACAGCGTCGGCAGTGGTGGCTGTAGCTAGCTACACGACGAAAATCAATCGGAAACGATTCGACCACGTCATCGGTTTCCGAATCAATGAACATGCAAGCAAGTTCGGAGGAATCGAATGCCCTATCCTCAGCAACAGGCAAATGGGACAACGCATCGGCGTTTCTGTGCTTAGCAGTGGGCCGATACAAGATATTGTAGCGGTACTGCGAGAGGAAAATGACCAGCGAATGAATTTCTGCGCTGTACGTGGAGTTACAGGCTTGTTCGGATGAAAAAGCGATGTCAAAGGTTTGTCGGCTTTGATTAAGGTAAAGGGACGACCATACAAGAAGTCATGACACATTGTAACACCAAATACGAGATCCAATGCTTCTTTCTCGATCTGTGAATAATTTCTTTGCGCAGACGAGAGCAACTTGGACGCAAAGGCAATAGGGCGATCGTGCTAGTCATCTTTGTGCGCAAGCACAGCACCGATCCTGAAATCCGATGCATCCACCATCAACAAAACGGGCTCTTGGGGATCGAATGGCGTAAGGCAAGTATTTGAAAGCAACGCCGATTTCAACCAGCGAAAGGCGCGTTCGCATTCCGTCTTCCAGACGAACGGAACACCTTTACGGCGTAAGCGATGAAGCGGAGCTGAAATGGAAGAGGCATGTGGCACATATCTGTGATAATAGTTGATTTTTCCCAGAACACCCTGTAGCTGCTTCAAATTCTGCGGCGAAGGCAAGTCCTGTATGGCACAGAGGTGCGTGCGACTGGGATGCATGCCTTGGGCATTGAGTACATGTCCCAGGTATGGCAAGTCACTAGCAAAAACCACACATTTTTCCTTCCGTAAGTGAAGACCATGTTGTCGCAAAACCTGAAATAATGTTCTGAGATTGGCTAAATGTTCTTCTTCCGTCTTTCCGGAGATCACAATATCGTCCAGATAGTTTGCTGCAGTAGGGACCGACGCACAAACAGTTTGTAGATATTGCTGAAACAATGCAGGGGCAGATGCACACCCGAATGGCAGTCATTTGAATTGATACAAACCAAGATGCGTGTTAACCAACAAAACGCGCTGGGATTCTTCGTCTACCAGAATTTGCAAGTACGCATCTGTTAGGTCCAACTTCGAAAAATATTATCCCGGGTACAGTTTGTCAAAAAGATCTTCTGGGTGGGGTAAAGGAAAAGTTGCAATCACTAGTTGTGGATTCACTGTTGCCTTGAAGTCCACACAAAGTCTCAATGTTCCTGAGGATTTTGGCAAAATTACTAAGGGTGATGCCCAGAGAGAAGCCTGCACATGTTCAGTTACTCTTTGTGATTCCAATTTGTGTAATGTTTTTGCGACCTCATCA
This sequence comes from Schistocerca piceifrons, assembly GCF_021461385.2. NCBI lineage: Eukaryota > Metazoa > Arthropoda > Insecta > Orthoptera > Acrididae > Schistocerca > Schistocerca piceifrons. The sequence goes on from NC_060138.1 coordinate 300,935,605, forward strand.
CGCAACGCGTGAGGAACATTGCGTGCTCTGAAAAATTTCGGTTGCGCATTGACTTTCAGTTCCAAATGTGCTTTGTAGTTCTTAGCACAACCGAGGTCCAGTGCAAAAATGTCTGCAAATTCTTCACATAGACGAGAAACACTGTCTGAAAAAACAGTCTGGTTCACTGATAGGACCTGATTTACTATAGGCAAGTTAAACAATTGAAATGAATCGAAACCAAACAAGTTCACTGCAGAAGAAGAACGAAGGATGTAAAATGACACAAGTTTTGTTTGTTCTTTGTATGTTGCAAGAAGGCTGCACTGTCCTAACACAGGTATCTCTTGAACTGAATAGCTAGTTAACTTTACATTTGCGGCACGCAACGAAGGTGTGCCCAGCAGTTTGTAAGTGTCTGGATTGATCAATGAAACTGCAGCTCCGGTATCAAGCTGGAATGGTATCACTTTGCCGCTAATGTCCAAGTCTACAAAAACTTTATCGTCCCGCTGACGACAAGAGCGACTGTCTTGTGCAACGTGTACTGACACTGGTACAAAATCACTTGCGACTTGATGGGAGTTCTGGCGATGTCGACGCACACCATTTGTGGAACGAATGCAGTCACTTTTAGAGAGAGTGGCACTGGGCGGAGTGGAATGAACGAAATGAATTTCCATGGGCGAAGTTTCGCGAGCCTGAGTATCCTTGGTTCAATTCCGATTCCGGCACGAAGCAAAGGGCCTGGAATGGTTTGGAATTTCCAATCTGAGCTTTTTCTGGTAAACACTCTGAACATGTCCTTTTTTATTACAGTAAAAGCAAATAGCTTGGCGTGACGGGAAATTCTGACGCGAATGTTTAGTAGCGCACCGCAGGCATGATTTGAGCACTGCATTTGCTTTCCGGCGTGGCACACGTGGCTGAGAGCCTGGCGGCAGCGGCTCGGGCGGGCGCGAGGGCTGTTTACTGCTCCCTACAGCTCGCCCAGCGGGCCAGTTAACCTGACACACGGCTGGCGAAGTTTCAAATGATTCCTGAGCAAAGTCAAGTGTGTTCTGCCGATCCAATATGTCCATCACTTGTTGAAGGGAGGTATTGACGAGTTTCAAAATCTGTTCCCTTATACAAACATCAGAAACGTTCTGTGCAATGGCATCACATACCATAGTATCTGAATAAGGGAGTCCACATTGACACTCAAAAGGATAATCCCTAGTAAGGCCTTGCAAGGTTGCAACCCACTCCCAATTAGTCTGACTTGCCGTATGTTTTGTACGAAAGAAGGTATACCGTTTTGTAACTACATTGACTGATTGTTTGAAATATGCATCTAATGCAGACAAAATTTCTTCGTAGGACAGAGTTTCTACGTCGCATCGGGGAAATAATTTGACTATCACACGGTAGGTTTGCACACCGATGGACGACAAAAGAAAAGGCTGCCGCTCGTTACCTTGAATTCTGTAGTCGGCGAGATGGAATCCAAATTGGCGTGACCACTCCATCTAGCTTTCCAGTGAAGCATCAAAAGGTCTCAACGTCAGTGCAACTGCGTGTTGTGGCTGCGTTAGCGGTGGAACGGCGGCTGCCGCATCGTTTTGCATTGCACGTTGACCCTGGATGAGCTGTCCAAGGGCATCCAGTAATGCCTGCGTCTGCTGACTCTGTAAGCGATAAAATTCGGACAGTACATCTGGAGATTGTGGCGAAGCCATTACACAACGAAATCAGGACAGACTCAACGACATATGTCAGTATAGTTAAGAACACCATTGTTACTCCTCGTCGCCAATTTTTGTGTTAGCAGAAGAGCCAACACCGTGTTACGAGTGGAGGCCGAAATGCACGCGTTTTAGCTCACGCAGGCTGGCGTGAGGAGGGAAGAACTATACTGACGTGAGGTCTGGAACATGACAAGGAATGAGAATCCAGAAAGCGGACGTAATTAGTTTGATACTTAACTTTAATCCATTAATGATGAACATCACTGTTGACGGTACATGATTCACAATATTATCTGTTCAGAATACGTTCTTGAAGTAATTGTAGTAACTAAATATGGCGCCTTGCTAGGTCGTAGCAAATGACGTAGCTGAAGGCTATGCTAAACTGTCGTCTCTGTAAACGAGAGCGTATGTAGACAGTGAACCATCGCTAGCAAAGTCGGCTGTACAACTGGGGCGAGTGCTAGGGAGTCTCTCTAGACTAGACCTGCGGTGTGGCGGCGCTCGGTCTGCAATCACTGGTAGTGGCGACACGCGGGTCCAACGTATACTAACGGACCGCGGCCGATTTAGAGCCTACCACCTAGCAAGTGTGGTGTCTGGCGGTGACACCACATATTTTACCCCTGCCACATTCAGAATTTGAAAGAGAGTATTCCAGTCAACATTGTCAAAAGCTTTCTCTAAGTCTACAAATGGTAGAAACGTAGGTTTGCTGTTCCTTAATCTTTCTTCTAAGATAAGTCGTAGGGTCAGTATTATCTCACGTGTCCCAACATTTCTACAGAATCCAAACTGATCTTCCCCGAGGTCGGCTTCTACCAGTTTTTCCATTCGTCTGTAAAGAATTCGCGTTAGTATTTTGCAGCTGTGACTTATTAAACTGAGAGTTCGGTAATTTTTACATCTGTCTACACCTGCTTTCTTTGGGATTCGAATTATTATATTCATCTTGAAGAGTGAGGGAATTTCGCGTGTCTCATACATCTTGCTCACCAGATGGTAGAGTTTTGTCAGGACTGGCTCTCCCAAGGCTGTCAGTAGTTCTAATGAAATGTTGTCTACTCCCAGGGCCTTGTTTCAACTTAGGTCTTTCTGTGCTCTGTCAAACTCTTCACGCAGTATATCATCTCCCATTTCATCTTCATCTACATCCTCTTCCATTTCCATAATATTGTCCTCAAGAACATCGCCCCTGTATAGACCCTCTATATACTCCTTCCACCTTTCTGCTTTCCCTTCTTTGCTTAGATCTGGGTTTCCATCTGAGCTCTTGATATTCATGCAAGTGGTTCTCTTTTCTCCAAAGGTCTCTTTAATTTTCGTGTAGGCAGTATCTATCTCACCCCTCGTCAGATAAGCCTCTACATCCTTATATTTGTCCTCTAGCCATCCCTGCTTAGCCATTTTGCACTTCCTGTCGATCTCATTTTTGAGATGTTTTTATTCCTTTTTGCCTGCTTGATTTACTGCATTTTTATATTTTCTCCTTTCATCAATTAAATTCAATATTTCTTCTGTTACCCATGGAGTTCTACTAGCCCTTGTCTTTTTACCTACTTGATCCTCTGCTGTCTTCACTACTTCGTCCCTCAAAGCTACCCATTCTTCTTCTACTGTATTTCTTTCCCCCATTCCTGTCAATTGTTCCCTTATACTCTCCCTGAATTTCTTAATATGGTAAAATGGGTGATCTAATAGCGAGCTGTACCACTTAATTTAAAACATTTTTAGATAAAGAGACCAAACATAGATTGGTAATTTGTTGAAAATTTTGAGTGGGTTCACTTTGCGAGAATTTCTAGTTCTTGCTAACCTGTGCCTTGGTATATCTAAATTATCCTTACCTCTGATTTTGTGTTCACAAATTTCCTCCCCTAGCAGCAAATCCTGAAATTTGCACAGGTACATAGATGTATAAACTTATAGCTGTGAGTGTTCTGAGCCTGAGAGACAACAGTGCTCCATATGATAATGTTTTACACACTGTGCATAACGCGTTTTTTATTTTTATAATATTGTTGATGCTAGGGGAATGTCCCCATTGTAACGCCCCAACGACCACCTTATAGTGAATTAAGAAAGAACATGAAGTAGGGGAAATTATTTTGCCAGTTACGACATCTTTGCCAAGATGACTTAACAATAAAAAAGTGCAAATATTCACGTCATTAGTTGAGAAGTGACCTTTAAAATATTTTCGTATTACGACGCAATCTTACAAAGACTGAATCAAGGAGTATCTCTGGATCTCGCTGCATACCAGCACAACAATTCCATAGAGGAAACGTTAGCGACAGCCCCGGACATTTGCACAAGCTCCGCCCATTTACCCCCTCCACACCTACCCCCCCGCGACACCAATCAAGAGCGCATCAATATGATCTTTGGTAGTCCTCGTCGCTGTCGTGTTTTTGTTCGTCTTTTTTTTTTTTTTTTTTTTTTTTTTTTGCTGCGATTGTTCATACTAGCAGTGTTGTGCTGTTAGTACTTCTTAGCAGGTTGTGTAATACTGTCAAAATGAAACATAGATATGCACTCTCAATAAAGTTATCATACACAAGGTACCTAATCTTGACTGTTGTGGCCAACTGCTGTCAAAATTGATATCTAACAGACATTAAAGTACGATAAGATGTGTTGGAATGACACTGATGAAATTATGTACATATGTTTAACAATAGGCAGCTCTAAAGCTTTCAGACACTGAAGAACTCAAAGTAATCTCGTGTCTACTATAAGCAAGCACTCATAATAGGTCACAAGTAAAAATTCACCCATTACACAGGCAAATATTAATGAAGAATGTCACTGTATAAATATATGACTGCTTACATTACGCATTTCTACATTATCCCACTCTTATAGTCTTAAGTCTTAATGAGGTAATCAGAAACAAACCAAGACATCGACTTTGCCTTGTTTATGCACAACACCGACTTCAGACAATCGAGATAACGGACAGCATCCTTGGCGATACTACCAATTAATATTTCCCAACCGAATTTCTTACACTACGCGAGGTGGCGGAAATTTGCGCTCACTGCAGTTAACAAACATCAGATTTTTTTATATAGTGCAGACAATAGCTCATGAAATAAAAAAGACAGTGTGGATACCATTTTTATTTTCCATTCTTATTTATGATTTTTCAACTCGCATATTCAATGAACATATTTCTAATTCTTTTCACAATGGTACTAACTACTGATTTTCTCCCTTGTTATGACTGGAATATCTGTGATACGAACAACTTTGATGTTGGAACATGCGACAGACCATGGGCAGAGCTTAGGATATGGATTGGTGTGGAGGGGAGTGATTGGGTGGGACTTGTGCACCGTCCGGGGCTGTCGCTAACGTTATGCATTCCATAGCAACGAGACATCAGCGTAAGAGAAAACTAAAATATTTCCTCGCAATCAGTGGTGTGTGCTATGGGAACGAGAGAAGAATTAATAACTACTGCAAATCCGAGCATTTAACAATACAATATTAATAACAAAAAGCATCAATTATACGAGTTCGCATAAGTGGAAATGCTGCGGACTTGTAATCGAGATACGACAACTACGCGAGGAACGCCTTTTCGGAAGTTTTTCAGGTTTTTTTTCCCCGTTAATCTACGGGGACTGACGTTATATCGCATCGTGTCTCTACTCTGCCGCGAGAACTGTGGCAGTAGCAGCTCTACGGCGTCGACTACATCAGCACGCGGTTGGAGTCCGGGGGCACGCGCCACACACACCATTTTCCAGTTAAGTCCCATAAACAAACAATATGTAGTTGTTGCTCACAACTAGCACTTCGTCCTTGCAACGATCCGTCTAGCTTCGTCTTCTCGTTGAGGCGACGACTGGCGTCGTTAGGCGCTGCGTTGTCTCCCAGATGAGACGACAGCTGGCGTCTTCGAGCCCCGCGTTGTAGGCTCCAAAATGGCGGTTGCGAGGAAATATTTTAGTTAACAGTTTTTTCTTATGCTGTTGTCTCGTTACTATGGAATTGTTGTGCTGGTATGCAGCGAAATCCAGAGATACTCTTTGATTCAGTCTTTGTAAGATTGCGTCGTAATATGAAAATATTTTAAAGTTCACTTCTCAACTAATGACGTGAATATTTGCACTTCAATGAAATAGTCTTTCACGAGTAGTCGTTGATTTAGTCATTTATCAAACTATTTAATGATATATGATATTTAACTGGTAATGAACAGTTTATTGTTATTTTATCGCTAAATACTTATAACTCCCACACCACACGCACACGGAATAGTTTAGTTAAGTCAGTCCGATTGAGTTATAGTTTCTTGGCAATTACCACAACTCAACACTTTAGCGTAATTGTTTTATCTTCATGATGTCATGTACTTGGGTCCTACTCAAGACTAATTGCGTGCATAGAATGCTCATAGAATGTTCACTTTTTCCTTAAGGTCTAGCTAATTTAAAGTCAAGTCCAATGTTCACTAAGCCCGTTATTAGATTTCAATTAACCCATAGTGCACGGTTAAATGAGTCTATCTGTTCCTGTCTCACTTCATAAAATTAGTTTCTTAGGCCGTGAATCCCATCACGCAACAAACACTTCTAAACTCGAAAACAATCTCGTCACGATTCGCAATCTCAATAATTCAGATCAGGACTGCTCTCATACGTCTGCAATGGATGAGTTCTAGCAAGCGACTTCTTTTGTGGAAGAGCATTATAGGGGCATTGAGTTTCTTTGTTGCATTTACAACTCTCTTCCACATAAAAGTTATCTCTGATGACATTACTTTGGACTTAACTTTTGAGATATTAAGTTCACATTTGGCACATGGATATTTGCCAATTGCTGAAATACGATGTTTCTTCTTTCTCTTTCGCTAACAAATTTGCTCAGTGGTGTACAATGTAGTTGTTGACAAAACTCTTTTGTGTAAGCTCATCGGCAAAGATGTAACTGCCAAGATAACTTTCCCTACTTCATGTTCTTTCTTAATTGATTTTAAGGTGGTCGTTGGGGCGTTACACTTGCCCCCTGGACGATGAAGTGGGTATTTCATTCCTACTTCGAACTCCTTACTTAGCTTGGGTCCTTATTTTGGGTTGGGTTTCATTCTCACACACATATTTACAAATTGACTGTACACCACTCATACAAATACATCGATCTTTACAAAATGAACTTAAGGTTCATAACTTAAATAATTCATTTCATTTTCTTGAGGGCGTCGCATCGTCGCACTGACGCAGCGACAGCATTGGACTACGTGAGCTGCGAGACATGGCCCAGTTAGAAGTCTGGTTCTTCTGCTCCGAACGCTGGCGTCGCTGCTACTCCATCAGATCGTACAATGCAGCGATTACCATCCGATTGTCGCCGGTCGTGGGATGATCTCGTGGCCCAGTAGTCATGTCAGCAACAGACTGCACCACAGCTAGTACAGCCTACTGCTTGGCTGTCAGGTACATCATCGTCGTAGATATGAAATACTTATTCACTTCCTCTCGTCTTGCACACACATACAATACTTACAGGTCACTGTCCACTAACGTCAGTATTTTTCTTTCTGCCTAATAATGTCACTTAATGGTTTGAATAGTATTTGTTCATTCTATAGAACCTTTTCAGTACATTACCCAGGAACCGTTCACATTATTGTCACTTAACTGGGAGATGAAAAAGCTTGCACAGGATAGAGTAGCATGGAGAGCTGCATCAAACCAGTCTCAGGACTGAAGACCACAACAACAACAAACAACTGTTTAGTTTATATTATTTAAAATAGTCCTCACTACCTGATACCTTCATGGTTACTGAGTTTCTTTGACACAACTTGGTTCGCTTTCACAAAATATGTTATCTGATTTTCAAATTAATCACCTATCCATATTACTACTGATTGTAGCTTTCATTGTGCTTGTATGTACATGTGGTGCCGTTATAATTACAAAACATGGGAATAATATTTCAAACAAACATTAAGCTTACTCTGAAGTAACATATAATTAATCAACTAATATCTCAATATATATTAATTACTTTTTTTAGAGTTTGATCATTCAACAACGCAATTGGCCTTATATCCATTAGGTAATTCCTCTTGATTCAGTTAAACTTAATCAAGAAAACACTAATAACTACAAACTATTAATTTACTAATCTAAATAAAAATACGAACAATCTTGGTCTTCTCTTCCTTGACAAATCTCTTGAGGTAAAATTCTTTCTTATTAACTAAAATATTTCTTTAATTCAAAATGAGGGTAAACCGCTTTTACTTTTCTACGTTCTTCGTCTCTGAGAAGATAACTTCCAGCATGAGGAATCTGAATGATTTTATAAGGTCCATTATAAAGATTACACCACTTCCTGTTCAGTCTTTTTCTCTTTGATGATTTAGGATGATTTCTTAGTAATACAGCATCACCTACTTTATAGGTAATGACTACTCCTTGTTTTTTATTAGATTGATTTTTACGTATCTTAGCTTTATGTCTTAATCTTAAATATGTCTTTCGTAACACTTCTTGGTGATTTATTTGCCTCTGGTTTATAGATGGTAATGTACCAAGCCAATTATGGTTACTCTGTTTATTAAATAAGATTTCATTTGGCGAATAACCAGCTGATAGGTGTGGTAGCTCGTTGTACATTGTTTCAAAACTATCTATTAGCTCCACCCATCGATGGTGTTGTTTGCCTACATACGTCCTTATAAATCTATTGAATTCTCGGAATATTCTTTCTATTGGGTTCCCCGACGGGTTGAAGCGAGAGCTGAACACATGAGGCACCCTCCCCCCCCCCATGTCTTTATAGCCTCACGCCACATCTTACTTCTAAAGTAAGAGGCATTATCGGATATCAACCTCGTCGGTTTACCTACGTTTACCAAATAGTCGTCTTGGATTTTCCTTAACATCAGTTTGACATTAGTTGATCATAGCAGTTACAACTTAACATGTTTTGAAAATAAATCATACATGGCAAAGATATACTTAAAATTACCCTTGGATGTTGGAAAGGGTCCACATGTATCACATGATACTATACTCAGTGGTTCCTTAGGTACTATGGGATGCAAAAAACCTTTGATGCCATAATTAACAGGTTTCGCTCTTTGACAGATCTTACATCTTTTCAACACCTTTCGACCTCTCTTTAACAGATTTGGATAGAAACATAATTCCTGTAACTTCATAACGCATTTCTGCACTCCAAAATGATCCCAACGAACATGGGTAAACCATAAAATAGGCTCAACATACTTCTCAGGAATACAGATCCTCCATCTCTCTCTCTCACCCTTTCGATAAAACAACACACCTTCTTTTGTTCTATAGTGATTCTTAATTGTATCACCCTTGCCAGTACTTAAATTACTTATAATTTTCTTCCATCTACAATCTATTCTTTGCATCTGTTCCAGCTGTGAACACAGCTCACTCACTTCCTTCGTATATAGGACAGTTTCAAGTATCATTACCTTAAAATCTACAATTCGTTCTTCTTCGATTTCACTAGACTTCGTTGTTGGTAGCCTTGACAACACGTCTGTCACGACGTTATCGCGACCCTTGATGTGCTTAGCAGTTATGTTGTATTCTTGTAACACTAATGCCCATCGTGTAAGTCGTCCATGTAACATTCTACTAGACATAAGAAAGGTGACAGCTTTGTTGTCACAATATATGACTATTTTCCTACCATACACGAAGTATCGGAATTTCTTCAAGGCCCATATTATCGCTAATACTTCTAGTTCGGTGGTACAGTATGTATGTTCACAACTGGAGAGTGTTCTACTAGCAAAGGCCATTATTTTAATAGTATCTACATTAGTTTCGCCAACCATCTGAAATAACTTAGCCCCTAATCCCGTCTCTGATGCATCAGTCGCGATGAAAAAATCCTCTTCCATTCACAGATGATGCAGCAGTGGAGCATTAACTAGATTCATTTCATCAAAAGCTTGACTACAAGCATCAGTCCAATGCTATGGTACATTTTTCCTCAACAATTGTAACAAGCATTCTTTATTTAACAACTGATCCAAGACAAATTTCCTGAAAAAGGATGCTAATCCTAAGAATGATTTTAGTTGCTTCCTGTTGTTAGGATACGGGCAATTTTTAACTGTGTCTAACTTCTTAGGGTTTGGTACTATTCCCTCTGGTGTGACTATATGACCAAGAAATTTAATTTGATTTCTACCGTATTTTGATTTAGCCAAATTATTTGTCACTCCATACTCCAAGAATTTTGCAAATACACGATTTAATAATTCAAGGTGTTCTGCCCAGGTTTCTGTGGCAATTAATAAATCATCTACATACACCGTAACTCGTTCCAACAGATCTGGACCGAGCACCTTGTCTAGAGCTGATATAAATACACCACCGCTGATGTTTAACCCAAACAGCATTACCTTAAATTGATAGCTTCTACCTAAATAGATAAAAGCGGTATATCTTCTTGATTCTTTAGAGATCTTTGTTTGCCAATATGAACTTTTGAGGTAAAGAGAGGTCAAAAACTTCACCCCAAGGAATTTTGTATGAGTTCTTCAAGGTTTTCAGGACGAGTCCTTACTGGTTTAATTATTTTATTAATATCTCTCGCATCTAAAACTAAACGTATTTCTCCATTTGGTTTAGTTACAGCTAAAAGAGGGCTGGAGTACTCGGAATTTGAAGTTTCTATAATACCCCAGTCTAACATCTTGATTTCCTTCGTCACTGCTTCTCTTTTTGACCAAGGGACCGAGTACGTCGTCTTACAAAACGTATTATGAGGATAGGTCTCAATGTGATATTCGAAGTTCTTAATTATGCCTGGCTTCTTATTAAATACAGGCAAATATGATCTTAACACTTCACTTAACTCTATCTGCTGTTGAATTGACAAGTATTCTGATTCCCTAACCTTTTCATCGATGCTTAACATCTGTGTCAACATCGGTTAATTTGTCACGGTCGTCACCTACGTAATGCATAATATTCCTTGGAACATAATTTAAAACCAAATGTTGACAATATTTTCCTAAGATTATTCTCTTCTTTCTTAACATTATTCTTAATGGCTTGTAGTTAACAGTTACGGTACAAACACCTTCCTTAATGTCTAGGATTGCACAATATTCACATCAAAAGTCCATTCCCCAGATGCACGGTGTAGTCATTTTAGATACTATCAAGAAATTACATTCCAAATTTGCTTCTTGTAGTTCTACTGCTACCCGCACTTGTTTAATTATCTTTTGCGCTTTAGCGCTAAAAGCCCCCGAAACAGTACATCCCGACACTGGTAAAGTGAGTAGCTTCTGTTGCCTACTAACCACACTTAAACAATTACTCATCGTTACGCTGACCGTTGCACCTGTGTCAATCAGAATACTTATAGGAATACTATTAATCTTAGCATCTACTATCACCTGTAACGTAAAATCCTCTTTGGTGACTTCAGCCCTTGGTTCCTTCATTAATTCGTCTCTGATGTCAGAGCCGTTATTATAATTAAGGACATTGATTAATCCGTGAAGTTTGCTTCCCTCCTCATAACCAGCCATCTGAGGAAGGCCTAAAATGACTGGCTTTCGTTTGACCGCCCGTCAGTTAGGTTCCTTGGTTGTTCGTGTATCTCAACTAAATGCACTTCATTCCCATTTTTTTGGTACACGTCATCTCCTCTTACATTCCTATTATCAAGTAATGGTATAGGTCAATTAGCATTACATGGACTACTGGCAGTATTGGGATTATTCCATTCTACATTAGTCATTTGACACGTTCCCCATCTAGATTTAGTCGAAGGCTCCATAGGAGCACAGTTGTTTTGTCGGCAATCGCCACAACATTGGCGGTTTGGTGATTGCCGCCCTCCATATTTTCTTTTCCTATTCATGGTTACTACATTTACTCGTTGAAAACTATTTTGTCCTTGCCCTTGGTTATTGTTTGGTGTAAAAGCACCTTTAGGACGATTATAATTTCCATTCCAATTTTGATTCTCTTTTTGCGTACGATCGTTTTGTGCATTACCGTTTTTGAAATTGTGGTCACAGTCACTATGACTGTTGTGCCATTGTCTGGCGTCTTCCATTAACATATCTATCGAGTCAATTACTGCTAACAAGGGAACCTCCCCATCGCACCCCCCTCAGATTCAGTTATAAGTTGGCACAGTGGATAGGCCTTGAAAAACTGAACACAGATCAATTGAGAAAACAGGAAGAAGTCGTGTGGAACTGTGAAAAAATAAGCAAAATATACAAACTGAGTAGTTCATGGGAAGATAAGCAACATCAAGGACACTGGAATCGGAGGAGCACCGTGGTCTCGTGGTAACGTGAGCAGCTGTGGAACGAAAAGTCCTTGGTTCAAATCTTCCATCGAGTGAAAACTTTAATTTTTTATTTTCAGTTTATGTGACAAACTCTTATGTTTTCATCACTTTTTTGGGAGTGATTATCACATCCACAAGAAAACCTAAATCGGGCAAGGTAGAAGAATCTTTTTACCCATTCGCAAAGTGTACAAGTTAGGTGGGTCGACAACATATTCCTGTCATGTGACGCACATGCCGTCACCAGTGTCGTATAGAATATATCAGATGTGTTTTCCTGTGGAAGAATCGGTTGACCTATGACCTTGCGATCAAATGTTTTCGGTTCCGATTGGAGAGGCACGTCCTTTCGTCTACTAATCGCACGGTTTTGCGATGCGGTCGCAAAACACAGACACTAAACTTATTACAGTGAACAGAGACGTCAATGAACGAACGGACAGATAATAACTATGCAAAAATAAAGAAAGTAAAATTTTCTTTTGTGGGAAGACTTGAACCAAGAACCTCTCCTTCTGCACCTGCTCACACTACCACAGGACCACGGCACTCCTGAGCTCACATTCTCCTTGATATTACCAATGTGGCACATGGACTACTGAGTTTGTATATTTTGCTTATTTTTTCACAGTTCCACACAACTTCTTCCTGTTTTCTCAATTGATCTGTGTTCAGTTTATCAAGGCCTATCCACTGTGCCAACTTATAACTAAATCTGAGGGGGGTGCGATGGGGAGGTTCCCTTGTAAGAACTGTTCTACGTCATAATCCGGTACATGAATAAGTTTTTCCCTTATATTGAAAGGCAGCCTGCCCTTCAATATACGGATTACGTCTCTACTTGAAATAGGTTTTGTCCAGTACCTAGTTTTATTTATGTAGCGTTCAAAATATTGCCTTAATGTTTCTTTTCTAGGGTTATTAAATTCGGTTTGGTAAACTTATTTCCGTGAACGTTCTTGACGACTCACGGACCAATATTTCGCCAAGAAAACCCTTTCAAATTCTGAACATGTATTACACGTTTCGCTAATTTCCTTGGCCCATAATTCAGCTTCTCCTGTTATCTTAGACACGATAAATTGGATCTTATCAAATTCTGACCAGCTGCGCGGAAATATTCTCTTAAATGAATTTATGAACACTTTAGGATTAATATTGTTTTTCTCACTAGAGAATGTAGGAAATTGCCTACTCTTAAATATGCTGTGTTCCACCTTTAAAGAAGAAGCACAACTACGTTGGACATACGGGTCATCCTCTACTTCCCAATGTGAGTTTAATTCCCACGGATCACTAATAAAGGTGTTAGACTGCATATATGGACGCTTTGTCTCGCAGTTGGATTTCCTCTGACTACATATATGTTCTGGTTTTGGGTCATTATAAAGTTGTCACTCTAATACTCTAGCGTGCTGTACATGACAATCACGAACAACTTGATTTCTTTTTTTAATTTGATTAAATGTTTCAATAAACTTATATGTTAATTCTTCAAATTGTATACTTTGACCAATTAATTAATTATCGATGCTTTTAACCATCTTTTGTTCAGTTTCATTCAGGTGGTCCGTGATATTACTATAATTATCTGTTAATGAATTAACCCTTATGGATACCACATCGCATTGTTCCGATAAATTACTCAGATTTTCTTGCAATTTATCGATACAATCGATAATTTTAACGTCCTGTTTTTCTTCTTTAGTTAACCTGGATTCAACATCTTCAAATTTGTTATCTACTATAACTTATTGATCCTCAAATCTAGCTTCAACATCCTCTATCCGACTCTCTACTTCTGAAATATCACTATTTACAGTTGCCTGTAATATTACTATAATTATCTGTTAATGAATTAACCCTTATGGATACCACATCGCATTGTTCCGATAAATTACTCAGATTTTCTTGCAATTTATCGATACAATCGATAATTTTAACGTCCTGTTTTTCTTCTTTAGTTAACCTGGATTCAACATCTTCAAATTTGTTATCTACTATAACTTATTGATCCTCAAATCTAGCTTCAACATCCTCTATCCGACTCTCTACTTCTGAAATATCACTATTTACAGTTGCCTGTAATATTGCCTGTTGTTCGGTTAATTCAGAAAATTTACTATCAAACGGTGCTTGCTGTTCTGAGAATTTAATAGCTTGCTGTTCGAGTACTTCAGAAAATTTATTATTGAAAAATGCCTGCTGTATTGCCTGTTGTTCTGAAAATTGCTCACTCATCATATTTAATTTTGATAACATAGTTCTGAGTATGTCTACACCTCCAGAGATGTTCGGTGCGACATTCATTCTACATTCTCGATCGGTACCTACTCTAACATCAGAATTATTGTCTGGTAATTCTACGACTTTATGCCTTGTTCTAATCCCTGATACACTTGGTATCGCTTCCTTATCTTGTTCAGTAAACGTGTCACCTCCTACATTGACAATATTCCTATTATTATCTTCCTGTTCTGGCAAATCACTAATCTCCTCTTCTGAGTTAGGAATACTCATATCTACATCACTATGCAGTTTTAAACTTCTTTTAGGCATCATGATAACTACTGAACACAACCACAATGAAATCTCAATTAGTACTACAGTACAAAATCTATTCTAACATTCTCAAATGATCACTTATTTTGTGGAGTGCTTACTTTTCTCTGTCGTGATGGATTGTCGTGGCGTGGGTGTGGTCACTGTTGTCTGTTGTCCGACGCGCTGCGTCGTTCTGCTTGTAGCTCACTCGATGTCGTGGAGTGTTGTCTGCGTTGTGGAGGAGTCTGCCCCCCTCATCGTCTCTGAAGTTGTCATTGAGAAGAAACATCGGATGGTGTGATGTCCGGCGTCGTTAAACCATACAATTATACACGATACATGCGACTGGACTAGTCCTAAATATGTCACTCTCAGATAATCCAAGCCCACTATATCCCTAAGTTTCAAAATGAGATGTGACACCCAAGATATTTTTTCCCGTATGTGATTGATATGTTTCTTGTAGCAGAGTTTGGAGTCACTGTAAATACCTAAAAGTTTTACTGACTTATTTTATATCCCATCTGACATTCCCATTGGGAGTTGCAGACTATTCCAAGGCTATATCAAGAGTTTGTTTTGTTATACTGTTTAGATCTGTAATTCTCTGATGTGTGGGAAGTAGTGTTGCACCATCAGCATAATGTATAATAGAGTGTGTTATGTTATTGGTGTTTCCTGTTGCTTGAACAAGAACTTATCACAGCTAATGTACTACAAAACAACCCATGCAACTCCGGTTTCCTTAGTAGAAGGTCAACAGGAATTCAGTTGAATGTTTTGCTAAGACCACATGATACCAGTAACACCATGTTCAAGAGTCACATCTCAGCTGTGTGTATACACTGCTTGGGCTGTCTGCTCTACCTCTGCCACAATGACACTGGAGTATTGAGGGTTCAAAACCACGAGGTACCTGAGATAAGGTAACTCTTCAAGCCTAAGAGAATAGTAAAGAATAGTTATCTTCACACCTCTCCCTCTGGAACGCCCTTCTGACACCAGCTACATTGTGAAGTCAAAAATGAGATGGTTTGGAGACAGACTGATCAGCGGAGAAGAAAAAGGCCCGTGTCATTCTGGTGACAGAAGCAGATGGAGACTTGCGATAATGTAGATAACTGTTTTTCTCCTGAAAGCAACCATGTGCGACGATAGGATTCGTTCATAAATGTGGGTATACAATCGCGTGTAATATAGTACTCAGCATGCAACCAATCTTAATCGCTGTACCAACATGAGAGTAAGTACTTTACTATATGAAAAAGTTGTTGCAAAAGGAACCGAATTACTACTGTTGTGAAGTTAATAGCATAAAAATGTATGCACAACTACTTTAGTCTGATGATGACACATACTAGTCTGGTGGCTAATATGGATGGGCAACAGACATAAAACTACCCAGCGAAGATTTCAGCACTGACACAAGCACTAAAACATATATTCGATGGTAAAATACATTAATTATGCAAATGTACATTGCAATATTACTGTAAACCTGCTAAGCATTGAAGGTGCTTAGTCACTGTGGTGATAAATTTTGAAAAATGTATAACTCTTGGACAAACTTAAGCATCTCTTTACACAATGTTTGTATTAGTTTGAAGGCAATTTTCACTAACAACTTAGTTGTGATTTTTATGCAATAGATAGTCCATATTGAAACAATTACACTTTTGAGAACTAGTATCGCTTCAGTCTGCACTTTATAGCTTAGAGAGAAAAGTTCATCACACATAAAAATCTCTCATAAAATTGTGTGTGTAGCTTCAATATCCACCAAGGTATTTACTTTCCTCAAAACGAAAATGATCATAGTACTTTTGTTGTCTTCATCTGCTACTTTGCGTCCTATTCATGTAGCATTTTATAGTGATTTTAGCTGGTAAATATCAGTCCCTCATCTTATGTTTTCATTCCATGTATTCACCATAAATATTCAATGCTGTAACTCACATTCAAACAATTAATTTATCTGGAAGTATTCTGCTATAATCGTTCAGTTTAGGAAACAATTGTTGGTGCACTCAAATATTTTAATGAAATAGGGAAGTTGTTAAAGCCATTTGCTTTTTATAAAAGTCAAAAAATATATTAAGTAACTTTTAGACTTTGTCAGTGGTCATGGCTTTCACAAGATGTATTCCTGTCCCACAGTGCATGACACACTAAATTTCACAAATGAAATTATACTTAAGCCTTTTGCTTGGTGGTGAGCACAGTTTATGATCCAAAACGATTAATGCTACCTAAAAATAATTTGCAGCAAATAATAGTGTATCCACAACTGTAGTATTTGTTGTTACTTTCCTTGGCCAGTATATCGTTTCTTGAAATTGCGTATTTAGTACAACAAGCCAGTACACACTGTTTCCTAATTGTCAGTTAAATATAGCCACTACTTCTTACTTGGAATTCTGCTGCTGAATATGCACTTTAGTGGTGTCGGTAGCTGCTTTTAACTTGTTGGTCCAAGGTGTTCTTAATAAAAGCTTTACCAAAAAACACAGTTTTATGTATTCACTCTCATAAAGCCATACTCGAACTGTACAGAGACTGTCCTCTAGAGAAAAGCAATAGTAACCTCTTTTGCTGTCAGTTCATATGTGGTGGTTCCCCTCATCTTCATGACTTAATATAAAAGCTATGAAAACTTATGTAACTATTTACATAGTCACAATACATTTAAAAATAGAAAAACTCTTTTACAAAACGTATTACACATTAGACAAGTGTTTATTTAAACAATATCGTTTCTAAACAGTCTTCAGCGTTTAGATTGCGCTTTATTCTTTAGGTGGCAGCACCCTTCAGCCACTTCTATTCATTTTATATAGTTCTATACGTCGACTGTTAGATGGTAGACGACTACACTACGCACTCACTGTCGCCTTGCTGCCTGCTATATTTGAGTGTACTCTGATGCCTGGTGAACGCTCGTGATAAAGTTACATCAAAGATTTATTGGCATGGCCTGGATCTGTCTGTTGGGTTGTAACAATACTTGTATCGTTACACATGCCCCTCCATTTCATCACAGCTTGTCGAAAAACAACACGAGATGAAATGTCACAGAATAGTGTAGGTATGTTACAATAGATGTTGGAGTAACTGTTTGTGCAGTGTATTGACACTAAGCTCGTTGCTATTAAACTTTTAACAAATATTACATTTTTATAGACTTTAGTTATTTTTTAAATAACAGACTCATAGACACTATAATTTTTTGCACAATTACTTCCTTGAAATTAATTTTTTCTTATGTGATTATTAGTCCTTAAAGCTACAAATTTATATCTAAAGCTTTATCTTTTAACAAAAAAATGCACACTATATTTTTAATAAAATATCCCACTCTAAGTACCTGTATATTGATTTTAAAGTAAATCATTACCATTCATGTTTGTTACTCACATGTCATGTACAAGTAATAATCAATAAAAATCACATGTCTTAATTATATTGTATATTTCATAATATTTTACATTCAAATCTAAGAATTTGAAAGCTAGCAAAATTAATCTTTGTTCATTAATTTCTTCCAAAAACAGTTGCATGTTTTTACCAAAATCATTTGTCTCTAATATATTCTTTTCCATTCAGAATATTTATTATTTGTGTGCATTCCTCGTATTAAACGGAATAGTTGTAATTTAATTACTTGCAACTAAAACTTAGTCTGTGTATTTGGTTTTGGGCCTACATTAACGTAAGTCTAATCCTACCATGGATCTTACCCTAGTATCTATTTACATACTGTTCATACAATGTTCATACCACTCCTATCAATTACTCACATTCCATGGTTGTTTGACTGTCCATAACTTACATTTTCGCATTGAGAAAGTCCTATCTTTCGTAATGTACATGTCAGGATGGTACCAGTTGGGCATTTGGGGTGTTTTCCTACACATAAAATGTTCAATGCCAGTATTCAAGGAAAAATGGGTTTTATTCCCAAGAACTACCACTAATGGGTACAATGTTCACGAAAACTGGCATTGGCTGTGAAGTGAACCATACATGGTATGGAAAGAGGATTTCTCCCTCAGTAGGAAGGACTGGAGGAGATGTCCAGAGGGTAAGGAAGCTGGCAGGCAAGACAGCTAGCTGCTGTCACAGCTGACACCTCACCAACACTCCTGCCTACCTCACGGACAGCACCCTATCCTCCCATTGGCGGGTTTGTGGCAGAAAGTTGGCGTCTCTCACTCAGCAATTCTGTGGTGGCGTCTCTATCTCATCGTAATAGCATGGGAGCCAGCCAAAAGTACTGTGGAGTAGTTTATGTAACTGCTCACGCCACTGCCTGAGACTAAGTTAAAATGAAGGAAGTAAAATACAATAAAATTTTTACCATTATTGCCCATTACCATATGGGGGTCTGTGATTGTTACAACAGTTGACACTAATCACTATTAACAACTGATTCAAAACAAAAGTTTTTCTTTTGACATACATAGAAGGCGACCGACATTTAATGTTTTTTTTATTTAAAAGAGGGATCTTAAAACTAATGGAGGGATGCATATTCATTTAAAAGAATGATCATGACATATGCAATAGGGACAGGGAGTACAAAGTTTGTGTTTTCACTTTACAATATCATTAGCCATTGGTGTCTCTTGAGTCGCTCATAATTAGAGGTATCTGGTAATATAATGTCTTTTTCTACACTTGGTCACTTCTACTCTTCTACTTCGTGAAGCTGTCGGAGTCGGAGCAGCAGCCAGTAGTCGACCTTGTGCGTGGAGCCATGGCGGGGGTGGGTGCAGTGGCAGCGACCAGCTGGACTGCAGCTGATCCGAAGCGTATTGTCACTCAGGCGCCGTAATATGGACCCGAAGTTGAGTGAGTAGAGGGCCGGCTGCGTGTCGAGTACCAGCAACTGCAACACTCACAGAGGGGAATCACGTCAATGGAGGCTCAAGTGACTCAATAAACCGGGGTTAAACTAACAACAAGAGATAGATACGAATACAGAATAAGCCTGTAAGAGGTGTAATTGACAATCAATCAAACCACGTATCAAACATTTTCATTACAAATAATTAGTTTCTTTTTACTCCTTGCATCTGAAAATTACTTTTCCATAAATTGATTGTAACAAATTTGTATAAAACTTGAGTACAGCCGGCCGGAGTGGCCGAGCGGTTCTAGGCGCTTCAGTCTGGAACCGCGCGACCGCTACGGTCGCAGGTTCGAATCCTGCCTCGGGCATGGATGTGAGTAATGTCCTTAGGTTAGTTAGGTTTAAGTAGTTCTAAGTTCTAGGGGACTGACGACCTCAGATGTTAAGTCCCATAGTTCTCAGGGCCATTTGAATCATTTGAACTTGAGTATAGAGTTATACAAAACTCTATAGCTTAACCTACCGGGTGGGCCATGTTTGTGAAGTAATGTGACTCATCAGACATTGCAGTATTCACCGTCTGGCTTGGGATCTGGTACAGACTGTGATGGTGGCTCCCAGGATTTACAGTAGCCGTATTTATATCAAATCCCTGCAATATTGGGAATGACCAGTAGAGCTACAGGCACAGACGAAACGCTGGGAATGACCACTCGATTGGAATAATTCTGAGTGGGCCATTCAGCAATGTACGTGACAGCAACTGGAGTGACGAAAGAACACATTTTTGTAACAACCAACAAGCAGCAAAGTTGTATTTGTGTCGTTTAAGGTTAGGCATGCATTACCGAAGTGTGAAGCGCTCGCTATCGTTTTAAGGCTTTATTTCTGACATGTTAGTGATTTACTTGGTTAATTAATTAGGACACTGTTGACACCTTAAGGCAAGAACTGAGAAAGCAAGGTGCATCATTGCAACAAGATAAGAGCGATAACTCTGTTTATATGGCTGGAAAAGAATGTGATAGTCTTGAAACAGTTATTTAAGTTTTTGGGTGTCCTAAAGATTCTACTCAACCACTGAGGGCAAAATTATTTCAAAAGATGATATCTTGAAAAAATTGGGGGTTCAATTGTTTGATGTTAATGACTGACTTGACACACACAGTGGTTACGGTTACTACTAGCCACACCACAAGTTGGGAAACGGGGCCAAATTTCTAGTAGTTTACTGTAGAGTTGAGATTTTCACACACAAATGTTTTATTCATATCTTACAGAAACTAGCAATACAGCAATAAACAGCCTTTTAAACACGCCGCTAACGGCAATCAAATCATTTATAGCAATACAACAATTAAAAAAAAATTCTTTTTTCAAAGAAAAAAATAGAAGTAACAGTACTGCAATCAACAAACAGTCTTTCAAAACACGCCGCTAACGGCAATCAAGTAATTTACAGCAATGCAACAGTTTAAAAATTTCTTTTAAAAACGGCAATCAAATCATTTATAGCAATACAACAGTTTAAATTAAAAAAACAACACAGAATTTAACAGTACGGCAATAACAGCCTTTC
This sequence comes from Schistocerca piceifrons, assembly GCF_021461385.2. NCBI lineage: Eukaryota > Metazoa > Arthropoda > Insecta > Orthoptera > Acrididae > Schistocerca > Schistocerca piceifrons. The sequence goes on from NC_060138.1 coordinate 300,956,618, forward strand.
AAAACACGCCGCTAACGGCAATCAAGTAATTTACAGCAATGCAACAGTTTAAAAATTTCTTTTAAAAACGGCAATCAAATCATTTATAGCAATACAACAGTTTAAATTAAAAAAACAACACAGAATTTAACAGTACGGCAATAACAGCCTTTCAAACACGCCGCTAACGGCAATCCAGTAATTTATAGCAATACCACAATTTGAAAAAATTTCTTTAAAAAAACCCACAGAAACTAGCAGTTCGGCAATAACAGCCTTTCAAAACATGCCGCTAACGGCAATCAAGTAATTTATAGCAATACAATAGTTTAAAGATTTAAAGAACATTAATAAACAGGCTCCTAAAGTAAATACAGAACTTTGTTAATAAAGTACGGTGAGGTAGTGAAGCTACCAACACCGCCATTAAAAAAAATCAAAGGTCTCAGCACACACGATTAATGGCAATAAAGAAATGGAGGAATTTAAAAAAGTTTTTAAACAAAAGTGTCCTGGAATATCATTAGAACATAACAGATATGACGGACCCGTGTAAAGCGGCCACAAATCACCCACTCAGGGATGCTCAGGCTAGGCAGAATACTGACTAATTTAAATACGCCCGTAAACACAATTGTCACTCTCAGGCTGGTCACTGCACCGACTTTTAGCCAGCGAAAACTTGTCATAAGATGGCTTAACTTGCTGATAGAATTAGAGCTAGCCGGGTGCAAGGAAACATTACACCACACAGTCCTGAATGAGAGACCACATGATCAACCAACAAGAAGCATGAATTTACTCATGACACACGACATAATAGCGAAACAATTAAACTGCCAAAACTACACCTCCCATCGGGCAGTAACGAGAAGAGGAGGAAAGATCACTGTCTACAATTACACCAGTGCCGGGGACAGGAAACCCGATCGCCGGAGGCCACAAGGCAGAAGAGACACTGGTTACGCAAACTTATTACTTAATGATTAAACCTTCCACTAACTTAACTTGCAATTATGCGCGTACAGGCAGTACACGACCTCCGATGACAAGGATCCACACATCCGACCGCGCACGCGTCGCCAGTGTACCCAACACGCCACTGTCACGTGACAACACGCTCTGTCACCGGAGTTCACGTCTTCTCTGCAACGTTGACGGGTAGTGACCGCTCCTTTATGTTAGGTGTCTCCTTTTTAAACTCCAGTGTTGAAACGGAGGACTTAAAGAGGCTTGCTAACGTCCCACCAAGGTGAAATGAACAGCAACTACTCGTGGGGCGACTCCGTATACAACCAACCCGCAGGGAGCTCTTCCGACAACTCCACCCGCTCGTTACACACGACCGACAAACATCACGTGGCGACTCGGTACAACCGACCACGCCTGGTCCGCGCTGGAGAGCCACACTGCCCTCCCGTGTCCACCAGACTCAGCGCACCACACCCCTACTTCCGCGCCACCACACAAGGTTACAACCGGTCAAAGACCTCACTTCCTCCATAGAAGTTTCCCGGAAGCAAAAATGCAGATATCGATAGCAGAGTGAAAAGACAACCAAGCAGCCACTTAATGACAGACAACATATCAAACAAACATGTCAAGGAAAGAAAAGGAAAACCAATGCAATCTAAACACAAGGTGTAGCACGAGTCGATATACGGCTCAACACTGGATATGTTAGTACTTCCAGTATTCAGATGACACTAGCAACAACATTTGCAGTACCAGGCTGACAGCAGTAATAATAATAGTGTGTATATGTTGTCTTTCCCTTGTGTTTTGTTACACAACTGTAGTTCTTTGACTGTGCACATAGCCTTAAGCAACACACAGTGATTTTCTAACTACAGCATTGTGGTAATGTAAGCTTTCGAGTGCCATAGTGCAATGTTCGCCATTAACCAATAAGTGTCTAGTCTAGCGTCAAGCGATATACTACGCGTTTCGGCGTTTCTATTTGCCTATGGGCCTAGTGGCGTGGCCACTAAGCGAGTTTTTCTCAAGCTGGTGTGCATTATTTTGGCATATCGATAGAGCTTATGGCGTCACCGTTAGTAACAGTGACACTGAATATATGCAAGTGCAGGTAACTACCACCAGTTCTTATGGGTTAATATTTTCCTATCTCTCTTTCTACTGTACCTAAATTATAGAATTAAGCTGCAACCATGATGCGAACACCGTGCTTGGTTTCAGCATGAAAAGTATTCATTGTCTAAAGTGCACTGGGTCTCTTAGTGAGAGCGAATAATTATTCACAATATTTAGATAAGAAGGTAAGTCCTCATATTTGGAATGTTTCCCTCAATTACAATAATATGAAGTATCTGTATTTGCTGTTTCTCCATAGCCCAATTTTGGGCAGCCTCTAATTGCACTGAACAGATAAAAGACATAAATACATAATGACATACAAATACATGCAGGCAGAGCTCCAAAATCTTACAGTAAACATAGTAAACATTTTCACATATATTTTTCTGTAGTAGCTAGAGCAGGGGCTGTTGCGATAACTTTTCTCGTGTTGTCTCTGCTGTCATGTACTTCTGCTTATAATTTGGTATATTTCACATGAAAGTACTGAGCAATGTGCACCTAACAGTTCTCCATGTAACTTAATGTGCGTCATTAATTCCGATATTACTTCTGCTTGTTAGTAAGACATGATCTTCTAAACAATTTTTGGCTCTCTCAAATGCTTTAATACTGGGGTGATGTGTTCATTGGGGATTTTGTATCTTTGCGTGATTTGTTTCTTTGTGCCTGTACTCTTTATTCCTGTAAGTCATCATTGATGCCCTTGGCGGCGATTTATTCAACCTACCTGTAAGATCCTATGAATTGTTGCGCTGCATCGGATGTTCTTGCAGACGGTGGCATTTGATTTTCAAGCGACAAACTCAGTTGAAGTGTGAAAACCGCAAGTCGGCGCTGTAAACCATAAAAAGTGAGGACATGTATAACTGTGTTTGGTAAAATCAATAAGCTATTTTAATGTGTGAAGGGGAGATTGTGGCTGAATTCCGTAGTTTTCTAACTGCAGCTGCTGTGGCGCTGTGTGCAATGAGCTGTAGTCAGCAGCATCCGGTGTCGCGTCAGTAGCTAGTGTACCTCTGGAGCCAGAACTGCTCATACGGTGCCTTTATAAAGAGCAATATTCACGCAGCTGAGAAACGTTGTAAAATGAATCTGGCTCGTTTTCGCAGTGGTAGAATTAATATAGATTTATAATGCTCGATAGTTTTCTGTTATCGTTACATATGCTAAGCATGTAATTTACTTCAACTGCGTTTTGCGACGTAAGGATACGGCTGGAAATACTGCAGATTGGTAAGCTGGTCACCCATAGTCACTTTCAGATGCTCAAGTCCCCATACCGTGATTGCAGCTACAATGTAAATAGCAGTTATCGCCACAATTCGAGTGAAGCATTGCTGAACGCGGTCGATAACTAATATTACTTACATGATATCCTGAGTAAACTTGGCGATATTTGTATCCTAATATCCGATTTCTGCTTAGTTTGAAATCTCTATTAGGAGTACGTTTACTCGGGCAGGATTTGACTATACTGGTGTATCATATTGTCTCTCTCTCTCTCTCTCTCTCTCTCTCTCTCTCTCATGTTGCAAGGATTTCCACGAAAATGAATTTCGTAGTGGGTGCCCTTGCTGAAATATGGATCTCCATTAGTAACTCCTGCTACAGTAACAGATAAGATTGACAAATCTGCCAGGAAATATTAACTGAAATTTCTAAAGGGGCTGGTAGGCTTGTGTTTACTCAAAATTACGTCCGTCGTGGCTCTGCTCCTTGTCACACAACGGAGTCAGTTTGCCTGAGAAACTCTAAATATTTTCCTTTATCCAATGAAAGCTTTTAGCATTAGCTCTCATACTAGGATTGATACGGTAGATTGTGCATAACGATTTCAGATGAGTTCTGAGCAGTCTTACATTGGACTTTAACCACTAGGCAAGCGCGTAACCGTTTGTTTGATAATGGATTCATTGTTGTAACTTTACATTTAAATAATTCTGTGCCGTTGGGATACAGTGAGTGTTTTATGAAGGGGCTAATCTTCCGGTATACTCAGGTTAGAACAGAAACGTACATGTGCAGGTCAAACAACAAGCTAGCTCGTGGCCGGACAGCTGAGTGCCGAACCACATCAGAATGATGGCCGTCGTTAGGCGCTAGAAGTGGTGGGGGAGCCGGCGCGTCTTCGAACGTTCGTGCGCAGGCGACAATGTGGCGTCGCTCGCCGGACCGGCAAAGTTTTTGTAACTGCATTATACACTACTGGTCATTAAAATTGCTACACCAAGAAGAAATGCAGATGATAAACGGGTATTCATTGGACAAATATATTATACTAGAACTGACATGTGATTACATTTTGACGCAACTTGGGAGCATAGATCCTGAGAAATCAGTACCCAGAACAACCACCTATGGCCGTAATAACGGCCTTGATACGCCTGGGCATTGAGTCAAACAGACCTTGGATGGCGTGTACAGGTACAGTTGCCCATGCAGCTTCAACATGATACCACAGTTCATCAAGAGTACTGACTGGCGTATTGTGACGAGCCAGTTGCTCGGCCAACATTGACCAGACGTTTACAGTTGGTGAGAGATCTGGAGAATGTGCTGGCCAGGGCAACAGTCGAACATTTTCTGTATCCAGAAAGGCCCGAACAGGACCGGCAACATGCGGTCGTGGTTTCTCCTGCTGATATGTAGGGTTTCGCAAGGATCGAATGAAGGGTAGAGCCACGGGTCGTAACACATCTGAAATGTAACGTCCACTGTTCAAAGTGCCGTCAATGCGAACAAGAGGTGACCGAGACGTATAACCAATGGCACCCCATACCATCACGCAGGGTGATACGCCAGTATGGCGATGACGAATACACGCTGTGCGTTCACCGCCATGTCGCCAAACACGGATGCGACCATCATGATACTGTAAACAGAACCTGGATTCATCCGCAAAAATGACGTTTTGCCATTCGTGCACCCAGGTTTTTCGTTGAGTACACCATCGCAGGCGCTCCTGTCTGTGTTGCAGCGTCAGAGGTAACCGCAGGCATGGTCTCCGAGCTGATAGTCCATGCTGCTGCAAACGTCGTCGAAATGTTCGTGCAGATGGTCGTTGTCTTGCAAACGTCCCCATCTGTTATCTCAGGGATCGAGACATGGCTGCACGATCCGTTACAGCCATGCGGATAAGTTGCCTGTCATCTCGACTGCTAGTGACACGAGGCCGTTGGGATCCAGCACGGCGTTCCGTATTACCCTCCTGAACCAGCCGATTCCATATTCTGCTAACAGTCATTGAATCTCGACGACGCGAGCAGCAATGTCGTGATACGATAAACCGCAATCGCGATAGGCTACAATCCGACCTTTATCAAAGTCGGAAACGTGATGGTAAGCATTTCTCCTCCTTACACGTGGCATCACAACAACGTTTCACCAGGCAACGCCGGTCAACTGCTGTTTGTGTGTGAGAAATCGGTTGGAAACTTTCCTCATGTCAGCACGTTGTGGGTGTCGCCAACGGCGCCAACCTTGTGTGAATGCTCTGAAAAGCTAATCATTTTCATATCACAGCATCTTCTTCCTGTCGGTTAAATTTCACGTCTTTAGCACGTCATCTTCGTGGTGTAGCAATTTTAATGGCCAGTAGTATATTTCCTATTAGAGAATGGAAAGACATTCACCAGGAAGTTGGTAAATGATCCTACAGAGTAGAAATCTTCAGTGACACGCTTTAATCCTGTTGCCTCTAAGCTGACGAGAGTAAGGTTATCTTTACTAGTTTCTTGTTTTATAATAAATTTTCGTTACTATTAGATAATAATCAACAATTTTGAACCTAAATGGGATTGAATTGCTACCCCAGTGCGCGAAATCTGAATGTAAAATAACATCATGGCTTTGTTTTAAAAGTCGGGTTCTAACTCTTAAGTTTTTGCATAGAAGTTAGCTGTATCTGTGAACCATTTCATCTCCGTATAAGTAAAATTTGTTGATTTCAAAAGTAATGGCAGTGGCTAACGTCTTACGTTTGTATTACACTCTTTGTAGACATACAAAGCAATTTGCTCGTGACAGTGGGTAACGACTGACAAAACATCTCTTAATACTTGTTAAGAAATAGAACTGTACCATTCTTGAAGCATTGTAGGAAGAAAGGAAACCGTTGCTTACTGGTAACAGCTGTTACTTGTAAGTGCGAGATTATGTGTCTTAAGTTATCCAGCGGTACTATAGTTCAATTCTTTTATCTTGGCGGCTCGCGCATGCCCACCCAGACACGGGAGATTGCTGCGTTGCCAGTTGCACACGACGCACGCGCCAATAGAAGCAGCGCCATAGTATAGCATAGTTCGCAAGCTTACGTGTAGGGGGGAGCGCGCAGTTCATGAAGTAAAGCCACCACGGCCGCGTTAACCCTTTCGCTGCTACAAAGATGTGCTCCCTGCATTCCGCGCTGTGGGCGATTTTGTCACTGCACTGCTCGCCTGTGCAGACACATTGTGTTCCGACTGCTTTGACACTCTTTATCATTCGATTCCACAAAAACTATTTGGCTCAAAAATTAAATTTTTACCTATCTTCTTGACTGATACCTTCCCCCCATAAATGACTTAATTTTGTTTCGATGTTCAATGCAGTTATTATGCAACATTAAATATAGTAAACCTTTGCACGAAATTTTGAAGAGTTTGCAGAGGTAAAAGTCCATAGAGTATACTTTCCGTATGGTCGATTTTAGTTGTCACAATGTTGAGAAAGAAATGTGGACAAGATACCTATATATTTCATTTAATTTAAGTACCACATAAGTGTCGTATGTAATATTGAGAAATATTCCACCTTTCGCGACTGTAACAAAAGTTTTACTTACACTGGGCACGTTTGGCTTTATTTTAAAGCACTTCAATCAATCAAAAGGAAGTAGACAAAATACATTAAACAAAACTGTGGACTTACAAAAACATTAGGACTTGAACATACCGTCTGTCAGTGAAGTGCTCAGAGCTATGTCAAATATAATTTTGTGTGTGGCACACACAAACAGCATTTATTTGCTAAAACACTCATGAGCCAACGCAAACGTTGAATATTGTGCTACCGCAGCACAAAACTACGAAAGGTGACTTGGCAATGGAGGACACAAAATACAGTCCTCTTATGATGCTTCAAAAGAGAGAAACGCGTCTGGTCTAAATAAGTCGCTTATTACAGTTGCAGAAGAGGGATATATTTCAATACCATTGGTAAAACTGCGACTGTGGAACAAAAACAAGAAATAGAACATGAATACCATTGTGTATGTGCCATACCTTTCACCGATGGAAGTGCTTTAAAATAAAGCCAAACGCGCTGTGTGTATATAAAACTTTTATTACAGTCGCGAAAGACGGAATATTTCTCAATATTACATACGACACCTATGTGGTACTTAAATTAAATGAGATATTGTTATACAGTAAATATTATATGAAATTTAGGTATCTTGTCCACATTTCATTCTCAACATTGTGGCAACTAAAATCGATCATACGGAAAGTATACGCTATGGACTTTTTTACCTCTGCAAACTCTTAAAAATTTCGTGCAGTGGTTTACTACATTTAACGCTGCACATCAAAACAAAATTAAGTCATTTATGGGGGGAGGTATCAGGCAAGAAGACGTGTAAAAATCAAATTTTTTGGCCAAATAGTTTTTGTGAAATCGAATGATAAGTGTGTCAAAGCAGTGGGAACACCATGTGTCTGCACAGGCGAGAAGTGCAATGATGACAAAATCGCGCACAGCGCGGAATGCGGGGAGGACGTGTCTACAGCAGCGAAAAAGTTAATGAAGAGGCAAAGCACTAGAAATTTCATTCAAACGAATAAAATTCGTGAAGTAAGGCACTCAAATATCGTTTTTAAATAAAGAAAATGTTAAGCACCGCACAAGGTTCGAACTCGTAACCTTTCACTTGGCAGCCCAACACCTTAACCGTTCCGCTACATCTGCTCATTGAACAATGTAACTCCATAAGTACTCTAACACCTCACGCAACTACTTATAAACACTGTTGGTATGACTATGAATTACTCACGCTTCGTCGAAGTAGAATATAAATAAACAATTACCGCTGTTCTTCATTGCGAAAAAGCAGTTCGTGAGATTGAAACAAGCACCTTTCCTTGCTATCGCCTGAATTAGGATTCTTATTGCTTGTTTGGTTTAATTAATTAATAGAATATGACGCAATTGGTATAAAGAATGCTTTTTCCAAACTTTCTGTAAAAGAAAGTCTGCTATCAAGACATTGCTTTTGTTCTATTACTTTATTTATGACTGAACCTTTCTAAAACTGAACACACTCGTCCGTGCTCTGCACTGCTGTCGAGATCTGGCAACGTCGTTTTCTGTTCATTGGCTGACTGTGTTTTGTGACGTCAGATGCGCAGAACGAACCTAAACTCGGCCGCCAAGATATATGACGCGCACTATAGTACCATTGAGTGAGATGGCAGTTAACTTTACCTGCATTTTTTGGTGTTCAAATTATGGTACAAGAAGCAGTTTCTGGCTGACTCTCCAGTGGAGAATAACTTTTGTTCTTCACATGTATGTAACACTTGTATTCACTTGCGGCCACATGTGTTTCTAAGGAGTGGATTACTATTAAACATTTGAGAGGCCTTTTACTACATTTAGTGTCTATTTCACTTGCAGTGACATTATGCAAACTGACTTGGTTTCCTATACGCCTAGTGCAAGTCTTTCGTCTCCCTGGACATGCATTAATTAAAGTTAAGCAATGTGTTACCGTGGATTCGTAACAACTTATTATATTTAGCTTTTCTGTTCACGACCAGATGTAAGTGACAGGCTATGTCTAACTTACGTAAATCGTGACTGCTGTACCACAAACTTACTCATACTTCCACGTTTTCCTGTAACTGGCAGCAGTTTGCCACAACCGAAAAAGAATTAACTAATTAGCTCGCTTGTCGGTTAGTTCTCATAACTTGAATATCATCATTTTCCTCAGCTACAACTGCTGATGCTTAACAGTACGACTTATGGTACACGACACAACTAGAAACATAAAGGGCACAAGCAACCCTTGCTAATTTTTTTGGTTTTAGTGGAACAGCATGCATCTCTGTTGCACTCAGTTTATTCCGGCTAATACATTTTGTAGATACAAACAAATAAGTAAGTCATTCTTATCTTTCTTATCCTGTTGTGACATTCTTATCACTATTTTCATCTCATTTAATTCCTGGACCTCAGGGCATAGGGATGCTTGTTTCTTAAGGAATAGCGAGGACGTGCTGGTAACACGCTACCTTTCTTCTTTTTCTGCTTTGTTGTGGGTAAAGGTTACACGTCGGAGCGACTTCAAGGGTAGAACCAGGCGGTGATGCTTGAGGAGGCACAGATAGGCCTTGATACTGCTTTAGCCGATCAAAGTTTACTGATGTATCACTATAGGTAACTTCGCCATTCACCGGGGAGGGGATGCGCGATGGAGGGAAGGCATCTTAGTACCGATGAGTGAACCTTTTAGTTCGTCCCTTTTTTTTACCACAGGATTTCGGAGGAGTACTACATCATCAGGTTTATATTGAGGGAGTGTAGCGCCTTTGTTGCCGCGTTCTTGCTGCTTTTGTGTGGCTTTGAAATTACTGTGTTTAACTTGGTCCCATATGTCTTTGAGACGGCGGGCTAGTCTATGTTGACATCAGAAGGCAATCCGCCAATCTCAAATAGTAAATTCATGGGTCTCCCATAGACTGCTTCGTATGGGGAGTGCCCTATTACCTCCCGGACACGACTATTGTACGCTGAGGCGACAAATCCTATTTATGTGTCCCAATCTAACTGAGTCTACCCTACATAATGCGACAGCGTTCATGAAATAGTTTTGTGCACTTCCTCTAGGCACCCACTGGCATTGAGCCTTGGTTGGTGAGTATTGCTCCAGGACCTCCAAACGGCAGTACCAAGTGATTGACAAAGGCGCAGGCAACAGTATCAGCTGTCATATCTGCAAGTGGTATCAAAATTATGTATCCTGAAATGTGATCAATAATAGAGAATATATGTTTATTATTCTTGATGCTTTGTGGAAATGGGCCGCAGATATCTGGGGCCACAATTCGGAACGGTTTCGATATTTCTGGTAATGTTTATAAAGGAGCATTAGTCCTTGATGGAGGCGCTCTCTGCCCACAAGGCACACAGTTTTGTACATAGTTCCTAACGTTGCCTTGTCGAACTCTCCACTAGTAATTTGAGGCTCATTGCCCATTATGGCAGGCCTGTAAACTGTCATGACACTGTGCTGTTATTCGTTGTTGTAGTTCTTTTGGCATTACTACTCTGTTACTGTGATGTATCTTTTGTATTTCTTGCTTTTATGTTTTCGTTTTCTTCAAAGGCAAAGAGAAAAGGTGAAGCAGCGGGTAGGCCAGCGTAGAGCCTGCACTTACCGTCATGTATTTTTGATTTTCAAATGTTAAGAAACATAAGATGTTTTTCCTGTTCCTCAGTAAGACGAAAGACTCGCTTTCTGTTAATGAACGAAGGTAGACGCACGTTATTTTAGAGCGAAATCGGCGGTAGCTGTTTTGGTTGTGAGAATAAGTAAAAAGTCTGTATTTTTTATGTGCGTAGAAGGAAGAATATAGTATTACTTCACCGGTGAGAAAGTGTTTGAGTCACCATCCCAAGTAGTACTGCAATATACAAAAACCCAAGAAGCCCACCTGTGTACTTCGGAGTTATTACAAAGATTCGATTACAAAAGTAACGACGAACACGGTCAAGATTTTGTAGGTGGATACGGCGATCGGACGTAGTATTATTAATTGGTAAGCATAAACCTACTAATACGAAAAGATTCTTTACCCGTTTTACAGGCATAGCTCAGCTTATTGTGCTTGTCCGACACACTAAAAATTATTCTCATTATTTCCATATATCTAAACTATTATTATTGTTTTATATTATAGTTACCCAGCAGGGCCTTGCCATTAGTATACCGTCGTCAGCAGCAAAATCAGACAGTGATGTATAATGATGGCATTCTACATCTCTCTCTTGTGAGTCTTTTAATTCGTCTATAGAATCATCATCTATCTGAGCAACTTTAACCTTTCTGCTTAGGCCGTTGGCATTGCTATGCAGGCGGCAAGGCTTATGCCAAAATGTGTAATCATATTCTGACAATTTTAATGCCCATCTAGTCAAGCGACTGCTGGGGTCTTTTAAAATTAACATCCATACTAAAGCAGCGTGGTCTGTAACCACAATACACCGACGTCCATACAAGTAACACTTAAAGTAATTTACCCCAAACACGAGAGCTAGCAACTCCTTCCTGGTAGTACTGTAATTTATTTGTGCTGAGTTCATTTCTCTGGAGGCATTACCAATTGGTCTTTCCTCACCATTACATTCCTGACTAAAAGCAGCTTCGACAGTGTAATCTGATGCATCTGTCGAAATAATAAATGGTTTTCCAAAATCTGAATATATTAATAAAGGTGGAATAGTAAAATTTCTTTAATTTTCCTCATTACTGCTTCACACTCATCTGTCCATTCTAATACTGCATCTTTCTTTAGCAATTTTGTTAAAGGTTTTGCTATTGTAGCATAATGCTGCACAAAACGCCTAAACCTGGGAAAGATTGTAATTCTTTGACGTTTTTTGGGGTTGGAAAATTATCCACTGTTTCAGTTAGCCTAGGGTCTAGGTTAACTCCATCTGAATTAATGATGTGCTCTAGGTATTGAACCTATTACTGTGTTAAAAAATGCATTTTTTAGTTTTAAACTCAGGTGTGCGCTTTACAATATAGACAATACATTTCTTAAGCTTTCGGCATGCTATTCCATTGTTTTCGCAAAAAATTATGATGTCGTTAAGAAACACAAGACACATAGTAGGCTTTAAAACTCTCAATAACAAGTCGGCAAATCTTTCAAAAATGACAGGCTCATTTCTTAGTCCAAAAGGCATCCGTAAGAATTCATACAAGATGGTACCACAAAAGCAAGTTTAGGTCTCTCTTTTGGTGCAATTGGAATCTGCTGATATCCAGAATGCATGTCCAAGAAGGTAAAGTATTTGCAATTTCCTAACCTGTTTAAGGTCTCGTCGATATGTGGCCGAGGTTAAGCGTCCTGTGTGGTAACCTTGTTTAACGCCCTCATATCGACACATAGATGATGGGTTTTCTCATTATTGATTGACTTTTTTGGCACGATTACAATTGGATTGGTCCGAGGACTTGGAGATGGTTGAATTATCTCTGCAACGAATTGCTATTGAATCATATCTTCAACAACAGATGGTAATTGATGGAGTAGACGATACGGCTTCTGTGCTATTGGTGTCGCATCTCCTGCGGGAATTTCGTGTTGTATGAGGTCAGTTGTCTTTCCTCGAATAACCACGCATCATCATCATTTTCTTGGGTCTTTGTCCCACTTCAGTGCGGGCTCGGCCCTGTCACTATGGATTTGGTGATGTCAGTGTCAGAGGGTGGCTGGAAGCCCTTCTTGTCGCCACCCCGTATGCCGTGGGATGGAATTAGTGTACCCCAGCTGTCTGCATCTAGTGGAAGCAATGAAAAAGTGCGAACGTTTTCAAGTGTCTGCCAGTCATGTAAGGGGACCAGCTCAGTATTCACCTACTGGGATGTGGAAAACTGCCTAAAAACCACATCCAGGTGGCACACTGGCCGTCGTCGTTAATCCGCTAGGCGGAGTCGATCTGGGGCCGGTGCGCCTACCAGAGTCCAGGAAGCAGTGCATTAGCGCCCTCGGCTAACCTATCAGGTCTGAGTAACCATGCATATTCCTCTAAAACTGGATACATAAGATTTTGCTCTGACTCCAGCAAATGTGCCAACTACTCTTTCAACTGATTTCTTAATTAAGGTCTTAATGTGCCAACCTTTCTCACCAGGAAGTTTCATATCAGCACACACTCTGCTGCAGAGTGAAAATCTCATTCTGGAAACATCCCCCAGGATGTGGCTAAGCCATGTCTCCACAATATTATTTCTTTCAGGAGTGCTAGTTCTGCAAGGTTTGCAGGAGAGCTTCTGTAAAGATTGGAAGGTAGGAGACGAGGTACTGGCAGAAGTAAAGCTGTGAGGACGGGGCGCGAGTCATGCTTAGGTAGCTCAGTTGATAGAGCACTTGCCCGTGAAAGGCAAAGGTCCCGAGTTCGAGTCTCGATCTGGCACACAATTTGAATCTGCCAGGAAGTTTCATATCAGTGCACACTCCACTGCAGAGTGAAAATCTCATTCTGAAGACAGTGCCATAATCGAGATTGCAATTCCTTCAGAGTTCTCCCATTTTTCTGTCTAAGGGTGGGCAACTGATCACGGTAACAGCTAACACCACGGTTGTTGGAGTAGTGCTCTGCGAACCCCTTTGCCAAGAATTCAAAAGCAGGTGTTTCCCACAACGCATCTACTGATTCAACATTAAGTTCACGCATCGCCCGAAAGCTTCAGCTTGGCGAAATTTAACAAAAATGGTCTGGCCATGTGCATGTACATCCTACATCTCTGAGGTTTCGCAAAAATGTTGGTACATTTTCGTCTGCTTTTCCAGCAAAAGAAGGTACAGAAGTTACGGTTCGAAGCGTACTGACTATATCTGGTACTAATTTTTTTGTTTCAACTTAAGGGGCTCTTGAATTGCCCTCAGTTGACGCATTTTCGGCAGCTCTGGCTTCATGGTCACGAGTTATCGTGTTAAGCCGCTCCTGTAGCTCTATGTTTTCAAGTGACAGGGTGCTTATCTGCTGTTGCAGTAAAGTAATGCGATCTGGCTCGTTCTGGGCCGCAGTTGCAGCATATGGGGCCAATTCAGTTGGTTGGCGAGGACGTAAATCAGGCACGGTTACAAAACTGGTACTGAGACCGAGCAGATGTACACAAAAAAAGGTCTCGCTGTATTCTAAGCAATGGAAAGATGTCTCGGCAGAAGTTCGCCAGAATTATTAACCAGCAGAACACCTTGCAGTAACACATCACATGGCGGCAGAGGTGGTGGTGCATGGAGGAGGTGTACAATGTGGCACGGCCTGCAGCGACTCTTCTATTGCCACTGACTCGCCCCAGTTTGGGACGCGACGTAGTGGTGCGTGGCTATGTAGTATGTTCACATGTTTGATTGCACCGTCATGGTCTAACATGTTGTGTACTCCCAAAAGCATGTCTACTGCAAGCAGCTAAGCGGCCCACAATGGTAAACCACTGGGCGTTGCTATAGTTGCCAGCACAATGGATCTGCAAGAAAATATTGATTCGGATCAAACGGTGGTAAAGATCCCACTTTCAGACACCAGCTTGTACAGGTCAGGATGGTATCAGGTGGAAATGCGGAGTGTTTTTCCCACATGTAAAATGACCTATGCCAGAGTAGTAGAGCAAAGCAGGGGCCAGTCCATTTTCTTAGTGCGGATTGCCTACATCAGGGGCAAGTATGCACTCAGGGGCAAACCTATTGTTCTCCTTTGATTGACAGGTACTTAACCTATTGTTCTCCTAAAAGTATAGTTCCTTTTGATTAACAGGCACTTAACCTATTGTCCCCCTACCCCATCCCAATTCCCTCCACCCTCAGGAAACCTCCAACCCATCCGTCCCCCTTGTTGCTACAGGTAAACTTTCAGGTCTGAGTTATTGGAGTAGCCCCTCTCACTCTTATCAGTTTGATTGGCTACTTAATTAAATTGATCAATTAATTATCCTCTCCCCCGTGGCAAACCACCCCTCCCCTCTCAACCTCCCTCCCTGAAATTGGCGGGAAAAGGACTCAGTTGCTCGGTCATTTGGAGGGAAATAGATTGCTGTGTATGGAATATTGTTTAAACAATTTAGACAATCTGTGGAATATTGTTTATTTCAACAATTTAGGGGATTCAAAGCAGTGTATGGACTATATGGATATGGGTGGCTCTTTGGTGGAGAGGAAATTCAAGGGTATATTGTTTGTTTATAAAAAATTCAGTTTGTGGGGGTTGGATTTCTCTTGCTCATCATTCTCTGCTGTTTGGAAGCATGTAGGTCTTGTAAGAAGTAATTACATGGGGGCAAACATGTTGCATAACCTAATGTTCGGCACTGTACTCTGCGTGTCTTAACCTAATGTTCAGCCCTTTGTCGGCACTTAACCTATTGTTCTGTTATACTATTGTAGCGCCCTTTGATACCAAATTAAGTAATTAGTTATGTTCTCCCACCATTTTCTCACAAACTTTTAGAATTTCACATGCTTTTGAACGCCATTTCTGGCTCATTCTTCTTCGTCACCCACCCCCTTAAACTATTGTACTGCATTTTACATAAAAATTATGCAGATTAACCTATTGTTCTGCACTTAACTTGCTGTTCTGCTCCATGTCACCCACTCATGCACACCCTCTCCTTAATTATTGTACCGCTAACACTACATTGATATAAAAATTTATGAAAATTAATTAAATCGATATTGTTCACATGTATGGGGTAGTTTTTTTTTTCTTTAATTCACAGCATCCTATTGGTCGGTGAAATCGATTGAATACAGTTTAAACAAAAGATCGCTAATAAAAAACAAATCTCGCCACTCAACACTCAGTGCTGACACTGCCGACTCTGCACACGTCCCCAGGAATCAGGATGTACTGGTGGTCTCTGTGAAGTGACGCCGCCACCAGGCAATGCATAGGTGTTAGTTCGGGTCCCACAAGGATGAGGCAGTGGCACCTCCTTCATACTTGACACCTGAGAAACTCCTCTCAAAATATGTGTTGATCTAGGCACTGTTGCTGACGCAACCAGACGGGAGCG
This sequence comes from Schistocerca piceifrons, assembly GCF_021461385.2. NCBI lineage: Eukaryota > Metazoa > Arthropoda > Insecta > Orthoptera > Acrididae > Schistocerca > Schistocerca piceifrons. Next base: position 300,972,486 of record NC_060138.1, read on the forward strand.
AAGACCTATTTGCAGAGCGACTCACCGTCGCAGATGCTGCAGAAATCTGTTCCATTACTTCTAAGAATAGCACAGGCTGCTTTCTCTTCCTCGCGATCCTAACAAGACATTCGAGCTGCGTCTAGCCATGCTTACCTGCCCAGCATGAATGATGCATCGCCGCAAAATGCACACGTGTAGCTACACACCATAGCAAGTGCATCTAAAAAGGTTCTCAATGTTTTACTGATGTCACATGACTATGTAAAGTAAGAACCAAGTCGACCTCTTGGAAATTGTATAGTGTCCCAGAAATAGTTAATGCTCGCTTTTGTAGGAGCTTCCATGATGTCTCAGCTCGTCTGCATGGAGATCCTTGTCCTAATAGAACCTGTTTATGAAAATAGCGCAGAATAATGTCGAATGCATTCTTTCTCGTGGTCTTAACGTGGCACCCCGTCCATCATGGTTACCCTTCGTACTTTCAACATATGCAAACGTTCTCACCACTATGTAGAGACTTCTATATCCCAGCACAAAGGATGTCTAATGAATGAATTGAGCACTGTGATTGGCTCTTATCGAATTTACCTGCCCAATTACTGATGCCGCTGGTGTGGAAGCACCATCCGCTTTCTTTTTTTTTTCTTTCTGCAGACGAGACTTTCAGCAGCAAAAAACTATTTTACACAGATTGTCATATTGCACCGACAATTAAACCTTGCAAAGTGCCCTACATATCGTCAAATACAGAAATACTCTTACTCAATTATACTGCTCTCCCACTGAGGACAGGAGCTTGAATATTAGAGCATGAAACTGATCCCCAACCCAGCAATATATCATCATATACTATATTGATGTAGTAAACATATAATTTGAATCATGCGCCATACAAAATCACCCCTTATACATCATTTGTACACATACCGCAAAGACAGACAGCATAAGCACATGCACCGTAAGTATACTCATGGCAGTAGATGTTTCCCGCAAGGTCGGGCACTCATCCACTCCCAACACGTGAGGAGAGTGCACTCAGTGGATCGAAGTCACTCTCAGAAGTGTTCTTCAAATTCGGGGTTGGCTCCCTTTGGCACCAATGCATTACTGTTTCTGGACTGAACATGCTTGCTTGCTTGACTTTCTACAAACATCTCCAGACTATGGGATTACAATAACATATGTAATTTCGCATGGTTTGGTTATCATACCATTTTTGTGGTACTTCTTGATATTGAGCACATAGTAATATCGCTTGCGCAGCAGTATCGCTCGCACAACGTAATTCTGAAGATATAGACTGGAAATTATTTCTCTAGGAACCCGAAACTTTAGCTAGGTGAAGCATGCTGTAAACCATGGAGTAACTAGAAACTTATCCCCCTCTGCAAAAACCTTTTCGTGAAAAACCTCAAAAAAGAAAAATAGAGGAAACTGATATTTCCACTCTTGAATATTGATATCAGTGATGCAACAGATTCCAAATCATCCCTATAATTTACAAGGTCAACTAAGGTGTTTCTCATGTCTAGAGACCTGGCAAACATGTCTTCCACCTGCTAGATGCACACAGCACAATTGATGTTCTCTCAACTAAATAAAGATGTGAAATGTGAAGAAGGAGTCAATCGAACAATGTACATGGGCAGGAATAATGGCCCAGCGCAAACACATATCCATATTGAACCTTCTCAAATTTCAATGCGATCACAAAAGCTGTCCAACACATACTAAGTCTTAGTTTGCGATTTGGCCATCTAGAGGACTACACAGGTAAGTCAGCTATATTCCTGCACCCCAACAGACCTCTCCATTCGGACAGCTCCTACCATTAGCTGGAAACGTGAATCATTTCTGCCACAGGCCACTGTCGCTGCCCGTAAAACATGCACATGTTGAAACACAAACACATTCTTTTTAATCCTGATGCTCATAGCGAACCCATCACGCATCCCCTACTACTAAGTATAATACTTTGCCAATAAATGATTTCTGACGATATGAAATAATACTGACCGAGAATCAACGATGGGTGGACATGTCTCATAACTTTTTCTTGCAAGCGGTACCGCTCTGTCTTAGAAAGAGGGATGTAATCATCTTACAAACCACCAGATGTTAAAGAACACGACCATATTACTATCACAAGCAGTCTTGTTTCTACAGGTGCACACAAGTATCGATGTTAAAAGCTATACTGGCTTTATAAATCGAGCTATGACATTACCTACAATTGACCTTTTTTTTCCAGACAAATATCGCAACACTGAAAATAGAAGGTGATCGCTGTACTGTATATTATCAGACCAACAGTGCAGTTACATGTCGCCAACGATGCACACTCGTAATAAAATTACTGAATTTAGAAAGTGATTCAGCTAAGGAACGTGATATGAAACCAGTATTTGCAACTCCCTCATGCTGCCGCTGCTAGGTATTTCTCCAGTATTTGTAACGCATTTTGTCTTGATGCCATGTCAGAGGTTCTCCAATATTCCGACTGGGTTATAAGTGATGGTTGATTGAGAAGGATCACAAACATTAGATGGTGTGCTGATTGAGGTCATAAGAAATGTACACTAGCTTTTCAGATATCTAGTGCTACGCTGTCCACTAGAAATGCTGTCTGGGATTTGGAATCAAGTCTTTCCATTCAACCACATACCTGCCTTGGATCTTGTGGAGAAGTCCTTTAATGATTACAGCCACTAGGTAATCGTATTTCTGGCATTCTCATATCTCAAAATGAGTCACCTTTCTCGAACCTATTAGCTACAGTAAAATTTTAGATAGCCCCTATGTATCTTGCAACTGCTGCCATTTCTGGGAGCTTTATGCATGTGCTCATTCAAATTTAAGTCAGAACTGAGTACAAGTCAGAGAAAACTATATCTACCACCTTCTGCACCCCATGCAGAAACAAGCTTAGCTGAGTTACTGTGACAGGACCGTATTTTGACCATTTGATGGAAACGGGAACTGGGAGAAGGACGAGGATTTTGCTATTGCACTGTGGTGCATCCCCAAACTACATACAAGTCCTACAGATCTGCGTCCCTCAGGGCCCATTCACATCTATCACCCGAACAAACTATCTTCGTTATTCTGTACCATCCAACAGAGAAAAATTACGAACTATAAAAGCTACAATAACTTCATCTGATGGAGAACTGGTTCAGATTTTTACCGCATCTGTCTCCTCCCACATATCGAAAACAAATACTGCATGCGTGTCTGCATCGAACACATGTGATAATCCTATTAAACATACAGGTATTGATCAACTGCACAGACCAGTTTAAAGTTTCATCATCTGTACTGTAGGAGGATGATCATATCTCGCAGACTATACTGTAAGTCACAATAGATGCTCCCTGTGACTCTGCGTCATTGTTTGAATTTTTTCCCCCCCTGCTGTAACATGCTTTGTACACTGCCATACATCATTTTGTTGTTTTTCCGCCACAACTTTGAGGTCTGTGTCAGTTTCTAAACTGATATTAACATGTTCTGATCCATGGCCTCTCCCAGAAAACTATTTGTTGCACAGTGTAAATCTTGTTGTTAATGCTGCTACCACAACACCTCTCACACACTGCATGATTTTAAATAAAAGACAATTACAACATAAGGAAACTGGAAGAGTTTGGCAGCATTGTGGAGAGTTTCAAAACTACAGTCCGAAGGCGACTGACGACCTCTACATTTAAACTCATCTGTCACCGTGATGGAATAGCCAATGGCTCTGTGTTCCATTTCGACAGATTCCTCATATTGCAGTCACGTACGCGATCACCGTTTTGGTGCTAGCCATCACCAGAAGGTGCTGCCCCTCCACCAAAACTTTTTCCAACTCAAACAAGCAATGTAAGTCAATCATTATGTGGTAACCAACAGCGTGCCATTGGATGGATGGGATGGAAAAGACACCATCAATGTACTGAAATAATAAGCATCACAGTTGATAGTGCGAACAATTTCACAGTAATGATGTGACAGCATGTTTCCCCAATTTCAGTATCATAGCTAAACCGCTCCTTCTCTACTTTGCGAGTATCATTGTGAATGTAGATAGATGACTGTGCAGTACATCCATTCATTGTTAATTCTCAAACACACACATCATTAAAGTCTACCAGACAGTGCTCTGCATATTTCTAACACCTCAAGCATAGTGCTTAATTTACAATCTCTCTCTATGCGGATGGAAGTCATAGAGCATTCTCACTTAGGATAAAATTAGAGACTGAAAGACCTCTCACACTGTCATTGACCAACCTGCCCTGCAGCACCATTACCAATTTAACCTGCAACTGACCAGAAATAGACTGCTACATTCCACGTCTCATGAATGAATGGAGCTTGCTAAGTCCTCGCCCATCTAAGTGTACAAGATTTCTCCAGATGCGCCCATGTCGGGGAGATTAGCATTCCTTATCATTGTATAGTAACAGATTTGAAAGTGTTGTGATGTAATAGCAGACGGTTAAGAACAACAAGAAATGGGTGATTTTTATGCATGATGGAGCTCCAGATGGATGGAGTTCGAAGCATTTTTACGTAAATCAACCAGACTATCAATTTTAAAGTATTGTTCTAGAGTCTAGGATCAATACCTGGAAGGGACTGATAAGAGAGAACATAAACACACGCACTCCTAAGGCTACAACGCTCCACACTTTAAACAGGCTATAATGTTAGATCACTTGATTTTCCGACCTATCAGTCATATGGAATGCAGCGCTGTTAATATTCCAATGTAAGAAACAGATTTCCACCGCATGACATACATCCTTCTTCCCAGTTTCTCTATGATAAACTATGCTATCGAACCATAAAATGAAAAAAACTACTTCCTTAAAACATTGGCTCTGTGTGATACAAGCATAATATAGTTTTCCAGAGATGTGTAGCGTCCACTGTTCACATCCGATCATGGTTCAGAAATTATACTCTGCCCACATCAGTTCTATTTAAAATGATCCTTAGTAGTGGAGAATACCTCTTACAAGGAAACAGATAAACGCATAGCAGCAGTGTCCGACATGTGAAATTACAAGTCATTACGCCACTAACTCTGCAAACAGCACATCTATCAGACAAATGTATACATGGGGATTGAAGTGCCTCACAAACACCAATCACGAACTTAGAATCATCTTATGAAGCTGAAGTCTCGATTTTACACCCAAGATGTGACAGGGGGATAGAGTACATCTCACAAATCGTAGTTTGTTTAGAGGAATGTGTCAAGTTTCATCACACATGAGATGGAAGTCCTCTGATGACTGAGAGGCTTGCCGTTAACGATTGCAGATAGACAGTGCTCTAAATCACGGACGGAACACGTGGTTGTATATGGTCGAACGCAGGTTATGTCATGCGACCGGTGCATCTTGACAGAACAACGGAAAAATTGACCTGCAGCAACTTCTCCCTCTCCAGAATGCACCATCAGTCTACCATTAAATCATCCCTCATTACAGCTCCATTTCAATTGATCACCCTGTCCACTCTTTGTTATCCTTTAACGCAGATGCAAGTAAGTTTAGAGGCAGATGGTTCTCTATCTTCCTGAAAAGAGTCGAATACAGTAGTCAATTGATATTACTGTTACCTCAATAGGCACACAGTATAATGTTGCCTCAATGGAAAAAAGAAGTGACTGCTTCCCTGGTTCCCTTCGCTTCCATGTTGACATTTTTTTGGATTCCTCTTGCTGTCCCATACTTGTTCCCATGTACAAATTGTTCTGCACCAACCGGAAGATACGGAAGTTCTTCCTCAATTTCCCCACATTTTGGTGTACATTCCCTTAATTTATACATATTCTCCTGTCATTTTTCACAATTCTATCAACTTTATGTCAGTTTACCCATGCGATCATGGCATAACCTGTTGTTTCATGTTCTAAAATTGCTTGTAAATGTAGTATAGCTGCCAACATCTAGCCCAAATGCACTGACCGGGAGGCATAGTATAGCACTGTACTTGATTGTATCCAGTAGCCTCTACCCCACATTTTCCACATTTGGAGAGTGTTTGCTCTGTTTTCTGTATGTGTGTGTATATGCATGTGTTGCAGATGGCTCCCAGGACCCAGTCCCCCTGCTGGTGGACCAAACTTTGAACATAGAACACGTATTTAGATGTAACGTGTGGTTGGCCCACCTGTGAGCCCTATACTAGATGTGACGTGTGGTGGATCCGCCTCCGAACATCGGTGCAGGTATATAATGCATGCCAGATCCACACTCGAATGCTAATTCAGATGTGGTATATTGTGGATCTGTATCCCAACATAGCTCCGTACATTGTGTGTGGCAGATCCACTTTCAGACCCTATCCCTGGTGCGGCATATTGTGGATCCGCATCCCAACATTGCTCCAGATATAACATACGGCGGATCCACACTCAAACCCTAACTCAGGTCAACTGCGGGTCCTGGGAGCCATCTGCAACACATGCGTATACACAGACATACAGAAAACAGAGCAAACACTCTCCAAATGTGGAATATGTGGGTAGGAGGTGACTGGATACAATTGAGTACAGTGCTATACTACACCTATCGACCAGGGAATTTGGGCTAGGTGTTGGCAGCAAAACTACTTGTACATTTACAAGCAATTTTAGGACACAGAACGAGAGGTTATGTCATGATCACATGGGTAGAACTGGCATAAAATCGATAGAATTGCGAAAAATGACAGGAGAATACGTATAAATTGAGGGAATATATACCAAAATGCAGGGAAATTGAGGAAGTACTTGCATATCTTCTGGTTGGTGCAGAACAATTTGTACATGGGAACAAGTATGTGACATCAAGAGGAATCTGAGAATACTCAATCAGAGTCCCCCACCCCTTCTCTCGCTACAAGTGAGTAGTGTGAGTACGGGAAATATTGAATCCCATCATCACAAATGACCCTTTTATCATCATGAGGCGACAGACTGATTTTAGACTGCAGCACAGTGTGCACCTTGTGTCCTCTTGATTGAATACTGGTCTGCCATACCATAAGCGGTGGTCGCGGTGCAGCACTGTGAACACCACTGCACAGGCACTGCAAGTAGTCTTTGACAGAGAGGGCTCTCGATGCTATACAATGCACACCCTTAGCCCATCTCTGGGTGTCACCTTCCAATGTGTGGTACGCATACATTTTTGAGCATAGACCTGCTAACTCTGCAATTGGCAATCCATCTGCCTCGTCCTTCTTAAGACTGATAACCACCTTGTTCTGTGGAATAATACCATGAGGATTATCGGCCATGTATGAGGATGTGTTGAATTCATTATTGTGGCACCTCATAACTTCATATGGATTGCAGTTCTTCACCAAATAGATGAAGCTATCTGTATCCATATAAAGTAATTTAGGATCAGTTTGGACAGGTCTAGTATGCACATCCCCCCATAAACAGGTTTTGTAAACTCTACAGTAGTCTTCGCCATCTCAACAGATACAAAGTTCTTATTGAAAATTGTAACCCACTTAAAATTTGGTCTGGAAATGCATTTTCTTACACCATAATGCCCATCCCATTCAGTTCTAATAAAAATTTCACGTCGTTCCCTCAAATCCTCCATTGTTTTACTGAAAATTGAATTATTCATTAATTTATAAAATCTTTCTCAAAAGTCACACATTGTGGACTGTCTTGTATTCAAATCAATATGTTCCTTCAACCAGGGGGACTGCTTGAAGGAGATAGCCCAGGCGGTTCTAGCCACTTCCATACCAAAGCTGAGACACTGCTGGAGATTACGATAATGAATAATGTATCTCTGCTTATCCCCCAGCATTGTCATCAGTTTTGGCATGGAGCCTCCTTGCGGAACTAGTTGCTCTGGACACAGTGGCAAATCAGCATGCTCAACCATCAAACTAATAGGATACTTGAGTTCTGCCTCCACCCCATACCCTACATCAGAATCAGCTGCCATACACCCCCCCCCCTCCCCCCCCCCCCCCCCCCCCCCCATGATTTTTCCACCTGATCCCTTGCATTCGCCTTTGGGCACACATCAAAACTCATCAATCTGCAGTGATTGCTGCATGGTATGATCGTATAAGTTATTTACGTCCAGATACATTATGTTACTCGAATCAAGGGGTGCGATGAACCTGTCATCCATCCACAGGTTATTTGCCTTCGCAAGCCTATGGACACATTGGCAAAGTCCCCCACGGATCCCTGTCTCAAAGAAAAGAAGCATGTCAGCATTGGTCAATAAATCAATGCTGCACTTTGTTTTCTTGAGCATTGTGTCTCAAGACAGCCGAAGTGCCATGTAATAAAAGGTGGGATTCAGAGAATATGTGGCCATGTATAGACTCTGGAATTTCCTGAAAATGTCCACAAGCAAGTGCATGTCTGTGTGCATGTAAAACTTTGTGTACTCTCCTAAAGTTGAAATATTGAATTCCTGCCAAACATTCATGGCATGCTCATACTGTGCATCTGTTATGGCATCGCCTGTAAGGTTGCTGGAGAATGCAGTTATGTTGGGTAGCCTGGTTTCGTTGAGTTTCCCCACACTATCCACATACTCATATGGGAAAACCCCCTTCCTAGTCACAAGTGGAGACTTTTCCTCATTGGGAAATGCAGCTCAAGTGATATGCATATCCTCCCGAGGTAGAGCTTCAATGAGTTTCTGGAGTGGTGCGTGCATAAAATGTAGAGTATCAAGGAAGCTTAGCGTAATTCTTGGCATCATTCATTTGGTGAATGAAATGTATTTCTCAACTCTCTCAGGTAGGACACTGACCTGATTGTTCTCCAAGCCGAAATCAGCCAAGTGCTCAACTAAAAAGTGAGCATCATACCCATTTAAATTATGAAAGAAAACGGGTATTTGCCTCGGTAGCTGGTATTTCAAATTGCATGCATTGTGAGTGGTGCCACAGAACTTCCCCATTAGATGACAGTAGCTCCTACAAGAAGTTTCCGCTTTTCTGTCTAATAGCAGCCCACAAATATGAAAATCAACAGCATTATTATACAAATCTTTATTCTTCTTTGATTTGGTCATGGGCACATTGTTGCTGTAAAGCTTATCAACCTCCTCTGAAAATTTTTCGAGCTCAGTGAGCAGCCAAACCACAGGATTATCTCCGACGTAAGATTTGTAGTGGTTGAGACTGGAATCATAGGATTATACAATTTGGTACGCTTTTCTGTAAAGGTGGTGTGTGAGGCTGTAGGGTCACCTTCGCAGTGGGTCACAGGAGCGAGGAGGCATTCAAAGTTGCTCTACACTACAAAAGGGCATCGCTCCTGGTGGTGAGCATACTTGAACTTTATGATATTATTTTCCTCAGTAGACATAATAGGCAATGGCCTTGCTGCAGTGGATACACCGGTTCCCATGAGATCACCTAAGTTAAGCGCTGTCGGGCGTGGTTGGCACTTGTATGGGTGACCATCCAGGCCACCATGTGCTGTTGCCATTTTTCGGGGTGCATTCAGCGTCTTGATGCCAATTGAGGAGCTACTCGACCGAATAGTAGCAGCTTCAGTCAAGAGGCCTTTTTTTTCCCAGTAGGCATAATAACACGTACTAGGTCCTAGGAAGCACAGTCTACAAGATGCACTGCTAATAGCATGTCTGAGGAGAAATAAGTCAGGCACCTTAAGCAAATATGCTGCTTATGTTCATATTTATTCATCTGGGCAGAAAGGAGTAGCGACATGTCTTTGATCCAAACATAGTGATAATTATCACCTTCAGAAAAGAGCAGTGTGCTTAGATGCAACTCACACTCACTGGCAAATTTTGAGAAATGGAGGGTACTACGACCCTATTGGTTTTCTACAGGCGTGCTTTCCTGCCATGGAAACGGAGCACCTCAAGGTAGTCAATTATCCACTGTATCCCGCCATCAAATGCAGTACAGTGCTCTGCATTAAACTATCGCACCCCCCCCCCCCCCCCCCAAAGTTGATTCTGGTGTTGAAGAGACAAATCTTCATTATCATTGAGGGGGAAATGGTGTGGTAACACAAAGCACATAAATTGCTGAGTAGTTTTGTAAACCCACCTTGAGTGCTATACTGACCCGGTTTTCCGAGATGGAAGTCAGAGGGTCAGCTAAAGCACTCAGCCAAATACTACACCTGGACATCCATACACATCTATGATCCAGTAAATGGAGGGTCTAGCTATACCAAGCTCCCTAAAGATATAGTTAATAAGCATGCCTGTATTAATGTCAAAAATAGAAATGATCAGACTTGTTTTGCATGGTTGATCCTGGCTTGCGAGAGAAATTACACAAAAGATCCACAGTACACAACTCAGTATGGCAGATACCTTGACATTCATAAGTGTTATAACTTTGATGGTATCAATTTCCCCATCAAGATTCAGGATATACCTAAATTTGAAGGGCAGAATACCTGTATATTGGTTCATGTTTTTGGACTGGAGAAGAAAAGCAAGTCAGATGAGCAAGACAAGCACATTGTCGTCGGCCCCCTCCATTTCACAAAATTTGCCATGATTTACAATCTGCTTAAACTTAGCCCATAATTCCTCTACATCCATCTAACTGCAAATGATGCCAATTCACTGTCTCATTGAGATGGTAATAACTGCTTATCTGCTCTATCTAGTAGAGATACTCTCCTAGCCTTCTTGACTGATTATTAACTATTGTAGTCATAGTTGCTATAATGACATCATGATCAGCAATCCCTGTTTCTATACTGACATTGTCGATAAGGTTCAGCCTATTTGTAGATACAAGGTATAACATATTTCCATATTCTCAAGACTTTTCAGAAAACATGTTCAGAAGTATTTTTCATGACTGTGTGTCTGTACACCCCCCCCCCCCCCCCCCCCCCAATGAATTCATAGACATTCTAGTGTCTACTCAATAGGTTACAGTTGCCTCCAACTAATATTGCATGATCTGTGCATTTATGCGCTATTGACCTTAGATACTCTTTGAATGACTGTAGAACTGTCACAGCAGAGTCAGGTGGCCGGTAAAAACAAACTAACAATTAACTTGGTTTCACCTACACCTGTTACAGGCAACCAAATGAGTGCATTGTGACACTCAACTTTCACCTCAATAGAGACAATATTTTTGTCAACTGCAATGAACACTCCCTCTCTTGTGGCCTCTAATCCATCTTTCCAATATACGTTCAACAAGTCGCAAAATATCTCAGAACTTTCCACTTCAGGTTTCAGACATCTCTCAGTACCAAGAATAATTTGAACATGAGAACTTTCCCAGAAATCAATAAATTTGGGAACTTTATTACAAATACTTTGACAGTTTACTGATAAAATTATGACAGTCGAAGCGTCTTTATTCTCAACGCTGTTTGACTTCACTTGCTGCATATCAACTGGTGAGTGTTCATTGTAGAACCTCATTGTGTTCCCTAACCTAAAAAGCCCTCCTGTGCAATCCACAAGTACCCTGCTACCCGAGTAGCTGCTTCCTTTGTGTACTGTACCCCTGACCTACCAAGGAGAATCCTACAAATTTCCACATGATAACATAGGTCTAGAAATCTGCAGCCAAGACTGTCACAGAGTCAATGAAGTCTTTGTTGACACTCTCCACTTGGCTCCAGACCAAAGGACCCTCATCAACTCTGGGAACAATGCTGCAAATTGTGAGCTTCACTTGGACTCCACATGTGAGGCCAGCAGTCTTCACCACCTCCTCTGGCCACCTTTATAAATTGAGGATCACCTCAGAATCCATGTGACTGGTGTTGTTGATGTTGATGTGAACCACAACTTGCAAATGACTGCTCTCTGCTCACTCAATAGCTGCATGCAATGCCGCCTCCACATATTGGACAAGGCTCCCTGGCAGACATACCAAGTCCACATTGGCTTTCTTTCCAGCTCTGAACGTTATCTGCCCAAGGGGCTCTGTTGGAGCTCCAAATAACTAGTAAATCCCTCCCCATGTACCTGCTCAGACTCTGCAGAGACAGCAGCCACCTATCCATTTACAGGATGAATGGGCAAGACCAGGCAGCCAGTCTCCACACTGGCCCTCCACTTCAAGTGAAGTGAACGCGTTACCATCTGCCACTCACCCTGCTGTGAGTGCAGATCTGTCTCGTCGGGTGCACTAGCAGGTGTCTCAGAAGTAGAGCCCGGGGGAAAAACAAGTGACACCTGAGGTGTCCCATGCAATGTGCAGGATTCTCCACCACTGCTACACCTCAAGGCAGCAGCCTGAAGGTGACTGAATGTAGCCAAAATTACATTCAGCTCTTCACGGACTGTGGCCAGCTCCTCCTGCATCAGCACGCAGCATGTACACATCTTAGTCATCCTAGCAAGACTAACTGAAAAAGTAAACTATAAAAGCAGATAGAATTCTAGATATGCAACTCACTACCCTCCTTATTTGGCACCAATGGATGGTGATGCATTAATGAGCCATGTAGCTAGCTGTCCTGTGAGCAACTTCCATGCTACAGACTGAATGAACTTATACTTACAAAAATACAATATTAAACCTCTTAAACAGAAAAAACACACACGGAATTTAATAAACATACTACAAAAAAACTCAGAAAAAGATAATCACTTAACTTGCCATTCTACACTTGTACTCATATATCAAGAAAGTGCTGGAGCCAATAATTGAATGCTGGTGGCACCAAACAATATTGGGTGAAAATCAATGATAGATGGATGTGCTCCATTTGTTTTTCTTGCAAGTGGTACAAGTGTGCCTTAGGATGAGAGACATAATTGTCTGACAAGCGAACAGCTACTAAAAACATGTTCGCAACGACCATATTACTGTCACCCAACATAAAAACCAGTCTTGTTTCTACAGGTGCACACACAACTATTGCTAATGAAAACCATCAAAAATTGTCCACACTTTATAAATTGAGGTATGATATTGCTTCCAAATGAAATGGTCTTCCACAAAAATACTTAGACACTGAATATAGATGGGGATCACAAGGGGTGTATTAATAGGCCAAAAGTGCAGGTGCACCTCACCAGCAGTGTAAGCTCATAATAAAATCACCCTTCACACCGAATTTAGAAAGTGATTCGACTAAGGAACTTGGTATTAACTCGATATTTGAAAGTCCCTCATGCCGCTGCTAGATATTTCCCACACTAACAGAAAGTACTTTTAACGCATTCTATCTCAGTACCATTCAGACAGTGTAACAGAGGTTCTGCAGTATATCTACGAGAGTATAGGTGAGGGAGGATGATGGTTGATTCAGACTGATCACATACAGTAGACAGTGTGCTATATGAAGAACCACTCAAAAATGAAATTCTAGATTGATGTCGTAAGAAATGTACAAAATCCTGTGACCAATACACTAGCTAATCAGATCTATACTGTTATGCTTTCCAGTAGAAATTCTGTCTGCAATTTGTAATCAAGTCTTTCCATTCAGCCACACAATTGTGTTGGATCCCAGTGAGATGTCTTTTAATGATTACAGCCACTGGTGAATCTTATTTGTGGCACTCTCATATCTTGAAATGAGTCACTTTTTTCTAACCTATCTGGTAAGGACCACATACAGCAAAACTCGGGCATGGGTTTGGACAATCTCTCTGCATCTTCTTGCTGTTCCTCAGTCTCTGCCCCACCCTCCCTGCAGCTCTGTCCATGTGATCGTCCCAATTTAAGTCAGAAATGAGCGGAAGTCAGAGAGCGCTATATCTACCGCCTCCTGCATCCTGTGGAGAAACAGGACGAGCTGAGTTAAACCAACAGGACCATTGTATTTGTTTTGACCACTCAGTGGAAATGGAAATATGTTGTTGTAGCAGCTCCACCAACCATGTACAATATGAAAGGCCAGCCCTAAATGAAGCTTTCTCCAGCAACATGAGGTAGTAGAAAAGACAGTATAGCAGTTACGATGGTGTTTATTATCGAGAAAATTAGGAAGACTTCATAGCATATGGGAAATGGGAGGAGGATGAGGATTTTGCTACTGCATTGCATTGCATTTACAAACTACATACAGGTACCGCAGTCTGAAGGAGATCTGATTCTCTCAGGGTGCATTCATGTCTGCTGCTCAAACATTCTCTCCCTCGTCAATATTTGGTAGCATCTAACAGAGAAAAAATATGAACTATAAAAACTTCACTAATGTCACCCAGTAGAGAACTCGATAATATATTACCGTGTCCCTCTCCTCCAATATATCGAAAACAAATGCTATCTGTGCGTTTACATGGAGCATGTGTGGCAATATTATTATATATACAGGTATTGGTCCATTGGAACAGGTGGCCAGTGATTGAAGTCGCTTGCACAGACCAGTGTAAAGTTTCATCACCCGTACTATGGGAGGACCATATCCTACAGACTATCACTCACAAGAGAGGGGCCCTGTGTTGTTCTTTCATAGGTAGCTAGATACATCATTTTTCTGCAGTAACACATCCAAGCAGTGTATGAGTGCAGCTTTGTACATTCCCATACATTTTGTTTTTCCGCCAGATTTCGAGGTCTGTGTCATTTGCTTAGCAAGCAAAAAATGGCTCTGAGCACTATGGGACTTAACTTCTGAGGTCATCAGTCCCCTAGAACTTAGAACTACTTAAACCTAACTAACCTAAGGACATCACACACATCCATGCTCGAGGCAGGATTCGAACCTGCGACCGTGGCAGTCACGCGGTTCCAGACTGTAGCGCCTAGAACCGCTCGGCCACTCCGGCCGGCTACTTAGCAAGCATTAACACATTTTGATCCATTACATCTCACAGAAAGCTGGACACTGCATGGTGTAAACTATGCTGCTCCCACAACACACAGGATGATTGAAATAAAAGACAGAGGCAGTGTTTCTTATTGACAAAAATATGGAGGACATCGCAATTCATGGAAACTAGGAGACTTTGCAGCATTGAGGAGTATTTCCAAACAGCTGTCTAAAGGTGATGACCTCTACATGTGATCTCATCTTCCACAGTGATGGGGTAGCAGATGTCTCGGTGTTGCGTTTTTCAAAGATACCCTGAACATTGATTTCATACTGGTGGTGCATATTGCACCCAGGTATATGATCACTGTTTCAGTGTCCTAAGCAGTAGTCACCCTGACCCCCAAAACTTTGGACAGGGTGTCTTTCATTTCTATGACTTACAGAGCATAACCATACGTGTGACAAGTAGATATTGTGCAGGACTTAAACTCACAGATACAGATAGTTTGCACCATCAGTTATAATTCCTACCAGTGGAGGAATGGAATGATTTTCATTACACCCAGGCGAGCATGTAAGTACACTCATCCCTCCACATTTTTTGTCATATTTTCATCAATTTTGCTTATTTTCCCATCAATTTTGCTTATTTTCTCATCAATTTTCGTAATTTTACCATGTTTCTCATAATTTCAATGCATTCTACTCAGTTTTTGAGGTTCAAACCACCACTCTTGATGAGTTCTCACATCAACAAAATGTCCCATTGTGTTGCTCTTGTGATGCTATCTGCCGATGACATTGCAGCATGATTCTCAATTTCTGTATCATTGCTAAACCACTCTGTCCATTACTCGGCAATGGTCATATACATGTGGACACATCATGAACCCTGTTACACAGCCTACACCACATGATGCAGATGCTGTTTCACAATGCAGAAACAGCCATCAGCAGGCAGGAGTGCAAAAACTACACTCCTTAGCTGAAATATTTTATAAATTCTGTAATATTTTATTATGATTTGCTGTCTCATCCTATGGGGGTCGAGTCACAAAGTATTCTTGGATTCGTTGGATAAAATCAGAGATTCAAAGCTCAAGCACTCAGCCCACTATTTCAAAATGATCTACCCCTTTGTTGGACCTATTAGCTAAGGATCTGAGCAAAACTCTGTGTGGCTTTCTCTATGTGTCTCATAACATTTCCTCTGTCTTTGGCCAACCCTTCCTGCAATACTGTGTCTGATTTTATTTGAAACTGACCATACGTTGGAGAGTACTGTACCCAATACATTTAGCGTCTTCTGAAGGAACAGAATGAGCTGAGTTCCACGTAATCAGTATCCTTCGATATTTTGTACTAACCGGCACCAGTGATATAGACTGGTATTCTCATACCAACACTGTAACTGCCATTTTGTGAAGACTATTCCATACCAATCTTACTCACGTCACCCGTGCAGTTACACACAATCTCTCTAAATGCTTGCATGCTGAGTAGTTTAGTACTACTCATTGGTGTATAATAGATACAAGCCTGATACATTTGAGTGTGTTGTGGTGATATAATGGACGATTTATTCATGATGGAGCTCCAAACAGAAGGAGTTTGAAACATTTTACATAAATCACTTGTCCTATAAATTCTGTAGAACTGTTGTAGCATCTGGATTCCTTACCAAGAAGATTCTAGGAAGAGAGAAATTCTCATAGAACAAAAACAAATGCAAAGCAGTGGAGTTGATATGAGAAATAACATGCTATGCTGCACAAACTCTGTGAACAGAACACACTCTCTTCCACACACACACATTTGTCAAGCAAGTGTGTACACAGAGGTTGCAGTACACCAGAAACCCTGTCACTTAGAATCACTGCAGTTATAAAAACTGAAGATTAGATTTAAATCCAAGATGTGGCAGAGAAAACTGAGTATTTCGCATACATCTTTGTTCATTTAGAAGAGGGTTTTGAAATAGGTTTTCCATTGATGGACATCACAGGCTTATGAAGTATGTGTTGAGGTTTAAAGTTACTATAGTCGTTGTTCAGACAAGAGCAAGGAAAATGACTATGTCTGGTCATAAGGGAGATATGAATTTGACATGGAAAATTTGGATTTCAATGCGTTGCTAACCATAAGGCGGATGAAAGAATTTTCATGGAAAGTTATGTCCAGTTAGAAGACAGAAATAGATAGTGATACTTCAACATGAGATTTGTCCCAGAGCCACAACCGTCAGGAGGAGGAACTTCCAACACTTCGCTTATTGTCGAAGGTCTGCTGATTAGAGATGCAATCACAATATTTAATTGTAATTACAGTGATAAATATGTGGCTGGTTTCCTAGAACGACTCTGTCAACCATCTGGCTGCATTACAGAAGTAGTGTGTGACCAGAATGAATTGAAATTTCCAGCTTAAGCCTATCACGAGTGTTGGACACAAACAAAAGTTTTGGCTGACTGGCTAGTTTGTTCTTGCCCACAGCTGCAGGGACAAGTCCCGGCAACGGCCCTCACGGCACTCTCTTGATAGCTGAATTGTTAACCAATACTCAGTATGCATTTGGGTTGTCTCTGCTGTTGTGTGTGTAGCATGTATTCTCTGTGGAAAACTGAGTGATTCAATATCAATTACTGCCAATGGCTGGCACTGGATATATTGATAACATTCGAATTCCTACCACTCCTGTCAACCCCGGAAGCCCTCCACAGAGAGGTGGTGTACTCTGACAAACAACCATGTCCACGACTGTGGCAGCAGTCAGAGCAGCAGTTTTCTCTGGCCTATGAGCATTGGTGCTGGTGGTGTACGAGTGGAAGGCACACTGCATGTGGACATCTGAAGGTGAGTGGGCTGTATGTGTGAGTGGTTTTAGTGATCTCAGGCACCTAGCCATGACAACTACTAGGATTGTTGTTTAGTGCTTCTCCATACATTGCACTCTGTCTTGTGGTGGCATTTTTTGTTGTTACTATCCTATCATGCAGTAGACCATTTCCTCCTCTTCCTCCGTCCTGGTGTGACAGAGACAACAAACTCAGGAATTCTGTAGTGCTTTATAAAATACACTTATCAGACCTATAGTGGTTGGGAATTCCACAACTGTGACAGTATAAATTCAACCCAAAATTTGAAATTTCAACTACCATTTTATACAGCACTGCTTCCAATTGAGATGTCACATCCCTAATTGGTCAATTTATTGTTTCCAATAGCGATACTGTGAGCACACAGGCCAATCCAACCCCTCTGTAGATTGTTTAAAGATGTAGCATACAACTGCGCTGAACTTCGAAATTCTCAGCTACCTCCACCGTAATGCATTTCCTACTAAATGATGTAACTGTGCCAGTATCCACCAACAGGAGGCAAGGGGAAAAAATCCAGAAGGGTTTGGAAACAGGGCAGTTATGGGATCAAGTCCCACCAGATATACCAGTCCTAGTATCACCGTAGGGTGCAAGGAAAAAACTATCCCACACAGAGGGTATCAATTTAATCAATAAGTCAATCAATCTGATAGAGTGAGGAAATATTTACAAGACACCCACAGCTGGATATTTACCATATATCCACTACTCTGTTCAGGACAAAAGAGGTGTTAGTGTGGCAGATGACAGACGCTCACAGGGTAGGAAAGTAACCAGTTAATATCAAAGAGTTGCGGCTGCCTGATGCTTTGTTCGGGGTTATGAGATCAAAGGAGACTGACATCCAGTCTGTGGTATTTAGTGTCGGGAGTCTGTAATTAGGACATTGTGTGGTTTTTTACCTCAGTGGCCACACATGAATGACAGACAAACACGTGGGGGACCACAATCGGCAACTACTGTACTGCACTTCATTCCACTCCTCGATGCTTAAAGTTGTCACGTTGTGGGAAGTGGAGGTGGGTGGTGTGGACATGAGCTCTACCCAAGTGGGGGAGCCCTGTCTCCCAAAAACTGATTAAATAAAGAATATTCATCAACATATTATTGACACCGATCCCTGACAGTGATCCTTCCTCCCCAGCACAGAGAGAGCCTGTTTTTCGCCAATTTTTTCTGTGAGGTGTGTTGAGAGAGGGGCGAGAGGTGGGAGGAGGGACATCATCCGGTGGTGGCGTTGTACCCTAGCTCAGTCGATCCCAGCATGTCAAAGTGAGCACACACATGAAAATTTTCCAAAAAGACAACACCTCCAATCAGCAGCAGTGTAACTACGTAATTAGGACATGTAGTTGCTGGATGTAAGCTTTTCCCAACAAGGAAAGAGATTCAATCCTTGAAAATGAATTTTATAAATAAACAGTATATACTCTGTCACATAAATGACACTGACTTCAATTTCGTATCATGAGATCCTTCCTCTCCAGCATAGACTGAGTCCTTCTCTTTCCAATTTCCAGATGGGAGATGGGAGGGTAGGCCTAGAGGATTTACCAGAGAAGGTGGAGCTAATTAGCTGATCAATTTAATTAATTAGTCAATTAATTTGATATCAGAATTGTGCTTGTATTGGCGAGGGGGAGGGGAGAGGGGTTGGGAATTTCCCAGAGGGATTAGGGGGGGGGGGCAGGTTGAAGGTTTCCTCAGAAGAATGGGTTATCCCCAGGGGGCTATAAATCAATGCTCTGGTTGTCATAAACCAGTTATGGTCTTAAACCAATTATGGTCATAAATCAATAAAGTTTGACCCTGAATGTGTGAAACCCACACTAACAAACTATATCAGCACCACTGTTGCCCTACTACTCACGCTCACGGGTCAATCCATTTCATATCACACTGGCGATGTTGCTCAACACTTTTGATTTTCTTGATTTTTTTTATCGTGACTTCCCTATAGACAGACATTCACAAAACACTGTTTTAAAAATTTTTATAAGTCATAGTTTTTTTCTGGCAGCCGCTTTTACAATGGCAGTTGGGCAAATTTTAGTGGAAATCGACGTTTGCGGAAAGTTTAATTGCCATGTTATTTTAAAAGATATCAGAATAATTCAAAAACCAGTGTGCTCAGCATGAAATTAACTTCAGGCATAATTTTTTAAAATTTTTCTATCATGCAAGCGAGTCAATCAAACTCTTTCTTTAATGACTCTGAAAAAATTTATCAATCTTCACTTTTTAAGGCCTTCAATTTTCATGAAGGAAGAGAGACTCACTAATAATATGTTATCTCTGTGTTGTGTACTTACATAACTACCTGCAATAAAAGTTGCAGTCCTGAGAATGCACTCCTGTTTTTTCTAGAGCTTTTCAAAAATGGCCAAAACCCTTCTAACATCAATTTTTGCAGGTCAATATCTAAAAAGGGACTGAATGAAAACAAGTGAAAATTTTACAGAATGTTCTTTATTCTCATGGGAATATCTCACAAAAAAATTATGACTTAGACTCAACTACATTGAGAGTAATAGAGCAGCAAATTTCAGTAAAAACACTACCCCTCTACATGCTTGTGCAGTGCCAAGTTATCAAACAAGGGCTTGAAATTATTACAATGGACATTGGCCAAATGATGTTTAAATCATTACATACAATAAATGATCAAATATTTCTACTTTTAAATAACAATGGGCAGAGATTTAAAACTTCAGTTGTAACTACTTGCCAGCTGCGATTTTCATTAGGGAGTTAAAAAAACACGATATTTCATTGCATAGTTTATCAGTTATGTTGTGTGTTCTACCAGACACTTTGTGAATTTCATTGGAGTTACTTTTCATATTACTTTCTTTGCAGGACCCAAGACAATAAACAAGTGAATAAGAGTTTTGTAAGTGTAGATCTGAAGTCTCCCATCTTCAACTGTTTTCAAGAATAGTAGATTTTTCAAGTATTGAAATGAGTTGTTTTGTGGGTGAACTAGTAAGTGAACAGTGCCATAAACAACACTACAAGAAGAAAGTGCATCAAGAATTAATAAGAGTGAGTGACTTGCCAGCTGAAGAACAATGTTTGTTAAAATTAAGAATTTTGAAAGAAATTTCTAATATTTGTTATTACCACAAAGATAAATATTTAGACAAATACAACCACATTTTTGGTAAAAAGTGTTGTGACCCATTTGGTACTCACAAAAAGCCAGGTAAAAATGGTTTGCGTAAAATACTAATTGAACACCTAAACAAAAAAAATGTGGATATTAACCTAATTCCTGGACAAGCTCTATGCCCAACTTGCGCATGAAGAATATTTGTAAATAAACCAGCTGAAAAAGTGGCAGTTAGTGTTGAGAATGATCCTGAATTTCTTCCTGGGTCTTTTGAATTGGTTGAGGGTGATCCTTTGCATCAAATAGAATCAATCTGTGAAACTTTGGAATTATCTCCTTTACGTAAAATAACAAAGCTCAACAAAGACCAGCGACTATCAGCTTTACAAAGAAAAACTGATAAAATTATAAGTGCTGTCGAGCGAAAATTGGGAAGAATCTTTCCATAATGACTTAGATGCTCAGAATGGAAATAGTACAGAAAATGTACAAAGTGAGTATGATATACTTATTACCAAAATGAAAGAAAAATTCAAAGTTTCCAGTAAAGATGACAAAATTAAGATAATTAGCCTCTTGTCAAGATCATGGTCAAAGAAAAAATAACCGAGGAATTTGGTGCATCTGAATACATGGTGAAGTTAACTAGGCAGCTAGTTATGGATCAAGGTATCTTACCACATCTTTCGAAAAGACAAGGTGCCAACAAAATAAGTGAAGTTGTTATTAATAGTGTTAAAGAATTTTACGAGGATGATGACAATAGTCGCATGTGTCCTGGTAAAAAGGAATGTGTTTCAACTGTGACTGACAATGTTAAGGTGCAGAAGCAGAAAAGGTTAATTCTTCTCTCACTGAATGAGCTCTACAGCCTCTATAAACAAAAATACCCAGATAACAAAATTGGCCGCTCTATGTTTTGTGTTCTACGCCAAAGTGGTGTGTTCTTCCGGGTTCATCAGGAACTCATACTGTATGCATTTGCAAGCATCATCAAAACACAAAGCTTATGATGGAAGGAGCAAAGCTTAATGCAAATTATAAAGACCTGATAGCTTTCATGGTATGTGATATTGATAATGAAAAATGTATGCTTGACATATGTGCAGGATGTCCTGGACCAGATACCCTACTTGATATCTTAAAAAATGAACTTGACATCTTGCCTGATGAAGTAGTTTTCAAACAATGGGTACAAACTGATAAGAGTTGAGGTTATTACACAGGTAATGCCCAGTGAGGAATTTTTACAGTCTCTTGTCGATAAGCTGGTGTTTTTAAAATCCCATCACATTATCTCAAAAGCTCAAGCTCAATATTTTAAGGAAACAAAAGAAAACCTGAAAGAAACCCACTGTTTAGTGATTGGTGATTTTGCAGAAAACTATACATTTACAGTACAGGATGAAATTCAAAGTTTTCACTGGACTAATGCACAAGCGACACTGCATCCGTTTGTCATCTACTTTAAAAAAGAAGACAATGTGTGTTGCAGACCTGTTTGTGTAATTAGTGACCACCTAGAACATAATAGGTTGGTTGGTTGGTTTGTGGGATTAAAGGGACCAGACTGCCACTGTCATCGGTCCCTTTTTCCAAGAAACTAAAACCACTCAAAGAAAATAAAAACGAACAACAGGAAAGACGTCAGACAACACAGGACAAGAATGACTCGGACAGAGATCAGGCGAATCAAATTAAAATCACACAGAGCGTGACGGTGGTTGGCCGATCATAGAGAAAAAAAAGGAAAAGCCAACCACCAAGAACACATTAAAAACTCAGTTTAAAATCGGAGGCCAAAAGCCGGAATCAACATTAAAAACAAACACTCAGATTAAACGATAAAAACCCCCTGCTCGAATAAAACCTAAAACTAAGCTAGACATAGCATTGTCGTCAGTTAAAAAGGCAGGAAGCATATCAGGCAGCCCAGATGTCTGCCTGAGCACGGTTAAAAGTGGGCAGTCCAACAAAATGTGGACTACCGACAAAGCCGTCCCGCATCGACATAGAGGCGGGTCCTCATGCTGCAGTAGAAAGCTGTGTGTCAAGCGGGTGTGGAGCCGGCAAAGGACTACTGAGTCCCTGCGGGTGGCTTGCAGGGATGACAACCACACACCTGTTGCCTCCTTGACAACACGGAATTTGTTGGGGGTGGTCATACCGCGCCATTCAGTGTCCCATAACGCAAAAACTTTTCGGCGGAGGAATGCTTGCAAATCAGTCTCCGGGAGGCCAACGTCCAGAGATGGTTTACTGGTGGCCTCTTTCGCCAGACGGTCAACATGTTCATTGCCGGGTATCCCAACATGGCTGGGGGTCCACAAAAAGACCACAGAGCGGCCGCTATTGGCAAGGGTATGCAGGGACTCCTGGATAGCCATCACCAGACGAGAACGAGGGAAACACTGGTCGAGAGCTCAGAAACCGCTCAGGGAATCGCTACAGATTACGAAGGACTCACCTGAGCAGGAGCGGATATACTCTAGGGCTCGAAAGATGGCGACCAGCTCAGCAGTGTAAACGCTGCAGCCAGCCGGCAAGGAACGTTGTTCGGAATGGTCCCCTAGAGTTAGCGCATAACCGACACGACCAGCAACCATCTAGCCGTCAGTGTAAACAATGCCAGAGCCCTGATACGTTGCAAGGATGGAAAGAAAGCGGCGGCAGAAAGCCTCCGGAGGGACTGAGTCCTTCGGGCCCTGTGCCAATTCCAGCTGAAGGTGAGGGCGAGGCACACACCATGGGGGTGTACGCAGAGGTGCCCAGATAGGAGGCGGAAGAGGTAAAGCCCCAAACCCAGAGAGAAGCTCTCGGATGCGGACCGCGATCGTACATCCAGCCCTGGGCCAGCGTTCTGGAAGATGGACGTGCGACTGTGGGAATAGTAGCCGATAGTTAGGATGTCCAGGCAAGCTGAAAACATGGGCAGCATAAGAAGCCAGCAAATGTTGGCGGCGTAACTGCAATGGAGGGACACCCACCTCCACAAGTATGCTGTCCACTGGGCTGGTCCGGAAGGCACCAGTGACAAGGCGTATCCCGCTGTGGAGGATCGGGTCCAGCACCCGCAACGCATATGGGGATGCTGAGCATTAAGCCAGGCTCCCATAATCCAGATGGGACTGGATTAACGCATGGTAGAACCATAACAGGGTAGATCGGTCGGCGCCCCAGCGGGTGTGGCTCAAGCATTTAGATGCCGCCAACACATCTGTTGAAGCTGCCGAATATGAGGCAGCCAAGTCAACCGAGCATCAAAATCCACCCCCAAAAACCTATGTGACTCCACCGCTGCAAGGAGTTCACCGTCAAGATAAAGCCGCGGCTCCGGGTGGACAGTGCGTCGCCGGCAGAAATGCATAACGCAGGTCTTGGCTGCTGAAAACTGGAACCCCTGAGCTACAGCCCAAGACTGCGCCTTACGGATAGCGCCCTGTAGCTGACGTTCAGCAGCTACGATGCCAATAGAGCTGTAGTAAAGGCAGAAGTCGTCAGCATACAAGGACGCTGAGACAGACGTGCCCACCGCCGCAGCGAGTCCGTTAATGGCTATTAAAAACAGGCAGACACTGAGGACAGATCCCTTGGTACCCCGTTCTCCTGGACTCGGGAGGAACTATGGGAGGCCGCGACTTGCACATGGAAGGTACGATACGACAGAAAATTTCTGATAAAGATCGGCAGAGGGCCCCGAAGACCCCATCCATGAAGCATAGAAAGGATGTGATGACGCCATGTCATATCGTACACCTTCCGCATGTCGAAAAAGACAGCGACCAGGTGCTGACGGCGGGCAAAGGCAGTACGGATGGCCGACTCCAGGCTCACCAGATTGTCGGCGGCAGAGCAGCCTTTATGGAACTCACCCTGAGACGGAGCCAGAAGGCCCCGAGACTCCAGAACCCAATTCAAGTGCCGGCTCACCATCCGTTCAAGCAACTTGCAAAGAACGTTGGTGAGGCTAATGGGACAGTAGCTGTCCACCTCCAAAGGGTTCTTGCCCAGTTTCAGAATGGGGATAACAATACTTTCCCGCCATTGCGACGGAAACTCACCCTCGACCCAAATACGGTTGTAAAGGTCAAGGAGCCGTCGCTGGCATTCCACTGAAAGGCGTTTCAGCAACTGACAGTGGATGCCATCTGGCCCAGGAGCAGTATCAGGGCAAGCGGCTAGGGCACTGCGAAATTCCCACTCACTGAATGGAACATTGTACGATTCTGGATGGTGGGTGTGAAACGAAAGGCTCCAATGTTCCATCTGCTCTTTAGTGGAGCGGAAGGCCAGGGGGTAATTCGCAGAAGTGGAACTCATAGCAATATGCTCTGCCAAGCGGTTTGCAATGACGTCGGAGTCAGTACAAACTGCTCCATTCAGTGAGAGCGCAGGGACGCTGACAGGGGTCCGATAGCCGTAGACGCGTCGAATCTTGGCCCAGACCTGCGATGGAGTGACATGGAGCCCAATGGTGGACACATACCGCTCCCAGCACTCCTGCTTGCCTTGGCAGATAAGGAGGCGGGCCCGCGCACGCAACCGTTTGAAGGCAATAAGGTGGTCTATGGAGGGATGTCGCTTGTGACGCTGGAGCACCCGCCGGCGATCTTTAATCGCTTCAGCGATCTCAGGCGACCACCAAGGCACAGTCCTCCGCCGAGGGGACCCAGAAGAACGGGGAATGGCAGATTCGGCGGCAGTAACGATGCTGGTGGTGACCGATTGAACCACCGCATCAATGTCATCATTAGAGAGAGGCTCAATAGCGGCAGTAGAGGAGAACAAGTCCCAGTAAGCCTTATTCATAGCCCATCTGCTAGGGCGCCCAGAAGAGTGTTGCCGGGGCAGTGACAGAAAGATCGGAAAGTGGTCACTACCACACAGGTCGTCATGCATCCTCCATTGGACAGATGGTAAGAGGCTAGGGCTGCAGATCGAAAGGTCAATGGCGGAGTACGTGCCATGCACCACGCTGAAGTGTGTGAAGGAACCATCATTTAAAAGCGAAAGATCGAGCTGTGCCAAGAAATGCTCAATGGTGGCACCTCGACCTGTCGCCACCGACCCACCCCACAGAGGGTTATGGGCGTTGAAGTCGCCCAGTAAGAAGAAAGGTGGTGGCAATTGGGCTATCAGTGCAGCCAGGACATGCTACGCAACATCACCATCCGGTGGAAGGTAAAGACTGCAGACGGTAACAGCCTGTGGCGTCCACACCCGAACTGCGACAGCCTCTAAAGGTGTTTGTAGAGGGACAGACTCGCTGTGCAGAGAGTGAAGGACATAGAGGCAGACGCCACCAGACACCCTTTCATAAGCTGCTCGGTTCTTATAATAACCCCGATAGCCACGGAGGGCGGGGGTTCGCATTGCTGGAAACCAAGTTTCCTGAAGAGCAATGCAGAAGAAAGGGTGAAGGCTGATAAATTGTTGGAGCTCAGCTAGATGGTGGAAGAAACCGCTGCAGTTCCACTGGAGGATGATATTGTCCATGGCTGAGAAAGGCGTGAAGGGACTGGGAAGGCAATTTACGCCGCTTGTTCACTCGCTGCCACCGATTCAGTACCCGTGCGAGTGACATCCATGGTGTCTGAGGGACCTGCGAGATCAAGGTCCTCAGCGGGTGCCAGAATCTCGACCTCTTCCTCAGATGCAGAGCTCGAAGGGTGTGGCGTGGTCGGTGCTACCGCAAGTTCTTTGGCCTTAGAGGTCTTGCGCTTGGACTTCTCTCGCTGAACCTTGGGTTTCACCGGCTGGGAAGGCTTCACCGAATCAGTCTCTGGGACGGAGGAGGATCGCGAAGCCCTACGACCAGCTGGTTGTGGGCACTTACGCCACTGTCGGTCGTCATCCTTCCCGCTGGTGGAAGCCTGGGAAGGGAAGGTCCCAAGGGAACCCTTACGGGTGAGAGCAGCCAAAGAAGTTAGACGCTTCTCCGGCTGAGA
Source organism: Schistocerca piceifrons (assembly GCF_021461385.2). NCBI lineage: Eukaryota > Metazoa > Arthropoda > Insecta > Orthoptera > Acrididae > Schistocerca > Schistocerca piceifrons. The sequence continues at coordinate 300,999,111 of NC_060138.1, forward strand.
AGCGGGGACGGACATCCCCGATGGGTGGGAGGATGTTGCTCCTGAGGTAGGTGGTGCAGGAGCAACCGGTTGGGTAGAGCCCCCCCACGGGCAAGGGGGCAGAAGGAGTTGTACTGCTCATCGAGCTGGCTGGAAGTCTCGAAACTGATCGGGCTAGCACAGTTGTTGTAGCAGCTGCGTAAGGCGATGTCATTCGCACAGGATGTAGTCTGTCATATTTCCTTTTGGCCTCTGTATAGGTAAGCCGGTCCAGGGTCTTATATTCCATGATTTTGCGTTTTTTCTGTAAGATCCTGCAGTCTGGCGAGCAAGGTGAATGATGCTCTCCGCAGTTGACACAGATGGGAGGTGGGGCACATGGAGTATTGGGATGTGATGGGCGTCCGCAATCTCGAGATGTGAGGCTGGAAGTGCAGCGGGAAGACATATGCCGAACTTCCAGCACTTAAAGCACCGCATCGGGGGAGGGATATAGGGCTTGACGTCACAACGGTAGACCATCACCTTGACCTTCTCCGGTAATGTATCACCCTCGAAGGCCAAGATGAAAACACCGGTAGCAACCGGATTGTCCCTCGGACCTCGATGAACGCGCCGGACGAAATGAACACCTCTATGCTCTAAGTTGGCGTGCAGCTCGTCATCAGACTGCAAAAGTAGGTCCCTATGGAAAATAACACCCTGGACCATATTTAAACTCTCATGTGGTGTGATGGTAATGTTAACATCCCCCAACTTGTCACAAGCAAGTAACCTGCGTGACTGGGCGGAGGATGCCGTTTGTATCAGTACTGACCCAGAGCGCATTTTGGACAAGCCCTCCACCTCCTCAAACTTGTCCTCTAAATGCTCGACGAAGAACTGAGGCTTTGTGGATAGAAAAGACTCCCCATCAGCTCTCATGCAAACTAAGAATTGGGGCGAATAACTGTTACCTCCATCCTGAGACTTACGCTCCTCCCACGGCGTGGCCAGGGAAGGGAACATTTTCGGATCGTACTTCTGAGCATTAAATTGAGCCCGAGAACGCTTAGAGACAGCTGGCGGCTGGCCGCCAGCGAGAGAGGATGTACCACGCTTCATTGCGGGTCATCCGCCCTGATGCCACCTACTCCAACCAAGGGCCCTCCCCACGGGCGCCATCCAGCCTCAGCAATAGCCACCTGGCAGGATGGCCATTGCCAGGAGTCCTGATGCGCCAGGGAGATGGGCATCTACTCCTTGGCATACGTGGGGAGTTAACAGCGCAGGCATCAGTAGAGCGATCCCTGTGTTGTCAGGGGGCTACAACCAACAGGGTACATGGCGGCCCCACCACAACGGACTGGCTACCATGCTGGATGTTAGGTGACATGTGGTCCATAGTCGCCGTCAGTGTAGAAAGTGGCACTGCACAGCGCAAGGTGGAAAGTGCACGCAGGAACGCATCCATGCCCAAGAGATGGAGAGCGGGCAGGACTGCAATGCAACGACGAAGAAGCTGGCGAAAGGTCTGATCGCAAGATGGACACAATGCACCAAGTAAGGCACCCTTCCCCAATCAGCTCGCTCTTCGGAAAAATTTTGAGAGATGGAGGTCAAACCCAACAGGGGACCATCAAATATGCCCAAAAAGTTTGAGACTCCTTTTAGTCGCCTCTTATGACAGGCAGGAATACCGCGGGACTATTCTAACTCCCGAACCCGCAGGGGGGGTAGAACATAATACCATGACTGTGTATGCATTTCAACATCACCTCATTAGAGAAATTAAGAATATCAAACGTAATGTTGAAAAGATAATCTACTTTAGTGATGGCACAAGCAGCCAGTACAAAAATAAGAAAAACTTCAGTAATATCTGCCAACGCAAAAATGATTTTGGTTTACCAGCAGAGTGGAATTTCTTTGCCTCATCATACGGAAAGAATTCTTACGTTGGGATAGGCGGAACAACAAAAAGAGTAGTTACACGAGCTTCCCTTCAAAGACCTTACACCAAACAGATCCTGACTCCACACGATTTGCTCAAATACTGTCAACAGAGTATCATCTTTTTCAAATAACGATTTTGTTGTTTGTATGTATGATGAGAAGTGGTGGCTTGCAAAAATTGAAGAGAAAAGTGAAGATAACAATGATGTTTTAGTGCATTTCTTTCACCCTTCTGGTCCAAGAACTGCCTTTCACCTTTCCAAAAATGACACTGCTTGGGTGCCTGCAAATAAAATAGTACGAAAGCTGACTCCACTGGAACTCACAACAGTGTCTGGTAGAACACACAACATAACTGATAAACTATGCAATGAAATATCGTGTTTGTTTAACTCCCTAATGAAAATTGCAGCTGGCAAGTAGTTACAACTGAAGTTTTAAATCTGTATACATGGAGAAACATTATTATGTGTATACTGTACGCGAGTGTAGTAAAACAAATTTACCGTTAATTTTAAGAATTAGAACTCGTACCAATTGTTATCTCCGCCCATTGTTATTTAAAAGTAGAAATATTTGATCATTTATTGTATGTAATGATTTAAACATCATTTGACCAATGTCAACTGTAATAATTTCAAGCTCTTGTTTGATAACTTGGCACTGCACAAGCATGTAGAGGGGTAGTGTTTTTACTGAAATTTGCTGCTCTATTACTCTCAATGTCGTTGAGTCTAAGTCATAATTTTTTTGTGAGATATTCCCATGAGAATAAAGAACATTCTGTAAAATTTTCACTTGTTTTCATTCAGTCCCTTTTTAGATATTGACCTGCGAAAATTGACGTTAGAAGGCTTTTGGCCCTTTTTGAAAAGCTCTAGAAAAAACAGGAGTGCATTCTCAGGACTGCAAATTTTACTGCAGGTAGTTATGTAAGTACACAACACAGAGATAACAGATTATTAGTGAGTCTCTCTTCCTTCATGAAAATTGAAGGCCTTAAAAAGTGAAGATTGATAAATTTTTTCAGAGTCTTTACAGAAAGAGTTTGAGTGACTCTCTTGCATGATAGAAAAATTTAAAAAAAAAATGCCTGAAGTTAATTTCATGCTGAGCACACTGGTTTTGGAATTCTTCTGATATCTTTCAAAATAACATGGCAATTAAACTTTCCGCAAACGTCGATTTCCACTAAAATTTGCCCAACTGCCATTGTAAAAGCGGCTGCCAGAAAAAAACTATGACTTATAAAAAATTTTAAAACAGTGTTTTGTGAATGCCTGCCTATAGGGAACTCATGATAAAAAAAATCAAGAAAATCGAAAATGTTGAGCAACAAATTTTATTCATATTGGGCGATTTTAAATGGGTTGACCCTCACAGCTTAGTTTAAATTCTGCAGGCAATTTCTTCATGAAAGAAACTGAAGCAAAATAGTGATTATACTCGCTTGTAACTTTTGGCTCAGCAAGTCCTGCAGTTAATGGTTCCTGTGGTTCTGCTAAATGTGGTAGATGGTGGTGACAGAAATTCAACATTCCTAGGATCTGGAATAACTCTTTAATGGTGTTCAGCTTCGGTACCAGGTGGATGGCTTAAAAATTTTCTGCTAATGGTAGGGAGCCTGCAGAAGATATCTGATAGCCAAGAAAAGTAATCTTGAATTGCCTGAACACCTATTAACTGTGTTCAAGACCACACAATACTCCTCTAAGCACTTCAGTATGGTGTCACTAATATTGCTCCTCAGTGGCTAAAAAGATAACAGTTTCATTGAGGTACATAAAACAAAATGGCAGGCCTTGCAGAACTGAATCAATAAATTGTTACCATCTTTGAGCAGCATTCTGTAAGCCAGTAGTCACATACATACTCTCAAATAACCCAAATGGAGTGATAATTGCTATTTTTAGTATGTCTTGCTGTGCTGTCAGGATTTGGTTATACGCTTCGGCTCAAATAAGTACAGTGAATACGGTTGCACCAAAGGTATAATTATAGATCTGCAGCAATGGTACCAGGTAGCAATCTGGTACAATGCTGGCATTCAGTGTGTAATAATATGCCCATGGATGCCACACTCCATACTGCTTAAGTACTGAGTTTAGAGGGGATGACCATGGGCCCCTTGATGGTGGGACAACGCCTTCTTTGAGCATGCTGTCAAACTTGGTTTTAGCTATAGTAAGACAGTCAGGTGCCAAATGTCTAGGTCTACACGATGCTGGGTGGCCATCAGTTGTTTTCAAATGGTCCATTGTTACCTCACACTACTTTAGGAGCACCTGATGTCTAGTCAGAGATGGGAATTGCTGTAACAAAGAGCTGTACTAACAATCACTCACTTGTGTTAGCTTGGTGCTGTGCTCTGTAGTGAAATCCTGTAGAAGTCAGGATGGTGACACTGTCAATGAACTGAGCACTCACCATGAATGGCAGCAGATGGTACTAAGCCACAATATCAGCACATACTATCACTTGCACAACAGCAGTGACTGCGAAATCCTAGACGAAGGGGCAACGCAGTCCTAAATCCAAATCTGTTCACTGTGCTCCATAACTCAAGAGTTGTTCACTGCTGACATACAGAATGTCATCAGGGGCCCACAGCATTGTGCTGAAGTTCATGGCAATATACTTAAATCAGAGCCAGTGTCCACCAAATATTTTTGGCCCAGTTTCCTGTCACTGATATGCTCTGCATTATAAGGTGTAGTTTTAGTTGACGAACAGCTCCTAGATCTTCTACAGTAACACCATAAATTGTTGCTGGTACTGCTTTGAGAAATCAGTTTGCTGACTTGTGTATGCAATAAATCAACCTTTTCTGCTAGAGTGTTGTCATCGGCACATGAAACCGCTGCTGTACTGCTGACATTAACCTGAGCAGGAGGAATGGCTTCTTGAATTCTGTCCACAATCTCTGCAATTGTATCTCTTTGGATGCTACTGTAACCATGACTTGTGGTGGTAGATGGCTGCTCAAAAGGGTGTGCACCAAATTATCTGGAACAGTGCCAGTATCTCCTCCATAAGTGCTGAAGGTACTGTGATGGCTTGCAGTCTCCAGCATTCTCTTGCATCAGCTCTTAACAAATTCCATCTCCCTGTGAGCCTCCAAATTAATTCTGTCTTGAGCTTGTCATAAGAATTTGCTGCTGGTGGTGCCGTTCCATGATGAGTTGGTGATCTAGCTGGTTCAATACCAGGGCAAACTTTGTTGCATCACACTTGATGCCAGCATATTAAAACTCCATTTTAACTTGCATGAACCACAATACAGGGTTGTGTGGGCTGAATGGAGGTAAGCCAGTTCATCTTGCAGCTTATTAATTTTTTTCATATTGTGGTTGGGGCTTAGTTCTCATTGGATTAAAATAATGCCGGGGTCACCAATTGTCTGCTACAGCTGGAATTAGGTCTGTTCAACCTTTGATAAATGTGTTTACTAAGTCCGATGGTAGTGCTTGAAATATCAGTTTTGTGACCTGTGAAATGTAGAAACTTTACTTATGAGAATAAACAAACTCAAATACATAACAGCTCCAAGAAATGAACAGACTAGAAGGCATTATACATGAAAGTCGAATCATCCCTGAATGTTAAGCATCAGCGCGTAACGGGGAAACACTGTAACTAAGTACACATTACAATGCAAGAAGTATGTAACACAAAAAGCCAAACGATAAACTGTCACTGCTATTCCACTGGATGGTGCGTAATTAAATCTGACAGCCGTGACAACAACACACATAGCAGACATTGGCAATCTGATGCTATAATACTACTTACATCACAAGGTGCTCTTTCATCATTGCCTTGAGATGTCATTCCAAATGCCAGTTCAATATTAAACACACAACATTCACGTCTCCAGACAACTTTGTTATCGTGCGATGCATACATCACCTAAGTTATATGAAAGTGAAGATATTCACTTACTAAATATTGTTCTCTGAAATTTATTCATAACTCTTCACAGTAGCATGCAAAGCAAAATATGATACATCACACTCATGGTCTGCCCATAGATACTTAATGCTACCCATGTGAAAGTGGGCCAGGCTGATGGCTCTAAGATACAAGTAGTTTTCAATGTTCCCTCAGCATCGCAATATATAAAATGGATTTGAGGAGAGAGTGATTGCATCTTACGATTAATACAGTCAACACAAACTTCAAAAAATTAAGAAAGAGCTTTGCAGAATTATCATATACTTTCTGTAGGATTGTGTCACTTGTCATTAGCCACAGCATCCATAAAAAGGTTTTCGAGATCATGTTGCTCAATAATCTTGGATACAGCCATATTTAAATGGAGCAGCATGTCTGGATGTGATTAAGTTATTTGCACGGTTTCCCTTTACAAACTTATGAAATTCTTTCAGTTCACCAACTCACTTAACATTACACTGGACATACACAGTGTGTCCCAGGTGCATTAGGACTGATTGGGTCAAATTCCAAACTGCAATGCTATCTCATGGCGAGCTGAAGTATTATGATCCTTGAAGTTTCAAAAACAGCTGTGTAGAGAGTCAAAACTCTAGCACTACTGCAGCAGGAGTCCTGGCCATGAACGTAACAGTGCATATCTGACACTCATTGGAAAATGGCAGTGGAACAGTGAGGCAACATAAAGTTTCTTGCGTTCTCCAGTATTTGTGGGCGAGAATTCATCAAATTAGACCTGAATACCAAATTTTCCTACAGTACTAAATGCAACTCCAAAAAAGGACTACAATGACTCTTTACAAACACTTTTCAAATGATTTCAGTTGAGTTTTGATGCAGGGGGAGACTATTTTGAATAAATACAGTGATTTTGTGAACATAATCCATGATTTACACTTTATAACCACAGTCCTAACAGAATTTGGAGACACTGCATAACTATATATATTCCTCAGTAGGACTTGGGTGTCTTTAGGTAGTTTAAGCATGGGTAAGAAACACAAAGTGCAAATGAATGTCAAATGCATTTCACCACATACCCTCTGATATGTCTTACTTGAAGTAGGCAAAGTATGAAAAGTCTCTCTAACAGAGCATTCACTCTGGGCACTGTGAACCAAATCATATTCTGTGAGGTACTGACAGTGTTATGTTGACCACACACAGCTTGCCTCGCATCACACACTAGACACATTCCAAACCTTATGCTATGAGGAAGTTGTTATGAAGGTAGATGAAATTTTTGATTCCCAGACTCATGTAGCTGCTACTCCTTTCAAATTTTTTCTCAGAGTAATCAGACTTACATGGAATGGTTCACTGAACTCAAAGGCATGACAAGGAAATGTGACTGTAACTGCACTTACAGAGCTTCATTTCAGAAAGAAATGCTTCATGGTGCCATTGTTCAGAACCTTGTTCACAATAGAATATGGGCTGGGATTTTAAAACATTGCAGTCCTGGTCTCACTGATGTATTCAAAGTGTATGAACCTCAGGATGTGTAAGACTTCATGGAACTAGACTTTAACATTTCTATTGTTGCAATGTTGGCTGTGGATAGTTCTAAACAAGCTCAACAACATGCAGCAAATGTCCACAACAGTTGTGAGTAGCACCATAAGCAGTATGCGAGGCATCCAGTCAGTTTGTAAGTTCTTGTGCTGGGTGTAATGTAAGTAAAATGCTAAATTGCTGTAAGTCATGACACACACACAGCAAGTGTGCCTGCAAAAGAATCGCAAAGTAAACTGTATTCTATATAAATCTAAAAGTGAGAAGACAAAAATAAAGCTACATGCACAGTGCAAAATTTTGTTAATTCAAATCGGCTCTCCTCAAATAGGCAAACAACAACACACACTGTCACTCACCAACCAGACGAATGGAGATTCCTGAAAGTCAGACCTGACAGACACATTCAGAGGAATAACCACAAACTGATCAACTCTTTACAGATTTGCAAACAAACTATACCATTTCTGTGACACAGTGGTGCTACAATCACATTATTTAATGAGAATACGTATGGTCAAGTGAAACATCCTAAGCTACATACATCACATCTACACCTCACAGCCTACAATGATGAAATGGTTTCTGTTCTTGATATGTACACTTTGCAACAAAAATATAAACTATACCTACTCAAGTTTTCTCATACCAGCATTCATCAACTGTATGAAAAACGTGGATATTTGTTCGATGACACATTGAGACATGCAAAGAATTCTCAAGTGCAGTATACGGTCACAGACAACACTCAACCAAAGTTGTAATTTGTATGTCTGTACCTCACACTGTTTGCAATGAAATTACTTCTCAATTCAACAGTTTGGGAGAAAATGATGCTTTGAAACCCATTTCAGAAACACAATGGACATATCCTCTGATTATTACAAGAAAATCAAATGGTAAAATCAGACTTTGTGGAGACTTTAAAGTAACAGTTAATGCTCAGACAGTTATTGATTCTTTCCTGCTTCAACATATCAAGAACTATGGATTGCCTAGCATGTGGACAATACTTTTCCAAAATTGATTTAGCTGATACTTTCAACTTCCCCTGGATAAGGAAGGGAAAAACTTTCTGGTGGTCAATACACACTTCAGGTTATATCACTAGCAGTGCCTCCCCTTCAGAAGTACACCTACTCCTGCACTGTTTCAATGCTTTCTCGACCTAGTAATGTTGAAAGTTCTATCCTGTTCAAATTCTTTGAATGACATTGTGCCCAGACAAACACTAGAACTGAGTGTCAAAAATTTATAATCCCTTTTTCAAGTTGGATATTACCTTCTCATAAAAATTTATGGGAACTACGGGCAGTTCCTCAAAAATGTATTACTACATTAAATTTATTCTGAATACAGTGCAAGTTATTGCTTCTTCACATTGCCTCTGGTGTAAGATGTTCCTTTCCTATTGACCAGAGAATACAAAAAATCATTTCATAAGTTGAAAAATGCACTGTTTACTCACAGGTATGTTATTCACTATGATTTGCAGAAATTGGTATTGCTTGCAGTTGCTGCATCATCACACAAATAGAGGCAGTTTTATTTCACATGGTTGAAAACACTGAATGCTGCTTATTGACCATGTGACAACTAGAAAAGAAATTCTTAGCCATCACATATGGTGTCATAAAATTCCATCAATATCTCCATAGCAAAAATTTTTTTTTTCTCATGATTGATCATAAGTTGCTGATTGCTTGTTTTCATCCAACAATAAATGTGCCTTATCATACAGCACATAAGCTGCAATGTTGGTCATTACTTCTGTCAAATTACCAGTATGAAATTCTTTATCACCTTATGGCACAGCACACAAACGCTGACATTCTGTCTCTCTTACCTATGGGGATGTGATCCAAAATTCTATGCATCAGAAGCTTCTTGTCTTCAAATTGACCACTCTGATATGCAAGCACTACAAGCTTTTTCCGTTAACTGTTGGTGGCTCACACAAGCTACTAAACACGATCAATCGCTCAAGTACTACATTTACATCGGTTGGTCTTATACTTCCAAAATCAACCCCAGATGCAGTAGTTTGCAAACACCACATATGCAATGGAACAGTCCCTCTCTTCAGAGTAGTGTAATTTTATTGCATGTTGAACAAAAGATAGTCATGATTCCTGCATCACGCAGCAGAATGTTTTGAAACTTTATGCAGACGACATTGGAAAACTGTTAAAACTATGTTGCTAGTGTGTCAGCATTGTACATGGTTCATTCTTGATAAACAGCATGAACAAATAGTTGCCAACTGCCACACACACTATGACATCAAGAATTTTTCAGTTGGCCTCGACCTGACGGTCCTTGGCAACGAACCCATACTGATTTTGCTGGTCCTTTCTGGAACACAAGGTGGCAAGTTATCGTCCATGCACGAAGTACATATCTGTGTCATTTCAATGAATTAACCAATTAGAGCTAGCACTGTTGGTGTGCTCACTTCTATCTGTTGTTTCTTCATTTGAATTTCAACTATTTTGCCAACAACGTGGAATACAACGTGTCTGAATGGCATCATTGTCTTCTTGATTGAATGGTGAAGCTTAAAACTTCATTTGCACTTGCAAGGGTCAGACGTTCAAATTTCATTCTTCGCACTTGAGGGAAAATCCTTTGCTGTTGATTCTCAGCACCTTTTGCTTTTCATGTTGTTTTGCGGGCAGCACTGTTACACGGCCATTGTCACCGCTATTTTTTTTGCATATTCTTCACCCTCAACAGCTTGTTCCAGATGCCAACTTTTCAACGAAGTTCCACACAAACAACAAAGTTTCCTAACACACCTATAACAAACCTCAAAACTGGGAATCCAGCATTCTCATTCAGACTACTGGCCAAGCTCAGTATAGCATTTGTTGCAGAACAGTCACCCATCAACGGCACCAATTCAAACTTTGTTTTCATTATTATTGTGATCCTGCCATGGACTTTCATTTTTCACTAACACTGCCTGCAACCCAGTCTGCTACCTCAGAGCAGCCTTTGCTGAAGTGTAATGTTCAGGTAAATGGGTCAACAGATGACTGCCATGCACATTGACCCTCGCCCACCTATGTACCCGATGCCATGGCATGCGTCACCATTTACAGTGACATCAGTCATGGACATCGAACCTACATCAGCTTCATAATCTTCAGTTTTGTCAGCAGCACCACTGCTGCACCCACCTGTGGCATTGGATGGATGTCCTACATCTGTTTTTTGCCAGATGTGCCCAATGGTTCGCATGGTCAATGTCAGGACACAGGTTGGTTAGTGCCATTTCTTACTATGCCGCATCGAACTCCAGCTGCGCCACGGCACAAATCTTCCCCACGCCATCACCTGCATCCACACTATGTGATGAGGGTGTGAAGTTTTGTGTGGAGGAGGAATGTGAAATAGATGGAGGGCTAACCGTATTCTTATATAGGGCACCACAGACACCATCAGAGTAAGCTGTCTTTGCTTCTACTCACTGAATGCAATGTATCCATCCACAGTCCTTTTAAGATGGTGCACACTGAGCTCTGTCCCAAATATCTGAAGACTTGCAGTTAGACAACTACTAAGTACCTAGCATGACACTACTAATATTGCACAGAGAATTCAGTGATTGAAACTGTTAGCAAATCAACATTGTTGTACAGACAATTCAGAGACTGAAAATGTTAGCAAGAGATCAACTTCATTATATGAAGTGATTGACTGTATGGCAACCAGGATGGAACAGACACACAAAAAATATGTATAGCACACTTTACTTTGAACACTGTGTGAATAAATATGTTCATTTCTTTAAAGTCAGTACTGCCAATAGACTTTTTTATTTGCAGTGTTACATTACACCGCATACTGTTGTATTTAAAATACACTATTAGACACATTGTCTAAGAGTCAATTTGTCTAATAGTGTATTTTAAATATGACAGTATGCCATCTTAGGCACTGTATAACATTAAAACATTTGATAATGGCACTTTAAAGCCAAAATCATGATCGTGTAATGTAACACCGCAAATAAAAAACAGTCTAATGGCAGTACTGACTTTAAAGAAATATATTATGACTGCGGCCCAACATTATGAAAAAATTATTAAATATGTTCATGTTTTACTCACTTGTTAAATGTTTGTAGTGTTATACATTACCTCATTTCAACTACAGACACAACATTCTGGTTGCAGTGAACATAGTGGCCGCAGAATAAATTAGCTATTTCCTGATATACTGTATTCCTACTGGCATCAACAACTGTAATCTGTCCTAAGGAGATATCACTTTGTTTCCAACACTCAGGACACATGCTGCAACACACAAGTATTTTACACATTGCTCATTTGTTGATTCATCAATGATGAGACCAAATTTGTCTTGTGTTTTAATTAGCTGCACATAACTTGCTTTGCAATAAAATTATTTATAATTCCTCATACTTTTATTCTGAACTGGGGTTTACAGCTTCAGAAAACTTCTGCAAATGTTCAATCACCCAAGGTGGTAACTCATGCTGGGAAACAAAACTGGCAATGTGAATTTTACTGACTTCACATGTCTGCTGTTATTAAATTATCACTATCTGATGGCATATCAATTTTCAGTTGCCTCTGTTGGACAACTCACTACACTTCATGCTTCTATCCACTTGTGTGATTTACTGTATCACCGGTACCATTGTTTTCACATCACAATTACAAGTGAAGCAGAAGGTATGATAACACATTTTTACTGCTTCTTTTTACCCATTGAGGATTAAACTTGATAACATATTCTACTGTGTCACATGCTGACAGCACAGATTCAGAATCCAAATTCAAACTAACATATACACACAAATCAACAATTCATTACTTTGTACAAGGTCTTGATGTCATCTGATAAGTCACTAAATGTCCAGTGGACCGAGCAATGTGGCATAGTTGTAAGTACACTGGACTCGCATTCGGGAGGACGATGGTTCAAATCCGCGTCCGACCACCCTGGTTTAGGTTTTCTGTGATTTCCCTAAATTGCTTCAGGTAAATTCCAAGATGGTTACTTTGAAAGTTGGTCCCTTCCCCAACCAACAACAATGTCCAGTGCCTTATGAACAGTTCCCCATTGCCCCTCTTCAAGATCGAACTGGACTAAATCAGACCATTTTGGCTGTGTGGTGCTCGTTTTCCATGGCTTTATCAGCCCTTGCATCATTGTACTTGCAAGAATTTTGTTTGTTTGTAAGTGTGTGTGTGTGTGTGTGTGTGTGTGTGTGTGTGTGTGTGTGTGTGTGTGTGTGTGTGTGTGTGTTTTTCTATTTTGGAAGAAGGAACTTTTGTCCAAAAGCTTAAATGTTTAGCAGTCTTTTCAGTGTGCCTGTCTGCAACTCAATGCCACCTACATGGGGTGAGGAGCAACATATGAACTTACAGTTACTCTATACATGGTTGTAGTGTTAAGAACTATAGGGACAAAAGCTTCTGATCTGTAGTTAAATTAAAAGGTCACTTACATAACCATGTACATATACATCAAGAGTGTAGAAGCTTTTTGTTTCAGTCAGAATTCTGTTACATATCTGAACTTTCTAATTTTCAGAAGCTTCAAACCATGTATCTGAAGCAATGTATACTACTGCAATACAACTTTCATCATGTAAGATGATTTAATTTCAGTTGCATGAAACATTAAACTACTTGCTAAATTTGTATGTAGTAGAGAACATCAGTCCCATGTCTGCAGCTGGGAACATAATTTGAAATACACAGATCTTGATCCATTCCAACTGTGTCACCCTTGGCAGTGTTTAACATGTGGTGCTCTGTTTCCTTGCCAGTTATCCCCACATGAATCAGCATGATGAGGAGCATACACTGGTTGTAAATATACTCTCATTGCTGTCTTTCAGTGGAAATTTGGATGCAGAGTATTCAGTGATGTCTTGAATCATGAAAAAGATCACCAGTAATGACAACACAATGCTCTCTCCCCCTTCATGTTGGCAACCTCCTGTTACGCAAGCGCATAACACTCCCACACAACCATGTGGATGTTTCCATATGCAACACTGACAGTGCTACTCGAATGATGTCCCACATCATTCCACGTGGAAACTATTCATAGAGAGCATGGGATAAGTCTCTGGGTAAGCATAGGATAGCAGGGTAAGACTCCAGTGGGAGAGATGTACTAGCTCATGTTAATGTGCAATTGTGAGTTGTACAATTTTTTTTTTGTACAAGAATACCGGAAAATTTCACAAAGTTTATAAAAAATTTAATATTTTAAGGCTACTTAAAAAAAGGAACATCTTACAAAATTTCAAAGGATCTGGCAACAATGTCCCTTTACCCCTTTATGACAAAATAGTATTAAATTGTGCACTACCACCTGGATGTGTCTCATCTGTTATTACACTCCCAACTGTATTAACTTCTGTGACCATGTCAGTATTTGGCAGGGATGTTAAACTTTGATTTTTTTGCTGTTCTGGTTCAGAAAGGGAGAAAGCACAATGAAAATATTACCCAATCATTCACAGATCTTTCAATTATCTTTTGAAAGAAAATAAGTGCCTTCCACTACTTTCTGAGACAGCAAAGGAGCAAATGACAATATAAATATAGATATTTTGTCTCGCAAACTAGAATATCTAGGTCTCTGGAAAGGTGAAAAGTGGTGGGAGGGGGTAAGCAGGAAGGAGGTCATATGGAGGAAGGGGGAATGGAGGGAGAAAGCTATATGCAGAACAATATGTATGATTTGAGAAAGAAAAGATCTTGGGGACAAAATGACAGGTATTAACCTTGTGCAAACCTTTTTCATAGTTAATTATTCATGTGAAATATACGCCTGCGAAAGGGAAACCGTGTGCCCATGGCAGGCGTGGACAACAGGCTGACACATGGGCAGGTAGGTAGCAGGGTCATTTCTGCACCAGTTGGGAGCATGTGAGCAGTGTTGCAATGATTTGGATACTGTGGGGCAATGTTGGAGCAGCCTAGCCTCTGGCATCAGCTATTTTATACATCATTAACTGCAGGTTGTCTAATGCCATGTTGTGAGCACTATTAATATCTTTGTCTGTGTGCGTTTTTACATAATTCATATGGACTGTCTTTGATAAAGGGAGCTGCATTCAACTGTTTGTTTCCTTTACATTAAAAATGAAGAATCACACTCCCCACAAATGTATAACAACTTAAAATGAATTTCTGTTGCTGAAACGCCATTCAAAACTAGTAATTTTTTGATAGCATTATTTCAGTTTAGCCATTTGAACATACAGCTGTATAAACAAAACTATTTTGTAATTAAAGTCAACATTTAATTTACAGTTTTGCTCAACTTCTGCTTACATAGCAAAAACAAAATTTCTCTGGTATCAACACCAGCTGTGAGCCTGGCTAGTAATTTTCCGCTTAATCCTAATATATACTATTCAACGAAGCTTTTCCCTTTCGTTTCCAGTTACTTCTGCAGATGAATCTGTCAGCTAGTAAACATTGCTGTTCTGTACACTTTTACTATACAAATACACTGCTCAGGTCAATTTGATCTGTAATGAAAGTACTGCAAAACGCTTTTTCATACAGTTGTTGACACTGTCACATTTCTAAGTGGTGTTAAAAATAATTGTAATAAGCTTCTACCCACTTCATATACTACAAATTGCAATAAGTTTATCAGTACATAGTCTTTTTTTCTCTAGTGGATTTCTTATCAAACCGTAGAAACGCGGTCTTTTACAGAATGTTTCCTTGGACATGGTTGCCTGAAATATGTTCTGCTCAGAATCCTAATCCCACAAAGTTTTTGTAGATTTCCCCATGTGACTGATGTACTGTGTGTCAGCAAGGACTAAGAGTCCTACGTATGTGTGAAAAATGGAACCATCGATGTTTGACCACTGTTGTCCACAAATTTGCTGCCCCTCAATATTTGACATCACTATTATTTTATTTTGAAGCACTGTAAAAATACTATTTGAAATTGTGGTTGCATATTATTGGTTGTATATCTGGAAACTCCAGGGTATTATTGATGCCATTCAAAGCTAATAGGCGGTCATGTTGTGCTAGTAGGTGTAAGGGTTATTCTGTACCCTCGTTTTTTACACAGAAAATACTGAACACTATTTTGTAGAGGCTACGGACTGTCATTAGAACATTTGTTTTCAGATGTGTAGCTGACATGGTCTTCAAACTCTGAAGGTTTCCTCCACCTGTTGAGGAATTTACTAAGTCTTCCAATTCAATATCAGTCAATGATCCAGCTGCCATGGTGTCACAATTCGAACTGAGCAGCAGAAATATTATGATTCAAATAACTGAGAAGCACTAAGCAATATCTTGGAGAAAGCAAGAAACAAGCCCATTGTTGTAAATGCAGAGGCATTGTTGACTGTTGGGTACATGTTGTAATGATAAAGTTCATTATTATGATAAAGTGTAACAGAAAACTACGAAATATTTTATATTAGAGTAATCATACTTATGTTGGGTCATTATGATTTATGACTCACCTACTTAAAATATTTTAAAAGATCTTTACACACACATTTCTCATGCTTTTTCAGACAAAAGTAACCAAATTTCATAAAGCTGCTTTAGTATTTAAATAATGAGAACTGAAATTTACAACCAATTTGGATAACAGAGCCAAACAGTACAGCAGGGTTAAAGGTTATAGCCTATTTTCTCCCACTCTAGAAAGCATTGGGGTGTTCAAAATGAGGCAATGCTTTTTTTACCATCATCATACAAAATAGTAATTTTAAGATGCTGAAAACTGTACAGTTTAAAATTGTATGGTTGGTGGTGATTTAACTATTCTAAATGATATGTAGTTATGAGATAAATGAAAAGGTACTGTTGAGATAAACTGATATTTATCAGAAGAAAAAGAAATTAAAGTAGCAGCCAGATGCCTTTTACAGTGCCATATTTCTGTTCCCCAGATCATAACAAAGCATTTAGAAACTTCTACTGCATGACCAAAGAACAAATTTAAACTCCGCAAGCAAATAGCCCGTTTCATTCTTTCTTTTTTATTAGTGCCATAATAACACACTGAATAATATAATAATAATACACTGATACACAAAATTCATTTTAAGCTTTATTAAAAATAAAACAATAATACATGAAATGGAAAGCCTTCACTGTGATGGGTATTAAATACCATGATGCACACCACATGAAGCGTTTTCTGGAAGTACACTCATACCATCTCCATTGTGATAAGGAGAAATACTATTTGCTGAAATTTATGTTCATGGAGCCTCAATGTGAAGTATTCAAAGCCTCTTTCACATCAATAAATTGTTCACTACATTTAAGACAATTTTTTGCATCACTTCAAGTGTGTGTTGTTTGGCATCATGGAAGGAGAAATACTGAATGTGAGTGTTATCATCCTATTTACCCTCTTGCTTTGCATGTTTTCAAGTCTTCAGCAAAGATTTTAAGCTTCATTGGTAGCCATGTGACTTGTGACGCCCAGGCAGCGAGAGATAAATTGCTATTTTTCATCATTTCCTTCGAAGTTCTTCAAATGTACACCATGATCTCCATTATTTACTTTGGGAGAATACTATAATTACCAGAAACATTTTTTTAATATGTGGCATGTTGACAAATGTTATCAGGTTAACTTCCCCATTCAAACAGAGGAGTTTTCATTAATTCTATGGGAGTATAACAAATCATCTTCCATCACTTTTGACTCTCGTGTTCTGAAACAGAAGAAAAATGAGAATAGACCTACAAAAACAAACACGCAGGGAAGCGTGAAATTTTGTGTGAACATTCACACATTCCAATAAGCATTGGTAAAGCATTATTTCTGACAAGGTAATACTTACAGAGATATAGCCATTTGTTTGTCCCTGTAGTGCAACTTTCAATAATACGCCACTGAGTTGAGAGAGAAACTGGGCCATATTGTACAACTACTTTTGGTCTTTTAAGTGAAATAATAATAAAAAAAGATTTCCTGAGCAATTTTCATCCAGATAATTTGAAGCGAAGTTGATAGCAAATATAGCTGCTTGAGAAAATGTACAGTTTGCCTTTGTATATCTGTAGAAGTAATTGCAAGATAACGTGAAATTTTTCATTTATTAAGTTACGAATGAAAGGTCATAGTTCACAAATTGAGGACAAAGTTGATGATTTTTTTTAAAAA
The DNA here is from genome assembly GCF_021461385.2 of Schistocerca piceifrons. NCBI lineage: Eukaryota > Metazoa > Arthropoda > Insecta > Orthoptera > Acrididae > Schistocerca > Schistocerca piceifrons. The sequence goes on from NC_060138.1 coordinate 301,016,652, forward strand.
TAGCAAAAATGGGTAATCTCAGCTATCTTTTCCAAAAAAGAATTTTCTTCAAACTCTTTTAAACTATTTTCATCAGACAGAACATGTTTTACTCAAAAAACTGGATTTGGCTTTGTAATGCAAACATTTTTTATGTGATATAATTACAATTTAATAAGTTTCAGATTTTTTACTTTGCATGTACTGTGAAACCTTGCTTCTTGCTGAATTTCATGACTCTAGGTCAATGGGAGTAGCCTATAGTTTCTACCAACTGAGTGTGAGAGTACCAAAATATGTGATATAAATGAATGAATATTTTGATTGCATTGACTTACAAGCTTAAATTATTTACATCGCTAAGGGACAATATGTGACATAAATTTGAACTTGATACATCAACCTGTTCCAAAGAAAAATGGGTCTTGAAAGATGGACAGACAGAGGGATAAAAAATTTTTCATGTGATAAATTTTTGGATTTTTTTCCTTTACTTGCACTGTGAAACCTTGCTTTTGCCAAATTTCATGATCCTAGGTCAACACGAAGCACCCAATAGGTTTTGATGAGTGTGTTTTTTAGTGTAAAAATATGTGACATAAATGACCATATCATTTGATTGCATTTACTTAGCTCACAACTCTTATGCCGCCAAGAGTTGGTTGGTTGTTTGGGGGAAGAGACCAAACTGCGAGGTCATCGGTCTCATTGGATTAGGGAAGGATGGGGAAGGAAATCAGCCGTGCCCTTTCAAAGGAACCATCCTGGCATTTGCCTGGAGCGATTTAGGGAAATCGTGGAAAACCTAAATCAGGATGGCCGTGCCGCCAAGGGACAATAGGCCTTAGTGTGTGATGTAAATCTGAACTAAACACACCAAACTGTTCACAAGAAAAAGGTCTTGGCAGGCAGACAAATGGATAAAAAAATGACAAAATATATTGTTGTGTGATATAATTACAAATTATCAATTTTCGGGTTTTACCCTTTACTTTTACAGTAAACCCTAGCTACTTACCAACTACTTACCAAATTTAATGATTCTAAGTCAATGGGAAGCACCCTATAGATCAATGGGAAGCAACCTATAGTTTCTGAGGAGTGGATTTTTTAGTATCAAAATATGTGACATAAACGTCTGTAAATTTTGATTGAAGTTATTTCAAAGCTTAAAATTTTTACACCTCCAAGGGGCCATAGACCTTAATATAGGACATAAATTTGAACACACGTCTACCTGAGAGGAAGGTTTCTTAACAGTGAGTGAGTGAGTCAGTCAGTCAAATGAAAAACAAAGGGATCTGATATAAGAGTTCTGTTTTTACAGACTGTGGCACAGAACCCTAAGAAATGGTAAAGCATGCTCGAAAGATTAAGCAGGGAAAGGCATTCTAGCACCCACTGAAAATCAGCAAGGAAGACAATTATCAGCAGAAGACAGTGGATTGTAAATTGTTTTTGAAGATTATAAATTTAGCAGATCATTCCTTGGAAAAAGGGCGCAAGACATTTAGACTTACAAGCACAAAGACATACATGCAAGAAAGTTTGCTGCTGTGCAATCTATGGGAAATGTATGTGTGCTACTAGAAATGAAATGGGTCACAAAAAGGGTTCTAAAAATTTTGTGACCTTACCAAAATAGAGAGTAACAGTTAGATCAGCTGGAATGCATGCAGTTTGTGATAGTGTGGTTCTCCAGAATGCTAAGCTTATAGTTAACAGAGAAGCAATAAGTGAATATTGTAACAATTTTCCGAACAAGGCAATTTGCTGTTAGGAAAGTAAAGAACGCATGCTGTATAGCTGTCAAATGTGTCCTTGATCAGAAGCTGTATCATCTGCAGTTGCCAGCTATTTCATGGACTGTGATCCATATGATGTTATTGTGTAAAAGCAATGGATCCATTACAAAGACACAGTTTACAAACAAAGCTAATGGCAATGGATGGAGTTAATGAAGAAGTAGCAACAAAACGTTGGTGTCTGTCTTGCTATCAGTACATCGCCAAACGTCAAAGTTTGCATCTTGAAGCCCTTAAATGTGATCTACAGGATAAAAAGCTTATTATCCTTTTTTCTTCTGACAATGCAGTATAGTTTTCCTTGTGATATTGAAATATGCTCACTATTTTTATTTACTTGAATTTAGCATATTTCGTGACAGCACCTTTTCCGTAATTGTTTGTAAGATGATATTTGTCTTTGTGTTGGCTTCAGTCGTCTAGTGAAACTATGATTCCACAATGCTGTTTTGTCGGCTGCAGAAATGACCTGGTTCAATGCGTTTGCCTCATTTTTGGTGCTTCAAATACCATTTCTTCGAATGTGGTTCCTTCTTGATGTTTATACAAAAAAGTAGGAACATAATTCATTTTTCCTGTTCACTTGTAAATTATTATAATGGTGACCTGCACATTGTTCCACTGTCACAAACACCGAGAGTTCACTGCCGACTGACTACAGTCAAAGACGACTCCAGGGTCAAAGACATTTTACACAACACACAAGCTTCCACTTGTAACCAGTCTCTTTGATATTCTTCGTCACATCTACTAATATTACTCAATATGCTGTCACTCTCAAACATATAAGCAAATTAGCATAAAATAAGGCAAATTACAATTTACAAAAAAAATATTCTGACAAAAATATAAGAAAACATTTACAACTTCCCTCATTAGATTTGGTATCGACAAATCCGGTAGAAAGTAACACATCTCCCAGATCCATTACAATATGCAACATCAAATTTATGAAACCTCTAAAAAATTAAAGTCACATGGAGGCTTTGAGTAAAAATAAGCTTAGGAGCCTACAAGAGATCTCTTCTAGCTCTGGGCTGGGACACTCAAGGAAATGTATCATCAGTCATGGGACCCTGTGGAAACAAACCCTTATCAGGCTAGGATCCTGTGGCAAAGAAACTCACCCATGGCTGCTGTTGCACAGCTACCGAACCTGGTCTTCTTGTGATGGGGATGCTGATCTTCCCACTTTAAAACAAACCAACAGCGGTTAAGCAACCCTGGTCCATAGCAAAACATTTACACAATTTTTCATCAGTACACTTATGTTCCACATAAACTGCAAACACAAAATATGCTGTACTTTAAACCAGAATTGCCGGCCGAAGTGGCTGTGCGGTTAAAGGCGCTGCAGTCTGGAACCGCAAGACCGCTACGGTCGCAGGTTCGAATCCTGCCTCGGGCATGGATGTTTGTGATGTCCTTAGGTTAGTTAGGTTTAACTAGTTCTAAGTTCTAGGGGACTAATGACCTCAGCAGTTGAGTCCCGTAGTGCTCAGAGCCATTTTTTTTTAAACCAGAATTAAAATAGTGTATCAATAAAGTCTGTGACGAAAGCTTGTGACCAAGCTATAGGCCTGAATGCACATGGACTGCAGCCTTTCTTCGCCATGCCACTGGGAGCGAGAGGGTGGTGGGCCTGTTGGCCCTGCCATCTTTCACCCCCAGAAAAGATGCCCGGTGCTTGTCTGACAGCAGGAAGAGTGAAGTTGGCCCCATTCCAGAAGGACTGGAATGAGGACAAATCCACCTGCCTATTCATGCCTGAACCAAGGACCTCCAAGTTTGGAGTCTAGTGCTCTACCAACTTAAGCACCATGGCTCCAAGTACATTAGTAGCACTATATGCATTCAAAATTCTCATTAACATGACTCATTTAACGAAAGAAAAGGGGGGCCACAGGCATACTGCTATGAACTTCACCAAAATTTACACATTGTGGTAATGGTGTAAAACTGAAGGCAGTTTACAGGATTTGTGTTGTAGCTGTTCTGCAACAGTTTTACAACAATGATCTCCAGTGCCTTGTTAATGTAAATTTAAATTTTGAACCTTAAAACTAGTTTAATTCTGTAGATATTACAGCATAAAAACTGGATGAAATATCTCATGATAAGTGATAACATAATACAGCCCTTTTCCCTTTTCTTTGTAGTTTTTCAAGTTGTTCTGACTTTAGATCATATTGTCTTCATTAGGAATTTTGATATTACCTTCTCTAGGGTATACTAAACAATTGTAAAACATAATAAAAAGGAGGTCAGATTTAATTTGAGTGCCAGCACAATATGAACACAATTTCGCTTTGCTCCCAGTTTGTCACTCATTTTTAGTGCCTCATATGCTTACATTGCAAAATGAAACCTGCTGTTTTAGGTTGTTTGGTACATGGTTTTGCTAATAAAAATAATGTAAAAGAGTTTGTAGAAAATACTTTCAGTAGAAGTGGGCTACAAATACCTGTTTTTGCCATGTTTGCAAAAATCATTACCTTTGCCCTCAATATGTCAACAACTGGGAAACAGTAGCATAACACAATTTACTTTGTAGACCTTCTGTTGGTAAACAAGAAGTTTCAGTTTTCTTCTGCAGTTACTACAGGAGATTTAATTTTGTATTTTTTCCAAGCAGCTATTTTGATGGCCAACTACTGTTTATTATACATACGAAAATTGATCACCAAATATTTTCTTATTATTTAAGAGAGCACAAAGATTTGTACAAAATGGCCTAGTTTTGTTTCTTTACAGAAAATATTGGCCAAGATAATGTCTCAAAGTTGTCAAAAAGCTGAAGCTGTGCTGTATGGTCAAACAAATGACTCTAAACAAAGTATCTCAAATACATTTTTACTTTATGCAAGAATCAATTTTCCTGCTATTTTACCGCTAGAGCAGCTTTTTTGTACACAATTATTTTTACACGTACAGAAAAAAGGTTATAACAGACAACTGATGTTTTACTAAGAATGGGAGGGTGCATATAATACATAAGTATCATTAACTTGATTTGTGACAATATTCTGGCAAAATTATACAATTTAGGCAATGAAAATAATAAACATAACAATTCAGGATCAGTTTTCCTTACCATCATTTTGCAATAGTTCTCAGTTTCTTTACAAATTGCCATATATCATCAGCTAATAATTGTGGCTCCTCAAAAGCGAGAAAATGTCCTCCAGCTTTCATGTGAGAAAAATGGATCAAGTTGACGTACTTGTCATTAAGTAGTGATTCAGGCAAATACATAAGTTCATTGGGAGCATTTGTGCATCCACTGGGGACAGCTGTTGGTATGCTGCAAACAGAAGACAAATGGTCATGAATGTTATTTTTTTTTTCAAGTGTAATAAACACAAAATAAATTCTGAGGCATACAGTTTTCAGGCTATGTATATATTTTATTCCTAGCTTTCAGACCATTGATAGATACAGGCAGGTAACTCAAGAGTCTTGGTTCAGAGGGACCATATCACAGCAGGTGGGTCACAGTCAAACTGTGGTACGAGTTATTTACCCCTGCTTTTCAACATTCTTGAATCAACCACTATTCTGTTCCCAAAGAAGGAACATAGAATTTCCTAAAGCTAGGAGTAATATTTACTACTTTTGGATGTGTCTCTTGACAATATCTGAAACTTCATTTCCTGAGGTAAATTTCATTTGCTGAAGATGCATTTCATTTCCTGAAAGTAAAAACTAGTCAGCCATTAAGATTCCTTGTAATTAAAAAATCAACACAAAAAGGTACTGTGAACCAAACTAACACACTTTTCAGTTAATATTAATGTCTTGCAAAGATGTAATTTCAAGTAGTGTCCTACTAGATCTCTGCTTCGACAAATATTGAAGAGTTCTTGAATGAATAGCTCTTGCATTAGGTCAGAATAAATTACAAAAATGTGGAAAACAAAAATCAGTATTGTCTCAATAAACTGAGGCCATCTCCAACTGAATAGTAGCACTCTTATTGCACTGCATCATTTACTGTGACAAAATGTGTACAGTCACACAACAACTAGATCAAAGAATGCACTGTAGTCCAGTGTGCCCACTGGAGTGTTTAACAAACAATATGCATTGATATCAAGTGGGATAAGATTACACTTAAGACACACAGATGAAAAGGACTTACAGCACACTACTGGTGAATTTAGTACTACAAGAGTAAGGAAACAGGCAAGAATAAAATGAAACATTATGGCTGCTAGTGATTCAATTAACACACCACTTGGAATTATGTATAATTCTGCAAGCACTTCAAATAACACAATTAATACAGTTGTACATTTGCTGTTGCAACTATTTCACAGTGTAACAACAATCTCTCAAATTATGGCAGACATCTTCCTACCCATGATTCACTTGTTTGCCTTGTTAACTCTCACCCATGAGAGGAGGTGCTATATTCAAAATGGTGCACTGTTATTTGCAAGGAACAAAGTTCACATTTCATCAATAAATCCGCAATTTTCACACCAAAATAAGATACACCACATGTTGAAAAACACAATGAAAGTACAATATTTACAAGCAACAAAGTTATCACTTGTGTGTCTGATATGTTACTGAATACTTTGAATTCCCTGAAAGGCACATACAAATTACATTTGGTGCACTGTGTTCTTGTACTTTGTGTACAACCGGTTTTTAGAATGAGATTTTCACTCTGCAGCAGAGAGTGCACTGATATCAAGCGTCCTGGCAGATTAAAACTGTGTTGCAGACCAAGACTCGAACTTGGGAGCTTTGCCTTTGGCAGGCAAGTGCTCTACCCACGCATGACTCACGACCTATCCTCACAGCTTTACTTCTGCCAGTACCTTGTGTCCTACCTTCCAAACTTCACAAAATCTCTACTGCACAACTTGCACAACTAGCACTCTGGCACACAGTTTTAATCTCCCAGGAAGTTTCATATCAGCACACACACTGCTGCGGAGTGAAAATCTCATTCTGAAAACATCACCCAGGCAGTGGCACAGCCATGTCTCTGGATATCCTTTCTTCCAGGAGTGTTAGTTCTGCAAGTTTCGCAGGAGAGCTTCTGTGAAGTTTGGAAGGTAGGAGATGAGATACTGGCGGAAGTAAAGCTGTGAGGGTGGGTCATGAGTTGTGCTTGGGCAGCTCAGATGGTACAGCACGAAAGGCAAAGCTCCCAAGTTCGAGTTTCGGTCTGGCACATACTTTTAGTCTGCCTGGAACTTTCAATTTGTTTTTCTACAGCGTCTTGCAAACACCAAATGATCAGCTTTGGGCCAGTGTGAATGTTGATCGAGATTTCTGTCTAAACGAGGTGGAGCGGCAGGTCCGTACTTTATGTCACTAAGTCTGCCAAAGCACAAAGTTACAGCAATGTCAGGGGACTGCTGTATTTATTTTGAGTTTGCTTATTTTTGAAAAATATTTTAAATCACCTGTCTAATTCTAATGCCATTTGAGCTTTGGTGAAAGTTTCACTGTATAATCTTGCTGAGGTTGTGATTGATCCTGTTACCCAATAAATCATTATGTTATCCAGTAATTTTGTAAGAGAGAACTTCTTGGTGAGACCACCATCTGACGACGTTTTCCATGCTGGGTTAGTCCATGTTGAAAACTTTTCCAATATATATGCCGCTAAACCAGCTGGAGAATCCCTCAGAGCAACTCCTGAAATTGTAGAAATATTTTTCAGGAAAAATTCAACAACAACTGTATTTTCTATCATCACGCATAACACAGCAGTATTTTTCCTAATCAAACAATATAACTATCTCAAAATATCAAAAGCTTTCTAAAAATGTTTCACATGTTTATTATTATTATAATTGATTTTGACCCCACTGGAAGTTAGGAAAACTCAGTAGCTCTCTATACAGAAGAGTTGGAGAGTAGTGAGGAAATAAAAATACTCACAGTGAAAAAATAACTGTGCAAGTCCTGCTAGTTGGCCATTGGGCACTGAGCTAATAAGCCAACCCATAAAAAGGACTGGTAATGGAACATCAAGAACATGCTTTCAATAAAAACGGAAATATGGAATATCAAAAACAATTTATGAGAAAGGCTTATTACTTGGTATATTAAAACTTTGGCAACACCTGCAAATCTCAGTATTCTGTGAGAAGAATCCAACGGATATGAAACACATCTAGTTAGCTCTGCAAGGTAGAAGATACCTACAAATGGGAAACTTAGATACAGACAAACACACTGCGTACTACTGTGGACTGGAAGATGGAAATTTCTGAAAGGGAGTAGGTTATATGGTCAGTAAAAGAACAGCTGGGACACTAACTAATTTTCAACCAATTAATGACAGAATAGCTGTTAATCTCATAACAGATAGGTTCACAAATATAACAACAGTTACACCATGTACCCAACGGAGGTAGCCGAAGATTAGAAGAAAGACAGTTTCTATGCAGTACTTGAAGAGGTAATTAGTAAGAAACCAAGAGTCTCAGTCCAGCACACAGTTTTAATCTACCAGAAGGTTTGAGGTTTCATATCAGCACACACTCCGATGCACACGGAAAATTTCATTCTTGAAAGATTACAAATCTTGTAAAAGTTACATTGGAAGGCTCAAAAGGTATCGTGAAAATGGAAGGAGAATATTCCACCACTTTTGTTTTACAGGAAGCAATGGTCGCTCTGAGAACAGCATAAGAGGGAATTAGGATTAATCACTGAAGATCTAGATGACCTAAAAATACTGGTAAGAAAGCTATTTAAAAAAGCAAGGAAAACTGGATTAGAGGTAAGTGACGAGAAGACAAAATTTATGAAAGTAGAAAGAAATTACAAGACAAAAAGGCTGGAGACCCTGTAGATTGATAACTATGAATTTGAAGAAACAGATGAGTTTGAGTGTGTGTGTGTGTGTGTGTGTGTGTGTGTGTGTGTGTGTGTGTGCGCGTGCGTGTGTGTGTGCGCGCGTGTGTGCGTGTGCGCGTGCGCACGCACGCCCGCGCGTGGGGGTGCGGGGGTTTGATTTGTTGATGCACGTAACTTTCAGTTTTGGAAATAGCAAATGGAAATTCTCTTTCATGCTGAGAAGACTTAGACAGAAGTAAAGTAAGGTTGGTTGAAGGCACAGATGCACAGAGTTAGTGGGATGAGCTTAGTGCAAAAGCTATGCTTTTTATTTACTCTTATAAGGAATTTGGCCAGCTGTAAACTATCGTGTGTGACAGAAAATAGTATTCGGAATAAGCTTAATGTAATACAGGAACAGCTATCTGCGATACATAAAGTTGCAGCAGTTATTATAAGATGTCACACTATGGTACTATTGCACAACACATTAGTAAAGTTGAAGCATTAGCACAGTCTATTGTAGATGTTTGTTGTAATGTAAAAGAACAAGATTTGCCAAATAAAAAGTATGATACGCATGATTACTGTATGTCACAATACATGTGTAATTTCATTTTTCATAAATAATCTTTCAATTCTTATGTTGCTTCATAGTATTACATTGGTGCTGTTCAATTATGTTGTTTTGTGTTATTTTTCTTTTATTTATATTCAATACCCTATAAATGAAATACCTGGCCACATGAATTAATAATAGGGATATGAAAGAACTGTTAATTTTGCGTGATTCATGTAATTTTTACAAAAAGACATTACTTTTGAAAAGTTACAATTATTGGGAAAATGTTAATACTGATTATTAGCTGTAAATTATGTGGGGCAATGTTAAAGACTAAAGTAAGTGAGAAAGAAAGATACTTTCAGAGAAACTAAATAATTGATTGACAAAAGATTATATAAATGATCATGCCGATGACTGCAAAAATGGAAATCCTTATATAAAATCATCACTGCAATTATGACAACTTACAATATCAAGTAAATTTTAATGTCACTCTTGCATCAAAATAATTTTGAAATTTTAATTATATCATAAGATCAGCAAAGCAATAAACATGACTGTTACAAGATCATATGAGTGATCATGTCTGTGACTGCACAGGCAGCAGTCAGTTTTTATTATGCGTTTGTTGCAAGGAGAAGTGGGAAGTGAAGAATCAATACAAGATGAATATTGTAAAATTTGGTTGCGACACATTTATTTCTAATCATGTAATCATGTTATGACGCCATGCCATGGCCTCTGGATAGCGTCTTTGACTAGTAATCAAAATGCGATGGGCCCCGGGTTCGAATCCAGCCACTGATTAAATTTTGAGTAAAAATCATCAGCAAAGGCAGCCAAAGACTACCGGCATAAGAAGTCACACTCCCTCAGAGAGAGGTGAGTGAAAAGATAGATTCAGGGCAATCCCTTGCCCTTGGGGTGAGAAACTGCCCCAAAAACACAGAAGAATCAGCAATGATCAACAACATGAGGATGCAGAACCAATGGAAACCATGGCATAAGCACACACAATGTGTATCCACAGCGCATGTGGTCTGTAACTGAAAAGTGTCATGACAATCAGTCCATTGGCAAGAGATTCTGGATTATTCCCTAATTCAGATGTCTAGGAGGAGTCTACCAAGGGGGAGATGACCATGAGAAAAAGATGGTATAATCAATGAAAGGATACCATTCTATGAGATGGAGCACGTCAAAAGTTTGAATGTAGTAGAAGAGAGAAAAAGTATAAAAAGGAAATGCAAAGGCTCAACTAGATATAGTGGGGGCCAATGAAGTGAAACAGAAAGAAAATAATTTCTGGTCAGATGAATACAGGGTAATGCCAACAACTGCAGAAAATAGTATAATAGGAGTAAGAGTTTTTATGAATAGGAAAGTAAGATAGGGAATGAGCTACTGTGAACAGTTCAGTGATAGGGTTCTTCTTGTCAGATTTGACAAAAGCCAACACTGCCAATGATACTTCAGGTACATATGCCAATGTTGAAAGCACAAGATGAAGAAGCAAAGAAAGTATATGAGTATACTGAACGTGTACTTTAGTATGTAAGGGGAGATGAAACTATCAACCATGGGGGACTGGAATGTGATTTTAGGGGAAGGAATAGAAGGAAGGGTCAAGCAAGAATATGGGTTGGGCAATAGGAATAAAAGAGGAGAAAGACCGAGTTCTGCAATAAATTTTAGATGATAATAGCCGATACTCTGGTCAAGACTCACAAGAGGAGGAGGTTTGCTTGGAAAAGAACTGGAGACATGGGAACGTTTCAAATGGATTACATTACAGTGAGCCGGAGATTCCAAAACAAGATACTGGATTGTAAGGCACACACAGGAACCAACATACCCTCAGATCACTATTTAGTAATGATGAAGATCAGACTGAAGTTTAAGATAATTGTGTGGAAGAATTACTGTGGAAAGTAATGAGATACCAAAGTACTGAGGAATGATGAGGTGCATTTGAAGTTCACTATGGATATGGATACTGTGGGAAGGAATACCACAGTAGGCAGTTGGGTTGAAGAAGAGTGAATATCTCTATAGTTATGAATATAATAGAAGGAAACATTCCACGTGGGAAAAAAATATATCTTATAGATAGTCACACATAGGTAAAAGGAAGGTAATCCCTGGGTAACAGAAGGAACACTTCAACTGAGTGACGAAAGGAGCAAGTACAAAAAATGTTTGGGGAAAGACAGGAATATAGCAACAGAAATCACTCAGGAATGAAACAAATAGGAACTATGAGTAGCCAAGGTGACATGGCTGCAGGAGAAATGCGAAGAAACTGAAAAAGAAATGATCATCAGATGGACTGACTCTGCACGACAAAAAGTGAAAACAATCTTAGGTGGATTAAAAGCAAAGATGTTAACATTAAGAATGCATCTAGTATTGTCGACAGTGGTGGACCCCCAAGCCGAACTTGGTAGTGAAGGTGCGGGCACATTCAGGGTATTCGTGTGCTGTGTCTTGTACAGGACACTCAGCAGGTTCAGTTGGCTAGGAAGGCACTGGAGTAGCTGGGTTGGCATCTCCAATGAGAGGGCCAATTCCCCTGTTTTCTGTATTGCTGCCCCCAACTAGAAAAGGTATAATGTGAGGGGCGTGCTGATAATACCCCCCCCCCTCCCCTCCAAACCCACCCCAAGCCCCTGGTGTGGTCTTCCACTCAGCGAGATCAGTGGGGCCACGTGTAGTGGGGAAGACTGCAGGTGAGGAGAGGCTAAGAGGGCTAGGCCCATGTATTGCGCATCATTCACCCTGTAACTACAACCCAAAGAAGGAGCCTCACAGCAGCGGCCTGGCCGCAGCAAGACTAGGCTTCGGAAAGCAAACTCCAGCTGTAGGTGAATCACCGCTGTTTGCCTACCTTAAGGGTGTCATAGTTACTCCCACCAAAGACATCAACTTCCACCCCCATATCTCTTCCTTGGGAACTTCAATGCACACCACCCCCAATGGGGGAGTGCCACTTTGGACAGGTAGAGATCTACTAATTGACAAATTTATGATGGACTTTGATTTGTCTCCCCTTAATGACGGTTCCCCTACCCACTTCAGCGCCACTCATGGCACCTTTCCTGCTATTGATCTTATGATCTCCTCCCCTTGACATGGGAAGGCCATCTCCTCACGACGACAGAGCAGGTCAGGCACATGTGGGCGGCCTGCCTGCACATCCCCTTCGACGGTGTAGCCCTCTCCGAGTCTGCCACCATCCGGGGGCAGCACCAGTGGGTTGCCGACACCAGTCACCTCCTCTTTGGGTACTACTTCATCAATTCCATCCGTGCCTGCCTTGCCTTCCAAGGCGCGGCGCAGTCACAGGTGCGAGGCTGACAACTGATGCCACGTGGGCTGCAGGACCTTCAAGACTGCCAATTAAATCATCCAGGCTTGCGGACAAACGCATGGGTCCTGTGTGAAACGTCGTGATCCTGTTGTGAAGTACCTCGCACGTGGACACATGCAAAGGGGCTTTGATGTCTCGGTGGAGCCCCAGTTTCGAATACTAGAAGGAAACTGGGAGCCTGACATCATCGTGGTCAAAGACGGCCAGGCCTGCAAAGTCAACGCCCAGGGATGGCGACCACCTCTGGCTTGACTAGTGCTACCAGCAGAAGGCGGTGAAGTACAATATGCTGTCTATCAGGTGTGCTGTGCTTGATCTGTGTCCTGGCATTGAGAGCGTCACTTATTCGTCGGCCACCTTGAATTGGAGGGGAATGTAGTCCCACAGTCTGTGAGCAACCTCCTGAAGCCTGGCTTCTAGGTACAGGAGTTCTCCATCATCTCATCTAGGGTGATGATGCTGTGCTGTGCATCGTTCACGATCTTTGAGCAAATGGCGGCACATCGCCCGATGCCCAGGGCTGGCATTGGGTAGAGTGCTTGCTTCTCTCTCCCTTACTCCTGGGGTATGCCACAGGAGCAATACCATCTTTATTCCTATTTTCATGTTCTTCTCTTATTTTGTAAATTTGTTATGTTTATGTTTATCTTTCTATGTAATATATACATTTGAGGTGTGTCACCCCATGTAAGCTCCCACTGCGGTGGGGGTACTGGTGAGGTACTATACACTTGTGTACCATTTTCATTTCATATATTTATGTATTATTCCTTTTGGAATAAAGACGGCTTTAATAGCTTTAATAGACAGTTCAACATAAGGAAGTGGCCTACCTGGTGGGAGGTAGACATTGCAAACAGTGATTTCTGGAGTTGTTTGCACACTAACCACTATTGCATCCAGGTTGGTATGAAGGCGGATCCAGTCACTAATGACGTCGGTGTGAACCAAAGTGCAGACCCTTCCAGATGCTACCCCAGGGTGGTTCTGACAGAATGTCTGCTAACCATGAAATGTTGGAGAGTGGACATCACGGAAGCGCGTTTCTTGAAAAGCAAGACATATGCAGAATAGGTCACAAGGCATTGTACTTCCGGCAGGCAACGATAATATTCATTGCAATTCCACTGGATTATCGTGTGGTGAGAGTCCAGGTGAGACATAAAGAAAGTGAGGGGAGGTCATGTCACTTGGTCGGTGGTCATCTCTGGTGACAATCATAAAAACAGTGTCTGATTCAGGAGGGGGCAACGAAGCTAGCCCCCGCTATCCGTGTAGCCACTTCCTGTGTGTAGTGGACTCCTGACATGTTAAGCGGAACCCGGAAACCCATCACTCGATGGCGCAAGTCAAAGAATCTGCAGCCTACATGGTCACGGAATCGCCTGAGCCTCTGATTCAGGCTCTCCACTGGGCTTTGCACTAAAAGACCACAGTTGGTTCTATCGACAATGCTGCAGATGGTGAGCTCCACCTTAATCTCACAAGCAAGAGTGGCAGTCTTTACCATTTCCACTAGCCGCCTGAAACCAGACACAATCTCCTCCAATCCAAAGCAACACACGTCATTGGTACCAACAGGAGCCATAACCTGCAGCTGGCTGCACCCTGTGCTCTTCATGGCATCCAGAATGACTCCCCTCGGTATGCACACGGAGTGCACACTGGCTTCCTTCCCCTCCTCGGCAACCCTGTTCCTAAGGGGCCCCATTATGCGCCTAATGTTGGAGCTCCCAACTACCAGCAAACCCACCCTCTGTGAATGCCCAGACCTTGCGGACTGAGAAGCTTCGTCTGGAACAGGGTATACAACTGCATCTGGCTTCGAGGCTTCGTTAGTCACAGATAAAGCCAGAAACCTGTTTCTCAAATGAACTGGGGCGGCCTACGATTGGCCCCTCAAAGTTTTGGTGTGGGTAACAAGGAGGGTGAGGAGGGGAAGTAACTGGGGCAAAGACATAGGACAGATTTACAGGGTGAAGTCCATCAAAATTCTTCTGGGCCTCAGAGTAGCTGAGATGGTCAAAGATCTTTATTTCCTGAATTCTTTTTTCCTTCATGTAAACTGAAGACTCCGGTGAGTGGGAAGAATGGAGACCAGAGCAGTTTGCACAGTCAACATGGTGGGATGCAAGGGCTTCCCATGTGAAAGGGGTGGCCGCAGTCGCTACAGATGGGAGTGGCATCACATTGCGAGGACATGTGACCGAACTTGAGGCAATGAAAGTGAAACATGGTAGGTGGAATGTACAGTTTCACGTCACATCTGTGCACCATTACCCTGACCTTCTCGGGCAGGGTATGGCCCTCAAATGCCGTGGTGAAAGTGCCAGTGTCTACACGATGATCCTTAGGGCCTCTCTGGACAAGATGAATGAAATGAATGCCACATCATTCCAGATTAGCCCTAAGTTCATCATCGGACTGGAGGAGAAGGTCCCTATGGAAAATTACACCTTGCGTCTTATCGAATGAATTGTGAGGAGCAATAGTCACAGGCATGTCTCCTAAGACATGAGGGAGGGCTGACTGACTGGCTGAAGTTGTCTTTATAAGGAGAGAACCAGATCTCATCTTGCTTAATGACTCGGCTTCACTGAACTTATCCTCAATATGTTCCACAAAAAAAAGAGGCCTGGTAGCAGCAAAAGTCTCCTCATTGTGACGAAGCAAGCTGGGAAAATTTTTACTTCCCCTCTTGTTTTGTCATCTGCCTCCTTAAAATTCATTTTTTCAATTTTAACTCATTACCATTAACATAAGTGGATAGACTCTTCATTTTCATAAAAGAAAAGTTTGGCCCTCAGTTTTAAGGAATATAAACACCGGATTTAATTTTGTGCTCTGTTTTATGAATGTAATTTATTTTGATTATTACTAGTTAGTATCTTTCATTATAGGACGAAATCAGTAGTTGTCGTAACTTAAATTCTATTGTTGACATATAAACAAGTATAAATTCTGTACCAGTTATAAACATTTGGTAGATGAAATACTAGTAATCTTAAAGTATCTATTTAGCTCTATTCATAAACATGTTAGCAAAGCCAGCCCGTAATTAACTCAAACGTAAGTAATAGTTTTGTCCAAAGTATTGTTTGCATAACAATACCTGTTAATTTCATCATTAAACAAATAATTAGACTTAGTCCTCATAGAAGTAGAAACTGTTAAAAAAGAATGAATTTTTTGATGTATTCAGTAAATTTAATGAGTTTTGTTTTAATTGTAATTCCTGTAAATTTAGCTTCGAACAAAGTGTAGTTTTGGGCCCTATTATTGTGAGGACATATAAGGGCCCGATTTTTGGTCATGAGACAGTCAGTCTACGGCCAAGTTTCAGACAAGGAACCTGTGTTGGTTAGAACGACAACAATGCATCAACTTAACAGTGTAATAAGTGTTACACAATTAGGCCATGTGGAAAAATGACAGTGTTTTCTCTGTATGTACCTTTCTATTTTTCAAGAACTGTGAACTTTGTAGTTAGGCTTTTAGTGCTCATAGATGTTCAACAGTAAACTATTGTAGAAGTATGTGGATGGGTCACCTACAAACTATTAATGAGGGTTATCGAATGTTAAACAATAGTGCACTGGCCATGTAACTGTGTAATATTGGGGGTTGTGAAAAGTGAAAGTAAAAGACAATGAAACGCAACTGTGCCTCTACCAGCGACATTATTTCAAGTAGTGTGTTGTACTTCCACAACCCATTTTTCAGCCACTGTAGCAACGCAGTACGTCGACACAGAGGACAACAAATGAAGAAATAAATAAAGCAGGCAGAAACGCTGCACCGTCAGTGCGTGCTAGTATAGACCAGGAACCATGGAAAGGGTTTTGCTCCAAGCCAGCAGGCCTGGCTCTCCTCCCAGGAGGGATAGCCAAGAAGCGTAAGACCAGGAATGCAGAAACAGGAACTGAGACAGAACTATGTTGAGGAAGAGATGTGGCCGCAGAATAGTGACCAGAGAGTTTAACATGTTTCATGTGCCAAATGTCTGCCCTGGTACCACTCACACTAAATGCCCTGGTACCACTCACACTAAGCAGGGGCTCTCCTTGTGAGCACTGCCCAGCAATAGCAATGATCACCTGGCAGGACAGTGGTTGCCGGGAGTTCTGATGCCCCGAGAAGATGGGCAACCACTCCTAGGCTTGCACAAGGCTTTAACAGTGCAGGTACCAGCAGTGTGATCCCTGTGGTGTCACGGGGCTCAGCCAGATGAGAACATAACAGCCACACCACATGGATTGGCTATAGAGTTGGTGGCCTAGCAAGGAGACTAAAGGGCTGAGGAGGAGGACGAGGGGGGGGGGGGGATGGACAAGGGGGAGAGGAACCCACGCCAAAGACGCTAGGGAGGGAGTCCTTCCCCAACTGGTTCACACTACTTTAGAGATGGAGGTCAACCTTCTAAGGGGACCAAAAAAAGAAAAGCCAAAAAGGAGGAGAAAAGCAACCAACCAAAACCGCAAGGTGAAGCAAAGTCAGAAGGATAGCTGGGCTGACATGAAGAAGAACACCAAAAGAGGGAAAAGAAGGAGCAAAGGGAAAGGGAAAGGGAAAGGGAAAGGGAAAGGGAAAGGGAAAGGGAAAGGGAAAGGGACAGGGAACGAGAAGGGATGATAAAGCAGCCCGGAAAAGAATAAAGGCTGCAATAGCTCAGGGACCTGTGTGCACCACACATATACGCACGAAAGAGCTTTGGCTCCCTGTGGGGGGTGGGGATAAAGATAGGAAATTAAAGAGATGGGACCTTTTATAGCTTGACAGAACCAGAGGTTTCTGACGGTTGCAGATGGAGCATTAGGCAATGGTTGACTAGAACAGGGGGAAGGAATACAGTAGAAGACAAATGGGTAGCTTTAAGAGATGAAATAGTGAAGGCAGCTGAGGTTCAAATAGGTAAAAATCACTGGATAACACAAGAGATATTGAATTTAATTGATGAAAGGAGAAAACATAATAATGGAACAAATGAAGCAGGTGGAAGGGATTACGAACATTTAAAAAATAAGATTGACAGTTAGTGCAAAATGTCTAAGCAGGAATGGCTAGATGACAAATGCAAGGATTTAGAAACATGTTTTACTATGGGAAAGATAAATATTGCCTATGGGAAAATTAAAGAAACCTTTGGGGAAAAGAGAAGTGGCATATGAATATCAAGAGTTCAGATGAAAAACCAGTCCTAAATAAAGAAAGGAAAGCTGAAAGGTGGAAGTAGTATATAAAGTGTCTATACAAGGGAGATGAGCTTGAAAGCAACATTATAGAAAGGGAAGTGGACATAGATGAGATGGGAGATATAATAATGCAAGAAAAATTTGACAGATCTCTGAAGGATCTAAGTCAAAACAAGGTCCTGGGGGTAGATGATATTCCTTCTTACTACTGATAGCCTTGGCAGAGCCAGTCATGACAAAACTCTTTCATCCAGTGTGCAAGATATATCAGACAGGCGAAATACACTTAAAGCTTAAGAAGAATTTAATTATTCCAATTATAAAGAAAGAAATTGCTGACAGGTGTGAATATTACTGAACTATCAGTTTATTAAGCCATGGTTGCAAAATACTAACAGATTCTTTACAGAAGAATGGAAAAACTGGTAGAAGCCAACCTAGGGAAATATCAATTTGGTTTCTGAAAAATGTAGAAACACATGAGGCAATACTGACCTCATGATTTATATTAGAAGATAGGTAAAGGCAAACCTATGTTTACAGCATTTGTAGACTTGGAGAAAGCTTTTGACAATGATGATTGGAATAGTCTCTCTGAAATTCTGCAGGCAGCAGGGGTAAAATACACAGGGTGAAAGGCTATTCACAACTTGGATGGAAACCAGAGGGCAGTTATAACAGTCAAGGGGCATGAAAGGGAAGCAGTGGTTCAGAAGGGAGTGAGATATGGCTGTAACCATTCCCAATGTTATTCAATTTGTCCATTGAACAAACAGTAAAGGAAACAAAAGAAAAAATTGGAGAAGGAATTAAAGTTCAGAGAAAAGAAATAAAAACTTTGAGGTTTGCCAATGATATTGTAATTCTGTCAGACAACAAAGGACTTGGAAGAGAAGTCAAATGCAATGGACATTGCCTTGAAAAGAGAATATAAGATGAACATCAACAAAAGCAGAACAAAGGTACTGGAATGTAGTTGAATGAAATAAGGTGAAGTCATGATAATTAATTTAAGAAATGAGACACTTAAACTAGTAGATGAGTTTTCTTATTTGGGCAGCAAAATAACTGAAGATGGCCGAAGTAGAGATGATGTAAAACGTAGACCAGCAACACCACAAATAGCATTTCTGGAGAAGAGAAACTTGTTAGCGTCAAATATAGACTTAAGTGTTAGGAACTCTTTTCTGAAAATATTTGTCTGGAGTGTAGCCACATATGGAAGTGAAACATGGATGATAAACAATTTAGACAAAAGGGGGATAGAAGTTATCGAAATGTGGTGCTGCAGAAGAATGTTGAAAATTAGATGAGTAGATCATGTAACTAATGAGGAGGTACTGAACAGAAATGGGGAGACAGGAAATTTGTGGCACAAATTGACCAGAAGAAGGGATTGGTTGATAGAAGACATTCTGAGACATCAAGGGATCACCAATTTAGTATTGGAGGGAAGTGTGGTGGTTAAAAATCATAGAGGAAGATCAAAAGATGAACACAGTCAGCTGATTCAGAAGGATGTCAGTTGCAGCAGTTATATGGAGATAAAGAGGCTCACAAAGGATAGAGTAGCATAGAAAGCTACATCAAACCACTCTTTGGACTGAAGACAACAACAACAACAACAACAACAACAACAACAACAACAACAGCAACAATCAAAAGGGAACAATAAGATTGGAGAATATGTTTGAAGTGCTTGGATTAAAAAGGATGTAAGACAAGGATGCATCCTTTTTTCCCTGCTATCCACTCTACATACTGAAGAAACAATACTAGATATAATAGGAAAGTTCAAGAATGGGATTAAAATACAGGGTGAAGGGATATCAATAAGATTTGCTGCTACCTTCAGTGGAAGAGAAGAAAAATTATGGGAATGGAATGAAGAGTCTAGTGAGTACAAAACAGGGATTGAAAATAAACCGGAGAAAGACAAAGGTAATGAGAAGTAGCAGAAATAAGAATAGTGAGAAACTTAACATCAAAATTGTTAGTCACAAAGTGGATGAAGTTAAGGAATTCTGCTACATTGGAAGCAAAATAACCAGTTAATGGATGAAGCAAGGAGGACGCATACTGATATCAAACATAGGTCTTAATTTGAGAAAGAGATTTCTGAGAATGTATGTCTGGAACACAGCATTGTATGGTAGTCAGTCAAGGACAGTTGAAAAACCGGAACAGCACAGAAGCAAAGTGTTGTGGACTGGCAAGACAGCCAATCCACAGTGACAGGTAGCCGAAAGGCACGCGTTTAAACTCACGCAGGATGGTGTGAGGTCTGGAACAGGTCAGGGATATGAGACTAGCAAAAATACTACGTATCTGTTGGAATACTTAACTTTAATACATAATTGGTGAACATCGGTCTGACGGCACATGCATCACAAGATAAATAGCAATTGATAATGGCGCCTTGCTAGGTCGTAGCAAATGACGTAGCTGAAGGCTATGCTAACTATCGTCTCGGCAAATGAGAGCGTAATTTGTCAGTGAACCATCTCTAGCAAAGTCGGCTGTACAACTGGGGTGAGTGCTAGGAAGTCTCTCTAGACCTGCTGTGTGGTGGCGCTCGGTCTGCAATCACTGACAGTGGCGACACGCGGGTCCGACGTATACTACCGGACCGCGGCCGATTTAAAGGCTACCACCTAGCAAGTGTGGTGTCCGGCGGTGACACCACACAAAGTGTTAGAAATGTGGTGTTGCAGAAGAATGTTGAAAGTCAGGTGGACTGATAAGGTAAGGAATGAAGTGGTTCTCCAGAGAATTGGCAAAGAAAGGAGCATACGGAAGACATTCACAAGAACAAGGGACTCGCAACCAACAGTTGCTTCATCAGGAAAGAGGGAAGGAGAGGGAAAGACGAAAGGATGTGGGTTTTAAGGGAGAAGTGCTCTTTTATCCAACAAATCTCATTCATCATAAGGCATTATAACTTGATTGCATTTAGTCCAACAGTGTGAAATCAGAATATATCTGAGATATCTGTCCCATAGAACGGAAATTTTGTGGTAAACCATAGTTTAGAGTGAGCCTAATTCACTTGTTCATTGGGTACAGAACCTAATAGGCACTCTTGTCAGGCTATTGGGCCTGCTTGACATTCAGAAATTTCATTTAATTTTCACCACTCGTGGTACTGATTATTATATCATTTACTTTCATTTCAATTATGTAATCAAGAATGTAAAATAAGTCAACTGGAAACAAAGGAAATTGTGTAATTCCAGTACGAGAAAACATTGGGTGATTTAATGGAATGGTTATCAAGATAGCTACATAAAACAGATCGTCTCCTATAAGAACTGTCACTACAGCTCAAACAATGTTTGTCAAGGCAGCAACACTATGTTTCACGTGCAGGCAGCCTTGTTTCTTGGCCTCTGCAAAGAATTACAATGACTTTTATCATATGCTACAATATTGTTTTAGGTTTGGTACAAGACCATCTGGCTTTGAACTAGGAAATTTAACTACTGCTTCGCAGTATATATTAACTACTGCATCACTGTATATTTATTCCTTAATGATTTTTTTTGAGAATTAGCACATTTTTTTCAAACTAACAGATCATTTTGAGGAATCCATACTAGAACTAAGAATAATCTACATAAAGATTCAAAGTAACTGATTCAGAAAGCTGTCCATTATTAAAGAACATACAACTTGCCAGCAGTCATAAGAGGTTTAGGGAGAAATACATTTTAAGATAAATCTAGGTCTATTGGTGGCCATCTCCTCGTATGACAATTTGTTTCAGTCCTGACAGGTATTGCTGTTGTCAGTGAATAGAGATCCACTTCAACCAGTTTTTGAATGAACATTGTCAAGGGAACTGCATGCATTGGCCATTTGGAGTCGGATACCTACCAAATGCCACTGGTCACAGCAGCACATGAAATGGCACATCTTCAAAGGGTACAACAATACGGAAACTGGGCATCAATAGGTATTAACAACAGTACAACTGTATGTGGTACTAAAAAAATTTTTTTGGACTGGATTGAGACTTTCTTAACAAGGAAAACACATGGTTAGTCACTGGCATAAATAGAAGGAACTTTATGGCAAACAATAATAATAGTAGCCTCAGACTTTTTGCAGATAATGCAGTTATCTATAATGAAGTACCACCTGAATATGCTACCCATATATTCAGTTATATATTGATAAGATTTCACAGTGTTGCAAATATTAGCAACTGGTTTTAAATGTTCAGATATGTAAAATTGTGCACTTCAAAAAATGCAAAAACATAGCATCTGTAGCTACAATATCATTGAGTCGCAACTAGATCAGTTAGCTCACACAAATAACTAGATGTAACAATTTGTGGGGGTATGAAATGAAACCATCACATTTGCTAGTCATATGAAACTGTGAAACAGCAGATTATCTTATGTAATTTGCTTGCTGTTATACAGGGTTATTACAAATGATTGAAGCGATTTCACAGCTCTACAATAACTTTATTATTTGAGATATTTTCACAATGCTTTGCACACACATACAAAAACTCAAAAAGTTTTTTTAGGCATTCACAAATGTTCGATATGTGCCCCTTTAGTGATTTGGCAGACATCAAGTTCCTCCCACACTCGGCGGAGCATGTCCCCATCAATGAGTTCGAAAGCATCGTTGATGCGAGCTCGCAGTTCTGGCTCGTTTCTTGGTAGAGGAGGTTGAAACACTGAATCTTTCACATAACCCAACAGAAAGAAATCACATGGGGTTAAGTCGTTAGAGCGTAGAGGCCATGACATGAATTGCTGATCATGATCTCCACCACGACCGATCCATCGGTTTTCCAATCTCCTGTTTAAGAAATGCCGAACATCATGATGGAAGTGCGGTGGAGCACCATCCTGTTGAAACATGAAGTCGGCGCTGTCAGTTTCCAGTTGTGGCATGAGCCAATTTTCCAGCATTCCAGATACACGTGTCCTGTAACGTTTTTTTCGCAGAAGAAAAAGGGGCCGTAAACTTTAAACCGTGAGATTGCACAAAACACGTAAACTTTTGGTGAATTGCGAATTTGCTGCACGAATGCGTGAGGATTCTCTACCGCCCAGATTCGCACATTGTGTCTGTTCACTTCACCATTAAGAGAAAATGTTGCTTCATCACTGAAAACAAGTTTCGCACTGAACGCATCCTCTTCCATGAGCTGTTGCAACCGCGCCAAAAATTCAAAGCGTTTGACTTTGTCATCGGGTGTCAGGGCTTGTAGCAATTGTAAATGGTAAGGCTTCTGCTTTAGCCTTTTCTGTAAGATTTTCCAAACCTTCGGCTGTGGTACGTTTAGCTCCCCGCTTGCTTTATTCGTCGACTTCCGCACGCGTTCAACCGTTTCTTCGCTCACTGCAGGCCGACCCGTTGATTTCCCCTTACAGAGGCATCCAGAAGCTTTAAACTGCACATACCATCGCCGAATGGAGTTAGCAGTTGGTGGATCTTTGTTGAACTTCGTCCTGAAGTGTCGTTGCACTGTTATGACTGACTGATGTGAGTGCATTTCAAGCATGACATACGCTTTCTTGGCTCCTGTCGCTATTTTGTCTCACTTCACTCTCAAGGGCTCTGGCGGCAGAAACCTGAAGTGCGGCTTCAGCCGAACAAAACTTTATGAGTTTTTCTACGTATCTGTAGTGTGTCGTGACCATACGTCAATGAATGGAGCTACAGTGACTTTATGAAATCGCTTCAATCATTTGTAATAGCCCTGTATATCAACTACACTTTTAGGCTGCCGCTAAAGGTAGAGCTTAATATGGTGTCCATTCATAGTAAAGCATCCTTCTGTCATGGATCTCAGGGATCAGGCACACACTGAAAAACTCTAGGTTGGTCACAGATGTGCTGGCAGCCATTGTTTATGTGCTCCTGTAGTGTATGTACATCATTAATGGGGCTTGCATACACCAATGGTTTCTAGTGACCCCCAAAACTAAAAATCCAAGGGATTGTCATTGGGGGAGCAAGCTGGCCAATGTACTTGACCTTCTCGGCCTATCCTTTGCCCATTAAATGTCTGTGTGAGGCCTTCACAGATGTTTTGGAGAAAATGAATCACACTACCTGTCTTTCATCTGGTACTGGATTTGCATCAGGACTGCATGTTGGTTATGAAAATTAAGAATCCCATCTTATGTGAAACCAACTTTGTCCATGAATTGTATCTTTATTGTGAAAAGTGGATCTTCACCACATCTTTGCTACAGCCATTGGCGGAACTGCATTCTGGCAGGATGATGTTTTGGCCTTAGAGCTGTAAATGATGTTGGTATAGCAACTATTCATGCAAGGTTGCTCAGAAAAAGACAATGACTAACTCTGATAGATGCTGAAATTCTATGCACACTTATTCCAGGATCTTCTTCGACTTGCTGCAGTTCTCATTCCTCCACAACAAAAATATGAATGGTGCGAAGTCTGTGGTGATTTGCTCTTACTGGAGTTATGCAACTAAAGTCTGCTAGTTGCTGGAAATGATGGCTCTTAAGTTATGCATTTTAAAACCCACATTGGTCTTGTTTTGGTAAACACTACTATCTTGGAAAACATGGCAACCTATTTTTTTAAAGACCCCCATATACAATACCCTCTGTCATGCATTTCACATTGGTCTGCAGGTATGCATGCAGACGTAAATAAATTTCCTGATGTGTATGCCGAGAACACTCCCATCTTCCATGATGACAACAAACATGTCTACACCCTATCACACATTGATTGGCCCACTAAATAAACTGATCTTAATCCTACAAGAAATAGCACAACTATTTAAAACAGTGGATGAAACACAGCAATCAACATCCCCACAATTATGGACCTCTGTAGTATACGGGGTGTTCAGAAATTCCCTTTAATTCTCCTAGGACTTTTAGAGAGAAGTGAGTGTATAATATTTTGAATAGGAACCCATGTCCAGAAACATGCTTTTCCATTCTAAATGGTTTCAATTCAGATGTGTAATTCATCCATGTCTCCTGAGGGAAAGAGAAAAATCTCACAGTTGCTTGTCCTGGTGTACAATAGGGTAGACAGGATGATGTGTACTGCATCAGACTGTCACCTGATGTCACTTAACATATGCCTTGCTGTGAGACCCATACAATGCCTGTGCATCTCTGATACAGTAAACATGTTTCAGTACACTTTTTCGGAATACACAGACATGCTCCTCGTGTATGGCGAAGCTCGAGGTAATGGAAGAGCTGCTAGTTGGCTGTATCAAAAACATTTTCTGCAGTATAGGATACCATCGTACAAACTTTTAGCCCAAGTTCTGCAGTGGCTCTGCAAATAGATACTTTCACAATGAGGAGGCAGGACTGTGGTGCTCCATGGTAAAGCTGTATGCCTGAATCTGAACAAGATGTACTGCATTGCATTGAAGAGAACCCGTCAATGAGTACTCTAACAGTTGCACACACACTGGATATTAGTCACAGTATAATCTGGGAAGTTGTGTGAGAGCAATAATTACATCCATACCACTTACAAAGGGTACGGCTATGGGTCCAGCCAATTTTCCACAGTACATTGCCTACTGAACGTGGCTACTGTTTCCATGTCAAGTCCTGTTATGTAAGTTCACTAGGGACTGTGCTCTGAATTCACAGAACTGCCATGTCTGGGCAAACGGAAACCCTATTGCCATGCAAGTTCAGGGATTTCAGCACAGGTTTGGTATTAACATGTGGGCAAGTATTTTGGATAAACATGTGGGCACGTATTTTGGATAAACATGTGGGCAAGTATTCTGGATGTCAGTCACGTGATTGGGCCATACCTTCTTCCACTCAAGCTATCTAGTCCTGCACACCTGATCTTCCTACAAACTGTATTGGACCCATTCTTGGAAGCTGTGCTGCTCAATATCAGTCAAGAAACTGTGGTTTCAGAATGATGGTGCACCACCTCACTTCTCCCAAGTGGTTAGGAGACATCTCTAACAGATGATATGGTGAAAGATGGTTAGGCCAAGGTGGTCCAACAGCATGGCCACTGATCGACAGATTTAACTCTTAGGGATTACTGCTAGTGGGGTTGTATGCAAAGTTTAATTTATGAGACTCCTACATAGACAGACAAAGATCTGCTTGCATGAATTGTGGCTCCTTCTCTAGAAACTGAAGAGAGACAGGTGGCATGGAAAATGCGTATCAGAACCTGCTTCATAGGTACAATGTCTGTAACAATGTTGGTGATCATCACATTGAGCCACTGTTGTAATGCATCAGTACTCTCCTGTACACACAGTATGCTGGCTTCTTTTTTGTTTTGGAATAATGTAAACACATAATGTTTAAGGGTTAATGTAAACAAATGTGCATAAGTGATAAATGGATGTTTACTTATGTTTTCTTTCAAATTGTTATCTAAATAACTGTACTGTCTCACGGCTAATTAAACCACTCAAGTAGAAGTAGAAGAGTTAAACATCTGAACTGAAACTGTTGTAGAATGGAAATGGTATGTTTCTGGACATGGGTTCCTACTCAAAATATTATGTATGCACTCCCCTTTACAAGTCCTAAAAGTTTGTAATGGGAATTTCTGAGCACTCTAATGGGTGGCTTCAGCTGGATACAGCATACCTGTTTTCGTATCGCTATAGTTGTAAAATGTTACATATCATTGAAAAGTAATCTTTGCACCACTATGAACTCTTGCTGAAGTTGTGTGGACTATCTGTTTAGTATTAAGTTACCTGCCAATGGCCTAGAAAGCCAAAAGCCAGTTCATAACTAATATTAAACAAGAATTATTGTGGAACATTAATATTATGTATTCGAGTTTTTAGTATGTACATGTTCCTCCCAAGAACTGACTGAGTATTCCATAAATAACTGAAGAAGCTTGTGAATCATCTCCGTTACTGAACTTCGGCCATTATCAAGGCCACAGGCAGTTTTATATGGTATTAAAGTGTCTGGTGCGCTTAATTACAATAAATAATTCATATCAAACAGAAAATATTAATCAGTGATAGAAGGCAACATGTTCACATTGAGTAACGACTATTAATGAGGGGCAGGGAAGGGGAGTTGTCCTCCTCCCCTCTAGTGGCTGGGTGGGGGAAGAGTGGGAGGAGGACAAACCTTAGCAAACTGAAGTCAGATCCTGCCCCATCAGACAGACAGATGCAGCAATTCAGTATTAGTCTGAAGCAACCATAACACTTATTGACCAGTGACTTGTAATAAGTGCACTTAGATCCACTTGTCTTAAAATTTCAAAACTACTTTGTCATTCACTGTGAAACTACAACAAACTGCTACCCTCTGCAACCCCCCCCCCCCCTCCCCCGCCCCCCAGTTCATCATGTTATTCTCTTTACTACCAGTTTTGACTATAAAATATGGATTATATTTCCCTCTAGTATATGACCAAAGCATACTTTTTCACTGTTTAAGTAATCTTGACTAGTGTGTAGTGTAACAGCGTTTGAAACAAACTGATCATTATTTCTCCTTGGTATAGAGTGAGTGTGGGCTATAGGTATTGGCTGACTGTGAATATCTCTTAATGCACTCC
The DNA here is from genome assembly GCF_021461385.2 of Schistocerca piceifrons. Taxonomy (NCBI): domain Eukaryota; kingdom Metazoa; phylum Arthropoda; class Insecta; order Orthoptera; family Acrididae; genus Schistocerca; species Schistocerca piceifrons. The sequence continues at coordinate 301,043,919 of NC_060138.1, forward strand.
TGCCTTTGCCTTTTGTGTTTATATTTAAGTATAAGTCTTACAGCTAATTTCAAACAAAGGAACTATGTTTACAACAATACAGATAAAAAATGATAGCATACCAATTGTGTCTGGTTTTGTGGCTTGGAGATGCAGGTAACCAGATTCCTCAAGCAAAAACTGAAAATGTTCCCACAGAGGATAAACTTTGTCAACGTAATCCTTTTCAACCACAAATGTTGGCCAAAGACTCCCCAAAAACAGCTTTATTGTGCTTTTCAAGCTCTGTACAAAACAGGCATTTGAATGAAGCCCCTTTACACTGAAATTGACCCAAGACTGTTAATATTAATCAGACATCTTACAAAAATTTAGAAATAACAGACGTCACAGTTGCTCTGCTCTGATGAATTGATAAAATGTCTCACATATATGCCAAAAATTTGTACTATTAAACACAAACTGTGTTGTGACAAAAATAAGTTATGCGGAAACACTATATTTCATGTAAATACATTCTAAGTAACTTCAAGCTTATAACAAGTCTTGTATTGTTAAAATGGAGATTAAAGTTATTTGATTGCATCAGAATAAAATAAAAGCATACTTCTCTGGAAAAAGGGTGGCCATATTAGATGCTATCACAGCTCCCCAGTCTCCACCTTGTACAATAAATTTTTGCAGCCCAATTCTTTCCATAAAGTTCTTCATAATTACTGCAATTTGAGCAGCTCCAAGACCAGGCTTTGCAGCACCATCAGAGAAACCATACCCAGGCAATGAGGGCACTATAACTTCGAAAACAAAGTTGTAACCTGCTTGTGGCTTCACTAGGTGAGGTATAATCTCATAAAATTCTCTCACAGATCCTGGCCAACCATGCAGTAGCAGCAATGGCAACACTTCAGTTCCTTCAGGAACACTGGTTGGCTTAACGTGAATGAAATGAATATCTAAGCCATCCACACAAGTCTTGAATTGTGGAAATTTGTTCAAAAACTTTTCTTGTTCTCTCCAATTATATTTTGTCCTCCAGTATTCTATTACTTCTTCCTGTAAATATTTTGTGTTGAACCCATACTGGAATCCTATGCCCTCAAGTGGTGGAGTAAGAGTTGGTAATAATTCAAGTCTGTCTTGTAAATCATCCAAGACCTGTGACAAATAGTTAATACTGAATCACTATGATATAAATTTGATGTTTTATGAGCTATCTTATACCACATGTACACACAACAGAAATACCAATAATTTTAACACACACCACAATGGCATTCAGTTTCCAATGTAATGGCAGAAGCAGCAGAAATTCAGTCACCAATAAATGAAAATTTTGAAATTTGTGGTAAGGTTATATAGAACCAAACTGTTGAGGTCTCGGGGCAAAGGTTTACACAGTAATTAATGTAACTTGAACTAACTTACACTAAGAACAACACATACACCCATGTCCGAGGGAGGACTCGAACCTCCAATGGGGCGAGGAGAGGGGGTGTGTGTGTGTGTGTGTGTGTGTGTGTGTGTGTGTGTGTGTGTGTGTGTCAAAACTGTGACAAGGCACCCTAGACTGTGCAGCTACCCCACATGGACCAATAAATGAAACAATATTCTAAATTACTACATGCTTTGATAGAAAAAAACTGACCATCATAAACATTCAAATTCATGAACTTTTTCCTCTGCATAGGACTGCTCATTTTGGCAAAACGAGAGTCCAAAAGCTATCTTGTGTCTTTTCACTCATTTACTCATTTAACTATTAGGCCAAATTCTACAAATTATCAATAAAGTGTGCAGAAAACATTCAATGAGAACAATGTATGGTATACACCTAGATTTCATGTAGAAAACTGTTTAAGGGACTAAGCACACTAACACCAAAACACAACATTTTACTACATTCTACAACTTGCAATTAACAGTCAGTCTCAGTTAGCAAACAAATATTCGCGAAAACTTAACAATTACAAGAGAGAATGTTTGACCTTATTTACCTCCAGGAAACAATTTTTTTTAGAACTGGCAGCAGACATCCATAAAAATACCAGAACCTATCCTAGCTTTCAGAACTATTATTTCCTTCCTAGGAGAGGAATGAAGGATAGGTAGGAGAAGGTTAGAAAGAAAGCGCACGTCACTTAAATGCCAGGGCGGGTATCTCGAGAGCAATGGAGACCAGTGGTGAGAGTCCAAATTCTGGTCTGAAATACAATTTCAGTTTTTCACAAATGTTTCTGCTCTATAAATTTATCTCTCTCTCTCTCAGCGTATCAAACTATGAACAATGTCTGCATTCTTATTAACAGCAACAGAAGCCCATAGGAGCAGCTACAGAAGCCCACAGGAGGAATGATATTCTAAGGCCAATTTTCTGTGCTATTTCTAATAGCGATTTCAACTTCTTGTCTGGTTTCTTGAACATTGTTGGCTAGGAGAGAAAGATCAGCAGTAAATCTCAAGCAGTTTAACCTTCGAGTGGGTGCACTGGGGTACTGAGTACCCCATTGAGGAATTTTGTAGTACTGTAGTGTAATGCAAAGCCCTGCACTGTGGTAGGTCTAGGTATGTGTTACTTGTTACTTGACCCCCCACCCCCTCCCAATCCTCAACTCAGGGCCCTCAGCATCGTGTTGTTTCACAAGGATAAGGGTAATGGAGCACTCCGTATCCCATGCATCCGCTTGTGTTATACTTTCTTGTCAGTTTTAACATGTGTGCCACTTTACTTTATCTAAGAAAGTGACTGAATTCTAAAAGTACTCATAACAGTATTTATTACAAGCATTGAAAAATATAACAGTAATGTTTTGTATGTTTTTTGTGATGTAAGAGTTGTTAGCCAACAATTAGAGTTTTTTGTCTATTTGTTCCCAGGTCCAAAGATTTTATAAAGCTTGACAAGATACTCGCATACCTTCAAGAACTCATTGAAGTTGAGAGACTTGGAATAAATCTTGTTGAGATAGCTGAAAGGGAAGGTGAGCTGAGTGGCAAAGAAGTTCGTTTTAGCTATCAAGACCATGAAACTAACACTGAACAGGAAGACAAAGTGGGGATGAGAAAGAAAGAAGTTCAGGAATTGGGTTTTTCTCAGAAAAAGGCAAACTATGAAAATGAGTAAAAAACCAGCCTCTAAGACAAAAAACTAAGCAAAAAATATTATTAAGTTTCACAAGCTTACAAGCTATTCAAACAACATTTCTAATGAAATTGATGCATTTTTCAAGCTTTATGAAACTGATATAAGTATGCTAGTATTCCATACTAATATATTGTCACACAGAAGAAGGTGTAATTAGATGAATGACGAACACTAACTTCACTTATTGAAGGTTTATTTAGCACTGGCACACACAAGAGCGGAGAGCGAACTGCCTTCGGCCAGAACACATATGTATATATACAGTTACAGAACATTCCAGTACAATGATTCTTGATATTTGTGGATACTTCTAGAATTTCCTTGAGCCAAATATAGAAATTAAAATTTTACAGTTCAGGTGAGTTTTGAACTCAAGACCCCCCCATGTAACAGTCTAGTATCATAACTGCTACACCACAGTGACAGTGCTACTCAGCTTCTTCTGCAACATTGCTCCCTCCTTAAGAGAACAGCATCTCGGTGTTACGTCGTCCTAGTCCGGGAACGAGTCATCGGTCTTGCATACTCCGACTCCCGATGACTGATGTTCGCCCTGGCGGTGATCTTCTCAGAACTTCCTTTGCTGCTATGCTCTTCATCACCTTGCTGCTTGTTGCCTGTCACTGGAACTTTAAATTTACTTCATTCGAAGGACGTGGACCGTATCTCTGATCTTCTGTCATCTTGTGTCGGGGTCGAAAACTTCAGCTTCATGAGTAACATCAGACAACTGTCTTACAACTTTATAAGGTCCAAAGTAGCACCTGAGGAGCTTCTCAGAGAGACCAACCTTCCGAACAGGAGTGAAGATCCAGACGAGGTCACCAGGCTGGTAAACAACAGGGTAGTGGCTCCCGCCATACCTTCGGCGATCGTTTTCTTGAGCCTGCAGCGTGCAGATTCGTGCTAACTGCCGAGCTTCCTCAGCTCTGGTTAACATCTGGCCGATGTAGTCGTCGTCCACGTCATCAGGATGTAATGGAAACACAGTGTCCATTATCGTAGCCACTTCATGCCCATGCACCAGGAAAAATGGCGCAAATCCTGTGGTGTCTTGTTTGGCGGTGTTTTAGGCAAACATCACGAAAGGTAGCACTTCCTCCCAGTTGCTCTGCTCAACATTGACGAACATTGATAGCAAGTCGGCCAAGGTCTTATTAAGGCGTTCAGTAAGCCTGTTAGTTTGCGGATGGTAGGCAGTCGTCATGTGATGAGTAATGTTGCACCGACGGTTTATCTCTGTCACAAGATTCGATTGATAAACTTTCCCTCAATCTGTAATTAATGACCTTGGGGCACCGTGTTTTAATATGATGTCTTCCACGAAGAATTTGGTTACCTCGAATGCTTCGGCTGTATTCATGGCTTTTGTAACGGCATAGCGTGTCAGATAATCAGTGCAAACAATAATCCATCTATTTCCACTAGCAGACGTTGGAAATCATCCGAGGAGGTCAATCCCAACACGCTGGAAAAGTGTTTCAGTTGGTGGAATTGGTATGAGTTGGACAGGTGGTTTCTGAGGAACTGCCTTTCTCCTTTGGCACTCTCGACAGTGCAACACATAGTGACGGACACTCCTAAATAAACCAGAAAAATCTCTTGTGGATCATATCATATATCTTAATAAATCCTGGTGTGTCATGGAATTTCTGTAGAACATCTAAGCGCATGTGTTTAGGAATCACTGGTAGCCACCTCTTTCCAAACGGATCAAAGTCTTTCTTGCAAAGTAATCCATTGACTACCTTAAATTGCCCTTTCACATCCTCTGATTGATTTAAGGCAAGCATAATTTGAGATATCTTGGTGTCCTCCTCCTGCTCAGCAGAGAGATCTTGGAGTGCAGCAAGACAGTCATTATCTTCATCAATGTCTTGATGGTCTTGCACAGGGTTTGTTGAGAGAGAGTCGGCATCTTTGTGTTTTCTTCCACTTTTGTACACTATGGTAATGTCATATTCTTGAAGACGTAGTGCTCACCTGGTAAGACGTCCTGTTGGGTCCTTAAGACCTGTCAATCAACAAAGTGAATGATGGTCTGTAACAACTGTGAATGGCCTTCCATAGATACTATCGAAATTAGTACATGGCCCAGATCACAGCAAGACATTCTCTTTCTGTAGTTGAGTAGTTTGTCTCGGCTTTTGTAAGTGCCCTAGAAGATAAGGCTATAACCTTCTCTTTTCCATCCGAAATTTGCACCAGAACAGCACCAATCCCATATCCACTGGCATCTGTGTGCAGTTCTGTAGGTGCTCTCTCATCGTACAGACCAAGTACAAGGTCAGTTGTCAGAGCTTTTCACAGCACATTGAAAGAATCTTGTTGAGCAGCCCCCCAGATAAATTTAGCATCGGCTTTTAACAACTCTTGGAGTGGCCTGGCTTTGATACAAAAGTCTTTGATAAAACGACAGTAATAATAATTTAATCCGAGGAAGCTTCTCACATCTCTAATATCACCTTTTCTGGGTCTGGACGCACACCTTCATTTGACACAAGGTGTCCAAGTATTTTGATTTCTTTTGCTCCAAAGAGACACTTTCTTGGATTAAGTTTCAGTCTGCCTTCTTGGAGACACTCAAGAACGGCCCTCAGTCTTTTTTACATGTTCATCAAATGTCTCTGAGAACACTATATCATCATCTAAATAACAAAGACACATCGTCCACTTCAGGTGCCTTAGAAGATTATCCATCATCTGTTCAAATGTTGCTGATGGATTACACAAACCAAATGGCATTACCTTAAACTCATACAGGCCTTCATGGGTGATGAATGTAGTTTCCTCACGATCAGCCTCATCTACTTAGGTTTGCCAGTATCGTGAGTACATGTCCATGGTTGAGAAAAACTTAGCCCCCTTCAGACAATCTAGTGTTATCATCAATTTGTTGAAGGGGGTAAACGTCCTTTTTAGTTACCTTATTAAGCTTCGTGTAATCAACACAAAAGCACCAACTGCCATCCTTCTTCCTGACGAGGACCATTGGTGACAACCATGGGCTCTGTGAAGGCTGAATGATGTCATTCTTCATCATTTTCTCTACCTCGTTGCGAATTATTCAACGTTCTGTTGCTGACACGGTATACTCTCTGGCTTATTGGTTGATGGTCTCCAGTGTTTCACTGTCTATTTGTCTAATTTGCTCTTCACCTGCTGATTGAAGCATTCAGAGAACTCTTGTAGAATGCCAAGTAGCTTCTTCTGTTGTTCCTTAGTGAGATCTGGTGATAGTCAAGCTAAAAGATCTTGTCTCGTAGTGGTAGCTCCAATTTCATCCACAGACTCAGCATGGGAGGTTTCTATGATGCTCAGCTGTTCGGCAATTAATGGCTCAGCATTTGCTACACATATGCGTCTTGGAAGGATCTGCAGTTCTCGGTGACAGTTAACTATCCACAGTTCGCTGAATCCATTCTTAAATGAGACAACAGAGGCTGGGATGACCAAGTTATTCTTCAGTGGTATGCTTCTCTTACATTCCACTACACGATCCATGGGTTTATGCATGGCATGACACATGGCAGTTACCTTTCTAGTGCTGATTGCAGGAATGATCACTTCATCCAGCACACACACTCAGATGCGCATCTTCCTGTCCGCAGTATCTCATCTTGTCTAGCACAATCTTCGAGCGATGACAATCTATAATTGCCTGAGAAGCTTTCAAAAAGTCCCATCCGAGAATGACGTCACGAGTACACTCTTTTAAGATGATGAATTCTAAGGGATGTGTATGGCCACTTATACCCACACAAATGACACATCTTCCTGTAGGTTTTACATATTTCCCATTAGCCACCTTCAGCAGAGATGTTTTGTTGTCGACGAATAAGGTTTTCTGCAACTGGCGATGGTATTTCTCCAAAATGACTGAATATGATGCTCCAGAGTCCACAACAGCTTGGGCTGGTTGGCCATCCATGAGGATATCGACATAGTTTCCTATCATTTTTGTAGTGATTGACAGCGAAGGACTTTTCTCTTTGGCAGCCTCACCTCCAAGGTCACACCCTTTAGTTTTCCAAGTTGTGGCGTCTAGGTGATTGCATGGAGCTTCAAAATGGTGATGGAGAGATTGATTGGCATGTTGGAGAATATCCTCTCCAGCGGCTAGCTTGTGGCGATGGTGACCTACGTCATCCTGCACCATCATCATCATCATCTTCATCTTCGGTGTCCCGGAGTTGGCGTTTGCTAAGATCTGTCTGCTGTCTTCTGGTGCAGGCGTCATATAATATCCACCGTCTTTCTTGACAATAGTGCACCACATGTCCCAGTCGTCTGCAGTGGAAACATACTGGTTGGTTATCCTGGTTCCTCTTGGAGTCCAAACAGGTTCCTCATGCGGCATTGTAGGAACGTCACTTTGCCTGGGTCTTGACTTTTTCACCGTTTTAAAGGGAAATGAAGGACGAGAGATTGGGTTCAATGTCTGTTCCACTTCCTCTCTTATGCCCTCTTGAAGCATCTCTGTTTTTTGCTCGCTGTGCAATCCAAGTGCCTTCTAAACTTCCTCTCTCACTATCTGATGGAGAACACTTGTGAAATCCATTCCTTCCTCCATCACGGACATCGATACGACATTTGGAAGCCATTCAAACTTCTTGCGTGTAATTCTTTTTTGATGCATTGTCTCGATATACTGGCATCTTTTTATGAAGTCGTCTGCTGTCGAAACCTGCTTCAGGACATGTATCACGTTTGATACATGTCCTCAGCAACACCCTTCATGACATGTGCAACCTTACCTACCTCCTCCATTCTAGGAGCCACTATTTTACACAGCTACAAGATGTCTTGAATGTAGGATGCTGTAGTTTCTCCTGGACACTGTGCCCTGCACTTTATTAATCTTCAACCTTGCACTTCTGTCGTCGTGTGTCACTGAAATACTTGCGCAGTTCCACCTGGAATACTTCCCAGCTTGTGAACTTCTGCTCGTTGTTCTCATACCATTGCTTGGCAGTGCCCTCCCAGTAGAAAAATACATTAGCCAAACACACGGTGTCATCTCATTTGTTAAATATGGCTATAGCCTCATATACCTTTAGCTACTTGTTTGGGTCTTGGCCATCATCACCAGAGAACCCGGAAGGATGTCTCATGTGGTGACACACAGTTGCTGTCATTGTAATGTCGTCGTCGTCGTCTTCTGTCTCCGATAGATTGCAATCTGCTGAATGTGGCTCGAACTCCAGTTTCTGCCCACGTAAACAGCGGTTGTTGTGGCCTGATGGGAGCCACTGTGTCATCAATAATGTGATCTATCACAAGTTTCAATACCCGGTGCCTCCACCAGAATAATGTCATGTAGAAGAAGGTGTAATTAGAGATGAATGGCAAACCATAACTTCACTTAAGAAGGTTTATTCAGCACTTGAACATACAAGAGTGTGGAGCAAACTGCCTCTGGCCAGAACACATACGGTAGATATACTTGTATTGTTATGGAACATTCCAGTACAATTATTCTTGATATTTGTGGATACTTGTAGAATGTCCTCGAACTGAATATAGAAATTAAAATACACCAAAGTGACGGTGCTACTCAGCTTCTTCTGCATACAGACACACACGCACGCATCCACGTACACGCACACACACGAAATTGTAAAGTTATGGACAGATGCGAAATTATGGCACCATTGGACATTTTATTTTTGGAAGATACAAAAAAAAGTCAACAAGTAAATGTACAAGAACTCTGGGAGTCAGACTGTGCAGGTTTGGATATATTGGGGGGGGGGGGGGGGGGGCTACAATGAGTTGTAAAAGATTTCTATTTGTCTTGCTTGGAGAGGTTTGATGACATTTCCACTGAAAACGAAAGGAAAAAACTTGACAAGTTAGCTGTTGTCAGAAAGCTTTCACATTCCTTTACAATCAGCCTAAAATGATCCTATAATCCTATTGAATATGTGGCGATCAATGAAATGTCAATTGGATGTAGGGGCCACTGCTCCTGGATCCAGTACATACTCTGGTATTTTGGTCCGACAATTTTGAAAGCTGCTAGGCAGCACCCCTATGATCTGGAAGTGCTGCTGTCACAACCACAACACTAAGCATAGGCCACACCTGCCACGCCAGCCTACCTGCGCTCATGGTGGTCCTACAAAGCCAGCATCACCAGGGCTCACACTGCAGTCATGTTCTGATAGCGCTTGTGATCATTTAGTTATTCGTCATTGCTTTGGTCCCTGATAATTGCTACATCTTAGTACCTGATTTGGTTTTGCTCTCTGATTTTGTTATTTTGCCTTGTAGTCTGTGTTGTCAGTCATCCCTATTGTGTGTGTTTGCATTGTACCATGATTCCCCGTTGACACCGCTGGCTGGTGTACTCCAGTCTCGTTCGATTGCAGTTACTAGGACTGGCGATGAGGTAAAAGGTTAACAGTGCATTATGGATGCAAAACTTGTACAGCTCGTGGAACAACAACAGCAAAAGCTGCTCCTGCAGCAGCAATTGCAACAGCAGTTCCAGCAGCCAATGGACCTTTTGCATCAGGAAACTCAGCTTCTGTCAGAACGATTACAGGTACAAGGTTCACAACCCATCCCGACTGAGGTCACCTCTCAGATGGAGTCCTGCCCATCCGCATTTCCGTCGTTTAACAATACCAAGGAGGATTGGGACATGTATTTGCAGTGGCTGAAACAGCACTTCACCACATTTCAGGTTTCTGATGATGCCCTCTAACATTCACTCTTCCTTTCTTGGGTTTCCCTGTAGGCATTTTTCTTACTTAAAAAGTTGGCTCCCCTCTCAAACCTGGCTGCATCACTTTTGAGGAAATGTGTTTGTTGCTGTCAAACTATCATTCACAATGATTAAACATGGTCACATTGTGCTCAGAGTTCCATCAGCACCACATGCCACTAATGGGTGACAGATTTGCAGTGTCTCAGTTGTCGTCGTGATTTCACCTGAGCCAACACATCTTGCAAAACCTCATATACTGATTCTCTGATTCATGCTGCAGTGGTCGAATTGGTTCCCAATCCAGAAGTTTGCACATGGCTCTCACGTTAGACAACCCTTCCTTTAACAACATAATGAAAATTATGCATTCTTAAGATCGCACAGGTATCAAACAAACATTCTATGGCCCACCCCCAGATGGTAATGGTTTGACCACCACCATGGAGATGGGAGTTCTCTCAAGCCTTCTTCCTGATGCAGCATCCAGATTCATCACTTTTGTACATATCAATGACCTCTGAGCAGCCTATCCAGCTGCGTTGGCACAAACAGCGGGGTCTGCCTTCTTGTCCTAACTCTTTTGTGATGCGCCAGTGTGCAGACTGCGCTGATCGCTGGGCGCACTGCACTCATTGTGAAAAGGATGGGCAACTCTGAACTGTCTGCCATCAGGCATCTGGTCAATCCAACCCCACTCCTAACTTGTGTCATGGGACGGTGCATGAACTTCAGGCCACTGTTCTCTAGGGGAATTCTTGCACCCCCAAGCTGTTTATTAATTTCATGACTGCTCGTTAGGCTGCTTGTTAGGACGTCTGTTTCCAAGTTGACATGGGAGCAACGGTCTCCCTGGTCCATCTCCCGACATACGCTTGTCTGAGTAACCCGACATTGCCCCGCCTCTCATAAGGTGGTTGCATATGGTGACAGACAAAGGTCACTTCTCCGCTACAGTAACATGTAAGATGGATACATGGCCACTAACATTGTATGTTGGCAACAGTCATTCCACTGGCAACATTTTTGTCATGGATGCTTTCTTGCTGTTTGGGTTCTCCATCAAGGACAAAGTTTTGGTTGTCTCGGACACAGTCCCCTTCCAGGAACATGATGACCTTGTGCCTCTTTCGTGTCTCAGGGTGTTTGAGCCTTGCTTCAGGTTCACCACCAATTTTGAGGCATATATCTCTTTGCATCCAGATGCAGTGCCCCGTTTCTGTTGAACATGTCCTCTTCCAGTCTCCTTACAGATGATTATTAAGCTCTAACTCTATCACCTTCATGACGCTGGGGGTCATAGAACTGGTCAAAACTAGCACTTGGACCACACCCATGGTCATTGTCCAGAAGGCAAAAGGCTCTGGCTGTGTGGAGATTTTAAGTCTATGATTAATGCCCAAGCTCTGATGGAAACCTACCCATACTAATCTCTGTTGGTCCATTATGGCCAGCGGACATTGGCTGATACGAATTTTTCAATTCAATAAACTTTACCAACAGCCGTACACTTTAAAGATATTTTATTTTATTCTGAAAGCAACCAATTTCGGCAATTCATTTTGCCATCTTCAGGCCCCTGCATAGTAAAAGAATATACATGTAGTAATACAAGTGTGTACCAAATCAAGCTTACAGGATGTGACAGATAATCATAATATCGCTTAAGCTTAAACATGATGAAAGTATTGGAATTAAATCAAATGTAAGTGTACATCCAGCACAATAGACTAAAACTTGTGTACATATTTATTAGTAGCATTAAACCAAATCTCTGTGTATATCCAGCACAATAGACTAAAACGCTGATACTGAAAACAAAACAGAAGATCAGTAAAACCTAACAATAACTCTTCAGCTGTCATCCTATACCATTTGACAGGAGTTAAAATAGCAGCGTTAACAGGTATTACATCTAGACAGAGTGATCTCTATGAAAGGAAAGTGAACAAATTGAACAAATGTTATTTAAAACTACATCACACATCTACACAATAAAATCGGTAGGTAACTAGACGTAAAAGCACAATGACCATTCTACAAAAAGCTATATCAAGTGACACAAATAACAAAAGTATGATACCTCAACCTAATCATAACATTCCAGTGAGGCCACATTGGTGCAAGGCTACTACAATCATATCATCCATTTCATCATATCAACAGCTACTACAGAATATAAACAACTCACCAAATGTATTTTTTAAATCAATGAACGTATCGTATCGCTCCATAAAACTGGATATTGTGAATTCCAATCTTAAAACACAAAACAGTGAAGCTTATAGTAAAGGTTCAAGATAAACATCAAATCCATATGTGCTGCATGCCAACTTAACATCGAGCAGCTGCTTCATACAAAAGTGTGACACAGCAACTGAGCCCACCTACATTACATGAACATGGTCAAAGATATTTCCACCGAGTCAAAAGACAGTCAATGGTAAGGATAGATACATCATAAAATCATAGACATGTAGAATGCATGTGATAAACAAACACAACACGAAACACACTGCGGGAAGAACTAACATGCGCAGGTGCTACCCATACAATCTCCTTTTTAGATACCAGACTTCAATTCACAATAGTTTGTGAAAAATTTCGAAAAAGAAATTATTCTTTGATTCTGTTTGCTCATTTAAAAAAAATTGATGTTCTTTCCCTGCATGGACATAGATATCCATATCTTCAAAAACATCCATAGCCCCACCTTTATCAATGATGTGCAGTATCTCTAGATTGTCATTAATGCCTACAATTTTATGTTTTGTTGTTTGCAGGTGTTCCTTAAAAGTAGAATGCTTGATGATATGCAGAGCTGTATGCTCTCGAAATCTTTCTTTAAAAGTTCTACCGGTGTGCCCAATATACATTACATCACAGTCACTATATTTAATTTTGTAGATCCCAGACCTCAAAAAAGGATCGTGTCTCTTGATGGAATGAGTAAGAGCCTTGGGTAATGTATTTTTACCAGTAAAACCAACTTCAATGTTGATTTCATGGAATGCTTGTGCTACTCTTTAGGAAATAGGACCTATAAACTCCATGCTTGAGTGCATTTTTCTACTGGTTTAAACCTGGGTGAGAGTAATTTCATGCAGCAAATTAGAGTTCTTTCTGACAATTTTATTATGAATTAAGTCAATAATCTCAGGTTGGTAACCATTGTTTACTGCTATATACCTTAGTATATTCATTTATTTTCGATTTCTATATCTTCTAAAGGGATTTTACTTAGCCAGCTGACAGAGCTATAGAAAAAGGAGGTTTTGTACCTGTTGAAGTGCATGGGATCCACAGGAATAAAGGCATCTGAAGTTCTGGGTTTTCTGAAAATAGCAAAACTATGCCTACCACTCTTATTCCTCACACATATGTCGAGGAAATAATTTTTTTCATTAACCTGCTGCTCATATATGAATTCTATTTTTTGGTGAAGGTTACTGAAAATTCTTAAAGATTTTATCACGGCCACCGTTCTCCTCTTTGTAAAGCACAATGGTGTCATCCACATAGTGAAAGTGGTATAGAACATTGTCATGCAACCCAGGATATTGTGCAAAGGCTGATGCTTCGATATAGTTTAGAAAAACATTGGATAATGTCCCTGATAAACAACACCCCACAGCTAGTCCATCCTGCTGTAGGCACATTAGTGTGCAAATTAGTCACATCTAAGGATAGCCATTTGGAGCCACCTGGGATTTTTATTTTATCTACTAAAATGTAAGTATTCTACACAGAGAAACATCTCTCAAAAATGCAATTATTAACTAGAATTTCATTCAGTTTGTCGTACACCTTGTAGGCAGGAGTACCAATATAACTAACAACAGGCCTGATAGGAACATCAGCTTTATGTACCTTAGGTTGTCCTCTTAACCTTGGGGCATGTGGATTCACAACCTCCGAAGTCTAAAAAATAAAAAGGAGATATTCTTTAGAAGACGTTTGATCTCCTTAGCAAAATATTTAGTGGGATCATGATTAACTTTGGAAAGTCCATTCTTCTCAAAGAATTCCTTTACCTTATTAACATATGCACACACATAACAAGGGTATCCCCTTTATCTGCCTTAATGACAACTGCCTCATGGGTTTTGAGTTTCTCATTGATACTGTGTACAACTAATTCATCATTCACATTTTTACTTTTCTTCTTTTTACAATTTTTTTACTATGAAGTGAGGATACAGCTTCAGCCACATTATTACCCAGGAAAACCTGATGTGGTTTACTGACCTTACAGTAGTTTAAAGTTCTTTTAATCTCTAAAATCAATGATTTTATGTCCTTAATATGTATTGATCTGTTTACTGCAAACTTATTGCCTTTTTGTAACAGCTCAAGTTCTTTCTTATTGAAGATGATGCCAGTTCTATTAACAGCTGTATCGAAAAATTTGTGACTCCTAAAATTAACCACATTATTGGTGTATAATTTCTGGTGTAATTTTAGAATACAAATTTTCTTATTGTGAGTGTAAAAATATTTCCTCTTTTGTTTTCCACTACCCACTCAGAAAACTGCAACAAACTGTCTAATTTGTTACAACTTAACAATTTGCTGAATCTCGGGTGATTCAAGTGCAGACTTTTACTAAGGTCATCGTATTTAGAGTACAAATTTCTTATTTATAGTTTCATCCCCAATTCTTCAGTCTTCGTCTTAATGGTACAGCTGACCCAGTCAGATTTTTTAATCTTGACTTGTGCAAACCTACGAGTGCCACCCTCGGATACACATCTCTCTATAAAGTCAACGACAGTAGTTGTTACCATTAATTTAATTTTGTTGCTGATGAATTCACGGGCTTGTCCCAACACCTGGTAGGGCACATTCATTCAATCTCTGTTGGTCCATTATGGCCAGGGGACATCGGCTAGTATGTATTTTTCAGTTCAACTTTACCAACAGCCATACACTTTAAGATATTTTATTTTATTCTGAAAGCAACCAGTTTCTGCAATTGTTGGTAAAGTTTATTGAATTGATAAATACCCCAGATCATGTCAAGAGGACCTCCTCTCAAAGCTTGTTGGAAGTGAACGTTTTTCTAAAATAGACATTGCTGATGCTTATTTATAGATTCCACTCAATAAGGAATCACAACACAGTGTTGTCATCAATATACCATTAGGCTTACACAAATTCAAATGTTTGCCTTTCAGGATCTCTTTTGCTTCAGTGATCTTCCAGAAATACCTGGTACAGCTAACCACGTCCATCCCAGCTCGTACCAATTGCCCTGATGATTTAATTGTTACGGGTCCTATGCGCCAAGACTACCTGTGTAACCTACATACTGTCTTTACTACATTGCATGATGTGGGATCCAGGTGCAGGTGCCATCTGCACAAATGCCTTTTTTCCCCTTCAGGATCAAGTGGACTACCTTGGCCACTTGCTCACCAAAGATGGGATTCAGCGCACTGACTGTAATGTTTCCACTGTTGACTCTCTCCCGTGTCCCCAAACCTTCAAGATTTGCAGGCTTTTTTTGGGGATGGTGAATTATTGTTTCAAGTTCCTTCTGCAGGTAGCACACATTATGTAGCCCCCAACCAGTTGTGGAAGCAATGCGTTCTGTTTCAGTGGTCAGCAGCCTGTGTGCAGGCCTTCACGCAGCTGAAGCGCATGTTACATTCTGCACACTGCCGTAGCCCCCTTCCCCATCATGCTCCATTGTTTTGGCTGTGGACACTTCTCCCTATGGCATTGGTGCAGTACTGACACACCAAAATGATGATGGTATGGAGGAACCTATTGCCTATGCATCAAAAATGCTGACGCCTGCCCAATGCAATTACTCCTGGATCGAGAAAGAGGTGTTGGCAATTGTCTCTGCCATGAAGAAATTCCATGTGTATCTATTTGGGACCCAGTTTACCCATGTTACAGACCACAGTAGCATTAGTACCACTCTTTGGGCCACACTCTTGGCATCCAGAGCAGATGGCCCAAAGGCTCCAGCATTGGGCTCTTTTCCTTAGCTCCTACAATTGTACCATGAAGTACAAACCTACAACACAACATGCAAATGTGGTTGCCCTCTTGTGTTTACCATCAGTCCCAGACCCGGCACTTGACCAACTGGAGATATCCTGTTTTCACATCAACTTGGAATGACAACACACCTCAGATGGGTTTCCCACTACCGCTACTCACTTTGCGGTGGACATGTGCCACGACCCTATCTTGCGATGTGTCATGCACTGTGTTCTCCATGGGTGGCACACTTATTTTTTGAAGTCCGCTGATCACAAGCTCCGGGCCTAGGCTCAGATCACAGTTGTGTTCTGACAGCACTTGTGATTGTTTATCTATTCATCATTGCTCTGGTCACCAATAGATGCTACATTTTGGTATCTGAATTGGTTTTGCTCTCTGGTTTCAGTATTTTGCCTTGTGGTCTGTGTTGTCAGTTGTCCCTGTTGTGTGTGTCTGTGTTGTACTGCTGATTCCCCATTGAAACTGTCGGCCTTTTGATCAGTGCGCTCTGGTCTCACTCAGTTCTGGTTGCTACACATAACATCCAAACCCACCAAACATGGGATAAAAATATTTGCCACGTGTGGCGCAAAGAGTTTTTACATCAGTAATATACTTTGTGGGAAAGCTGATGGATGGATCATTTCAAGTACCAAACAGCTCAGCGGAACTCATAAGAAAAAGCGTGTCAGTCATATCAAAGGTATACACACAAAGGTGACCACTGATAATTGGTACATGAGCTGCCAATTAGTGGAACATGTTACAGACAAAAACTGACGACCTAGACACTCTTTGCCTGAACAAAAGGACAATCCTGCCTCAATTTTTGCCTCTAAAAAACCAACCTGTCAGAGTGTTTAAATTTGGCTTTCAAGGTAACAATTCTCTTTTGTCGCACTAAACAAAAAGAAATCACTCATTGATACTCCCATTCACAGTGAACAACATGGATGATATCGACCAGAAAACAGGGAAGCCAATCATTACCGATTACAATCGCTCGAGAGGAGAACTGGATTCAATACACAAAAGTGTATCAGGATATTCTGTTTCCAGAATTACAAGGAGATGCCTTATGGTGTTGTTTTATACTATTCTAAATATAGTTGGGATAAATTGCCAAATTTTACATTCACTTTCCAAACCAGAAACATCTGAGCTGATGAATGAACACTTGAAAAATAGATCATATTACTGCTGACCAATATTTCGGAATTTCTAAGAAGAAAATTCCCTTCAGAAGAAGACATTGACACAGCAGGGCCATCAGAGAAGAGGTAGAAAGTGCACTGCCATGTGCGCGGGAGGGAAAAAGACAACTCCACAACAAAAGCTTGTGTGAAGCAACAAGTTTACTTGTCAACCATATCTGATTAGAGAGCATACGTGGATTACATACCAACAGGAGATTGACTGCACAATATATTTCTAAAGAGTTAACATCAAATAATTAAAATTAATTTATAGTCATTTTTATACTAGTTATAAGTTAAATATCAGTCATATATGAATTAAAAATGTATTTCTTACTGTTGTATCACGCGTTCGTTCATTCAGGTGCTGTTTAAAGCTTTTGAAACAAATATATAATAATATTACTCCAAAATATAACTATTTAACTGATTCCTACAGAAATTACAATGTCTCATTATAGGTGGAGTACTGAATATTCCATGCACCTAAACATGCTTTTTTTTTAAAACTCGTCACACCCGTTTGAATATTAAACTTATATAATTTTTTACACTTCTAATTGTTATGTTCTTTGGTTTGGTTCTCAGACTTCATATTCCACTGAACAGTTTAACCAATAATGGTGATAGGCAATCTCCTTAGTTCAGAAATTTCTCTTCTAAACTCCACCTTTGATGTGGTGTTGGTTGGAATAAGTTCCATTCGTTTAATTAGTTTTGGATGTTGTCCAAATTCCTTAAATTTTTTAATACAGGAGGTCTACGGAGACAGTCGTATGCCTTCTTAAAGTCTACAAATGTTTACTTGCTACAGTAATTACCAGTGTGACTATATACTGACAACAATGTACATGTCGAATGGAGAAAGTCTAACTCGTCTATTAAAATGGAAGCAGTATCTGGCATTTCCTGAACAAGTGTTATAGGGCCTCTGCAGTTACTAATCTGTATAGATGATTTATGAAACAATGTGAGCAGCCTTGTTAGACTGTTTGCAGATGAGGTTGAATATTTAAACAAGGTATCTGTATGGTGTGAAAAGTATCAACTGACTCTAAATAATGCAAAGTAGAGGTCATGCACATGAGTACTAAAAGGAATCCATTAAATTTCAGTTACATGATAAATCACACAAATCTAAAGGTGTCAATTCAACTAAATACCTATGGATTACAATTATAAACAACTTAAATTGGGATGGTCACACAGATAGTATTGTGGGGAAGGTAAACCAAAAATTGCATTTTATTGGCAGAACACTTAACAGATGCAATAGATCCATTAAAGAGACTCATAAACTATGCTTGTCCATTCTCTTCTGCAGCACTGCTGCATGCTACGGGATCTGTTCCCGGCAGGATTGATGGAGACAAAAAAAAAGTTCAAAGAAGGAAAGCTCATTTTCTGTTACTGCAAATAATGGAGTAAGTATCAAGGTTATTACAGATGAGTTGGGATGGTAATTATTAAAACCAAGGCATTTTTCAGTGCAGTAAGGTCTTTTCACCAAATTTCAACCACAACTTTCTTCTGAAAATATTTTATTTCTACATAGGGAGAAACATTGTAATAAGAGATATCAGAGCTCACATGTAAAGATTTAATTGTTTGTTTTTCCCTATCGCTTGTGTTTGTGTGTGTGTAATTTTGCTCTCATTCGATAAAGGATTACTCCAAACGCTAGCAAGTTTTCCTCCTCTTTCTTGTGTGCCTGTTGACAACTCAATAATTCTGCTTTCCAGTAAGTGATTCCCTTTAATCCAAATGTGTTCTACCACAAATTCCCTGCAACATTTAGACGAGTCAAGTAGATGTAACTGATTTAAGTGCCCAAGCGCGAAATACAGTAGAGCGAAGTAAGAGGTTTTTGAACAGCTGTTTGACAGTGATGGCATGATTTGTTCATTGTGTCAAATCTAACATTTAACTGGTGCCAGAGATTTCTTTGCTTTGAACATTTTTATGCTGCAGTCCACAAACAGTGTTGGTTGGTTGGGTGGCTGGTGCAAGAGGACAAAATAGTGAGGTCATTGGTCCCACTGGATTAGGGAAGGATTGGGAAGAAAATTGGCCATGCCCTTTGAAAGGAAACATCCCTGCATTTTCCTGAAGATATTTGGGGAAATCACAGAAAACCTAAATTAGGGTGGCTGGATGTGGATTTTAACCATCTCACAAACAGTGTAAATGAATAAAAACAAACCAGTATGTCATTACAGTAGTAGTGTACCACTTTCTAATTATTAACATTGCTGTTGTGTGTTACTTTCTTTGGATTTTACAGATAGCACTGCTAAAATAAAGAACACTTGCAGGAGATGCCCTATTCTTCAACATTAAATTGTAAGTGTGAAACAATTAACTTCATTTCATAATAATTCTACAACTGTTTAGGTTTATTCATTTTGATTTTGAGGCGTGTATACAGTGATATGACAGAAGTCACAGGACAGCGACACACACATATACAAATGGTGGTAGTATCACATGCACAAGGTATAAAAGGGTAACACATTGGTGTAGCTCTCCTTGTACTCAGCTGAGTCAAGTGAAAAGCTTTCCGATGTGATTACGGAAGCACAACAAGAATTAAATGTGGAATGAGACATTTGTTTTTGAGAATCGTTAGGGAATTCAATATTCCGAGAGAAGGCTGACAGCCTTCACTTAGCAACTGGGAGCAGCAGCACTTGTGAAGAGTTGTCGATGATAACAGATAAGCAACACTGTATTAAATAATCAAAGAAATCAATTTGGGATGACCGACAAATGTATCCATTAGAAGAGTGTAATGAAATTTGGCATTAATCAGTCATGGCAGCAGACAACTAACGTGAGTGCCTACGCTAACCGCATGACATCACCTTCAGCACCTCTACCAGGCTTGTGACCAGAAGTGTTGCAGGTGCAGTATTTTGTGCACGAACTGATCTCCTGATTAAGTCCCATAAATGTTTGTTGAGATTCATGTTGGGTGATCTGGGTGGCTAAATCATTTGAGCAAATGACTTGGCCAGCCAGATCACCCAACATGAATCTCAACAAACATTTATGGGACATAATCAAGAAGTCAGTTTGTGCAAAAAATCCTGCACCTGCAACACTTCTGCAGTTACAGACGGCTATACAGGGAGTATGGCTAAATATTTCTGCTGAAAACTTCCAACTTGGTGAGTTCATGCCACATTGAGTTGCTGTACTACACTGGACAAAAGGAGGTCCGATGCGATATTAGGAGGTATCCCATGACTTTTGTCACCTCAGTATATAGAGGCAGAATATCAAAATGAAAATACTGTTAAAATAATATTGAACATATATGTGGGTGAGCTTGACATATTACATACTCATATAAGTTACTGTTTATCACATAGAAGTGTTCTGGAACAAGATTTCAAAATATGTTGAGCAGATGTGGTCCACACCCTCTTCCCTCACCATCAACATCCTATGAAACGGCATTAGGCAGCTGCAGTGGACTGGAAGAGTTGCACTTGTCTGTGACAAGTAGAAAGGCACCAGAGTACGTTAGTGTTGTTTGGGCTTAGAGTTATTAACACGTCTGGTAGGCTACATACGAGGCATAACACTGTCAGATATTGAGTGGTCACAGAAGGACAAAGAAATACTGTGTATTTGTGCAAGAGAGTTTTATCTGCACCTAACAGTGTTTGAAATGGGCCTCATCATGAATCTCCACTCAGTCACCTAGTTGAATCATGCAATGTAGAGATTTTTGCGGCATTCAGATGTGGTGCAGTGGATGTTTAACTGCTTGGGAGCATGAGGGCAGGTATACTCTTTGTCACAGTTCTAGTCAACCATGTCTGACCACCACAAGTGAGGATCTCCATATTCTGCACCAGACACATTTCAACCCTTCACATCTGCCCCCAAGAACAAATAACTGACTCATTGCAGCACTCTGTACTATCCCACACCATTAGGCAGCAACTAGCAGCAGCTGGACTAGGTAATTACTGTCCCATGTTTAGGTTGCCGTTAACATAAAGAACTGTGTTTGGAGTGGTGCTGTGACCAAGAAACATGGACTGCTGATGAATGTGGCTGCACTGTGTTGAGTGATGCACTACCCCAAATGACCATAGTTGGCGAGTGTGGCAAGGACCTGGGCAGTGTTCCCATTCTTCCAACTATTTGGATAGGCACACTGATGTTAAGCCTGGCATCATGGTGTGGAGAGCCATAGGTATGACTTCAGGTCACAGCTGAGGGATGACTTGAGTGTAACCTGATGGGACACTGGTACATCACAGACATCCTGCTTCCTTATGTTGCTTGTCCACACAGAGCATGTGTCTCTAGCAGCTGTCTATGTGTTGTTGGGGTACTC
The DNA here is from genome assembly GCF_021461385.2 of Schistocerca piceifrons. Lineage (NCBI taxonomy): Eukaryota > Metazoa > Arthropoda > Insecta > Orthoptera > Acrididae > Schistocerca > Schistocerca piceifrons. The sequence continues at coordinate 301,065,299 of NC_060138.1, forward strand.
CCATTGCCATTCAGATCCCCAGATCTGTCTGTGATAGAAAGTGTGGGACCAGCTTTGACACCAACATTCAGGATATCAATGACACATTTGAACAGTTGTGGTCAGCTCTCATACTGCTAAGTTCTTTGTAAATTTGACTATATTGTTCTTCACTTTTTTAGTCAAGCAGTGTAGCTGACTAAGTCAAATAAGAGGAATACATAAAACATTGTATTGTTAACATCAAGTAATACATGCAATTTTCAAATAGGAGGAGGACGAGATTAGTGTTTAATGTCCCGTCGACAACAGGTCATAAGAGACTGAGCACAAGCTTGGATTAGGGAAGGATGGGGAAGGAAATCAGCCATGCTCTTTCAAAGGAACCACCATGGTATTTGCCTGAAGCAATTTAGGGAATTCAAAGAAAATCTAAATCATGATGGCTGGACATGGGTTTGAATGGCCATCCTCCTGAATGACAGTCCAGTATGCTAACCACTGCGCTACCTCATTCAGTGTAAATGTCAGATTTTGAAGATAGATTTTCCCTCGAAAGATGATTCCACTAATTACTATTCTAGTTCTTCTGTATGATAATGTTATTAGTTTGCTAATTTCACAAAAAAGAATAATGTTGATAAAAATTGCCACTGTAATTGTGTTAAATGCCAAGCAAATGTTAATACAAGTCTTGTAGGGAGATAATTTCGGTTATAAAATTGTAATTATATTGTAAGTTTTAACAAAGTAATAAAGAATAACCTCACTGTTAAATGGTTATATAAATGACCACATGCTCAGTTAGGAGACTTAGAAGTAGTTGGTATGGAATTAAGTATAGTTGTTAATTAAAGGTTAGGTAATGGAGAAGACGAGAATCTACAAATAAATCACAAAAGATGAAAAAGAATATTGGTTGCGGGAAAGTTTTCTGAAATGTCATAAGAATCACTGCCGAACCCTTACCAAGTTTTACTCTTGTAATGTAAAATTGGCCAGAAGTTGGAAACAGTGTTTAACAAGACTCATCCGACTAAATGATTTTCTTCCATTGCTTAATAGACCAGGTTTCATGACTTTGGCACCAAGCTTTGGTGCTGACAGGATTCACAAGCGCAACATTCAGTTCTGCAGTGACTTCTGCAGCTGTCATCCTTTTATTCTTCCATCATAATCCTCTTAAATGACCATTTGCCATGATCATTCAATGCACTTTTGTCTGCATTGTGATTTGTGGAAGATGTTTCTCCACTTTTCCTGTATAAAAGATCAATCTAAGGTGCCTCTTGAAACACCAAGCCCTTCAGCTATCTTGGTCACAGAAGCACTCACCATACAAGTAGCAACAAAATGCGCATGTTTGACTTAGCTCTGATATAATGCATTCACTGTCCTGACTACAACTGGGTGCTTGCAATGTATTGCGGATATTGCACAAGCACTGTTAATGGTCAAATACAACAGCACAACCTGCAGGATTGGCTAGCATCTACATTTAATTTCAAGATTGCATTTTTCAAGGTGTTTCCAAATTTTTGTCAACCACTGCAGTTGTTGTCCTAATGCTATCACAATATTACTCATAATGCAGACATACTTGGTAGCACCATGTTGTCTCTTTATCCGGTGAAGCACTCAAAGTCCACAGGAACACTTCATTTACAAACCAGCCAATTTGTGGTGTCCTGCAGATATATTTGGTGTCAAAATAGACACTGTGCAGCCTATACACTCATACTGGAAAATCATTCTTCTATAAAAATACTGACTTATCAAAACATATTAGATCCTGCCACTCAAGACCAATACTGTCCTTGACAGACAAAAGGGGACAGTAGACGTTCATTATGATGCTTCTCCTAGGAAGCTGCATGTTTGCTTTCTAGTTTGGCCTCGTGAAGCAGTTGCCAAATCATACCCACTGACCCAAAAAACACAGTAGTATGTACAACTGCACCATTCTATTTCTGGTAATGCAAGTTTACAAGCAGCTTTATTACTCTGTGTCGATATAGATCTACAAATGGAATGAGAATGTAAGAATACAATGCACAAGTTACCATACTGTGAGGGTAAGGTATGTAGCAGTTGTTTCAAATGTAATGTTTCCCGTAGTATTTTATTACAAATAAATTATATTGTTTATCATAATTATTACTATTAAACAGCATTAAAGACAACCATGAAGACTTCTCAGGTCATCAATAATAATTCTTCCGAAGTCATGAGTACCACAGTTCTCTTACATTGGTGGTCTAGTAGTAGAAAGTGTCACAATCGAATTTCTAGGCTACTGCCAGTTTTATCATCCTTAGCCAGAATGACCCTCAGTTTACGACATTTGTATTTGCCAACAATTTGGCTGCCATGGAGATTAATCTGAGCCAACTGCTATTGTGACAATAAACATGTCTGCACCCATAATTATAAGTCCACAACGTACCAACAATGAAGGCTGTGGCAGTTTTAACAGGAAATTCTCTTCTGTTTAAACAGTTGATTGCTTTATGTGCATGTCAAGTTTTTATTCTTGTTTCTAACCTCTCTCAGCTGCTGGGATGGAATAGGGGAGGGTGAGAAGTGGTGGCAGCAATAGCAGTGGTAGCAACAGTGACGAGGGAGGGGTGCAGGGTTTGTTGGTTTCTTCATACAAGCATAATAACCATGACTGCAGGTGTTGGCAGTGATCAAATAAAATAGATTAAAACTGTGTATTGTACCAGAATTTGAACCTGAACCACTATAGCTTTTATCAAAATTTTGACACTAACTCAGAATGACACATTCCTTATTTTTACCTAAAAAAAATTCATGTAGGAAGATAACGGCTCCAGTGGTGAACATAAAACTTAACAACACTCCAAGCGTAATATTTTTTGGTTGTTACACCTAGCTTAATAATAAATTAAGAAAAAACAAATAGGATTCTACATGGAGTGTTTACTGGAAAAAAATCTGACGAATGAGATTTATTGAACATGAGATTTATATAACAAATTTATAAAAGGCACAGAAAATTAAAAATAATTTATTACCTCATCTGATATGTTTATCTTGAATGGTCTTATCGATCTGTCGACTGCCTGAGGCTGGCGTGGACCCCACCATTGAGGTTTAATTTCCGGAAGTGGTGGTACTTGTGATATGTATGTCCAAAATATGGCACTAAACAGCCCCAGTGTGCTTACAATGAAGAATCCGTATCTTCCTACGGCGCCCATTCTGAGGGAAAGTTAATTGTAGAGTTTATATTTTCTAAAAGACCAAAAAAAGACCATTTACTATGTACACAATTGGTGCTGTCAAATGAAACAATGTGGGTAACATTACTACCCTATTCGCCAGTTTGAGTTTTTGTACAGTAATATGTATACTTGAGACATTGGATTACGTTGACTTGTCCTGTTTACAAGCACATACATTGCACAAAATGTAATCAAATAGAACCAAGTAAAAATCAATCAATCTGCATGGAGGAAAAATCTAAATGCGAAACTTCATGAAGTCACTAATACTGACTTAGTTTCTTCGTTCTCTGGAGGTTAAATACTGTTTTTGAAACCTCCATGTTCAGGTGTCAAACCTTTCTGAATTACTGCCTAGGCACTACACTTAAGAAATAAATCTCTTAGGTCACAAAATACATATACCAACTGAACGGACACCACCATAAAATCACAGCGAAAACATCCTTAATAAAGTATTCCTTACAAAGGCAGATCTTGGAAATTTAGATGTGGGCTGCACTGATACCGGCATATCAGCAGAAATATTGCATATCACAAAACAATAATTTTTCTTGCATTTTAACGCTTTGTGAGACAGATACAAACGCAGGCGCTCTTAACGGCAAGTGTTATTTCGATAGAAATTATGTTTTTACGTGCATCTTTTTGGGACCTCGTACCTTTAAAAGAACAAACTCTTTTTCACTGACAGTGACAGCTATGGTTTACTCTTGTTTCAGTGTCTAACTATGCTTCTTAATCAAGACATTACAACAGGTGACTCAGCAAACGTCAAGTACTGGCAAAGGCAGAACCTAACTATACCTCCTTATCACGAATGTTATTAAACACTTTTTGAAACTCAGTGACGTATCCGTGTCGCGCTGTTCTGTCGATATGTTACGTTTCATTCGAAACATCGATACAAGCACATACAGTGTAGCTCTTTGCGCACCATCGATATAAATAATATTCATACATACACATATTTTTTCTATGTTACTATGTCCATTTCATTTTTATTAAAAAACTGGGCATTTGAAAAAGTATAGGAAAACTGGGACAATTAAGGAAAAAAAACAGTGCAAAAAGTGTACTGAATTAATTTGATAGGCCTAGAAGCTTACCGCTGTGTCAATGCCCTCAGATGTTCCCAAATGACTTTTCACGATTGTTCTGCTGCACTGTTACTGTACATTTCACTCTTATGTATTTTATCACGAAGTGTATTTTCGAACTAGCAGCATGCTGCAGTTGAAAAATATGTCAGCAACTTGTCTTATAATTAAAGTAAGTGGTTGTAACTCCGTCATAAGTTGCATTGAGAAGTATCTATTTTTTATTTCTTGATGGTGATTGGCATCGGACGCCTGCGTCCATTTTCAAACCATCCGTGCTGTAAGTGTGACAAATACAGGCGATAGCCCGTGTACAGAAACTGACCCTACAGTAATGAAAGCAGCTGCAGGTGTAGACAGGGCACAACAAACTTCCAGCAGCAAATTGAAAAGTAATAATGTAGGGAAATCAGTAAAGAGAAAGGAAATGTTGTTGTTAGGTAGTTCCCCTGGAAGAGGTACTGGCCAACTTTTACAGGATGAACTAGGATCAGAACACCAGGTCACCAATTTTTTTAAACTTACCTGCTGGTCTAGGGCAGGTGACAGAGAATTTAGGATCACTTTGAAAATATTTCACTAAGGAAGACACCGTGGTTATAGTGAGGGGCCAGGAAATAGTATTGACAGAGATCCTGGGTACAGCATAGAGTGTGACCTCACAAAGATTACATCAGCATCGAAGTGTACCAGTGTTGAGTTTGTATCTGTTCTTGGGCGCCAAGACCGACCTCATTTGAACTCTTCTGTCAGGAGAGTTAATTTGGAGTTGGAACGGCTGCTTATGTTGGGTTCAGGGTCACACATTGGTGTGGTTACTGTTGATTCTCTCAATAGGTGGGATTATGGTAGGCATAGCCTTCACCTCAACAGGAAAGGGAAGGATAAACTGGCGTGAGAAAATAGCAGAAAAGTTAAAGGGGGGAGTCACTGTCATGAGTGATAAAATACCAGTGGTTACAGGGTTCAGAAAAGTCCCTTTTTAGGGTAGGGAGGACAGAAAGAAACTAAGTTTTAAAAGAGGTTAGGATTGAGACGAAACTTCAGTGTGAGAAAGAAACCAAAAAAACATAATTCTAGCTTATTAAATCAGCATAAACAGCTGTTGGTTAAGAATTTTCAACAATCAACAGAAATTTCAACTCTACCCAATTTTAACTCAGTCAGTGTGAAATGTCAACTATCTTTATTGCATCAAAATATTTGATGACCGAGAATAAAATTAATGAATAAATTATCTGCATAGATGAACTAGAGTCCTCAAATCCAGCTTACGTAACCTGCCTCTCTGAACATCATGAGACAACTGGTATAGAACTTTTTAAGTGTTACAGGGTTTAGATTAACATCTCACTTTTGTAGAGCATCAATGGGGAAAGGAGGAGTTGTCACATTCACTAGGAACTGTCATAAATTTAAGAACATAGACATTCATAAATTTTGCCTAGAACAGCATATGGAAGTGTGTGCAACAGAAGTAGGATTTCACAAAAAATCCTTCATAATATGAAGTGTATATTAAGCACCTGCAGGTAACTTTAACCTGTTCATAAACCACCTTGAAGCTGTAATGGCACATTTAACAACCAAAAACAAAGAAATTGTGGTTGCTGGTGACTTCAATGTAGATTTCCTTAAAGACTCTGCCAATAAGAACTTCAACTTAATTACCATTGTAAAGTTCTCAACTAGGGTACCCAATTGCTCACAAACAGCCATTGATAATATCTTTATAGAAAAGTCCAAGGAACAAAATTATAGTACAAAACCAATAGTGAAAGACCTTGTAGACCATGACACACAGTTCCAACTGTTAAATGTTAATACTGAACAGGATACAAAATCTGTTAAATTTGAACTCAAGAGGGCAATCAATAAGGCAAAAATTGATTATTTTAGGACACTCTTCAGGGACATTCACTGGAGTGACGTTTACAATGCTCATGGCATGAATGAAAAATAAACACTTTTGCTAATAAAGTGCTTACCTTACTTGAACACATTTTCCCCTCAAAACAAACCAAGGTTAGAGCAAAGTCTACAAAGAAGCCATGGATTATTCTAGGAATAGAGGTATCTGGTAAAACAAGAAGAAAACTGTATCTGTCAATCCAAAACAGTTCTGATGTTGATGCTATAGCACATTACAAGAAATACTGCAAATATTAAAGACTGTAATACAGATATCAAAGCAAATATATTACAAGGGAAAGATAGTCATATCAGATAACAAAATAAAAACAATATGGGATATAGTGAAGGAGGAGACTGGTAGAACCAGACATGAAGAGGGACAAATAGCATTAAGAGTAAATGATACATTGGTGACAGATGTGTATAGTGTTGCAGAACTTTTTAACAAACATGTTATAACTCTTACTGAAAAGATGCTGCCATGGGATACTTCAGACCAGACATTTCAAGTAACTTCCATAATATGAATTTGACCCTCACTACCCAAGCAGAAGTAATGTCCATCATAAAATCTTTAAAATCAAAAAACATCTATTGGTTATGATGAAATATCAGCAAAGTTAATTGATAATGTGATTCTAAGCTAAGTAACATATTAAGCAATCTGTGTAACCAGTTGCTTATCAGTGGAATATTTCCTGAATGCTTGAAATACACTGTAGTTAAGCCACTATGTAAGAAGGAAGGTAAAGAAATAGCATCATATTTTCCATCTAATTTCACTTCTGACAGGGTTCTCAAAAATTTTATAAGAGGTAATTTACAATCAGATTTATAATCTTCTTATCACAAATAACATATTGTCAAAGTTGCAGTTCGGATTTCTAAAGGATTCTGATATTGAGAAGGCTATCTACACTTACAGTGAAAATGTACTTAATTCATTAGACAAAGAATTGCAGACAACTGGTATATTATGTGATCTGTCAAAGGCATTTGACTATGTAAATCACAATATCCTTTTAAGTAAATTAGAATATTAAGGTGTAACAGGAGATGCTGCAAAATGGTTCAAATTTTATATCTCTGGCAGGAAACAAAGGGTGCTATTAGGAAAGAAACATGTGTTAAGCCTTGAGACATCATCCAACTGGGAACTAATTGCACTTGGGGTCCCACAAGGTTCCATCCTAGGGCCCTTAACTTTTTCTTGTGTATGTCAATGACCTTTCATCAGTAACATTACCAGATAACAAGTTTGTTTTGTTTGCTGATGATACAAATATTGTAATAAATAGCAAATCAAGTGTAGTCTTAGAAAGATCAGCTAATAAAATATTTGTGGACATTAATCACTGGTTCCTAGCCAATTCTTTGTCACTAAACTTTGCAAAAACACACCACATGCAGTTCAGAACTTGTAAGGGGTGTCCCACAAGTGTATGCCTAACCAATGATGACAAGCAGATAGCAGGAGTGGACAGAGTTAAATTGTTAGGATCACAGCTTGGTAATAAATTCAACTGCAAGGAGCACACCTCAGAACTGCTGAAGTGTCTAAACAAATCTCTATTTGCAGTGCAAACTCTGTCAGACATATGGGATACAAACATGAAAAAGCTGGCATGACATGCTTACTTCCACTCAGTAATGACATAGGGGATTATTATTTTGGGTAATTCATCAAGCCAAGCTAAAGTTTTCTGGACACAAAAAGTGCAATAAGAGTTATATGTTGTGTGAGCTCAAGAACATCCTGCAGAGGCCTGTTTAGGGAATTGGGGATACTAACTACTGCTTCCCAATATATTTATTACTTAATGAAATCTGTCATTAAAATATATATCACTTTTTCAAACCAACAGCTAACTTTATGGAATCAATACTAGAAGTAAGAATAATCTTCACAATTATTTAAAGTCACTTACTCTTGTACAAAAAGGTGTGCATTATTCAGGAACACACATTTTCAATAACTTGCCAGCAGCCATAAAACCAATGAAATTCAGTTCACGAGAAGCCTAAAGGATTTATTATTGACCAACTCCTTCCACTCCATTGATGAATTTCTCAGTGGAAACTACTGATTTTGTATTATTTGTTGTAGTTGTAAATATCTGTCATATAGTATTGTTTTTCTGACATGTTTTACATACTGGATGACCTCCTTACTATGGATCAATTGGAATGAAAGCAAATCTAATTTAATCTAGTCTATATTGCCGACTTCACAGCAAAAATATACCACATAGGACGGACCTAATGATGACACAACACAGCTAGACTTTAACATTTATTATAATTCTGAGATTGTAACAATAACATATACAGAATTCACATGGCAGAAGCTGTACCAGGACTCGGTGTAAACTATGAGTACTGAATACTGAATACTTAACCACACACCTCATATAAACTAATGAGAGCAAAAAATAAGTATTTAGATTGTTGATTGCCCACTTTTTATCACTTACAATTAAAGTTGTGTAAACCTGACAGTTTAGTGATGAATTAAGCGTGTTTATGATTCGAATATCCATACCAAGTAATAGTTCTGCTGATATACAAAGATTGTCTCCCACAAATATATGGTTCCAAATGAGTAAACAATGCATTACATGAAAATGTCAACTATTTTTAAATTACACTGTGTCTGATAGTAACTACCGTTATTCTGCCCCAAAATTCGAGAAGCGAAAATGTTTGAATCTGTTTACATTCCAGTTACATTCCAATAAGTGACAATGCAGAAGTATTATCACACTCATTAAATGACATGAAGAGTTGTTGTTCATGACGCGAATTTGAACCCACTGTTAACCAAATAAAGCTTGCATGCCTGATCGAGACTTGACTAGGCATAAAGAGATGTGAGATATTGAAGTGATCACCAGTATCAGTTTACAAGGTCAAATGTCCGAACCTGGAAATAAATGACGATGTGTTTAGCACTGCATTGGGAACCCAGTGAAGCTTGTATTGCCCCTGAGAAGCAAACATGAAAGGTATGTAATGAGGCGCAATGCACAAGTGTGGACACCAAGAAGTAAAGTTGTGGTGATGGATGGGGAGTAGAAACTGGTACCTATATAAATTGTTAACTAAGCACAATCAGATGTCAGATATTAAATATGTTCACCATCAGCGTAATATTGAAACCTGAAACGATGATACAAAACATTTTTGACATTTTTGCTGGCAGGGATTGGAACCCAGCACTTTTTATTATTGTCGTATAGCTGAAGATGGACGTGAAATATTTATTCTTTCTTCAGCAGTAGAAAGATGTGCACCTTCTCAGCTAGAGGTAAACACAATGAATAGCTCTGTGACGCCTGGGACTCCAAAACCACGCATATCGTCGTAGTTGACCACACACGAAGAGGTGTCAACTATCAAATTCTCTTTCACTATTAGTTAGGATCGCGCTGTACATAGAGGCATCATGAGGAAACAACGAGAATCCTCTCGAAGATTTCAAATCCAGAGAAAAATTGGAATTGGAGCTCAAATCCTGGTCCAGCACAAAAATTTCCAAAATCTCAAGTTCACGTAAAACAAGAAATGAAGGTTCTATGACAGTACATGGCGACTGGTTCATGAGCTAAAATAACATTACTAGTTTAAGAAAGCTTAGTAGAGAAAGAGTTTCTGTAAGCAGTAACTTCCACATCTGTCAGCCAGAACTAACCTACCTCTACTCCAGGCAGCAGCGAATGGACATGTTTAATGTTGATCTGGAACCATGGCACAGTCCTGTGCCCTTTACTCGGCATTACTGGCTGTGAAGATGGTATGTTTCTGGCTGTTAAAAACTGTTTCCCCCAGACGGAATCGAACCCACACCGAAGACATTACAAGCTAGCCTCAGTCCAACCAGCCACCCAATTTCACAAGTATTAGCATCATGTTTTTGTCACAATGGGGTACCCAGCATACACTACGAGAAGTGTTGACTTTCACCTGATCTGTTGTTGTGAATAACCTATTCGTGGGGTAGTAATGTCATGCAATGCTAACAAAAAGCCATGATATCATATCCATCCTTTTCCTTTCTTTTTTAAGCTGTGCTCTGTCTGTCTGCTAAGAGCATCAGTTTGACAGACAGTCAGAGACAGTTTGGTTCATCTTCTAACCAACCAGTAACAGCAAAATCTTGTGGAAACGGGTTTGTGAAAGGGTTCATGGGTGTCTGGCATAGTAAGATCGATTTTAGCAACATTAGCCAGCGGCCGCTTGATTGAGACTAGCACACACCCAAGTGATTGTGATGCATCAGCTATAGAGCCTGTGATCTCCAGCCACCTATTCTGCGCTCGAAATAGCAAGTATACATTTTCTGATGCTGCATATGATATAATACTAAGTTTCAGCATGCTATGTGGCGATTATTTATGGCATAATGCTATAAGCATATTTAGCTATGGTCTTATTTTGTTGGAGTATGTAGCACAGTTCGTGCCATAAAAACTTGATTATTTCTGAGTACTGACATTATGAGGAGTGTCATTGATGCATGAATGTAGTGTAAGACGGAGTAAAGAGTAATATTTGTGACACTGTGTACTGTTGGTGTTTAATAAAAGCGTGAAAGCAGTGGAGGCAGCTCGAAACGCCTGTACCCTGTGTGGATTGGGTGCTATCGAGACAGTCAAACAGTTTCGTTTCAGGTACGATGATTTTGAGATAAATTAATCAAAATATTCAGGAAGACGAACAGATATTGATGAAGGACATTCCTAAGATTTACAGTGACAGTGTATCGAATAATTGGCAGATGTGACAACCAATTAACCTTCTTGCGACACTTACCTTCAGTAGCCATATTGACATTAAAAGATTAGATTAGACGATTAGACGCAAAGCAGAATCTTGAACTGGGAAGGATGGGGAAGGAAGTCATCTGTGCCCCATCAAAGAATTGATCCTGGCATTTTCCGTAATAGAATTAAGGAGGTCACCATAAACCTAAATCAGTGTAGCCTGATGCTGATTTGAATTACTATATAGTAGCTTCATAACAGGAAAATAGTGGGTAAGCCATAACAAACATTATCTCAAACGATGGCCTATATATGTCCACAAAATATATTGTTATTGATTATTTCCTGTTGGTACAAAGATGTTTTGTGTTATGAACTGCTTTACAGGGATTTTTCCTTCGCAGTTGACACTTGTTGTCAACAAATGAGATGCCTTGTAATCGGAGAGTAACAAATGCGATCTGGAAGTTAGCACCAAGGAACTTGGTTGGCAAACACGCCTACCACACGTCTTCTAATCTCCACCCTTTCTCGGCCTTACTGATCAACCGCCAAGAAAGCTAGTTTTTTCCATTGCAATTTGACGTCATACTGACCAGTCGTGTTATTTCCACAGCCGTTTGAAAAAAGGGAAAAGCTTGCAACGTATTATTTACTTACAAGCGTGTCACAGTTCGTTTTATATTAGGACAGAGAGAAAAGGAAGGAACGTCTTCAGAACGAAAAATAGATTACAAGTAAGGTGATATAAAAGAATATGGTCTCACAGGTTTTGAGAGAAATGATAGAGGACAGTAAAAAAAAGCAGAAATTAAACGAGAATGTATTGTTTAAATGTAACGCTCATGACATTAATAACACAAAGAAATGGTACATTTTAACACACAAATACAAATCAATACATAGGATTGCAAATATAGTAAAGAAACAGGGATTACACAATGCTTACAGAACAAGAAAGCACTCCCGTCACATTTACTAATAGCAGCAGATAAACCAGCTAAAAACCAAAGTGGAGTTATATACCAGTTAGAATGCCAAGAATGTGTGTCAGTATATCTGGGGATGTTGTTGTTGTTGTGGTCTTCAGTCCTGAGACTGGTTTGATGCAGCTCACCATGCTACTCTATCCTGTGCAAGCTTTTTCATCTCCCAGTACCTACTGCAACCTACATCCTTCTGAATCTGCTTAGTGTATTCATCTCTTGGTCTCCCTCTACGATTTTTACCCTCCACGCTGCCCTCCAATATTAATTGGTGATCCCTTGATGCCTCAGAACATGTCCTACCAACCGATCCCTTCTTCTGGTCAAGTTGTGCCACAAACTTCTCTTCTCCCCAATCCTATTCAATACTTCCTCATTAGTTATGTGATCTACCCATCTAATCTTCAGCATTCTTCTGTAGCACCACATTTCGAAAGCTTCTATTCTCTTCCTGTCCAAACTATTTATCGTCCATGTTTCACTTCCATACATGGCTACACTCCATACGAATACTTTCAGAAATGACTTCCTGACACTTAAATCAATACTGGATGTTAACAAATTTCTCTTCTTCAGAAACGCTTTCCTTGCCATTGCCAGCCTACATTTTATATCCTCTCTACTTCGACCATCAACAGTTATTTTGCTCCCCAAATAGCAAAACTCCTTTACTACTTTAAGTGCCTCATTTCCTAATCTAATTCCCTCAGCATCACCCGACTTAATTAGACTACATTCCATTATCCTTGTTTTGCTTTTGTTGATGTTCATCTTATATCCTCCTTTCAAGACACTGTCCATTCCATTCAACTGCTCTTCCAAGTCCTTTGCTGTCTCTGACAGAATTACAATGTCATCGGCGAACCTCAAAGTTTTTATTTCTTCTCCATGAATTTTAATACCTACTCCGAATTTTTCTTTTGTTTCCTTTACTGCTTGCTCAATATACAGATTGAACAACATCGGGGAGAGGCTACAACCCTGTCTTACTCCCTTCCCAACCACTGCTTCCCTTTCATGTTCCTCGACTCTTATAACTGCCATCTGGTTTCTGTACAAATTGTAAATAGCCTTTCGCTCCCTGTATTTTACCCCTGATACCTTTAGAATTTGAAAGAGAGTATTCCAGTCAACATTGTCAAAAGCTTTCTCTAAGTCTACAAATGCTAGAAACGTAGGTTTGCCTTTCCTTAATCTTTCTTCTAAGATAAGTCGTAAGGTCAGTATTGCCTCACGTGTTCCAGTGTTTCTACGGAATCCAAACTGATCTTCCCCGAGGTTGGCTTCTACTAGTTTTTCCATTCGTCTGTAAAGAATTCGTGTTAGTATTTTGCAGCTGTGACTTATTAAGCTGATAGTTCGGTAATTTTCACATCTGTCAACACCTGCTTTCTTTGGGATTGGAATTATTATATTCTTCTTGAAGTCTGAGGGTATTTCGCCTGTTTCATACATCTTGCTCACCAGATGGTAGAGTTTTGTCAGGACTGGCTCTCCCACGGCCGTCAGTAGTTCCAATGGAATATTGTCTACTCCGGGGGCCTTGTTTGGACTCAGGTCTTTCAGTGCTCTGTCAAACTCTTCACGCAGTATCATATCTCCCACTTCATCTTCATCTACATCCTCTTCCATTTCCATAATATTGTCCTCAAGTACATCGCCCTTGTATAGACCCTCTATATACTCCTTCCACCTTTCTGCTTTCCCTTCTTTGGTTAGAACTGGGTTTCCATCTGAGCTCTTGATATTCATACAAGTCGTTCTCTTATCTCCAAAAGTCTCTTTAATTTTCCTGTAGGCGGTATCTATCTTACCCCTAGTGAGATAGGCCTCTACATCCTTACATTTGTCCTCTAGCCATCCCTGCTTAGCCATTTTGCACTTCCTGTCGATCCCATTTTTGAGACGTTTGTATTCCTTTTTGCCTGTTTCGCTTACTGCATTTTTATATTTTCTCCTTTCATCAATTAAATTCAATATTTCTTCTGTTACCCAAGGATTTCTACTAGCCCTCGTCTTTTTACCTACTTGATCCTCTGCTGCCTTCACTACTTCATCCCTCAAAGCTACCCATTCTTCTTCTACTGTATTTATTTCCCCCATTCCTGTCAATTGCTTCCTTATGCTCTCCCTGAATCTCTGTACAACCTCCGGTTCTTTTAGTTTATCCAGGTCCCATCTCCTTAAATTCCCACCTTTTTGCAGTTTCTTCAGTTTTAATCTACAGGTCATAACCAATAGATTGTGGTCAGAGTCCACATCTGCCCCTGGAAATGTCTTACAATTTAAAACCTGGTTCCTAAATCTCTGTCTTACCATTATATAATCTATCTGATACCTTTTAGTATCTCCAGGGTTCTTCCATGTATACAACCTTCTTTCATGATTCTTAAACCAAGTGTTAGTTATGATTATGTTGTGCTCTGTGCAAAATTCTACCAGGCGGCTTCCTCTTTCATTTCTGTCCCCCAATCCATATTCACCTACTATGTTTCCTTCTCTCCCTTTTCCTACACTCGAATTCCAGTCACCCATGACTATTAAATTTTCGTCTCCCTTCACAATCTGAATAATTTCTTTTATTTCATCATACATTTCTTCAATTTCTTCGTCATCTGCAGAGCTAGTTGGCATATAAACTTGTACTACTGTAGTAGGTGTGGGCTTCGCATCTATCTTGGCCACAATAATGCGTTCACTATGCTGTTTGTAGTAGCTTACCCGCATTCCTATTTTCTTATTTATTATTAAACCTACTCCTGCATTACCCCTATTTGATTTTGTGTTTATAACCCTGTAGTCACCTGACCAGAAGTCTTGTTCCTCCTGCCACCGAACTTCACTAATTCCCACTATATCTAACTTCAACCTATCCATTTCCCTTTTTAAATTTTCTAACCTACCTGCCCGATTAAGGGATCTGACATTCCACGCTCCGATCCGTAGAACGCCAGTTTTCTTTCTCCTGATAACGACATCCTCTTGAGTAGTCCCCGCCCGGAGATCCGAATGGGGGACTACTTTACCTCCGGAATATTTTACCCAAGAGGACGCCATCATCATGTAATCATACAGTAAAGCTGCATCTGGGGATGACAGACAGGAATTTCGAAATTAGGTATAAAGAACATATGAGGGTCACTCCAAAAGAAATGCACACTATTTTTGTAAAAATACAATTTTCATTCTGCATGTGTGAGAGTTTTACAGTGTGTAGATATATCCTTCCTGCTTGTTTTTAAACATAGTTCAACCTGTTCCCGTGAGTGGCGCCGTCACATCATGTCTTCAAGATGGCTGCTACACTTGACGTTCGTCAGAAGCAACGTGCTGTCCTAGAATCCCTGTGCTGTGAAAACGAGACAGTGAGAAACATCCACAAGAGGTTGAAAAAGGTGTATGGAGATGCTGCTGACGATCGCAGTACAGTTAGTCTGTGGGCAAGCAGGTTACGGGATGAAAGCGGGCACGGCAATATTGAGGATTATCCTCGCAGTGGCAGACCTCGTAGTGCACACACTCCAGACAATGTGTGGAGAGTTAACGAATTAGTGACTGCTGACAGACTCATCACAGTGAACGAATTGTCACGCTACGTTGGGATAGGTGAAGGTAGTGTTTGCAGAATACTGAAAGTGTTGACATTAAAAAAGGTTTGTGCCAGGTGGGTTCCAAGGATGTTGACAGTGGCTCACAAAGAAACAAGAAAAACGGTATGCAGCGAACTTTGGAACAGTACAAGAATGGTGGAGATGAATTTCTTGGAAGAATTGTGACAGGTGAAGATACATGGCTCCATCATTTTTCACCAGAGACAAAGAGGCAATCAATGGAGTGGCATCATGCAAATTCAACCAAGAAAAAAAATTCAAAACCACACCTTCTGCTGGAAAACTTATGGCTATGGTGTTTTTCGATTGTGAAGGACTCTTGCTTGTGGACATCGTGCCAAGTGGAACCACCATAAATTCTGATGCATATGTGACGACACTGAAGAAACTTCAAGCTCGACTGAGTCTTGTTCGACCACATCGGCAAAGCAGGATATTTTGCTGTTGGACGACAATGCACGGCCACATGTCAGTCAAAAAACCATGGAAGCGATCATAAAACTCGGATGGACAACACAGAAACACCCGCCTTACATTCCTGACCTGGCTCCATGGGACTATCATCGCTTTGGGAAACTGAAAGACTCTCTTCGTGGAACAGGGTTTGAAGATGATGACTCCCTTGTGCACACTGTCAAACAGTGGCTCCAGCAGGTTGGTTCAGAATTTTACCGTGCGGGTGTACAGGCGCTGGTCCCAAGATGACGTAAGGCTGTTGAGAGGGATGGAAACTATGTGGAGAAATGAAATATTGTTCCTAAAGGATGTATCTACACGCTGTAAAACTTTCAAATGTGTAGAATAAAAGATGGATTAAAAAAAAGTGTGCATTTCTTTTGGAGTGACCCTCATACTTGTGAAATTGGGTGGCTGGTTGGACTGAGGCTAGCTTGTAATGGCTTTGGTGTGGGTTCGATTCCGTCTGGGGGGAAACAGTTGTTAACAGCCAGAAACATACCATCTTCACAGCCAGTACTGCCGATTAAAGAGCGCAGGACTGTGCCGTGGTTCCAAATCAACTTTAAACATGTCCATTCGCTGCTGATTGGAGCAGAGGTAGGTTAGTTTTGGCTGTCAGATGTGGAAGTTACTGCTTGCAGAAACTCTCTACTAAGCTTTCTTAAACTAGTAACGTTATCTTAGCTCATGAACCAGTCGTCATGTACTGTCATAGAACCTTCATTTCTTATTTTAAGTGACCCTGAGAATTTGAAAATAGTTTCCCTGGACTGGCATTCATGCTCCGATACCATTTTTTATCTGTATTTGAACCATTCAAGATGATTCTCTCACATTATTTCGCAGTTTTCTGATGATTCCATGACGCCTCTACGAACGGCGCAATCCTAACTACAAGTGAAAGAGAATTTGATAGTTGACACCTCTTTTTCTGTGGTCAACAATGACGATGTGCGCGGGGTTGTTGTTCCAGACAGCACAGAAATATTCATTGCGTTACCTCTAGCTCAGCATGTGCACATCTCGCTACTGGCGAAGAAACAATAAGTATTATATGTCTATTTGTAGCTATACGACAGTAACGAAAGATGTCGGGTTCGAATCCCTGACAGGTAAAAATGATTTGTATCGTCGTTTCAGGTTCCAATATCACACTCTTGGTGAACATATTAATATCTGACATCTGATTGTGCTTAGTAAACAATTCATGTAGGTATTGGGTTCTACGTCCTGTCTATCACCTCAACTTTACTTCATGGCGTTTCACACTTGTGCATTTCAGTTTATTATATACCTTTTGTGGTTGCTTCTCAGGGGCAAAATAAGCTTCATGCGGTTCCCGGTGCAGTGCTAAACGTATCTTCATTTGTTCCATAAAATTTCGGGCGTACAGCCGCATAAATTTCACTTCTTTTCTAATATTTTGGTCGTATACCGCCCAGCTCCCCATAAGAATCATGGACCTTGCCGCTGCTGGGGAGGCTTGCGTGCCTCAGCGATACAGAGCGACCACAATGAGGGGATATATGCTGAGAGGCCAGAGAAACGTCTGGCTCCTGAAGAGGGGCAGCAGCCTCTTCAGTAGTTGCAGGGGCAACGGTCTGGATGATTGACTGATACGGCCTTGTAACACCAACCAAAAAGGCCTTGCTGTGCTGGTACTGCGAACGGTTGAAAGTAAGGGGCAACTACAGGCGTAATTTTCCCTAGTGCAGGCAGCCTTACTGTATGGCTAAATGATGACGGCATCATCTTGGGTAAAATATTACGGAGGTAAAATAGTCCCCTATTCGGATCTCCGGACGGAGACTTCTCAGGAGGACGTCGTTATCAGGAGAAAGAAAACTGGCGTTCTACGGATCGCAGCGTGTTATGTCAGATCCCTTAATCGGGTAAGTAAGTTAGAAAATGTAAAAAGGGAAAATTTATAGGTTGGCGTTAGATATGTGTGAATTAGTGAAGTTCGGTGGCAGGAGGAACGAGACTTCTGGTCAGGTGAATATAGAGTCATAAATACAAAATCAAATAACGGTAATATAGGAGTGGGTTTAATAATGAATAACAAAATAGGAACGCGATAGGCTACTACGAACAGCATAGTGAACGGATTATTGTAGCCAAGATAGACACGAATCCCACGCCTACCACAGTAGTACAAGTTTATATGGCAACTAGCTCTGCAGATGATGAAGAAATTGAGGAAATGTATGATGCGATAAAAGAAATTATTCAGTTAGTTAAGGGAGACGAAAATTTAGTAGTCGTGGAGGATTAAAACGCGATTGTAGGAAAATGAAGAGAAGGAAACGTAGTAGGTGAATATGGCTTGCGGTAAGGAATGAAAGGGGAAGCCACCTTGTCGAATTTTGCACAGAGCATAACGTAATCATAGTTAACACTTGGTTTAAGAATCATGAAAGAAGGTTGTGCATGTGGAAGAGACCTGGAGACACTGGAAGGTTCCAGATAGATTAAATTTTGGCAAGACAGACATTTAGGAACCAGGTTTTAAATTGTAAGACATTTCCAGGGGCAGATGTGGACTCTGACCACAATCTATTGGTTATGAACCGTAGATAAAAACGGAAGAAACTGTAAAAAGTTAGGAATTTAAGGAGAAAGGACCTGGATAAACTGAAAGAAACAGTGGTTGTAGGGGGTTTGAGGGAGAGTATTAGGGAACGATTGACAAGATCAGGGGAAAGAAATACAGTAGAAGAAGAATGGGTAGCTTTGAGAGATGGAATAGTGAAGGCAGCAGAGGATCGAATAGGTAAAAAGACGAGGGCCACTAGAAATCCTTGTGTAACAGAAGAGATATTGAATTTAATCGATGAAAGTAGTAAGTATAAAAATGCAGTAAATGAAGCAAGCCTAAAGGAATATAAACGTCTCAAAAATGATTGACAGGAAGTGCAGAATACCTAAGCAGGGATGGTTAGAGAACAAATGTAAGGATGTACAAGCATGTATCACTAGGGGAATATACAGTACATACTGCCTACAAGAAAATTAAAGAGACCTTTGGAGAAAAGAGAACCACCTGTATGAATAGCAAGAGCTCAGATGGAAAATCTGTCCTACGCAAAGAAAGGAAAGCAGAAAGGTGGAAGGAGTATATAGAGGGTCTATACAAGGGCGATGACTTGAGGGCAATATTGTGGAAATGGAAGAGGACGTAGATGAAAATGAAATGGGAGATGTGATACTGAGTGATGAATTTGACAGAGCACTGAAAGACCTAAGTGGAAACAAGGCCCCAGGAGTAGACAACGTCGCATTAGAACTACTGATAGCCTTGGGAGAGCCAGCCTTGACAAAACTCTTCCATCTGTTGAGTAAGATGTATGAGACAGGCAATATACCTTCAGAGTTAAAGAAGAATATAATAATTCCAATCCCAAAGAAAGCAGGTGTTGGAAGGTGTGAAAATTACCGAACTATGAGTTTCATAAGTCACGTTTGCGAAATACAAACACGAATTCTTTACAGGCGAATGGAAAAACTGATAGAAGACAACCTCGGGGAAGATCAGTTTGGATTCCTCAGAAACGCTGGAAAACGCGAGGCAATATTGACCCTAATACTTATCTTAGTAGATAGGTCAAGGAAAGGCAAACCTACCTTTCTAGCATTTGTAGACTTAGAGAAAGCTTTTGACAATGTTGACTGGAGTAGTGTCTTTAAAATTTTGAAGGTATGTGGGGTAAAATACAGGGAGCGAAAGGCTATTCACAACTTGGACAGAAACAAGAGGCCAGTTATAAGAGTCAAGGGGCATGAAAGAGAAGCAGTGGTTAGGAAGGGAGTGAGACAGTACTGTAGCCCGATGTTATTCAGTTTGTCCATTGCACAAGCAGTAAAGGAAACAAAAGAAAAATTTGGAGTAGGAATTAAAATCCATGGAGAAGAAATAGAACCTTTGAGATTTGCAGACGACAGCAGAGGACCTGGAAGAGCAGCTGAACGGAATGGGCAGTGTCTTGAAAGGAGGATACAAGGTAAAGATAAACAAAAAACAAAACGTGGATAACGGAATGTAGTCGAATTAAATCAGGTGATAATAGGGTATTACTTCAGAAAATGAGACACCTAAGGCAGTAAATGAGTTTTGCTATTTGGGGAGTAAAATAACTGATGATGGTCGAAGTAGAGAGGTTATAAAATGTGGATTGGCTATGACAAGGAAAGCGCTTTTGAAGAAGAGAAATTTGTTAACATCGAATATAGATTTAAGTGCCAGGAAGTCTTTTCTGAAAGTGTTTGTATGGAGTGTAGCCATATATGGAAGTGAAACATGGGCAATAAACAGTTTAGACAAGAAGAGAATAGAAGCTTTCGAAATATGGTGCTACAGAAGAATGCTGAATATCAGATGGGTAGATCGCGTAACTAATGAGGAGGTACTGAATAGAATTGGGTAGAAGAGGAATTTGTGGGAAAAACTTTACTAGAGAAGGGGATCAAATGGTAGGACACCTTCTGAGACATCAAGGGGTCACCAATTTAGTACTGGAGGGAAGTGTGGAGGGTAAAAATCGTAGAGGGAGACCAAGAGATGACTACATTAAGCAGATTCAGAAGGAATGTGGGTTGCAGTAGGTAGTGGGAGATGAAGGGGCTTGCACAGGATAGAGTAGCATGGGGAGCTGCATCAAACCAGTCTCTGGACTGAAGACCACAATAACAACAACCGCCCAGCCATCTTCAGAGTGAGCCAATGTGACTGACGCTCCAGCACTTGCTCCATCCTTTTAAACCTGCGGACCGCACCACTGCACATGGGGCCACAGATACACAAGGCGCTACGGACGTTGATTGGTGGCAAAGAATTGAAACGTATGCATGGAATTAGATCTATAGCTGCGCGGTCGATGCACACTGTGATATCGATGTATCACAGCGAGCTGCACCGTCGCGACGTCTTTGTGAGTTCACTACAGAAAGTGCCCTGATTCCATGATCTGTCCAAGCGCAAGCCGCTATATATGTAAGTTAAATTCGTCGCCAACCGAATTTCGGTTGCTTCTTTCACTACAGAGTCCCAGAAAGATAAAGTTGAGGCTAAAATTTCGACGTTATCGTACACTATAGAGTGCTCAGTGTCAATACAGTGCTCTGCCACAGCAGATTTATTAGGCTGTAAGAGCCGGGTGTACCTGCGGTGCTCTGTTCATCTGTCATGAGCGGCCACACTCAGAGGGGATACGGTAAATCCCTGGCTTCCGAAGCACCAAATCATCTTTAACGGAACCCAAGAGTGCTGCTATCTTTGGTGGAGGGCGAAAAATCTTTTTCACTTTTTGTTTGCTGATGATCCGTCCTATTTTTCTCGTAGGCTTCTCACTTATGGCAGTAAAGCCATGGACTTAAAACTTATATTCATTGTTGGTTTCATTTGTAGTGTCCTATAAATCTCCTGTTGGTAGTACCCATTGGCTTCACTCTTCTCAAGTGTAGAAGCTCGTCCTCCAGACTGCTCTGTGTACCAGAATTCAGAGTACATGCATCGTCTGCGAAGGACGGTGGCAGTAATTTGCACATAAATGTAAATCCGTATGGGTCGGTGTGTTCCAAAGTTTAAAAGGATGGAGCAAGTGCTGGAACGTCAATCACCTCGACTAACTCTGAAGAATGCTGGACGGTATACAGCCGAAATATTAGAGGAAGAAGTAAAATTTGTGCGACTGCATGTCCGAAATTTTATCGAACATTCATTGCGCCGCGAAAATATGAAAATGCCTATCGTTATTTATTTCCAGGTTCGGACATTCGGCATTGTAAACTGATACTGCTGAACACTTCGACATTTTATGTCTCTTTACGCCTAGTTGAGCGTCGATCAGACACGCTAGCTTTGTTTTGTTAACAATTGGTTCAAATTCGTATTACTAACAACATTTAATGAGTGCCTTCTGAAGCATCACTTATTTTAATGAAGTTTAATTTACAACTGTTAGGGAGTCTCTCATCTCTACTAATGTGTTTTCTAATGTTCGTGCATGGCAATATTAGCTTACATCTGGAGTGACTGCCGTAACGAGCAGCTTTCTCTAGCAGTCTCTTACGGTACCCAGACGACTATACCCCATGGGGTCTCGGCGTACAGAGGACCTGTAACACAGCTATGTTATGTTAGTTGCATTTAGCAGTGGCCCACTTTTTTTGCTGTCAAGTGTACATATCTATCCAGTACAATGGCCTACTTGAAAGATGTCTGCTATCACATGAGCATCTTTCAAATCATGCCCAATATGTAAGTTACTTGTGAACTCCATGGTCAAATCGAAGACAGTCCGGCAGTAGCTGATTCTGTATAGAGCTGTGAGCTGTACATCTTTGCAAAGAAATCGACAGGTAGTATCTGCTCAATTTTGAAACAGATGTCAGTCATGTTCTGAAGTATTTTGTACTGGTAGTTATGGGTACCAATGCAGATCAAGCATTTCTTGCATTTACTTTCGCACTATTTATAAAAAGAAAAAGATAACAAGACGGTGGTCCAGGGAATGGTTGAAACTGAAAAAAAAGTACCGATGGAAATCTGCTAAAGGAATTATTTCACTCAGAATCTGATTATTACATCTACTTTCTCTAAATGGACAGTCACTCTTTTAATAAGTGGGTTACTTCCCTGCACATTGAAAACGAAAACAAATACGTGAAAATGTTTGCTCTTCTACTTGGTTCTCCAGTGACAAGTCATTAAAATACCACAACGTGGGAACATATACATCATCTGTGAAAGAACAAGAGAGACTAGATTTTTTTTTATTGCACTTCCACTAGTGGGAGTGCGTAGAATACTGATTTCCTTCTTAACTATTTACTGCTTAATATAAGGGGGAAAGTTGCAACCTCTACCATTTTGATAACTGCCAGTACTATTTTCTTTTTATCCTATTTTGTTTTTATTACAGCTTCCATAGTTGTGAAAACTCATACTACAATGAGGTAAATTACAACGAAACTCTTTTTTAGCTAAACGTAGTTGGCGAAACTTCAACATTGACAACTTCTTCCTTCTTGTCAAGTCTGGCACAATCAAAATTTCTCTGAAACATGTGGAACACGCTCTTTCGTGTGACGGTTTGTCAAATGTTTGACCGTATACAGCACCGTTTGACTTGTTTGTCAATCATAGAGAGTATTTAACGTGTTTCAGAGAAGTTTGACTGACGGCAGTATTGACAAGATGGTGGACGTTGTTTGTGTCGATGTTTCACTATGAATGTTTAGCTAAAAAGAGTTCTTTCATAATTTACCTCTCTGTATAGTGAGTTTTCACAACCACAGGAACTGTGGTGAAGTATCAAACAAAATAGCACTGGCAGTTACAAAAATGGTAGACATGTTGCTACTATCCCAGACATATATTACACAGAAAGATGTTTAGAAGAAAATCAGTATTCTTCACACAATATACAAATGGGAGTGCTATAAAATAAAAGAAAAATCGACGTTGCTCGATGCTTCCATGGACAAAGCGTATGTTCCCACGTTATGGCATTTTAATGAACTGTCATTAGAGGACCAAGTATAAGACAATAACATTTCTCATACTTGTGAGTGTGAGGATGAAGTAACACAGTTACCAGAAATCTGGCAGTCCATTTGGAGAAAGATGATGTAATATTCAGGTTCCAAGTGTGGTATTTTCTTTAGTGGATTTTTGTGGGCGTATTTTTCTCTCAATTTCAACCATTTCCTGGACCAGCATCTTTCTTCCCTTTTCATTATACACAGTGCTGAAGTCAAAGCAAGAAATGATTTGTCTGCACTGGTAGCCATTCCCAGAAGCCTTAAACAGCTTCACAACGAGAACATCATCTGCTTCAGAAGTGAGATTATATTGAAAAACTCTGTTACTAAGGTTACAGGCTTGTTTCACAAACTCATGGATAGATAAGAGCCAATTTGACAAACAAATCTTATTACTTATGGGCTGTTTTAGGGACACAGAGAAGCTTTGATGGATGCTGACCAATCAGAGAGCTTGCCGCGTGTACTTTGGTTTGGATGACTCATGTACAAAGCACTCTTATTCCTGGAAACACATCATAGACATGATTTAGACGTGTCTTGTGCTTTTGTAATGGGCACATTCAGCTGATATCTGTGTGCAATACAGTTAGATCACAGCAAATGACATGTATGTAGGATGCATTTAAGTAGCTTGAATTTCTGTGTGCTATGAGATAAAGCATTGAATGTTAGATTAGACCTTGGTGTAGAGAACATTATGCTTTATTCTCGGTTTTGATCGCATAAAAACGTGTGGTGATCATTATCCATTTCTAATTTAACCACCTGCGATTTGAAATGATGTACAATTAGATTCTCTCACTTATAAGATCGTGCTCCTGAAGATAGTAACATTATTTTGAATCTTCGGTGTGCTTTTAGTATGGTGGGGAAGTTAAACAGTTTGACCTGATACTTTCTATTTATCCACAGTGAATAACCTTATGTGTGTTGCTTTTTCCAGACATTATATTACTTTTTCCATACATTTATTCTTCACGAATTTATTATCTTGCGGTTATTCCTTTGTCATAAATTCTACCATGAGTCACAAATCTCTATATGTGGATACTTAAGATTTGCTTCATAAAAAGTGCTCCGTTCACTTTCTTTGCTATTAATTCAGGGGTAACAGAGCACAACAGAGCATAAATATGCAGTGCTTGCAGTTATCTTCTGTAAGAATTTTACAGCACCACAGGCAAGACTATATAATACGGTACTTTGAGACACACAACGTAGAGACAGTGTCATTGTTATCTACCACACCAGTACGCAGATTTACAGGTCATCAAGCAACATAATAGATAATGTATTTGTACAGCAAGAGGATTTAGAACAAACACCTGCTTTCCCTGTGGTAAATGGATGATCTGACCATGATGCACAACTGATTAACTTACAAAACCTAACAGGGCGTACACTTCAGAAACCATTAAGTAAAAGTGTGAGGGTGCTCAACCCAGTATTCTATAGATCACTTCAGAGTAATTTTAGGAACTGTAAACTGGGAAGATGTATATAATGAGCCAAATGCTGCTGATAAATGCAGCATATTTCTTGATAAATTTATATCTCTTTTTCAACATTGTTTTCCAAAGAAAATTACTAAATGTAGCACCACAAACTTTTCAAAGAAATCTTGAATTACTACAGGTATTAAAGTGTCTTCAAAAAGAAAAATAAAACTTTATGAGACAGCAAGAACTAGTAAAGATCCAGAAGTAGTTTTATGCTATAAAAATTATTGTAGCATACTGAGAAAAGTTGTAAGGAAATCAAGAAATATGTATGTTAGAGAAGAAATTAACAACTCCAGCAATAAAATCAAATCGATATGGAAAGTTGTTTGAAGGGAGACAGGAAAAGTAACCACTGGGGTAGGTAGTACTACTATTAAAGAGAATGAGACCATCTTAACTAACAGTACACAGGTAGCCAATGTATTCAACAATCATTACTTAAGTGTAGTAGAAAAAAATTGATGAGAACAGTTCAAAAGAAAAAGCCGTGCAGTACATGGAAGAGTCAGTTTTGAAAAATTTTAGTCAGATTATGTTTCATCTAACAACCTCTTGTGAAATAAGAAAAATTATTAAATCTTTGAAAAATAAATGTTCTGTTGGAGTAGATGACATCTCTAACAAGTTATTAAAACAATGTGGAGCAATTACAGCTGATGTTTTGAGTCACATATGTAATGCATCACTGACTCAGGATATTTTTCCAGACTGTTTAAAGTATGCCATTGTCAGGCCTCTCTACAAAAAGGGGGAAACCACAGATGTCAATAATTACTGGCCAGTATCCTTGCTTAAAGCAGTTTCAAAAGTCTTTGAGAAAGTAATGTACTCAGGAGTGGTTAGCCACCTCAACACTAATGGGAGTTTGGAAGGTAGGAGACGAGGTACTGGCAGAAGTAAAGCTGTGAGGATGTGGCGTGAGTTGTGCTTGGGTAGTTCAGTCGGTAGAGCACTTGCCCGCGTAAGGCAAAGGTCTCGAGTTCGAGTCTCGGTCTGGCACACAGTTTTAATCTGCCAGGAAGTTTCACTAATGGGATACTTAGTAAATCATAGTTCGGATTTCAGAAATGCTGTTCCACTGAGACAGCAATATACAATTTTACTGTCCACATAATAGAGTCTTTAAATAGTAAAATGTCACCAGTAGGAATATTCTGTGGCTTATTGAAAGCATTTGATTGTGTGAACCATGACATTATGTTAGAGAAATTGCAATTCTATGGTATAAATGGAACAGCATATGAGTGGTTTAAGTCATATCTATAGAACAGGAAGCAAAAAGTCTCTTTATATGCTTCAAGTGATTCAAAGGAGTTTGTCACTTCATCTAACTGGGGTGAAATTACATGAGGTGTTCCACAAGGTTCGATCATGGGTCCCCTCCTGTTCTTGATATATGTGAATGACCTCCCTTCTTACTTGAAACAAGATGCTGAACTGACACTGTTTGCTGATGATACAAGCATAATTATTAATCCAGTAAAAGAAGTCCAATAGAAAATTATACAAATAAGGTCTCTGGAAAAGTTATTAATTGGTTTTCTGTGAATGGGCTTGCTCTGAACTTTGAAAAAGCACAGTACATCTAATTTTCTGCTGCAAAAAGTACCATTCCTTCAATAAACATAACACATCAAAGGAAGTCAGTAGCCAGGGCAGAGCATACTAAGTTTTTAGGTGTACATATAGATGAGAATCTTAATTGCAAAAGTCATATTTTGGATCTCCTAAAGCGACTAGGTTCAGCAACTTTTGCAATCAGAATAATTGCCAATTTTGAGGATGTAGAAATTAGTAAGCTAACATACTTTGCATACTTCCACTCTCTGATGTCATACGGAATAATATTCTGAGGCAACTCAACACTTAGGCAAAAGGTATTCACTGCTCAACAGAAAGTAGTTAGAATAATGTGTGGGGTTCATAGGCGCACATCTTGTAGTCATCTGTTTAAAAGGTTAGGAACTCTTACAACTACTTCGCAGTACATTTACTCAGTAATGAAATTTTTTCTCAACAACATGGACCAGTTTAAAATCAACTGCTACATTCATGATTACAATACCAGAAAAAAGAAAGACCTACACTATCCTTTACTTAACCTATCTTTGGTACAGAAAAGGGTAAAATATGCTGCTTTAAAACTTTTTGATAAATTACGTGATGAAATAAAATGTCTGACAGACAGCAGTTATAATTTCATAAACATAGAAATCATACCTCCTTGACAACTCCTTCTATACCATGGATGAATTCTTGAATATGAGTAAATAAATCAGGATTTATAATATATGCATTTTGTGCCATGTAAGGGAATGGGATAGATAATAGAAAGATTTAGGTATAACACTATAATGTAAAAAAAACCTTGTTTCCTGTGCACATTTCTTGTGCATTTGACACGTTCCATATCATAACGGGTTTTCCGTGCCATCGATCAATGGAACACGTAACTAACTAACTAACATAGGTCACAGATGGCAAATTCATTTTCTTACGTAAACTGATCCTGTAAGGCACAGCTTATTACACATGAAGCAATACGGCAGGCTGTTTGAACAAGTGCCCCATAGACAGGATTGTCCACGTGCACTCATGGCCTCGGCTCAGAGCTGTGGTGGTGATGGCGTGGTCCAATGGAGAGACAGGACATGGTACATACGTCTCAGCACGTGACACTGCAGGTCTTACGAGTGCTAGCAGACATCTCTGGAGGGGAGCGAGTAATTATACAGTTTAATAATTTTTGACTGCATCTTTAAATGCAGCATACAACAAAGTTAAGAATTGGGTAGCTTTTCCGTTACATATTGGTTTTCTGTGGACCCTGTGTGGAGCTGAGTATTCGAGAAGTGTGACAGATAAGTTGACTAATGTGGCGTCACAAGTTCGTTGCAGGGCCTCTATTTCTCATGGTTCCAGGGTGATGGGAGCTGATGTCATGCACGCTAGTACTTTGCAGGCACAAGTAAACAGATGCCCTCCAGCTGTTTAGTTCTAGTGAATGTGTAATTGTGACACCAACGAAAATATCTGGTTGTGGAAGCCCTCTAACTGATCTGTCAGAAGAAACATACCTTTTTACTAACATCCGCAGTGCCTCACGTGTCAGAGAACACTTGTTTCTGTAAAAAAATACAGAATGTCCGGGCTATAGGTATACAAAAACATTTGTTTGTATTAAGGTTTATAACTTGATTTGTCCAACGTTTTACACAGGAGCTCAAACATTTTTGTGCTTATTGGGGCACTGTTTGTAGCTTGACAGATATCAAAACGGTACTCCACTTCTCGACACATGTTCATAAGCATGATAGGTGTTATGGCCTCTATGGCGGCGTACATCGTTTGTCCAAAATCCACCAGATGCCAAACCTTTGTTCTGTAAAAATTGTCCTTTATAAACCGCCATGAACTGAAATCCAGCGGAGTCAGATCGGGAGGCCGATAAGGCCAAGCAATGGGACTCTCCCCACCCCCCTTCCCCACACCCACCTTCCGATCCGATGCTGAGAAGACACCTCATGGATAAATATGGTATCATCCCTATCACAGTGAAGTGAAGCACCATTCTGATGGAAAACGACGCCGGGAGGCATCTGTGGGACTGCATATTTCGCCATCATGTCGAGATAGGTGTGCCCTGTCACTGCAGACTCCGTAAAAACGGACAAGTCATACCACGTTATGTAATGCCAACCACACATTAACTTTTGGTGAGTCCTTTTTGTACTTAATCACGTATCCTAGAGTCTCACTTCGCCATAATCGACAGGTTCGTCGGTTAACTTTGCCATAGACATGGAAGGTCTATTCATCACTGAACAGCACTGCACTGAAATAGTCGTCGTTTTCGTCTATGCGATGCAACATTTCAACAGCAAAATCAGGCTTAATGTGGCGCAAAAATTGGAGCACGCCAACTGGAGACGTTTGTGCGCAACGACGTGCACTGTCGAACGCGGAGCGGCTTGTTCACTACTTGCTTGTCTGATGGATTTATGTGGGCTTCTAGTGAATATTTCGCGCACACGTTTCACGGTTTCTTCATTCACATTTTGGGATGTTTTTCAGCACTTGAAATAAAGCTTACAGTTTCCCGAAGAGTTCTGCTCCATTGATAAATGGTTTTACGTGTGAGGGGATCAATGTTCCATTCCCTTTTTGCACGCCGCTGAACATGTGTTAAAGAATTTAACTCTGCTAACCACAGCACACGGTGCGCCTTTCGTTGTGGCGTCCCCATGTTGACTGTCAGGAGTACGTTCGCTTACTGCCCATGCGCGCACATGCGATATTACGACTCAGCGCCGTACATAAAAGTGAGGAAGTGAGGATGACATCTTGGAGAGTGCCTCTATTGATTGCGTGATTACCCAACAACATAAAATGTCGGGTTCTTTTGTTATAAGCATTTGTTTGTGTATGCTTCTAGCCCAGACACCCTGTTCAGTTTACAGCGACGTTACAATCGCCTTCACGCAGCAGATTCAGATCGAAAGAAGGGGATGCTTGTTAGGAACTGGTTTCCAGTTGGAAGGGCAACATACAGGAGATGTAAGATTGAAATAAGTGTGATTGAAGATTTTTTAGAACTGTAAAAAACGTCTTGTACTACTGTCATGTATTTATTCTTTTCAGCTAAATGTTGCTGCATAAAACCTAAAGGAAGCTGTAATTCGTGTAAGTTACTAGGTAGCTCATATTATAGCACTGACTAGCAAACCATTCTGTTTGGGGCCTTTGTCTCTCAAAGCAAACAGTGTCCCATCGAACTCTCGACAAGGAAGCTGTTTCTTAGGCGAAACTCAGAAAGAAAGCCCACAGTTTATTTTTTTCTCTCGCATTCGATGACAGCACGGGTGTAGCTGACTGTAATAAACTTGCTGTTTTTGTATGCGCTGTGAACAAGCAACTGCAAGTTACGGACGAGCTGATAGGTATGGTATCACTGGATTGCACGACAGCTGGGCTCGATTTTTTTGCAGTCGTATGTGGCTCCGTAGACTGCATGAACACACCGTGGGAAAACCTCCATTCCTTGACCACAGACGGTGCGTCATAAATGGTTGGGGGTCAGTAAAGTTTAGGCCCTCGCGTACAAAATAAGCTGAAGAATGACTTTGGAAAGGAAATCTGCGATATACACTGTTTCATTCATTAGGGGGCATTGTTTGCTGAAACTGTGGATCTTCTTCATGTAATGGACATTGTGGCGAAGTGCATGAATTTTGTGCGAAAGCCGGGTGTTAATCATCGTCATTTCGAAGGTTTATTCGAGATTTTGAAGCTAAGTATGCAGATATAGCTCAGTATGGAAATTTACCTCACCATTGCACTGTTCGGTGGATCAGCTGAATTTTACGGCACTTGATTTAAGAAAAATATATATTTTTTTTTCAATTTGTGAGGGAATTGCTTTACTACTAGACTTGAAAGGGAAAGACATACCTTGGCTCACAGAACCAAGATGGACATCAGACCTTGCCTTTCTGGCTGATTTAACGATGCACCTAAATAAACTGAATGTGTCGCTGCAGAGGAAAGATTTATTGATGGTACACATGCAGGACAAACTCAGGGCGTTCAGTGATAAACTCGTTTATTTGGCGTTCAGTGATAAACTCCGTTTATTTGAGAGGAAAGTAGGGAATGGTAATCTGACGTTCTTCATTCTCCTTGGTTCTCTAAATTTACCTGCTAACATCTGTTTTGTAAAACAGTAGCATATAATTAATCAGCTAATAAATAATTTAGAATTGGATTTCCTCAGAAACAGGTATAGTACGGTATGCTAAAATTTCCCTAGTTTCAAAGGATTCCAAACCTGCTCTTCCTGCATTGTTACAGGCAACGAAAGCTACAGTTATCCATCCGTTACCCAAACTGGAAGAAGAAGAAACTTTCATTATAGAGAAATTTAACTTCGCACCACAAAATAAAGTAGGTCCATTAAGAAGAACAAATTGAGAAGTTTTACCTACCCCTCTTAGTTCATTCTTTTTACCCTTCGCAGAAGATGTCGAAGCACCAAGAGTGCCGTCCACATTGACAAGTGATTTGTAAACCAGCATTCGCCGGCGACGACGAAAACAACATTTACGCATCATTGTAAGAAGCAGTGCCTCAGTGGCTATTCACTCAAACCGAGTGAATGCGCTAGACAGAACAGTGTGCTATTTATAGCTTCTCAATTTCTTCTTCTTAATGGACCTACTTTATTTTGTGGTGCGAAGTTAAATTTTTCTTTAATGAAAGTATCTTCTTCTTCCAGTTTGGGTAACGGATGGATAACTGTAGCTTTCGTTGCTTGTAACAATGCTGGAAGAGCAGGTTTGGAATCCTTTGAAACTAGGGAAATTCTTGCTTACCGTACTGTACCTGTTTCTGAGGTTATTATTTCTAGTGAGGGTTCCTACCTTTTACCGCACGGGAGTTTGTCTTTGTCTTGTCGTAGACGTTTTAAGGTAAATTCCGATTCTAGTATTCACTTATGGGTGAAGGCTAGTGGTCCTGCTTCTTTGGAAGATTGTCGTATTGTGGGTGATTGTACTTTATATAATCATTGAAAGCAGTTCTCAAATCGGCCCTTTTGAGGGCCACAAATACTACACATTGATCTTGCCAAAAGCCGAGACGGCACTCTTGGTGCTTCGACATCTTCTGCGAAGGGTAAAAAGAATGAACTAAGAGGAGTAGGTAAAACTTCTCAATTTGTTCTTCTTAATGGACCTAGTTTATTTTGTGGTGCGAAGTTAAATTTCTCTTTAATGAAAGTTTCTTCTTCTTCCAGTTTGGGTAACGGATGGATAACTGTAGCTTTCGTTGCCTGTAACAATGCAGGAAGAGCAGGTTTGGAATCCTTTGAAACTAGGGAAATTTTGGCATACCGTACTATACCTGTTTCTGAGGTTATTATTTATGGTGAGGGTTCCTACCTTTTACCGCACGGGAATTTGTCTTTGTCTTGTCGTAGACGTTATAAGATAAATTCCGATTCAAGTATTCACTTATGGGTGAAGGCTAGTGGGCCTGCATCTTTGGAAGATTGTCGCATTGTTGGTGATT
This sequence comes from Schistocerca piceifrons, assembly GCF_021461385.2. NCBI lineage: Eukaryota > Metazoa > Arthropoda > Insecta > Orthoptera > Acrididae > Schistocerca > Schistocerca piceifrons. The sequence continues at coordinate 301,097,474 of NC_060138.1, forward strand.
GTACTTTATATAATCATTGAAAGCAGTTCTCAAATCGGCCCTTTTAAGGGCAACATATACTACACATTGATCTTGCCAAAAGCCGAGAAGCGATTCTTCTTGGTGTTTTAGCTCCCTGGAGCACTCTGGGATGCTCTCTGGGGTACCCTGGGGCTCTCTGGGATGCTCAATAGATGTCGAGCACAGTCCCTAGTATTACTTGGACCGTGTTGCAGAATAATTCACTTCCGGTCGATTGCGCAATGCTGATAAGAGTCCACATCCGCTGCGTGCGCCAGGACTGATGCTATAAATAGCACACTGTTCTGTCTAGCGCATTCACTCGGTTTGAGTGAATAGCCACTGAGGCACTGCTTCTTACAATGATGCGTAAACGTTGTTTTCGTCGTCGCCGGAGAATGCTGGTTTACAAATCACTTGTCAATGTGGACGGCACTCTTGGTGCTTCGACATCTTCTGCGAAGGGTAAAAAGAATGAACTAAGAGGAGTAGGTAAAACTTCTCAATTTGTTCTTCTTAATGGACCTACTTTATTTTGTGGTGCGAAGTTAAATTTTTCTTTAATGAAAGTATCTTCTTCTTTCAGTTTGGGTAACGGATGGATAACTGTAGCTTTCGTCGCTTGTAACAATGCTGGAAGAGCAGGTTTGGAATCCTTTGAAACTAGGGAAATTCTTGCTTACCGTACTATACCTGTTTCTGAGGTTATTATTTCTAGTGAGGGTTCCTACCTTTTACCGCACGGGAGTTTGTCTTTGTCTTGTCGTAGACGTTTTATTGCAATTTCTCAGTACTCCTTTCTCAGTTTACCTAATGTTGTGCCGCCTACGATGCAATTAGAACTAACTGACATACAGAATTGAACGTCGTTAATGGGTGGGTGCTACAATAGTTTGAATTTCTCTCGGTGGAAGGACAGAAATATTCCTTAGCTAAATATGAATAAGGCTCGGATTATGGGACTGTTCGGGTCAACCTACTGTTGTGAGCAGCCATTCTCTGTAACGAAGAGGATAAAAAAAATGGTTCAAATGGCTCTGAGCACTATGGGACTTAACTTCTGAGGTCATCAGTCTCCTAGAACTTAGAACTTAAACCTAACTAACCTAAGGACATCACACACATCCATGCCCAAGGCAGGATTCGAACCTGCGACCGTAGCGGTCGCGCGGTTCCAGACTGTAGCGCCTAGAACCACTCGGCCACCTTGGCCGGCGCAGAGGATAAAAATCAAAGTAATGTAATTGATTTTGGACCCTACAATGAAGAGTGTAATGCGCATCACTGCAGCAAACAAGGTATCACCTGCTACAAGTACACTTGTCTCGCGAAAAATCTGTAGAAAACCGAACAAAAAACAAAAAAATCAATAAATCTTTCGTTAGGTGTGCAAAAGTTTGCGCATTAATTCAGTCTGCTCGCCATTTCCACACAGCCGGCTTATCGCTTACCAGCTGTTCCGTTTTTATGGCTTTCAGTTTGTAGTTATGACTAACTTCATATAGATTAAATTAAAATTACAGAAATATCACAAACAGACGAGTCCGAGACATGATTTGGGGCGCAGCTGCAGTTCCGAGACCCGCGAGAAAGACAACACGCGGTGCGTACATCACAGCACGTGACACTGCTGGTGTTAAAAGAGCCAGCAGCTGCCTCCGCGGGAAGCAAGTAGTTATTTCATGAAAGTTCAGTAATTCCTAACTACGCTTTTAAATGCACGCAAGCTGTCGGTATCAATCGACAGAGTTAAGACTTTTTGTGGGAACCCTTCTACAGACACACTGATTCTCCGTGGGCCCTGCACAGAGCCCGAGTGTTGATGATGTACGGCGCACAAGGCGAATAGTATGACGTCGCAAGTTCGTTGCGGAGCACAAATTTCTCGTGGGCCCCACTTTAGTTCCTTGTGACGTCACGTCCCGGCCAGCCCCTTCACTCACACACAATCTCGCTGCAGCCAAGTGCCGAGAGGCAGTGTCCCATGGCCAAGTGAGTCCTCCCCACCTCACGGGCGAGCGCACGAGCTATAACATCCTGCAATATGGTATGATGTTTGTAGTCAATATTCTAATTTAAATTTCGTTTGTGTTACTTCTGCACGATTCCCGTTTTATTCATTGCAGTTCTCGAAAGTTTTGGTATCTCCGATTATTAATGACGTTATTCATTGTATGGGGGAGGGGATGTATTTCAGAGAAGAAACTGGTGTATTAGCCTGGGTTGAGACCCGTGCTGTGTTGGGATAATGGAACATGGAGTGCGATGGAGCAGGCCAGTCTGTGTACTGGACGCTAATGATACAGCATTAGCAGAACAGGAATTTATTACATTAAACTTTACAATCGTGTATTATTCCCTGTGTAGGCGCGCAGACCTGCAGCTGTTCAATGCACACCCTCGGGACTCGATGACGCTGTCTCAGCAATCTTCGTTGATGTTCGCCTGCAGTGTTGGCTCACGTAACCACGGTGCTGATGGGCGGCAGGCTGTGTTGGCGATCGGCGTAGCCTGTACAACAATCCATGTGGCGCATGATGGAAAAGACTCTCATGGAAATCGAAGGGGCATGCTAGGATAACCTTTAAGCAGCTTTGGGTGCTTTGGAGATGAGAAACAGTATGGTTCTCTCACGAAGGTACTAGTCGGGGGCAGCAGCGGTTAGCGTATCTCTCGAATAATGAGACAGGTGGACAGTGCACCAAATACCATCATTTCAGCTCAGCAAGTCAGAGATAGAAGGCTCCAGGTCCTTCATTGATTGGTGCTCTTAGTGGTTGCGGAGTCAGCAGTTCACTGCGACTGACCACAAAACACCAGACGGGTAGTAACCTCGAAGGAAGAAGTTGTTTTGGCGAACGGTAGCAGCATACCACGGGTTCAGCCTCGTAGCTGGTATACTGTAAAAAAAAAAAAAAAAAAAAAAAAGCTCTGAACACTATGGGACTTAACATCTGTAGTCATCAGTCCCCTAGAACTTAGAACTACTTAAACCTAACTAACCTAAGGACATCACACACATCCATGCCCGAGGCAGGATTCGAACCTGCGACCGTAGCGGTCGCGCGGTTCCAGACTGAAGCGCCTAGAACCGCACTGCCACACCGGCCGGCGGGTATACTGCAGTGTAATGATGGAGACCAAGGTTCAGAAGTATGAGTGTTTATTACTTCTTATATAAGGCAATAACGTTATGTCTGGCTGGTGTGACCGAACGTCACCTACTTTTCTGGGCTCATTACCAATCTTCACCACCTCTCTGTTTCAGAAGAATGACTTTCAACGATTCAGCTAGTTGTCTTTCCGCAATATCAGAGGGCTGATTAGTGTTCTTGTGAAACTTTTACTCTTTCTTACGAAATCAAGCAGTGTTGTTAGAATGACGTGATGTTGTCTCCCCGCTGATGTCATGTTGCTGAGTTTTCACTCATGTGAAAAAAATGAGGCAATATCTTCTGATTTTGTTCTGCGTTTCGCAAAGTCAGCATTCTGCCTGTTTGTCATTCTGAATGCGATACGGGGCATTGTCATGGCTTGCCTTGGTTTGGTACTGGCTGGAGAGGACTTTGAGAAAGTTTTACATTTGTCCATAATACATTTCTGCTGTGTAATACCAGGTTCATAATTTCACATGAACACTCAATTTCAGTTTCAAAAGGAGTGGTAGGCTTTCAAACTATTCTTTTGAGCCATAATTCTTCTGCATGCTGCTGTCATGATCCAAATGTTTCAAGTTCCTCATTGTGATATAACACTACTGCCTCTTTATCTAGTTCGCTGAATATGTCAATCTTTCTGCTTCCTTTCATTGGTTTTTGCATTTTGGTTATCATTGTTGCTACAACTGCCTCGTGGTCACTGATACAAGTTTCAATGTGGACATCCTCGAAGAGGTCCAGTCTATTTGTTGCCGTTGGATCCAGTATGTTTTCAGCATGAGTGGGGATCCAAACTATATGTTCTACGTAGTTTTCAGAGTAGGTATTTAGCAGTGTTCCCCAGAATGACTTGTTGCACCTAACTGAAATATCCCAGTCAATAGTGGGATGATTAAAGATCTCTTCCAATGATTACAGTGTGGTTGGGGTGTGTATATGCTAGCGGAACTTCTGGCCACTCCTCTATTTTTCTTATTGTCACTTAGAAATGAAAAGCTTTCAAGATTTACGAGATCTGCTAAATTCGAATTTGCCGTGTACTCCAGTCTTTCCTGTGCAGCTGGTGAGGTCTCGTTCGGATGTTGTGTTAGTGCGTAAAAACAAAAACTTGCAAGAAACAGATTACTTACCTTTTGATGGCGACTTTTTGTCAGACACTCCTGTGTACGAAAACTGATTTAGTTGGGAGGGTGTCACTTGCATCACAGTTCCCCTTCAGACTGAGGTGTGGCCTGAGGAGTCCATGTGTTGAGGTAATAATGTCTTGCAAAGTGAAGTAACCAGTGAGAACTATGGAAAAGATGAATACAAAAGAGGACCACCGTGTTCATCAACATGGTTACTGTAGTATACATAAACTTTTTTCGATATTCGAATAGTTTGAAGGTAAGACTGAGTAGTTTACTCTGAGGAAAGTGTACAACAAATAAAATGGCAATGAGCACAGCTAAAATGACATATTAAGCCACAAGTAATCGTAATATTAATACAAAATCTAGGGAAATTGCTCCAGTGTGTAAATGAAAGTTGTAACGAACACATGTAGTTGCAGATGTTATTGTAAATGGGTTTTTAAATCAATTGTTACAGGCAATTTTGAGGCATGTGTTATGAATACGTTGTCAAAGCTGTATTATACAGCCTTACTCTGGAACATTAATAGACTGAATGCAATGTTTTCAAACTGTCTTATTAAGTCCCCAATTTACGATCTTCAGGATCGTTATCCATTGTGTTATATTTTCTTGCCTTCTCATTTACTTATTTATTAATCGAAAAAGTCTTTCCAGATTGTGGGTTACAGTGCAAAAACATACGCACGCGAAAACAAAAATGGTTCAAATGGCTCTAAGCACTATGGGACTTAACATCTGAGGTCATCAGTCCCCTAAAACTTAGAACTACTTACAACTAACTAACCTAAGGAGATCATACATATCCATGCCCGAGGCAGGATTCAAACCTGCAACCGTAGCAGCCGCGTGGTTCCGGACTGAAGTGCCTAGAACCGCACGGCCACAGCGGCCGGTCACACGCGAAAACATACACAGACACAATCACGCTTACAGAAAGTACAAAACCACTATTATTTCAGCAAATACATGAGTTTTTTTTTCCTTTGTACATAAGAGAATTTGCTCTGCTAGCAGTAGCAGCACCGTCTTGTTTCGAGTCTCCTGTATTTCAGCTGCTCTAAAAATTCTGCTACAGAATAGAAGCAATGAACCATTGATATTTGATGTCGAGAAGTTGTAGTGACAGATTTAGTTAGGTCTCACAATAAATTAATGTTGATTACATTTATTAATCATAATATCATTGCACGTAAATATGGCATTTACAGTTAATAGTAAATGAAGAATTAATACACCAGCTGGATGAATGCAAGCAGAGTACACTGTAAACATTTTATTTCACAAACAATTGTGTTTTGGACTACTGAGACATAATTTCAATTACGTTTGAGAAACAACAATACTTAACAACTAAGATTTTTTAAATCACTAGCATTAATATAAGAAGACAGTGATGTGCCCATTACAGTAATGAATAACCAGGGTAATTTTTCTTGGGTTTTAGTTATTGCGTTGACACAAACTGAACGTTGGGAAGTGGACTTTTGCTGTAGTACTTTACTTAATTTCATATGCTAGGCAGTGTGTGGTAGCGGGCTGACAGTGGCATTCTCAGGCAGGAGCTCTTGTGCGTTTGTGGCCCAAGTGGTACGAGACCTCCAGAACCAGCGATAGGGCAGTCAGTCAGCAGCACGTTTTCTCTCGTAAAACCTTGAAGCCAAGTGTCCACACTAGTAAGATTTCCCCTATGGCGTTCTGCAGTGTTTCTTTGGGGTGTGTCCATACATTTCATTGGTCAGCTCAGGTTCTTCGTCTCACCAATAGAATCATTTAGAAAAAGCTTTTGCGGTTATACTGTTCTGCTCTATTTTCCCACGCTAAAAGACACAATCACTTGCCAGTGAAATTTGTTCCTTCTTTAACTGCATTTAGTTTGTACAGTATCTACAAGCCCCGTGTTAAGCTTGTAATGCCCAAGGCTAATTAGCTCTGTACGTCAATTACAACAATACTGTCGCAGGAGTAAGCTTCTTTAAGAGGCAGTCTTGTGGACAACAGACTTCTCTCACAGTCAACTGCATGCAGCGCGGTGAGGCATATGATATTATCAAGTAAGTAACCATACAATTTCTTCCCTCCCATTGTTAGATTTGAAGCCACAATGACAATGCGTTCAATTGCGCTGTATCGAAACGCAGCTTTTCCTTTTTCTGTTTGGATGGGGGCTCTGCTGTGCCACAGAAAGACGAAAAGTCTGACCAGGTCCGGTGGTGATTGAGCGTGGTCAAATCAGGAACGGTCGCCCTTTTGCAAAGAGGACAGATTAATGTAAAAGGTGTATATTTCGTGTTACAGGCTTCTAGGGTATGTGGAGGATCTTACTAGGCAAAGTTTTGGTAAGAAAGTTATGTGCCTTTTTTGGAGGTAAAAATCACTCCCAAATCTTACTTTTCACGGCACGCCCAGAGAAGAGAGAATGCTCCGTGTCTCTACAGGAGGCCATGTCTTGGGCTATGTTTCGGGTTCTCCTCTACGTGACGAACGACTTCCTCTTCAAAGTTGAGAGTGTGGTACGTTTATGGACCACCATAGCCAGCCCTCGTAGTTGCGAATGAACCTGTTTCTCACAGCCCTTATTGTAGTCCGACGATGATAGTATGTGATGTCATAATTGCAACAGGGACTCAAGACAGCACCCTCTTCGAAGTTTGTGCGCATACCGTGATGCGGGAGTTCTGACTATCGGTACTAGTTAACAGTTGGGAACTTAAACGGAAAGTGAACAATAATTAACATGAAAGATTTCTATGTGTGGTACCGCATCAAATTGTAAAAACTGTTACTGGTGAAACCACCGCTTCGACCACGGCTACAATGGCCTTCTTCTGGGTGAACTAATGTATCTTTTTGTTGTCCAGATCACTTACATTTTGTCATGGACGTTATACTGAGAATGACATTAAGTCAAAATTTTAAAAATGTTGAGGGCGTAGGTATTTGCCTTTTTCTATGCGATGTGGACTTTTGTTTTCCTCAAGCTGAATGTAGACCGCGCGGTGGCAGTTACCGCTCGTAGTTATTGGAGTGTTTTAATATTTTGATAGTCTCTCTGTTCTTGCATTTCACCAACCCTGGCTGCCTGGCAAGTATGTACGTTTTGCAGAATTTTATTTCCTTACGGTAGTCTTTCTGCTGTTGGGCCACTGGTGCCCAAGTCGAATGTAGCGCTCGGCCTCCATATGTGCTTGCTACTGCCCTGCTGGTTTCGCCGATGTATGCTTCTGCACACTGACGTTCCACCTTGTAAAGCCTCTAGTGTGCACAGAATCTGCCCTATACTTGGTGAAGCCTAGCATGTCCTGGATCTTGCGGCTGTTGTAGAAGACGGGGTGGACACCAGTCCAACGAAGGTATTTACCAACCTGGTCTGTGACGTTCTTCACGTAAAGCAGATGCGCTGCTAGCTGCCAAAACCGAGATTTGCTCTTAATTTCTTCTGATCTGACTCAGTTACTGCTGACGAGATGATATGTCCAAGGACGCTATCCTCTTCCTCGCAAATTCTGATTTTTGCAAACTGTTCATGTCTCCAGACCATTTAAATGAATCCAAAACTTTATCTAAGGTATCTATGTGCTCTCCCAATGATGTAGACGCAATAAAAATGTCATCTAACTGCTTTATTGCGTTCTGGAAAAATTTCTCCCCAAAATCTTGTCCAAAGCTCGAAAAAATACTGCTGATGAAACATTGAAATCGAACAGTGTCCGTTTGAGATGGTAGCAACGTTGGTATGTATAAGAATACGGTGAACTTTCGGCTTTTCTCCTCGAGCCCCAACTGCCAATAACTACTCATCGCATCCAAATAACTAAGGTAACAAGTGCCTTTCAATTTCTACAGTATCTCTTCCATATTTTCGAACTGATCCAGCTGAGGCAGAATGACGCGACTGATAGCTCGGGCATCCAAAATAAGTGTGACGAACCGTCTCTTTTAATTACTGGATGTGTTGGATTGAAATGTTCTTTGTCTGAACACTTAATTATACCATTTTCTATCATGTATTTGATCTACTTCTCTGTAACTTCTCTTTTAGCTAGTGCTATCGAATACCATTTCATTTTGAATTGTTTGTGTGGTCGTACTTAATTTGATATTGACGTTACATCATCAGTTCAGGTTTATTTGAAAATGCTTCTACATGTATACAAGTTCTGGCAGTTCTTCCCTGTAGAGTGTGGGCAAATTACTCGACTCACTGTTTTCTCCTGAATTTTGGACTTGATTTTCTTAATTTCTTCTTCTTTTACTGTAAACTGGTCTTCGATTGCATTACATATCTTCCCCTTCATAACCATAATTCATACAACTGTAGAAACCTCGTCTTTCTCTCCGGCGAATCCGACAAAATTAAGATCCAGTTCTTCATTCTTATCACAAATGCTTAAATATCCTCTTCCAAAATCAATCCTACATCTTCTTTCGGTAAAAAATCATTACCAAAAGTCTAATCCACAGTCAAAGAAACAACAACCAACACAGTCGCGTCAAAGTATCTTCAGGGCCAGTTTAACGCCCAAGCCACAAGTCGCCGCTTGGGGCGCCAAACTGAGAAGGGCGTCAAAGGCGCCATAGCTGTAAAATTTCTATACAGAACAGTAAGATTTCTATTCAGGAGGTACCACAAGTGGCAGCAGACGCTTAGGACACCAAGATGAGAGGAGCGCCACTGGAACACGACTGCAAGATTTGTATATAGTCCGTATCACAGTTGGTAACGAGAACTGACAAGGGTGCAAGTGTACGAGCAAAAAGGGGGGGGGGGTGCGGAAGTGAGGGGGCGGGGGGGGGGGGGGGGAGGACGCCAAATGAATAGTCGCTTGTGTAGAAAAATGTTCTCGAATCGGCCCTGTGGATCTTTGCAAACTCTTGCACCTAATGACCTAATGAGCAGTAGCCCAGTAACAGCAAGATTTTTGTGACCAGCTACAGTAACTAACTGTATGCATACTATTTACAAAAAATGGTTCAGATGGCTCTGAGCACTATGGGACATAACATCTGAGGTCATCAGTCCCCTAGGACTTAGAATTACTTAAACCTAACTAACCTAAGGACATCACACACATCCATGCCCGAGGCAGGATTCGAACCTGTGACAGTAGCGATCGCGCGGTTCCAGACTGAAGCGCCTAGAACCGCTCGGCCACACCGGCCCGCTATTTACAGAAAATACAAGCAGCATTTTTGCTTCACGAAGCTGTTCACAAAATTTCTTGCAGATAGCAGTAGCATCACTTACACAATCTAGGATGGCTGCAACTTTATAATCATTTACATTAAGTTAAATTTCTGGAATTAAATCATCATCCGTAGTTTGCACATCTTCTCTCCGTAGTTCAGCTTTAATAGCTTCAGTGTCTCCTCTAATCATTTGAATTTGACGAGTTGATCCAATAAATTGTTCGCATATTCCGATACGGCTCGCGCCTAAACTACCTTCAGCTTACCAAAGCTCGCTCGTTTGGTGGTGTCTGTCATCTGTATCTCAGAGTGGTGAACGATCCCGAAATCTTCTGTCTTGCAACACCTGTTAGTTCTGTCAAAATCATTTTCCCTCCTCTTGGCATTTCGAAAACGATCATCACTGCGCGTGTAATTCCGCGAGTGGTCATCTCTTTGCGCACTATTGTGTCTAGGTCGATTATCGTTTTGCTGACTCCACGGCGGGCGTCCAAAATTATCTTGCCACAGCGCTTCGCATCACAGGAAATGTTGTTTGTGACATGCTGTGCCTTCTTCCAATTCACTTGATATTCCTTCATTGTCAATCTCTTCTAAACGATCAACAAGCCACAATAGTTCGTCGAAATCATTGAACGTTCCTGAAGCTAAGTTCTTACTTTTCACGGTATATGCTTCATCAAAATTATAATCAGATCATCGTCACTGATGGGATCGTCTAGATAACTATTCCATTCCAAGTGATTCTGAAGAAAGTCACGCATTGACCAGTCGATGTGATTATAATTACCGGTATGCATGGAAAATAATTTCTCTTTAATACTTCGTTATTTCCCTCGCGACCAATATTTGCGGAGAAACGCATTTTCGAAGTCTACAAATGCAGTGTGTTGATCAGATACTCAATTTTCTCATGCTCTGGACCCTGCATTCTTTAGTATCTTGTATCGTATACAAATATCAATCTTTTCAGGCTCAGTCTGAATTCGTGCGAAAGCAACTCTAAATTTTTTTACATGAAATCAACTGTATGTAACGGTGGGGAAAAAGACTCCTTAAAATGTTCGTGCCCGTGCATGTTATTAACAATAATATTTGAACATCAACCTGCGCTAAGATTTCTACTTCCTGTCGGATTAAGTTCACATCATCCTGCTTGTTGCGTATTTTTAGGTGCTTCGCCGTTTCTTTCAGTTCCCGTACTTTGGTTTGAAGTCTGAGTGTTGTTGTAGTACATCCGATACTACTTTAATGAGCGATTTCTTATTCTATTCACACACATCTTTGGCACAAACCGCGTAGTTAATGTACGTCTGCATCGAACCACCACTTTCAAGCTATTTCTCTATCGTTCCACTCTCGAACAGAGCGCGGGAGAAACGAACACTCAAATCTTTTCGTTTGAGCTCTTATTTCTCTTATTTCATCACGATGTTCATTAGGAGGTCGCTAAAAAGTCAGTTTAGAAGGACTAGACAATGTCTCTTAGGAAGATGTCATCCGCAATTTTGTCTCCTTTCTTAAATAGATATATTTGGTGTTTATTTTTTGGTAGATTTGGATGTTACGATATTCAGTCTTGCTACAACGACATTGTAGGCACTAATCCCTGTATACGTCACAACGCTCCCAATTTGCTCAGGATTATTTGCTGCTAAGAGATCATGTACGTTTTCGCAACGATTTACATTTCGAGTGGGCTCCTGAAGTAAAGGCACAGCTTAATTTTCGGAGAAATCATTTAATACAGTTGCCGACGATATTTTATGCCTACTGTCGACGTTCAAGATGTATTTTCACCAACATATCGAAGTAGATTGAAATCACCACCAACTATAATGGTATGAGTGGGGTACCCATTTGAAATGAGACTCAAGTTTGCTCTGAACTGTTTAGCAACTATATCATCTGAATTGGGGCTTGGCTATGGGAACCAATTATTAATTTATTCTGGTGAGTCAAGTAGAACCTCAACCAATACTAACTTACAGAAACTACCTATATAAATATCATTACCAGTGAAACTACTCCTAACAGCAATAAACACTGTACCTTTGTAGAGATTTCTGCTGAACTTTTCTTCGGCTTTAGGCAACTTTCAATTCCTACAACTATTTGAGCTTCAGCTATTAGGGCTTGGAGCTCTGGTTGTTTCCCAACACATACACAACAGTTTATAACTAAACTACCGGTTATTGCTAGGTCTGCCATCGTGCTGTATTTGTCCTGCACACTTTTAGACATATCTTTTCTGTAATTTGTCGAGATCCTCTAACCTAAAAAACTGCCCATGTAGCCATCTCCTGTATGTAGTGGACCCCTGGCCTACTAAGTGGAACCCTATACCCCATACCGCAAGTCGAGGAATATGCAGCCTACATGACTGCAGAACCATCTGAGTCAGACCCTTCACTTGGCTCTGTGCCAAAGTTCCACAACCCGGCCTGTTGCCATTGCTACAGAAAGTGAGGTCTGCCTTCATCTTACAAGCAAGACTGGCAGTTTTACAACTTCAGACAGCTGCCCGAAACCAGGCAGAATCTCCTCTGATCCAAAACAACCCACATGATTAGCACCAACATGAGCAACCGCCTGGAATTATCTGTACTATGTGCTCTTCATGGTATGTAGCACCTGTTCCACATTTTGGAAGATTCCCCTTGATAAGCAGATAGAGAGCACACTGCACTTCTTCCCTTCCTTGTCAATCATATCTCTAAGGAGCACCATTAGTGCCTAATATGGGAGCTCCAAACTACCAGTAATCCCACCCTCTGTTGTATGGAGTCAGACAAATAACACACCTTCCGTGGAATTCTTGAAACAATTCCAGATAAATCGGTATGTCAGACGACATAGTTGCATGAAAATGTACGAATTTTATTGATGTGCAAATCGAATAAACAAGCGGACATCTCATGAATATAAACCACTAACATTCACAATAGGAATTGCATGAATGTAATTTCCCAAACCTGAGCTACGAGATGCAGTTCTGAGGAAAGGAGAATTTGATGACGGCAACACCCATCCCATGTTAGGCTGAAACCTTCACAGCGGGAGATCCAGCGGACACACTGCGACACCATAGCCACTGTGTAGGCCACTGGCAGAAGCCACACTTGTCCCTGGAAAACACCAAATTAATCTAGCTTTTAAAATCGACCCTTTGGAAAGCCTTTCTGCCGGAACATGGCTGGAGATGGCAGATAAACGTCCAGAGAAACACAACTCAAAACGCTGGTGACTCACTGTGGCCATCTACATTAAAACTGGCCTGGAAAAAAGCTGTTTGTCTCAGTCTTATGTAGCACAAGTTAAAACTATGCCCTACAAAAGAAACGACGCCTTTGATAGGCTACAGAAACTCTAGTGGGTGGAGTTATAACAAGTACGAATGCTCTGATTGGCTAGAAAGAAAAAGTGTGGCCACCAGCTTTGATATAGGGAAAGTGCAAATGGTCGAGTGTTTGAGCAAGGCGACTCGCTCTGTGCTGAGACGATTGCAAGAGTAATTATGTGAACACTTGTTCACAGACTCTTCTTAACTCTTAAGGAGCTAAACTGCAATGTCTCCCACTATGGAGAATTGCACCAAGCACTGACAGTTAACAGATGCGAGCAATTTGAGGGCGACGACGTACATGCTATTCCAGCCAAATAGCATGCGCCGTGCCAATCAGCTAGAGAACAACTAGGGGGCTTGGCTTCACCGAAGACATAGGAACAGTGTCAAGAGTATAAAGCACTCTACAGTGGCTGAGCAGTTCTTTTCATTGAATAGGATATCTCGCATTTCTGCTTTAATTAGGCCCAACATTCGTGAATATGTTTAACTCCAGGGCATGGTAGAATGTATGGGAAAAATAGGAGGGACGAGAGGACAGCAGGTCTAAGTAGAAATTGAATATCACTTTCTGGCAAGGCACTCGTATTTACTTTTGGTTGGCAGCTGCAGTAACTGCTGTCCGCATGCTGTGGGCCTGAGAATCTGTTCTAAATCTTTGTCGACTGTTAAATACCTGTCTGATACTGTTCCTACGTCTTTGGTGAAGCTGAGACTTCTAGTTGTTCCCTAGCTAATAGGCATGGTACGCTCTATTTGGCTGGAATAGCGCATACGTCGTTGCCCTCAGACCGTTCGCAAGCGTTAACTGTCAGTACTTGGTGCAATTCTTTATACTAGGAGACTCTGCAGTTTAACTCCATAAGAGTTAAGACGAGTCTGTGAACAAGTGTTCACATAATTACTCTCGCAATCGTCTCAGTGTGGCGCGAGTCACCTTGCTCAAACACTCAACGATTTGCTGCAGGAGAAGAGAGACCTTTTCTGTCTGCATTTTGCCTGTAACAAAGCTGGCGGCCACGTTTTTTCTTTCTGGCCAATCAGAGCATTCGTACTTGTATAACTCCACCCACTACAGTTTCTGTACCATGTCAAAGGCGTCGTTTCTTTCGTAAGGCAGAGTTTAACTTATGCTACGTAATACTGAGACAAATAGCTTTTTTCCAAGTGGATTTTAATGTAGGTGCTCACAGTGAATCACTAATGTTTTGAGTTGGGTTTCTCTGGATATTTATCTGCCATCTCCAACCGTGTTCCTACAGAAAGGCTTTCCAAAGGGTCATTGTTAAAAGCTAGATTTATTTGATGTCTTCCAGGGAAAAGAGTGGCTTCTGCTGGCGGCCTGAACAGTGGCTATGCTGTCCCATTGTGTCTGCTGGATTTCCCGCTGTGAAGGTTTCAACCTAACATGGGATGGGTGTTGCTGTCATCAAATTCTCCTTTCCTCAGAACAGCGTCTTGTAGCTCGGGTTTGGGAAATTACATTCATACAACTCCTAGTGTGAATGTTAGTGGTTTATATTCATGAGATGTCAGTTTGTTTATTCGATTTGCATATGAATAAAAATCGTACATTTTTACGTAACTATATCATGTAACTATAGGTTTAACTGGAATTGTTTCAGGAATTCCACGGAAGGTGTGTTATTTGTTTGATACCTTACACTGTTATTGTCCAGGTTTTGCAGACCGGGAGGCTTCCCCTGGCACAGGGCAAGTGACTGAATCTGGCTCAGGATGTTTATTGGATGCAGACAGCAACTGAAACTTGTTTTTCAAACGAACTGGGGAGGCCCTCTTATCGGCTACCCAGAAAGTTTTTTGGTGTCTGCCACACCTTACCACCTAGGAACGACCTCTAAGTCGACCACAGGCGAGGAGTTGACCTCAGTGTGGGCAGTAACTGGTGTGGCAACAGTAGTAGACCAATCGAGGGACATGGCGGATGTGCTAGACGTCTCTTGGATTCCTAGCCCGGCCCACACAGTGATTCACATTGGCAATATCCTCAGTCTGCATGACTGAAGTTAACACTACTTGGAGCTTTAAATGAAGGGTCACTAACTCCGCTCGCATATAAACACAACAATCACAGACCGTATGTATACTAAAGATGACGGAAATATAAAATCAACAGTTATCAAAACACAGAAGTGTGCTACATAAATAAACAAACATGCAAGAAATTTGAGAATTTAAACTAAAAAGCACACAGGAAATTAAAATAAATCTCTGCTTATTAGAAGTTGCATCAACTCATAAACAAAAATGTGTGCCTGCTGTTTTGTTGAAGGAATGGTAGCTACCACTCAGCTGAACAGTCTAACAACTGCAAATTTTTCGTTACTGTGAGGTCCAGTATGACTTTGTTTCACAATTACCTGCTGGGAATTTACTTGGTCTGCATTTGAGTTACATCCGCTTTTGTCTGTTGACAATGTGTCTCACCCTCGTGGATGAATTTACATTGTTTCACATTGTGATTCCCCACATTCCTTTGTAAATTTGCTGAACTGGTTGTGCATCTCATTACGAATGTCTGTCACCTTTAGATGCAACAGTTTGTTCATATCTGTACCCATCCTTTGATTATTTGCCTTCAGATCTAACTTACTATCATTTAATTTTTTGTTATTATCATCAAGTATTTTGTTCAGATATTGGTTATCATAAATTTTCATTCAAATTTTGTAAAACTGCCTTAACAAGTCCTCCCTTCCTACAATGCCAACATGATTGCTATCTATCACTGCCTCATGCGATTCAATGTCTACATTCAAATTTGAACCTTTATTTTCAGTTTCCTGTACAATTTTAATTCAATTAATTAATTATGATTGGCTGATGAGATCTATGGCAACACTGTCCTGATTAACACTGTCTTCTGCATTAATTACATCACAGTTCTCGGTTTGACTCGTTATCGTTTTCAAATATCTATGTAGCACCTGCAATTTGCAACTAACTGATTTTACACTGTCTATATCTTTTTCCCTATCCAACGACTCTTGAAAAAACTAAATGCAGCTGAAAATTCCAGATTCACTTACCATATGCTGAGGCTGGCAATTGGGCTCTGGATTCTAAGACTGCTGCAGGTTGCAACGTCCTAGTCACTGATCGCCATACATAAGACGATCTGCTAATGTACTCTTTATTAAACGATGATTCTGTCTCACTTAACGCCAAGAAGCTTTTTCTTTTTTTTAGTCATCAGTCTTCTGAGTGCGTTGATGCGGCCCACCACGAACTCCTCTCCTGTGCCAACCATTTCAGAGTACACTTGCAACCTAAGTCCTCAATTATTTGCTCGATGTGTTCCAATCTCTACAGTTTTTGTCCTCTACAGCTCGCTCTAGTACCATGGAAGTTATTCCCTCATGTCATAACACTTCTTATCATCCTGTCTCTTCTCCTCATCAGTGTTTTCCACAAGTTCCTTTCCTCTCTTATTTTGCCCAGAACCTCCTCATTCATTACCTTATCAGTCCCCCTAATTTTCAACATTCGTGTGTAGCAACACATCTCAAATGCTTCGATTCTCTTCCGTTTCATTTTTCCTACAGTCCATGTTTCACTATCATACAATGCTGTACTCCAGATGTACATTCTCAGAAATTTCTTCCTCAAATTAAGGCGAGAATTGATATTAGTAGACTTCTCTTGGCCAGGAATGCCCTTTTTGCCATAGCTAGTCTGCTTTTGATGTCCTCCATGCTCCGTTCGTCATTGGCTATTTTCTACCTAGGTAGCAGAATTCCTTAACTTCATCTACTTCGCGACCTTCAATCCTGACGTTAAGTTTCTTGCTGTTCTCATTTCTTCTACTACTCATTACCTTCGTCTTTCTTCGATTTACTATTTCACTTACTAGTAATCTGAGCACGCGGACAATGACGGGTTCAAGTAAGATAGTCACTAGAGAACCTCGAGTTGTACGGCTTATCACCGAAAACGTTACTCATTTCCATTTTAAACACACCCAGCATTATCACCGTACCGCATGCCACACTACGACGTTAATCATTTCACACTGAGACCTTACGACGCTCAGAACGCGGCGGGAATAATTACACTAATCAGCCAGGACATTATGACCACCTACCTAACAGCCTTTGGCACGGATAACAGCAGCGAAGCGGCGTGGAATGGAACCAATGACGCCTTGGTAGGTCGCTGGAGGGTGCTGGCACTACATCTGCACTCACAAGTCACTTAATTGCCGTAAATTATAAGTCACTTCATATCCGGAAACTCCGGGGAAGGGAGGGGGGCATGAGCTCTGTTGTCACATTCAATCACATCTCAGATGTTGAAAGGTGGCTACACTGAGCCATAGCGTCAGAGATTGCGCCAAAGAGTATTATTCCGCCGCCTCCACTGGCAGTTCTTGTCGAGAAGTCGTGGTGGAGAGTGCTTATTGAGAAGTAGCAGTAGGCAGTTCTTATCGAGAAGTGGTGGTGGAGAGTGTTGGTTGAGATGTGGTAGTGGGCAGTGCTTATTGAGAAGTAGCAGTAGGCAGTGCTTGTTGAGATGTGGCAGTAGCGAGTCGTAGTTGAGAAGTTGCGGTAGTGAGTGCTTGTTCAGAACTTGTAGTATTGTTTTGATGGGCTAGACACCAGATGTTGTTGGATTGGGGATGCTGTATTGATCAGAGTGTGCTTTTAGTCAATATATATGAAGGTAAAAAAAAATTCCTTTTTTTTATTATTTCAATGTCTTAAACAATAATGCCTCTTGGTCACAGGTTCAGTCAACAAAGCATCTGGCTCGTGTTCTTGTATTAGACTGTATTTCTGGTTTCTATGTGCAATTATAGTATTTCTGTTTATTTTTTTAATTACTTCAGTATAAATGGTATTTAAAATATCTTGTCGTATTGAGGAAGAACCGTGCCAGATGTGTACGTTGAATCACACTTCCACACACAGAACAGCGACACTTGTGCCTTGTTGTTTCGTAGCTTTCATAGTTGCTGGGGACTTAATTAATTAATTGTGTTAACGGAAATTTCCTTTCATTCTTTGTTGTTGTTGTTCTATGCAGTCAGATTGCGTACTATACTAGTCAGGGCCAACCGTTTACGAGACCTCCTAATCGGACATACAGCGACTAAAATTAAAATTATTTGCAATATATATAATTAAGACCCCATGCACGTGGCGACCGCTGCTTCGGATCGTCCCTTGGAATTCTTCTGATTGTAAAAATAGCAGACAGTAGTATTGTTGTAGTAATTTGTAGTTTAGTAATTGTAGTCTATATTGCATGTGTAGATTTGGTAATTGTCATTCTTCTAATGGTATTTTTTGCAGAATTTAATTTTTGTTGTCTTGTATACGGGTTTGACAATTTTGTGCAATTATGAAGATTTCAATTGTTCGTTAATCGTGTTTGAGGGAAGCATTTTGTGTGAATGGTATTGTTGGTGATAAAGTGTCATATTGTGTTTATTTTTCATATAGTGACGAGTTTTGTATGTTTTGTAAATGATTACGTGATCGACGAAAAAGGCAAAAATGATGGATAGTGAGAATGACGAAATTGTTAACATGGCGAACTCGCCAACAGAGGAAAACAGTATCATGAATAATGAAGTAGAAAACAATTTAATAAGCAGGGAAAATAGTCCAGAACCAGTTCAAAACTTTTCACAATTAAAGAATTTTCAGAATACGAGATTAATGACAGAAGATTCTGGAATAGTATCGAACACAGATAGTGTGGTGTCACCACCAGACACCACACTTGCTAGGTGGTAGCCTTTAAAGCGGCCGCGGTCCGTAGTATACGTCGGACCCGCGTGTCGCCACTGTCAGTGATTGCAGACCAAGCGCCACCACACGGCAGGTCTAGAGGGACGTCATAGCACTCGCCCCAGTTGTACAGCCGACTTTGCTAGGAAAGGTTCACTGACAAATACGCTCTCATTTGCCGAGACGATAGTTAGCATAGCCTTCAGCTACGTCATTTGCTACGACCTAGCAAGACGCCATTACCAGTTAATATTGAAATTATAAAACATGTACCATCAAGAGCGATGTTCTCCAATTATGCATTAAAGTTAAGTATTACATCAACTACGTACTTTATTTGCTACTATTAATTCCCTTAACTGTTCCAGACCTCGCGCCAATCTGCGTGAGCTTAAAAGCGTGCATATCGGCCTCCTCTAGCAACACGGTGTTGGCTCTTCTGCCAACACTTAAGATAGCTTTACAGCTATGACGAGGGAAGCTGGTTTTGCGGGAAATGTTAGGGGCGAAAGGAATTTCGAACCAGTCAATGTGGAGCAGTTGATGGGTGCAATATTAAATCTGGGATCACAGTTGGGATCTGAATTAAAAACAGTGGGATCACAGTTACGATCTGAATTTAAAACAGAGACGGGAACTTTGGCAACACGATTAGACTCACAAATAGGAACAATTAAAACCGAGATGGAAGCAATGGCAACACGGTTAAGCTCACGAATAGGGACATGTTTCAAAAACATGAAAGATGAATCAAAGAAAGAAATTAGAGAAGAAGTACAACCGATTTTGAATGCTCACAATAATAGATTAATTTCAATAGAAATCAGACAAAAGGAACAGGATAGAGAACAGGAAGAAAGAGATCGCGCGATAGTACAAAAATTTTCAGAGTTAAATATACAACGTGCACACGATAAGGAAGAAATACTTGAAAGAATCGAGGAATCCGTACCAAATGACAGAATAAATAACTTAACACAACAGTATGGACAATTAACTACTAAATGTGTCAATACTGAAACCCGAGTCGCGACACTTACGGAAGACGTAAATAAACAGAAAGAACAAATAGGTGGCTTATCGGAAAGAGTTGAGGAGATTGCAGATAAATTGACAAGTCTTAGTTTAAATGGGGACAGAGATTCAGATGATACAGCTCCATTGCCATTTGCAGAAACAGAAGAGTACCAGAACATTAATAAATATGTTGAAAATCAAGGAAAATTTAATGAACGCGTTAAAAGGGAATTTGAGGCGTTATGAAAGCAAGTCAAACAAATAGAAGGCGAAATCGTGGAAAAAGACAGCAGAAGAATTTAGGATCACAGATAGCAGAGGGGTTTGAAGAAAGTAATTTATTTCATTTATGAGAAGCAACAAGAGAGCGCCAGGCGCGCGAACTTGACAATAATCGACATTCGGACTGGGAGAGACGCGGTAGGTCTTTGTCGCCACGAGGAGAAAACTTTGACTATAAACACTTCTTAACTGTTCGGAAATTTAAGATCTTTCGCAATTCTAAGAATGACATCCATCCATGTTCATGGTTAGATCAATTTATGTACGCACTTCCACCAAACTGGCCACCAAGTCACAAACTAGAATTTATGTGCGGCTATTAATGTCCTCAGGGGATTCACTACACTAAGTGAATATGTGCCGTGGCGTGCACAGGGCCCCGAGCTGTAGTGCAGCTATTTCCCTTTTAGTTTTCTGCACCGCTGCCTTCTCTTCTACTATTCTTTGTATCTATCAAAACAACTCTTCGACTATCAATCTATCTAGAGAATCGGTAAAGAATAACCGGATATGACTATTTTACCCAAAAGAGATTTCGGAAATTACCATTTGGACTTACTGTATCTTCTGCAGCAATCATTCGTAGTTTAAACGAAATTTTACCTGTTTATCTTTGTGACAATATTACTTCATATGTTGACGATATTCTTATTGCTAAACGTTCTTGGAGTGAGCATAACAAAATTTTGGATTCATTATTACGTACTTTTGCAAGAGTTGGCATTACAGTGAACTTGGAAAAATCTGAATTTGGTCGTTCTCAGGTGAAATTTCTTGGTCATATTATTTCTACAGAAGGTATTCTTCCTGATCCAGAGAAACTAGATGCTATTCGTAATTATGCTGTTCCTACTACAAAACGTGATGTTCATAGTTTTCTTGGTGTCTGTAATTTTCTTAGACGCTTTGTTAGATTGGATAATTTGGCCACACCTCGTTTATGTGAACTATCTGGAAAGAATTCTAATTGGTGTTGGGATGAGGAAGCTCAATCAGAATTTGAACAACTTCGTGATGCTTTAGTTGCTGCTCCACTTCTTTCACATCTGGATTTATCTAAAGATTTTTGTTTGGCGACAGACTCATCATACAAAGGCCTAGGTGCACACTTATTTCAAGAGATAGAAGAAGACAGCGTTGTAGTGCATCATACAAAGGCCTAGGTGCACACTTATTTCAAGAGATAGAAGAAGACAGCGTTGTAGTGCAGAAAACTATTGCCGATTTGTTCTTGCCAAATGCAAATTAAGTCAAAAGGCTAAGCCGCCAACTATTTCTCACAGAGCACCGTTGTTTCCTATCATTCCAGCGAAATTAAAGGAGATGGCTGCAGTCGGTTTGTTCGGACCAGTAGTTTGTTCTACTAATGGTTTTGCGTACATTTTAGTAGCAGTGGAATTGACATCAAAATATGTGTGTTTTACACCTTTACGCAAAGCAACAGCTCGTTCAGTATCTAATGCTTTCATAAAACATTTTCTTAAAGAAGTGGGTCATGTTGATAAGGTTATATCAGATAATGGATCACAGTTTCGCTCTAAAATTTGGCTTCGAACTCCACGGCGTCGTAAGATTAAACCAATCTTCATTTCACTTTTTTACCCTCAATCTAACGCTTCAGAGAGATGGATGAAGGAAATCAATAAATTGTGTCGATTTTATTGTCATCAGAATCACAGAACGTGGGATCAGTATCTTCATATTTTTCAAAACATTCTGAATGAACTCCCTAATGATTCAACTTCTTTACCGCCTATATTGATATTAAAAAATAAAGTACCGACAAATCGCATTTCTGAAATAGTTCCTTTTTCACCTACACGGAAACTGCGGCATTCTGAAGTTGTCAACCTGGCTCTACAAATTATTGCATCTGCGGCTGCTAGAAGAGAGAAATCAGCTAAACGTCCTGGTCGTTTAAAAACCTTGTCAGTTGGTCAAAAGGTGTTAATTAAGTCCCACCGTTTGTCTCACAAAGGAAAAGGCTTGTGCCGCAAATTTTTTCTACTTTATAACGGTCCATATAGAGTTCGCAAAATTATTCATGATAACACTGTCGAAGTAGAAACTCTTAAATCTTGGCGCTCTAAGGGAATACATCATATATCGAACGTTAAAATTTTTGTGGAATGACATACTTTTGAGAAACTAACAGTTATACGTAAACACACGGAGAGTACAAGGATACCGCGCCGTGTTCAGGCGGCGGCACAGACGCAAAGCAACAGTCAAGTCTGCGCGCCGCACAAGTCAGTCGTTGACCGCAAACAATTACTTCCTATGTCACGCGTACCTGCAGCTGATCGAGCGCTCAGTGCGAATGCACTGACAGCCGTAAACAAATACACAATCTAATTTCTCCGAATAAATTCAGTATTAAGCTATAGTGACTTGATAAATTATGTTATTAACGTTCAGTATTTTTCAGGATACGGTTGTATAAAATATTTAAGAACTTCAGGTTAATTCTGTGTGTGTCCGACGTTAAGAGGACTTGCTATCGAGAAAATTTCAGGAAGAACGTAATTTCGAAGAAGAAAGTAATAAACTAAAAAGGTAACTATTAATTGAGTTTTTTTTTCAGGCAACATATTTCCACTTAGGTACGTACTTTAGACGTAATTTGGTGCTCGCGATTACGTGATTTATACTTTGTACTAAATTTCATGTTCTATGAATTTACTTGTGAAGCGACGTGCTTGCGTACATTAACTGATTTTGACAATGATTGATTAATCAACAGGGTTGTTACTTGTGTATATTATGCATCGCTTGGCTGCTATGCTTTTTCACTGATGTCATATTTTTTTTATTATGTGCCTGCTGTGCTTATTTATTTAAATTATAATTGTCACCTGATTAATTGTGCTGATGTGGTTATGTATGTAGGTTACACTTTGTGATTTATCTGCTTGCGCCTTCATGTTTACTTATTAAGATTACATATGAACATTTATTTGCTTACGCTGATATGATGCTAATGACCTGCTGATTATGTAAGATACATATTTGCTGCTTTGCGTATGGATTGCATATTTACACATTTCTGTTTTGTTGTCATAACTACTCTTTAATTTGGTATATAGAAATGCTGATATACTGTGTACGAACATGGAGTTTAGGTCACACTATGGTATTAATTATAGATTGTTCGCTTGGCACAGCCTCGTTGTAGGAATTGTGCTGCATCCACTTGTTGACATTGTGTTCTCTACTGGTATATTTACTCGCTATTGCATGTTTTGCTTACGCTCAGTACCTTATATTTTAAGATAAGAAAATGAACTACTATAATGCTACGAACGACATTGGTACAAGAAACTTCATTGAAGTCACATGAGCTGGAGGTTTCATGGAAGCTGTATAAATTTATGCTAATAGGAAGGAAGCTAACGACATGACATACGAACACTAGGTTTAGACCATTGACGGTTATTACACTGCATTCTTCGTGAACAATTGAAATAGCAAGTGACACTTGACACAAGAAATACTCCACATGTTTGCTTCTGTTTTGCCATGATTATTGAAGTGGTGTACACACTGTGAAATATTACGATTTATTCACTCAAAGTCTTATGTGATCTTTCATACTACGTACTCGCACCTACTTACTGAAAGTTATTCAAACTGAAGGCTGTCATGTATGCATTTCTTTTATTTAATGATGGACAAGGTAACCAAAATGTATTTTATAATTCATGATGAGTAGAAGATTTAGCTCAGGTGGACTACACAGAGGTTGTGTGTGGACATTGTGTCTTCGGATTGCATGGGATGATGAATTGAAGTTTGCACTAGGATTTTATCTGTACTTGTTCGAGGAGACTGACTAGAGGAAAGAGTTGTTATGGAAGTGAAATGATATTGGTGATAAGGTTTATGTGTATCGACGTATTTAAAAGGTATTATTGAGGTATTGAGATTGTGTGAAGTTGATGATTATTGGAGTTTTGGTGGACAAGAGGTAAGGTAAATGATATTGATGATAAGGTTTATATGTATCGACGTAAGAGGTATTATTGAAGTATTAAGATTATGTGATGCTGATGATTATTGGAGTTTTGGTGGATAAGAGGTAAAGTAAGTGAGGAGCATATTTTTTTTTGTTGGTTTATATGGAAGAAGGAGGATGAAGATGGCAGACTAGAACACTCAAGTGGAAGGAAGATTGTCTACACACACACTTTGTTAAATCACTAAGCAGTATATACTTTTTTTTGGAGAGAGTAAGTAATTGCATATCTTGGCTCACTGACAGTTGTTCAGCAACCGTACATTTTGATCTGGCTTGGCAAACATTGGTCTTGACATGATGACTATGACGTTGACTAACTATTATTGACTGTTATACATTGCTGCCACTACTACTTGATACACATGTCGAACATCAAATCTTTGACAGAATTGCATTTACACAGTTAACACTATTCAATTACACAGTAGTACTTAATGTGGATGAAAGATGAGTGAGAGTGTTTTGTGTGTTTTCCTTTCCTAATCCCAAATAATTGGTACCGACCTATCTCCTAAATATTATTTTGCTTGTTTGTTGTGGCTTGCACTGACACCCATAAATATTATAAGTTTACAGATATTTGTGTATCTGTAATATTTAATATGACAATTATCTGATATCATTCGTGTGTTTATTATAATTTGTATGTTCAGTGTAAGAGCATTCATAATAATTTTGTAAAAGCAATTGTGTGTGCCGTCAAACTGTTGTTCGTGCTTGCACGTATTCAACATTGCTGGGTGCCACTTGGAAATGTTTAATTTCTGCTGATAAACTCTGATGAACTGTCTGATTAGTGATAGTGAATATTATGGACTGTTTACCTGCACCTGCTCAACATTGCTGGGTGCCACTGATGGAACTGTTTCTACTAAAATGATGTCACTTGTTGCTGTCTGCACCTGTTTAACATTGCTGGGTGCCACTGATGGAACTGCTTCTACTGACATAATGTCACTTGTTGGTGTCTGCACCTGTTGACCATTGCTGGGTGCAATTGATGGAACTGCTTCTAGTGAAATGGTGTCACTTGTTGCTGTCTGCACCTGCTCAACATTACTGGGTGCTACTGATGGACTGCTTCTACTGAGATAATGTCACTTGTTGGTGTGTGCACCTGCTCAACATTACTGTGTGCCACTGATGGACTGCTTCTACTGAAATGATGTCACTTGTTGGTGTCTGCACCTGCTCAACATTACTGGGTGCCATTGATTGAATTATACTTATGTAAACTATTATGTAAAATCATATGTATGAAAGCATTTGTATTCCTTACTGTATTTTATATATTAGGTTATTGAAGGGTCAGCACAAAGCCAAAATTTATCTAGTTATGTGATATTTAATTATTAATATTATCTTTTATTTTTGTCTGTAATTTTTTTTCTTCTTTGAACGAATTTTGTGGTATTTTCACCACCAATGCTGGCAAAAATACCATCAACTTCTGGCCCGTGGAGGAGGGGCATATGAAAGGTGGCTACACTGAGCCACAGCGCCAGAGATTGCTCCAAAGAGTATTATTCCGCCGCCTCCACTGGCGGTTCTTGTCGAGAAGTCGTGGTGGAGAGTGCTTATTGAGAAGTAGAAGTAGGCAGTTCTTATCGAGAAGTGGTGGTGGAGAGTGTTGGTTGAGATGTGGTAGTGGGCAGTGCTTATTGAGAACTAGCAGTAGGCAGTGCTTGTTGAGATGTGGCAGTAGCGAGTCGTAGTTGAGGAGTTGCGGTAGTGAGTGCTTGTTCAGAGCTTGTAGTATTGTTTTGATGGGCTAGACACCAGATGTTGTTGGATTGGGGATGCTGTATTGATCAGAGTGTGCTTTTCGTCAATATATATGAAGGTAAAAAAAAATTCCTTTTTTTTATTATTTCAATGTCTTAAACAATAATGCCTCTTGGTCACAGGTTCAGTCAACAAAGCATCTGGCTCGTGTTCTTTTATTAGACTGTATTTCTGGTTTCTATGTGCAATTATAGTATTTCTGTTTATTTTTTTAATTACTTCAGTATAAATGGTATTTAAAATATCTTGTATTGAGGAAGAACCGTGCCAGATGTGTACGTTGAATCACACTTCCACACACAGAACAGCGACACTTGTGCCTTGTTGTTTCGTAGCTTTCATAGTTGCTGGGGACTTAATTAATTAATTGTGTTAACGGAAATTTCCTTTCATTCTTTGTTGTTGTTGTTCTATGCAGTCAGATTGTGTACAAATACTAATCAGGGCCAACCGGTTACGAGATTGCGTAACCGGACAGTCAGCTACTAAAATTAAAAAGTATTTGCATTCTTTATATAATTAAGCCCCCATGCAATGTTTTCCTTCGGGTTTAGATCTGGCGAATTGGGGGTTAGCACATTACTTGGAGCTCGCAACTGTGTTCCTCGAACCAATTCATCATACGCCTGGCCTTGTGACATGGCGCATTATTTTGCCGAAAAATGCTACTGTCGTCGGGGAACACGATGTCATGATGAGATGTACGAGGTCTGCATCTAGTCTAAGATAATCCTTGGCCGCCGTGATGCCTCGCACGATCTCCCAGAGCATAATGGAGCAGCCGCCAGCTTGTCTCTGTCGCACCGTACAGGCGTCAAGGAGCTGTTCCGATGGAAGACGACGGATTCTCGCCTTCCATCGGCTTGATGAAGAAGGTATCGGGATTCATCAGACAAGGTAACGCTCGGCCACTTCACCAACGTCGAGTGCAGATGGTCACGTACCCAATTCATGTTAGTTGTCGACGCCATGGTGTTAACACTGGCACGTGCGTGGGTCATCAGCCTCGGAGGCCCATCCCTAGCATTATTTCTTGCCCTGTGTGTTCATATTTGCATTCTGCCCAGCATTAAAGTTCGCCGCCTGTCCTGTTTTACCAGTCTGCCCCGGCCCACGGTGGGGAGAAACACTAACTGAGTTCTGTAAAAAGTTTCAGCTAGTAATAGCGAATACTCTGTTCAAGAATCATAAGAGATGGAGGTATACCTGATGAAGGCCGTGTGATACGGGAAGATTCAGTTAGATTACATCATGGTCAGGCAAATTTCGAAATCAGTTAGTGAATTCTAAGGCGCACACAGGAGCAGACAGACTCAGATCACAATATAGTAGCGATGAAGAGTAGGCTGAGGCTTAAGACATTAGTCAGGAAGAGACAATACGCAAAGAAGTGGGATACAGAAGTACTAAGGAATGACGAGTTACGGTTGAAGTTCTCTAAGGCTATAGATACAGCAATAAGGAACAGCTCAGTAGACAGTATAGTTGAAGAGGAATGGACATCTCTAAAAAGGGCCAACACAGAAGTTGGGAAAGAAAACATAGGTATAAAGAAGGTAAATGGGAAGAAACCATGGGTGACAAGAAATACTTCCATTCATCGATGAAAGGAGGAAGTACAAAAGTGATCCTGGAAACTCAGGATAAAGACATGCAAGTCGCTGACGAATGAAATAAATAGGAAGTGCAGGGAAGCTAAGACGAAATGGCTGCAGGAAAAATGTGAAGTCATTGAAAAAGATATGAATGTCGGAAGGATAGACTCAGCCCACAAGAAAGTCAAAACAACCTTCGGTGACATTAAAAGCAAGGGTGATAACATTAAGAGTGCAACGGGAATTCCATTGTTAACTGCAGAGGAGAGAACGTAAAGGTGGAAAGAATACATTGAAACTCTC
This sequence comes from Schistocerca piceifrons, assembly GCF_021461385.2. Classification (NCBI taxonomy): domain Eukaryota; kingdom Metazoa; phylum Arthropoda; class Insecta; order Orthoptera; family Acrididae; genus Schistocerca; species Schistocerca piceifrons. The sequence continues at coordinate 301,125,057 of NC_060138.1, forward strand.
TATGAGGGGGAAGATTTCTCTGATGTGATAGAAGAAGAAACAGGAGTCGATTTAGAAGAGATAGGGGATCCAGTATTAGAATCAGAATTTAAAAGAGCTTTGGAGGACTTAAGATCAAATAAGGCAGAAGGGATAGATAACATTCCATCAGAATTCCTAAAATCATTGGGGGAAGTGGCAGCGAAACGATTATTCACGTTGGTGTGTGGGCTGTGTGAGTCTGGCGACATATCATCTGACTTTCGGAAAAGCATCATCCACAGAATTCCGCAGACGGCAAGAGCTGACAAGTGAAAGAATTATCGCACAATCAGCTTAACAGCTCATGTATCCAAGTTGTTTACAAGAATAATATACAAAAGAATGGAAAGGAAAATTGAGGATGCGATAGATACCGATCAGCTTAGCTTTAGGAAAGGTAAAGGCACGAGAGAGGCAATTCTGACGTTGCGGTTAATAATGGAAGCAAGACTAAAGAAAAATCAAGGATTTGTTTACCTAGGAAAGCGTTCGACAGTGTAAAATGGTGCAAGATGTTCGAAATTCTGAGAAAAGTACGACCAAGAACGAAGCGCTCGTATTAAAAAGGGTGTAAGAAAAGGATGTTGCCTTTCGCCCCTACTGTTCAATCTTTACATTGAGGAAGCAATGATGGAAATAAAAGAAAGATTCAGGAGTGGAATTAAAATTCAAGGTGAAAGGATATCAATGATACGATTCCCTGATGACATTGCAATCCTGAGTGAAACTGAAGAGCCGGCGGCGGTGGCCGTGCGGTTCTAGGCACTCCAGTCCGGAGCCGCGCTGCTGCTACGGTCGTAGGTTCGAATCCTGCCTCGGGCATGGGTGTGTGTGATGTCCTTAGGTTAGTTAGGTTTAAGTAGTTCTAAGTTCTAGGGGACTGATGACCACAGCAGTTGAGTCCCATAGTGCTCAGAGCCATTTTTTAGAAACTGAAGAAGAATTACATGATCTGCTGAACGGAATGAACATTCTAAAGAGTACAGAGTGGGACTGAGAGCAAATCGAAGAACGACGAAGGTGATGAGAAGTAGTAGAAATGAGAGAAACTTAACATCAGTACTGATGGTCACGAAGTAGATGAAGTTAACGAATTCTGCTATCTAGGTTGTAAAATAACCAATCAAATGGCTCTAAGCATTATAGAACTTAACATCTGAGGTCATCAGTCACCTAGATTTGGAACTACTTAAACCTAACTAACCTAAGGACATCACACACATCCATGCCCGCTGCAGGATTCGAACCTGCGATCGTAGCGGCAGCGCGGTTCCAAGCTGAAGCGTCCTGAACCGCTCGGACACAACGGCCAGAAAAATAACCAATGATGGACGGAGTAAGGAGGACATCAAAAGCAGACTAGCAATGGCAAAAAGGGCATTCTGACCAAGAGAATTTGAGGAAGAAATTTCTGAGAATGTGCGTCTGGAGTACAGCATTGTATGGTAGTGAAACATGGACTATGGGGAAACCGGAACAGAAGAGAATCGAAGCATTTGAGATGCCTTGCTACAGACGAATGTTGAAAATCAGGTGGACTGATAAGGTAAGGGATGAGGAGGTTCTGTGCAGAATCGGAGAGGAAAGAAATATTTGGAAAACACTGACAAGAAGAAAGGACAGGATGATAGGACATGTGTTAATACTTGAGGAAATGACTTCGACGGTACTAGAGGGAGCTGTAGAGGGCAAAAACTGTTGAGGAAGACAGAGATTGGAATACATCGAGCAAATAATAGAGGACGTAGGTGGCAAGTGCTACTCTGAGATGAAGAGGTTGTCACAGGAGAAGAATTTGTGGCGGGCCGCATCAAACCAATCAGAAGACTGATAATAATAACAATAATAATAATAATAATAAACAAATCGGAAATAGCGGACTTAAGGATGTTTAGGAGTGTGGAAATTTCGAGTACAGACGTATGACACAAGTGACATCCAGTCACCAGACCACGCTCGAAGTCCGTGAGTTCCGCGGATCGCTCGATTCTTCTTTCTCGCGATTTCTAATGACTACTCAGATCGCTGATATGAAGTACCTGGCAGTAGGTGACAACACATTGTATCTAATATGAAAAATGTATGTTTTTGTTGGTGTCTGGATACGTTTGATTACATAGTATTTGTTTCGAGTGGGTGCGAGGTCTGGAGATGTATGAGCGAGAGCAAGAGTCTCGTAACCTCGGTATCAAAGTAGTTCAGAACAGTACGAACAAGATGTGATTTTGCGTTTTCTTGTTAGGTAGCGAGTTTATTTCGTGTCCCATGGATAATTTGCACAATGAATCCTAATAATGTGAAATGAGTCACTTTACATTCACAGAGGAAATTATTTTTTAAATATAGGTAGATGTTGAACATTTATAAGTTTATTATTATCATTTTTATTATTAGTAGTAGTACTAGTAAACATACAGACTTGAGTTGGAAATTCCTATCTTTCATCTTTTACACATTACAATAATAGAAATTTTTGCACATGTTAGTAATTACTACCAATCATCTTTTATGCATTACAAAATAGAAATTCTTCTACAGAATAGAGGAAGTTGTGAAGGAGAAACTTTAGCAGTTTGTTTTCATATTTTGCTTTGCTGTCTGTCAGACATTTTATATCACCGGGTAAGTTATAAAAAATTTTAGTTGTGTTACTGTGCACCCCGTTCTGTGGTAAGGACAACGTTAATGTGGAGTAATGAATGACATTTTTACTTCTAATATTGTAGTTACGTAGATATTGTTCCTTTTGAACTCCAGCGGATTATTTACAACAATCATCATAAGGAAATAAGCATACTGTGAAACAGTAGTCAGAATGCCCTTCTCAAACAGGTGTGTACAGGATGATCGGGGTCAGCACCACATATTAGTCTTTGAGCAATGAAGAATTTACTTCTTAAAGATGAGTTAACCCAGAACATTATCCCACATGGCATTCCTTAATGAAAATATGCAAAAGTGTTAACTTACTGAGTTGTCTCTCCCCAAGATTTGCAATGAAACTGCAGATGTTGCTGAACTAAGATATTTTCGGGGATACAAAATGTGCTTCGTCCAATTTAAGTTCTCATCAATACGGATATCTAAGAATTTTGAAGTTTCTGATGAAAAAATTTTCTGCTCCCATTCGTTGTTTAACAGGATGCAGATTTGGCGCTTCTTGTGGATGAGAGAACACATACGAGAAAAGTTTTCTACTACTTCTTTTACTGAAGCTGCTGCTAATGAACTATATGAAAATATCAACAGATGAAATGAAATGATCGTATGGCATCGTTGGCCGGGAGGCCCCATCCGGGGAAGCTCGGCCACCGAGTGCGAGTCTTATTGCAGTCGACGCCACATTGGGCGACTGGCGTACTGGTGATTAGGATAAAAGGATGACGAGGTCAACACAACACCCAGTCCACGAGCGGAGAAAATCTCCAACCAGGCGGGGAATCGAACCCGGGCCCGCTGCCTGGGAGGCAAACATGTTACCTTTTTTTTCTTGTTTTGAAGGAACCGCTGCAGGAGCAGGACGAAGGGTAGGGCAGGGGTCGACACCCGAAGCTTGGCCATCCCGCCGCCATGTCCAAGCAACGTGTTCGAGGATCGAAGGATCAGGAAGAGGATGTAGCGGGTTTGTCTATGTTGTTTTATTTATTTATTTCTTTAATTTTTATAACATTTTTTATTTTTTTATTTTGTATTGTATATATGGATTTATTTTTGTTTTATTACAAAAAAAAGATCCTACAACTGCCGTAGCCGAGTTTCCGAGTCGTCTTCTCGTCTGTTGGGAGGGGTTCCCTCCTATTCAGTCTGTAGAGGATCAATATGCTCGGGGATTCTTCTTCATTTTCAGCGTCTCATACCCGGAACGCCGCAGTGAGCAGGAGGATCCGCAAATGATGAACCTAAATAATTCGCGAAAAGGGTTCTGTACTCCGGGTGGCGGCTGAAAGCTGCATGTGTCGTCATCAGTATGGACCAAAAGTCGAGGGTGCCTTTTTGAGCATCGCAAAATACGTAGTAAAGGGCCATGCCTTTTAGCCAGTTAACGGCGTTCGTTCTGGTTGATGGAAAGTATACGCCGTCGGGGCGCAATACATCAGCTGAGATAGACTCCGGCAATCGCCGCAAGAGTAATGCCAGCATGCGCTGCGTCAGTAGCCAGCACTCGCTGGTCGCGGCACACGTCAGACGGTGTGCATCCGAGTCAGCGACTGAGCATGTCGGACACAAGTGGTCATCCGTCAGATGTATGGAATGTAGCCTCTGACGAGTAGCGAACTTCCCATTCACAACCACGTACCACAATGAACGCACCGTCGTAGGTAGAAAAGGCGTGTGTACCGCTCGCCACACCGTGTTCCAGGCAACTTCAGGATGTCTGTGGGCGACCGTATTTGCAGGTTGCTGCTGTTGATAGAGGCGATAATAGTCTTTTGTGCTGGGCTTCCGTGTCGTCGGAAGCTCTGACCGTAAGTAGCTGAAGTCAATCAAAAACTCTCTGATGTGGGTGAGTGCCGATGAAATGTGTCCTACAGAAACCGGGGGATGCAGAGAGTGTGGTGCCACTTCCGCTGTCAGGGTGCCCATCAGAGTGGCGTGGGCAGAGGTCCACGTGCGACGCATGGTGTTGAGATAAAGCCACCGCGCACGGTTATATACATGAATTAAATCGATATCGCCCGCCCGTTGCGGCAATGTAAGGGTGGCGTATCGGGTTTTAAAAACAAGGCCGGCGCTTACGAAATGTCCATATGCTGCTTGAAATATGTCGGCCATCGTATTCAGCTACGTAGGTGGACTATATCAACAGATGGTGCAAGGCAAATCGATTGTCTAAATTTTGACGAGACTCGAAATCCATATTCTAGCCTTGGTCTAGTCGCGTGGTTTAACTACAGATGTAGCAAGTATCTTCACAAATTTGGCTGAAATAAAATTAAACTAATATGTTTATTCTGCATATTACCGTAATGTAACGACATACCATTTGTTTTTTTTGGGGGGGGGGGGGAGCGGCGACACAATTTACAGAAATAACATTTTCTGAATACAAATAAAAAAATTATATGCGGTATCTGTTGTAGAGAACCCTGCTGATACCACTTTCTTGAAGATTGCTTCATAGTACATATACTCATTAATACTCTTAGTCATTACGAGAAATCTGGTGGCGGTGGATTAACAAGTAGTCATGGAACACCCTATGCTGTTCGTGACCATATACTGGAGGAACGGATTCTCTTATGTGACGGTAAATGTCGCTCGAGGAAGACCGAAGTGGCTGTGTATATATCCTGTAATGAAGCAGCGCACGGTTGCTGGATCACAGCCAATCAAAATGTTTAAGATTTCACGACGGAAGACAGTTCACACACAGCACGAGCCGCGCGGCTTCTCAGCTGGAGCGGTTCGATTCCCGAGGGAGGGCGCCGGGCCCGGCCAGCCGGCAGGCGGAAGCTGAAGATGAGGCTTAATCGACAGCCACGCCATTACCGTTATTAATTGCCCTCGGCGGATAGCGTGACACCGATTGCCATTGACCCGGACGCACAACGGCGCTATTCACATGTAAATGGCTGCGGTGTGGTTGCGGCAGCCGCGGCCGCTCTGCATAGCCGTTCGGCGTCCCGTAATATTTCGCGAACACGCAGGTTCAGGACCTAACAGTCCAAGAAGCAATACTGAGCAAAACAAGAATCGGAACCTGCAGTTTGATTAGTGTTTTGTCTGCCTATCTCTTTGTCACAGAGAATTTCGAAACCGTCCTGTGAAGAAAAATGTGTAATCGACGGATTAGAAATTCAATTAATTTTGCTTCAGTGTATCTCAGGTTTCAGCGCTTTTTTTGTATGAAACTGAAGTAGTGTAAAATGAGACTTGTTTAATAATTTTGAGTCGCTGTCATAAATTTCCAATACATACATCAAAAGAAGTTTTGCATCAACTCGATTCCGACAGTTCCGGAACCTGTACAGAAAATCGGAATAGAGGTCAACATAAATATCATTTCCGCCCTTTTTATTGCTCATGGTTCAAATGGTTCAAATGGCTCTAAGCACTACGGCACTTAACAGCTGAGGCCATCAGTCTCCTAAACTTAGAACTACTTAAACCTAACTAACCTAAGGACATCACACGCATCCATGCCGGGGGCAGGATTTGAATCTGCGATCGTAGCAGCCGCATGGTTCCGGACTGAAGCGCCAGAACCACTCGGCCACCGCGGCCGGCTATTGCTTATGAAAACCACACATTGCATGTTGTACACCATACGGCGAGACCTTCAGAGGTGGTGGTCTAGATTGCGGTACACGCCCGTACCCCTAATACCCAGTAGCACGTCCTCTTGCATTGATGCGTGCCTGTATTCGTCGTGGCATACTATCCACAAGTTCGTCAAGGCACTGTTGGTCCAGATTGTCCCACTCCTTAACGCCGATTCGGCGTAGATCCCTCAGAGTGTCTAACATTCTGCGTCGTGTCTGTTTGTTCTACATCGTGTCTCCCTACCACTTTCGCGCAACGACGGTCTGAGCGTGTTTTTTAGGGAATTGACTAGTTTGAACCTGGGACCTGTTGCTGGTATGGAGACGCCAGACCACACATGACATGTAGAGTTCAGAAGAGTTCAGTGAGACTAGCGATGATATAATCAAATACTTAATGATTTCAACGTCAGCTCCACTGCACTCCCTGTAAAAGCATCTTAATCCTAACTAAATTTAGTGGAAGGGGTTCAAGGCTTTCCTATTTTTAGTTAGCTGGTAAAATAACGTCGAAAAAAACAGTTAAGTTTACCATTGGAAATTTTATTCTACTCACAAAACATTGTTTATAAATTGCACTATTGATAAAAGGAAATATTTTAATACAGGATGATAAAAACCAACTGCGTTCAACAAAAATGTGAACGAATATTCCCTGAATGGGTTTCCAAGTTCTACAATGGATCGAAGGATGACCTATGCCATATCACATCTATAATCTAGATTTAAGTTAAGTTTCATAAAAGAGAAAACTATCAAAATGGTCTACAGTGACCTTAATTATCTTTAATTACTTATCTAACTTGTCGTAAATTACAGTGGCTGATGTGGCTTCTCAATAATTATATAACAGAAAAATCATCGTGTTTCAGATTTTAACTTACTTAGCAAATGTGAATACCATGAGCTTTAATTGACGATCGACACTAGTATTACGCAAAAAGGGGGTGTAACAGATGAGACTTCTGCAGCTCTGAGTGAAGCTTTAGGCGCTGTTATGCGGCATCGCGTCGTTCATTACCTTGTCGTTGGTTAGGCAGCGTCAGGAGGCGGCGGGCGGCGCAGCTCCACACCTCGCCGTCACGGAAGCAACAACTTCCTAACTTCTCCTTACTACAATTTACCGATGTTGGTTTAAAAAAAGCTATCTGGCGTGTTTTCAACTGACCAATCAGGGTCTCAATGTTAACCTTAAGCTCCACCTACAAAAATTCTGTCTATCCAATGAGAAACGTTATACTTTTCATGGTGGGGGCAATGTTTTTAACGTTTGCAACGTAAAAGAGACGCGAAAAAGTCTCACGCTAAAACTTTCAGCTGGTGTGGTCCTTTTAGTGTTATTGTAAGATCTATACTGTTCTTCTGGATGGCTCTATCTTTTAACATGGGCTGGGGGGTGGTCCTGTCAGTCAGCCGGCGATGTGGGTGTCCGTCCCTTATCGTAGGGCGTTCTGGCTTAAAACACGGTTCTGCTCTCGCCTTCTGTTCTCGTTTCTTCCCTCGGAACTGCGTCTGTTTCACGGTGGGAAGGTATGACATGCATTTAGGCGTTCTTGTGTTAGTCTGTGGTATTCCATTTGCTCACTCGTTGATCGTATTACTTTGGTTAATTTAATGTCAGGATTTATTCGGAGCTATGTGACACACTGCCGGATTTGCTTATCATGTCAGGGTTTTCATGGAAGGTGTTGGATTTGCCTGACACCTTACAAGAGGTTAGTGGGTCACGTCATCCATAAACAGCCCTTTTCAATCCATCCCAGGCATGTCCGATAGGGTTCATGTCTGGAGAACATCCTGGCCACTCTAGTCGAGCGATGTCGTTATCCTGAAAGAAGTCATTCACAGATGTGTACGCTGGGGGCGCGAACTGTCTACATTTACATATATACTCCGCTAGCCACCAAGCGGAGTGTGGCGGAGGGCACAATTCGCGCCAAAGTCATATTTCCCCCCCCCCCCCCCCCTCTGTTCCACTCGCGGATCGCGCGACGGAAGAACGACTGTCTGAACGCCTCAGTACGAGCTCTTATTTCCCTTATCTTTGAATGATGATCATTACGCGATTTGTAAGTTGATGGTAAAAATATATGCTCTACATCCTCGGTGAATATTGGATTTCGGAATTTAGTGAGCAGCCCCTTCTGTTTAGCACGTCGTCTATCTGCAAGTGCGTCCCACTTCAAACTTTCTATGAGATTTGTAACGCTTTCGCGATGGCTAAATGTACCAGTCACGAATCTTGCAGCTCTTCCTTGGACCTTCTCAATCTCTTGAATCAGACCCAGCTGGTAATGGTCCCATACAGATGAACAATACAAAAGACTGGACGAACTAACGTATTGTAAGCTATTTCCTTTGTTAAAGTACTGCATCACTTCAGGATTCTACCAATAAACCGCAATCTAGAGTTCGCCATACCCGTTACTTCTGTAATCTGATCATTCCATTTGAGATCATTTCGAATGGCCACACCCAGATACTTGACTGATGTTACCGCTTCCAAAGACTGATCATTTATTTTGTACTCTTACATTAATGGGGATTTTCGCCTTGTTATACGCAGTAGGTTAAACTTACTAATATTGAGAGATAACTGCCAGTCATTACACCACGCATTTATTTTCTGCAAATCCACATTGATTTGTTCACAACTTTCGTGTGATACTACTTTCCTGTAGACTACAGCATCATGAAGACGAATGCCTTGCCAATATGCTGCCGATATGGTTGCACTATCAGACGGAAGATGACATTCACGCATCGTACAGTCGTTACGGCGCCTTCCATGACCACCAGCAGCGTACGTCGGCCACTCATAATGCCACCCCAAACAGCAGGGAATCTCCACCATGCTGTACTCGCTGGACAGTGTGTCTAAGGTGTACTGCCTGACCGGGTTGCCTCCAAACACGTCTCCGACGATTGCCTGGTTGAAGGCAAATGCGACACTCATCGGTGAAGAGAACGTGATATAAATCCTGAGCGGTCCATTCGCCATGTTGTTGGGCCCATCTGTATCGCGCTGCATGGTGTCGTGGTTACAAAGATGGACCTCGCCATAGACGTCGGGAGTGAAGTTGCGTATCATGCAGCCTATTGCGCACAGTTTGAGTCGTAACACGACGTCATGTGGCTGCACAAAAAACATTATTCAACATGGTAGCGTTGCTGTCAGGGTTTCTCCGAGCCATAATCCGCAAGTAGCGGTCTTCCACTGCAGTACTAGCCCTTGGGCGGCCTGAGCGAGGCCTGTCATGGACAGTTCCTGCCTCTCTGTATCTCCTTCAAGCCCGAACAACATCCATTTGGTTTACTCCGAGACGCCTGGACACTTCCCTTGTTGAGAGCGCTTCCTGGCACAAAGTAACAATGCGGACGCGATCGAACCGCGGTACTGACCGTCTAATCATGGTTGAACTATAGACAACACGAGCCGTGTACCTCCTTCCTGGTGGAATGACTTGAAATGATCGGCTGTCGGACCCCCTCCGTCTAATAGGTGCTGCTCATGCGTGGTTGTTTACATGTTTGGGAGGGTTTAGTGACATCTCTGAACAGCCAACGGGACTGTGTAAGTGATACAATATCCACAGTCAGTGTCTATCTTCAGGAGCTCTGGGAACCGGAGTGATGCAAAACTTTTTTTGATGTGTGTATGTATCCAAGGAAACTGCTATGGACCTGGTGTAAGAATTGAACACCACCAACAAGATGGACTTACGGGGAGATGGTGGAAATGGAGCTTCTGACTGGCTGCAACGAAAGTCTCTCATGGAACCTCTTGTCGAGCAGTTCCACGGACCCTGAGCAGCTTCGACAGCACTGTCGTGTGCCATTCGGAGCTATGTGCAAAACCTTATGAAAGAGAAAACCGCACCAGCCGCATACTGATTAAAAGGAAATATATAAGTCCATCTGTTCCAATTTCCGTGTGCCGGAAAAGGAAATTGGCCTGTGGGCCAGGGCGCTAGTGCGAGAAAAAGAATGGAATAGACTTTAGTTTTCCTTTTACAGTGGCACATGGGAAGGGTGGTGGTTGTTTAAAAGTACTACTAGTACCACTAGTTTTTCTGATCTTTCACATTCTTCGATTTAGTTATTATTTTCAATTTATTTTTTAATGTAGCTTTTTTAATATCATTTGTCTTAGATTTATCAAATTACATTTATTGCATGTTAAGAATCAGAAATACGACACATGGTGACTGTGCACCAGTTCGAAATTCTCTGGAACCAGAAGAGCTGCTTGCTGAGAAACGGAAGGTAAGAGTTTTCATCAATGTATATAAACAATATTTTAATAAATAAATTGTAAATTACGAACATTATAAAAAATTACATTAATGTGCGTGAAAGAAACAAGAAAGCAGGAGATAGTAGTCACCAGCAGTCACGGCTCGGCTCACTCTGAATCAAGGTGAGAATCAAGCACCATTATTATAAAATATCAGAATTCGTTAAAATTACCTTCGAGTCTAAACCAAAGAGACATTGGAAACAACAGGGAAATCCAGAAGCAAGAAGTAACGTAGCTATTTGTAACACATACCGAAATCAAGCAGATGCACATAAAAATAAAAACGGCGAATTGTTTTGATGGGCATTAGCTTTTTGTTTGAATAATTTGGAAGTCTTTTGGAGAATAAATTACGAGTTACGGCCTGTTGAACTGCTAGCCATGGAACATTGCAGACCGTGGTGTAATTAGTGAGTTCTTTTGGACTAACATCCCATTCATTGATGCAACATAGTTCTCGCGAATCTTGGATTCGTACAATACCTTCTGAAAGTCTTATCAAGCTGCAAATATTATACTGAATATATTTTTTGTTAATTTATAGGCGCTACAGTCTGGAAGCGCGCGACCGCTGCGGTCGCAGGTTCGAATCGTGCCTCGGGCATGGATGTGTGTGATGTCCTTAGGTTAGTTAGGTTTAAGTAGTTCTAAGTTCTAAGAGACTGACGACATCAGAAGTTAAGTCCCATAGTGCTCAGAGCCATTTGAACCATTTGTTAGTTTATCCATAAAAATGGACTAGCTCGAAGTTTTTTTAACAGTCTGCTATCATTATCAGCTAGGATTAACATAGGCGAAAGAGAAGTTTTGAAAGATCTGCGTACTTCGTTAAATATATCCTACTTTGCACGAGAGCCTCATGGAGATCCTAATTGCAGTGTCAAAATGGCTCTGAGCACTATGGGACTCAACATCTGAGGTCATCAGTCCCCTAGAACTTAGAACTACTTAAAACTAACTAAGGACGCCACACACATCCATGCCCGAGGCAGGATTCGAACCTGCGACCGTAGCGGTTGCGCGGTTACAGACTGAAGCGCCTAGAACCGCTAACCGATAACTGCAGTGTCAGTCGTACAAGAAAGTGGTAATGCATCAGGGGGTGGTTTCTACTTAACATCTCGCGATATGAACGTTACAGTTAGCTCACAGAGGGACTCACTGAAAAATGATTCATTCGAAAATGTAATTTCTGTTGAGTCGTGGTGGTCCTTCCCATTCCTCATTATCCTCTAGATGGTTACTTATTCCACAATAAAATCTTTTTTTCTCTCTGCAGAACTTTTTTCCCTCCCCAGAACTGAATTTTTGATTACATTATGTTAGGTAATTAACATTCAATGTCTTATCCACTTCCTAAACAAAAATTCTGGTATACTTCTTTTACATTTCTGTCAATAGGAGTAATTGTTGACGTTCTGACAACTTTGTGTTCACTGATAGTTTTGTCAAGGATTTATTTCCGTTTTATTCTTCGCTGAGTGCTATATCCTCACAGGTAAGCTCCTCCTTAGTCGTGTTTGCTAACGCACATTCATGCAGTGGTTCTCGACTCTGAGGAAGCCGTTTCGAATCCTGCTTGTGGAAGAAATTTTTCCCCTCTTGTGTTTTGTCGCGAGTCGACTAAGTTGATCCCTGACAGTTGCAGTGAGGTTGGAACGGCAGCTTCGCAGGCCTGTCTCAGCCAATAACGTTACGCGAATTTGTAAACGCCTCTGTGTTTCGCCTGCGACCGTTAGCGCTGCGTAGTTTGAAAGATGGCAACGGTGCTGCGAGCTTTCGGTGTCTTGTTGTGCCATCTCGACTATTCGCAGCTGAGTGTACCGCTCAGGATCTCCCAGCCAACAATGCGGTACAAATCGTTCTTTCCTTTTTCATATACGGTTCGTGACCGCTATGGATTATTTTTCTGTTTTTAACTGTTCTAATCAAACCAAAGTGCTTATGTATTCGACTTCCGCTTTCTGTGATTCAGCGCCGCTAAAACTCTCTTCCATCCTGGCACAAATTTCACTTCCATCTTTCTGTCAGTGATGAGTTGTATGAAGTTCTATTCCCATTTCGAAAGAAGCGGGTAAAATGCGGGTTCTTTTCGCGTGTTCTGCAAGATTTTCATCAACACAGGGAAATATTTAGTCAACGATCATGTAGTATATCTATGAAATATTTAATATCTAGCGATATATCAAACGCTTCGAGATAAGAGGTTCTGAGCTCTCAGGTTTTTACTGCATAAAGCAATATCAGTCACACAAAGCAATTCACGTATACCCAACATGTGTTAGACTGAAGACCAAAAAGACTCAAAAATTAAATTTTTTATTTCGTTCATTCTGTGATGATGATTATTTTTTACCGGTACGTCCTTATTATGGCTCTACTATTAGCGTGCAGTCCAGGTATTTGATTTTAGATTGGCCTGGTGTGTTTGCTCTCATTCAAGTTCATTTCTCTTCTTGTTAATGAAAACTTTTTTTTTAAAAAAAAATAAATGCTATTCAGTCTTACTCTATACTGTTTGTGGTAACGCTGTATAGAAGAAATTGATGATTTCTTCCTCTTCAAAAGCGTCACAGCGTTAGTGCATGACGGTTATTGTTTAAACATTACCACTGATCTCGATTTCTTCATCCTTCATTATACATCGTCTGAAAAATCACTTAAAATACGAACTGAAAAATTTGAACTTCTCAGTGAACGTCTGAAACTTTGCCTCTTCTCAAAAACTTCGTAGTCAGTGATATGTGACGTAAAACAAAGCGGAAATGTGATACAAAAACCAGGTCTGATGCCCGACTGCTGCTATAGCCAGTAGACGTACGTAGAGTAAGTTGCCAGCATAGTACTACCAAAAAACATTTATACGGTAGCATCCTTTTTGGTACAAAATACGCTGTAAATTTATTTAATTTACTATGCGGAGATGTAAATGTTCTGATCCTCATGAAGACTCTGGCAAACCAAGAGATTAGTGATTTTAATAAGTTAAATATTTAAGTATAAACAATATATATGCCCTGACTTCTAATAATGAACACAAGTACTTAATAAATTGCTATCACTGATCTCATTTTCGTCGCACCCGTCGGAATACGTGCTTCGTGCGTGTTCCACAGCTTTTGCGATTTTGACAAAGGTAAGGTGAAGCTAATTTTTGGCACGCTAGTGTAAACGGTGTCAAATTCATCCAAGGAAAAAATCCATACATTTCTTGCTTTAATTTAAAATGAAAGCCAGCTTGCAAATTAGCCTTTCTGTGAACACTATTTGTGCAAGATAGGTTCGGCTCGAAATTATAGATTCAAATATTTAACTGTCCGTGTCGTTTTCGCATAATCTTCCATTGATTGTGCCAAGACTTGTTTCTATCGTGATATTTTGTATTTTCGAACATTTGCGAGTGCCGCGAGAAATTCGTACTATACCGTGAAATGCCCACTTAATTTGTAATTTTTAGAAACTTTTGCCAACCGTATCTTCATTCTAAAACAATGGGCCCCTGATGCCACTGTCCATGCGTTTATCCTTCATACAGTTTTAGCGGTAGTTGACTCTTTAAAAAGAGATACGTTCATCTAAAATTTAAGTGCACATCTACACGAATAAAAATATATATTTTTGAGAATTATCGAAAGTTACGCGAATTGCGCATGGAATATTTCGTGGTAAATCGATATTTGTGGTTTACAATTATTTTAGCGTGTGCTATAATTAAATATATCGTGTTGCATTTAGTTTACCCTTCTAATAGGCGTGTAAAATAACGCGTTTTTTGAGTTTGTTGGTGACCACAACATCAAATCGAGTCAGGAAACCAGTAAATTTTGCCACTAGTTTTTCTGTGGCAATAGCAGATATCTCTTTTTGATTGTTAATCGCTTCAGTTACTAAAGTCAATACGCAACACTTGTACCATATCTGACCCATAAGTTAAAAGAGAATCAGCAATTTTAGCTTAAAGTTTTTTGATTACTGTTCTGTAAAATATTGTGTAACGAAACACTCTGTTGTCAGGAGAATAATTACGTAGTTGGGAACATTTCTTACATTTTCCTTTACCATTTCATTTATATTTATGTTTATTCAATGACAATGATTCATTACAGTCATTTCAATATTGTTTCAAGTTCTGGTGAATACATTTAAACGAGTGCGTAAGAGCGATTTTATTCCTTTATTGTGACTACAATATAACGTTGTGATGCGTATTTTAGCTGATAAGAAGAACTCTCAATACTTTGTTATGTTAGACTTCAGGGCTTCCCAGACAAAGTAGTCGCACATTGACTGATCAGGTGACCTGGGTGGCCAGCGCGGACCGTGAGCAGACCTCTGCTAACAACTCTGTCGGCCGTGAATATTGTGTAAATCTGCTCCAAGGTTTGTCCGGCTTAATGGGCAGTAGCCCCATACTGTTGGAAGTGACCGGGTGTAGTTATATGCATACATTCATGTCCAATCGCATCCACTCGTCCGGACCACTTTTATTTGCCCCACCCTGTGTTTGACCACGAATGGTAACCGTGCAGTGCCCTTAATACGTTGCCGCATGCCAATCGTGGTTAAAACAGTGCTCTGCATAGTCGTAAGTGCATTATGTCGGAGCTAAGTGACTTCGAAAGTGGGTAAACCGTTTGTGCTCGTATGATAGGTTCTTCCGTAACCAAGATAGCCGAAGTGATTGGTGTTACAAGCGAGACCGTATCGAAGATTTATATCGCATACAGGGAAAGCGGAAAAGCATCATCCGCTAAATCACAACGCGGGCGGAAGTGCGTGTGGTGTGAAAGTGACAGACGGTCAATGGAAAGGACTCTGGCGAAAGATAAGAGGACGACAGTTAAAAAAGTCACTGTAAAACTGAATATCGCCAGGCGATCGCTGTCAGCACCAAAACAACGCGAAGAGAGCTCCATAGCTGGTAACTGTTAGGCCGAACTGAAATTACATGATCACACATCAGCGATGGAATTGTCCTTAACAAAAAAACGTTACGCCGAGGCCATGAAACCTGAACTATGCAGCAATGAAGGAAGTCATGTGGCCGGATAAGTCTTGTTTCACACAGTTTACAATTTCTGGCTGAGTATACGTCTGGCATACGCCGTTCCAAGCCTACGAAGCGGACTGATTTCTGCCAAGAGTGAAACACAGCTCGGGTTCTGTGACGATTTGGGCAGCCATATCATGGTATTCCATGGGCCCCATAGTTACTCACCAAGGTCACATTATTGCCAAGGATTATATGCACATTTTGGCTGATCAGGTCCATCTCGAGGAACAATATTTATTCCACAGTGGTGTTGCTGTGTTCGTAATTACAGTTTGTCTCCATAATAATAGCCTGGAGGCGTTGGCAGGGGGATCGCTGCGTCATCTGCATAAATGTTTATCGTTTAAATTCAAGAAGTCGTTGTTTTGATGCTCAAAGTTGATAATCGATGTGCGCTGTCTTTGAAAATGTCTAAATATTAGGTATACACATTGCAATAGTCGTAATGCACTCTCAAATTTACACTCATGCTCATAAATTAAGGATAATGCTGATACATGGCGAAACAACGCTCTGGTGGGCGGTTTGCGGGTTTAAATCACCTCGGGATATGACCATGCGGTGCATTTGACCTTCGGTCGTCGCACGGTGGCGCTCGCAGCAGTCCACATACGCAGAGGTGTGTTGGTGCATTTCAGAGTACGGTGCAACGAGTAAGTGTGCAGACGTTTTCAGACCTGCTAATGGTGACTGTGTTTTGAAAATGGCTCAGAGAACACATATTGATGACGTTATGAGGGGTAGAATACTAGGACGACTCGAGGCTGGTTAAACACAGCAGGTCGTAGCAAGGGCCCTCCGTGTGCCACAAAGTGTGATCTTAAGATTATGGCAACGATTACAGCAGACAGGAAATGTGTTATGCGCTACAGTACGGGACGTCCACAGTGTACAACACCAGACGGCCACGGAGTACTGCAGGCAGCCTTGTTTGGGACATTACCGGAGCCACTGTAACAGTTGTCTCCAGACACACAGTCTACATACGACTGAAAAGAGATGGTTTATTCGCCCGGAGACCTGCAAGGTGCATTCCACTGACCCCTGGTCACAGGAGAGCTCGTAAAGCCTGGTGTCGAGAACACAGTACATGGTCATTGGAATAGTGGTCCCAGGTTATGTTCACGGACGAGTACAGGTAGAGTCTGAACAGTGATTCTCGCCGGATTTTCATCTGGCGTCAACCAGGAACCAGATACCAACCCCTTAATGTCCTTGAAAGGGACCTGTATGGAGGTCGTGGTTTGATGGTGTGGGGTGGGATTATGATTGGTGCACGTACACCCCTGCATGTCTTTGACAGAGAAACTGTAACAGGTCAGGTGTATCGTGACGTCATTTTGCACCAGTATGTCCGCCTTTTCAGACGTCCAATGGGCATGAGTGTAGATTCTCTCTCCACTTGTTTAGGCCGCGCTGTTTAAGGCACCTTGCCACGGTTCGTACGGCTCTGTGTAAGCCTAGGGACCGATGACGTCAGCAGTTTGGTCCTATAGGAACATACCACCAAGAAATTGTCCAGTTATTTAAATGACAGTAGTGGAGGTCGCTACCACCTAATTGTGTCGAATTTGAAATAACTTCCATCTTGGAATAAGTTTTGAGTAGCTAGCCTTTTCGGTGTGTGTTGGTGGTCTATACAGTCGTGGCAGGTTGAAGCCGAAACATATTTTATCGAAAGGAATGGAACTGTGTGTGATTGAACTATAGATACGCAACTTCTTCTCCGCTTATATTGGGACCGGTGACTTCACTGTTTGGACCCCTCCCCCAAGTAAACCAGCCAACCACTTATATTACAGCTTGTGCCTACATCATATACAGTGGTGATTGCGAAGTAAATGAAATGTTTGTAGATAATTATTTACCACATCGCAATATGTGCTATTTATTGACAGTTATACTCGTCGTCAGCTTCACTGTCACTTTCAAAAGTTAATTTCATCACAGCACCCAACGACGATGTCGGCCTCGTCTTCGGTAATATGTCGATGGAAAGCATTAGCTTGTTTCAACATGCTGATAGTTAACGTTTGTGTGTGATGTGATCAGTACCGAAACTAATCACGCTGTAACGGGATAGTAACTTGAACTGATACCATCGGGAATGTCTAATTGTTGATGTATATCATTGGTGGTGGAAGCAATGTTTAATTAAGGCGGTATAAAATTAATTTGCGGTTTGTCACAGAAACTGCTATCTTGGTGTGCATAAGAAACGTTAAACCTTTACTATGCAATTAGCTTCGTATAATAAGGAAGTTCAGTTTCTAGAAAACTATCAGGCCATTCACAAAATAATAAAATGGAATTCTCATTACTTCGCGTATATTGCTCGATGGGAACAGTTAGCTTGTAATCATAGTACATTCCATAGATGTATTTGAAGAACTGGGGAATATTTTCCCTTGTGTAGTGAATGAGTGCCACAGACGTCATATGTGAATGAAATTTATCGACACTAATAAGGGTTTTTAAATGACAACACGGTGGTCTTACATTAAGGATGATGTCACATACCGTGTTTTACGGACTATAAGCCGCAACGGACTACATGACGCACGTTAATTTTTAAGCAATTTTTTTTTAAAAAACATTTTTTTATTAGATTGCAAAGCAAGACTAAAAAATGCTTACTTTATAAAAGCGACCTAATCTTTAAAATGCCTGAAAATCGTCAACTTTCTTCTTCTTCTTCTTCATCCTCTTCATATACTATAAGATATTCTTCACTGTCATCGAGAGCGTTACTTATGCCCACTTCTTGAAAGATTTCGCAATAGTGTCTTTTCTCACCCTAGACCACAACTGTTTTATCCACTGATATTTTTTCTGTTACGAAATTAGCTATTGTACTGTTAGTGATATCACAAATCACTTTCAACTCAAGTTCACTAACACCGTATACTGCAATGACGCATCATAGGCTAGACAGATTTCTGGGTTTGCGACGGCGGTGCGGTAGGGAGACAATGTTAGGAAGCTTGTGAATCGCTCACGTTCGTCGCATCGGTGCACTGCTGCTGCCAGTTTAATCCATTGTTATCATAAACAGATAGGTTTCCCGCCCAATAGAACATATGGCCATTTTTAAGACTGGCGAGAATTTTAAATCAAACACTGGACATTTTATATTAATTTCGAGTACAAGATGCACCTAAATTTTCAAGGCAATTTTCCTAAGAAAAAAGAGCGTATTATAGTCCATAAAATACAGCAATCTTGGGTTGTTTACGACCTTACAGATGCGTGGATGTTAGGGCAGTTGGCTGGAGTTGATAATGTGAGTGGTGTTGTAGTAACCAAAACCAACTGCGGGAACGCCTTGGGCTGTGTATCGGAGCTGCCAGGCGGGTAAGCCGCCGACGGTGGAGCACGCACCACCGGGTAAACACAGGACGAGTCGGACGACAGACCAACGACAACTGACAACAACCGACTACGACCGACTATGACCGACACAACAAGGAAGAGATAAACAACGGAGGGTTGTGGAAACCACAACACCAAACACCAACAGTAAATCCACTCGGAACCAGAGCCAGGCAAATGTCAACAACGAGCAACGACCAGAACGCAGTACCGCCGAGATAGAAACGAAATCCAGAGCGAGTACCAGACTGATTGGACTAGGGTTTTTTTTTTCTTTATTGTGATTTCATGCCCCTGCCCCATATGGGCAGGGGAGGGCTGTCAGCAGCACAATCCGCCGCTCTTCAGCCGAGTGACATGGTAACTAAAACAAGAATAAATTAATACATACATAAGGAGATAAAAAAGGGGAACATAAAACAGAGTAAGGGGAGAAAATGGAGGTAAAAATACACTGTCATGTAGAAGTTCATTGGGAACAGTAGAAGTTCATTGGGAACAGTTAAAAAAGTCACCAGAAAGTTAAAAAACACAGTTGGCGATCCTTAAAACACAGAGAAGACACTGGATGCGCATGCACAGGTTAAAAGTTGGCCACAGTATTAAAAACACTCCGAAACAACACACTTAAAACCCACTTGGAGCACACACGACGAGGAATAAAACTACCAGGCGGGACCTGCCGAGGGAAAGGTCAGAGAGGATGGAAAAGGAGGGGAGAGCACGGGGCAGCTGGGGAAGCGGCGGGATGAAGAGAGGAGGGGCAACTGTGGGTTCACAAAGAGGCAGGAGACACATGGGGCGGGAGAGGAAAAGGGAAGACAGGGCAGGAGGGAGCGCAGAGACACTGAAAGAAGGCACAAGAGATGGACGGGGAGTAGGAGGGGAAATCCGCTCAGAAGGAGGGAGGGGGAGGAGAGGGAGCCCTGAGGAGGAGGCAGGAAGAGGGGGTTAGAGTTGGTAGGAAGGGTAGATGTCAGGGCGAAGCTCATCATCCAGGAGTGGTAGACGGTGGAAGTTGTGTTGGGAAAGGAGATGGAGGGTGTGGAGATGGAGAGAGGGGGGGACACAACGGTAAAGGCGCGGCAACTGGTTGGGAGTGGAGAGGAAGGGAGACACCAGGGGGTGAGGGGGATCAAGGCGGCGGACAATATATAGTGTGCGGATGTGTTCAAGGAAAAGGAGAAGGTGGGGGAAGGGGATGAGGTCATAGAGGATGCGTGTGGGGGACGGAAGGCGGATGCGGAAGGCGAGGCGGAGTGCATGGCGTTCGAGGATTTGGAGGGCTTTATAGAACCGGGGAGGGGCGGAAATCCAAGCGATGCTGGCATAACAAAGGATGGGGCGGATCATGGATTTGTAGGTGTGAAGGATGGTGGAAGGATGCAGACCCCACGTCCGGCCGGACAGGAGTTTCAGGAGGCGGAGGCGATTGTGAGCTTTGTTTTGGATGGTAAGGAGATGGGGAGTCCAGGTGAGGTGGCGGTCGAGTGTGAGGCCAAGGTATTTGAGGGTAGGAGTGAGGTGGATAGGACAGCCGTAAATGGTGAGGGAGAAATCATGGAGGCGGAAGGAGCGGGTGGTGCGGCCTATGATGATCGCCTGGGTCTTGGAGGGATTAACACGGAGGAACCACTGGCTGCACCAAGCGGTGAATTGGTCAAGGTGGGTTTGGAGGGTACGTTGGGACCGTTGAAGGGTAGGATAGAGGGCTAGGAAGGCGGTGTCATCAGCGAACTGGAGAAGATGAACAGGAGGCGGAGGTTTGGGCATATCAGCAGTGTACAGGAGATAGAGGAGAGGGGAAAGGACAGAACCTTGGGGCACGCCGGCAGAGGGGTAGAAAGTACGGGAGTTGGAATTGTGGATAGTCACATAGGAGGGACGATGGGAGAGGAAGGAAGCAACGAGACGGACGAAGTTGATGGGGAGAGCATAGGTCTGGAGTTTGAAAAGGAGCCTGGGATGCCAGACACGGTCATAGGCGTTCTGGAGATCAAGGGAAACAAAGATAGCAGAGCGACGGGAGTTAAGTTGGAGGGAAAGAAGATGGGTAAGGTTAAGGAGCTGGTCGTCAGCAGAGAAGGAAGGCCGGAAGCCACATTAGGTAAGAGGAAGGAGGCGGTGCTGGTTAAGGTGGCGGTGGATACGGCGAGAGAGGATGGCCTCAAAGACCTTACTGAACACGGAGGTGAGGCAGATGGGACGATAGGAAGAGGTAGCAGAGGGGGGTTTGTTAGGCTTAGGGAACAGCAGGACACGGGAAGTCTTCCACAGGTCAGGGTAAAATCCTGGACTAGGGCAGAGCGGGTCCCTATATACGAAACCGGAGGGAGCGGCTATTGGCCGCTGTGTGAACGTGGCGTAGCGGTGGCGCCCTCGCTGCGCGGAATAGCCGCCGCGGAGGCGGAGCCCTCTATGGACTGACCACGTCCATTTGTTCTGGCGCGTGTTCGACTTCCGCGGCGGAAGGTACTAGAGGTGTTTTAATAGTTTACACAATGCGTGAGTTGAAAATAAGCATATGTTAAGAAAATTATACGTGATAGGACTCAAACGCAGATTATTACAGCTATGGCATTGTTGGGGTAACTGGTTGGATCAAAAAGTGGGGAGGGCGTTGTACTTAGGTGTGTGTAGGCATTTGGTATTTTCATTGTGAAATTCCTGTTATATTGCATGGAATTAAAAAAAAAATTAAGATGGCATGGGTAGACATAAGAACCTTTCAACTAAAAAAAGATGTTTGGCAACTGGGTAGTCTTGTGAAGAAAGGTTATCTACTAAGGAGACTACATACGCTGAGTGAAGGAAGAAGAATGAAGGGAAGAAAAAAAGATTAGCGTTTAACATCCCATCGACATCGATGTCATTAGAGACGAAGTGTAAGTTCACAAATTTAATAGGATAGGGAAGGAATGTTTCAAAGGAACCACCCTGACATTTTCCTGCGGCGATTTAGGGAAATCATGGAACACCTAAATCTGGATAGCCGGACGTCCTTCCGAATGCGAGTCAACTGTGCTAACCGCTGCGTCACCTCGCTCGGTGGCAATCTCGCGATGACATATAACCTTGGGCTGTCTTAGGAGTGCGTATTGCACCAAGGCTCTTTATGACTGTATTGCACTAGGATAATTGAATGAAAGTAAAAGTAGGTTAGGGAGAAGACTAGGGAGAAGTCATGGTGCTACACCCATTTCCTGAACCAACAAGTGCGAGATGCTGGCCTCCACTGAAACTGAAACGGAGCCATTGAGGCTCACTTCACCTTTTGGTAAACGTGCTGTGCCTCGTTTCACAAGGAGACAATGGAAAAGGGTGATGGTCTATAAATCGTCTATAGTTCCTACATGTGATGAATAATGGTAGTCCTTAGGGAAATGCCAGCAAGGGATGGGAAGGAACACCACTTCAGGTACACCAGTGTGTATTACTGGATGCCTCATCCATAATAGTGAAGAGGCTATATCGTCAGCCATTGAGGGCTTAGGGTGTACCAACAGCGGGTTATGACTCTCTTTGGGACAAATTATGACTGTCGTCTGAGTTCCGAAATCGTATCCTTCCAGCGGCTGGCATAAGACTGGGAAGACCAGCCTTGCTCATTGTGTTTCAACAAGGCTCACAACTGAAGAATTGTCCTTAGAGCTGACAGTGGCTTCCTGGTTTTGAATTAAGTGGAAGAATTGACCAAAGACTTCGGATGGTTCTGTGACAAGCTAGGCTGAGACTTCCTAGACTTGCATCGTAGCGTTGAGAATGGTAGACCCCCGTAAATGAGTCAGGTGTGCACTACACATTAAAGGCTGAAGCCCACGTAGCTTACTGTAAGATTCAAGTAAGCGTTTCTTGAATTAGGCGACTACCACCTATCCGGCACAGGTAACGATAGCTGTAGGAGAGTCTGAAGTTTTATTGTAAGATTCGAAGAAATACTCCCCACAGCCGAAATATTCGCAATAAAATGTCAGAATTGAAGCGTTCCTAAAAAGGAATTGATCTCCCATAATACTTAATTAAGAAAACTGCTTAAAACCCGAAATTAATAACAGTCAGAATACTGGAGAAAATTTAAGCGTATGTCGAAAGAATAAGATAATGGGAAATGGCGGTGGTGTATTTGTCACAGTAGATAAGAAACACAAATCCACTGAGATAGGAACAAAAGTTGCATGCGAGATTATTTGGACAAGACTCAGTATCAGGGGTGGGCATAAACGTATTACTGGAATCTTCTATCATCCTTCAGACTCATCTCCCGACCCAAACACAATCTCCACAAAAAACTCAGATAGCTAATACGGTATTTCCTCAATCATAGTATAATCATCGGAAGAAACTTTAATCACCCGACAAGCATTTGGGATAACTGCAGTTTTGTAAGTGGTGGCGTGGCAAGATCTCCTGAAAAACAATACTGACTGCCTTCTCTTGAAACTACCGTATTTACTCAAATCTAAGCCACACTCGAATCTAAGCCGCACCTGAAAAATGAGACTCGAAATCAGGGAAACAAAATTTTCCCGAATCTAAGCCGCACCTGAAAGTTGACATTCGAAATTCAAGGGGAGAGAAAAGTTTTAGGCCGCACCTCCAAATCAACAAAGGCGGTCCATTGTAACATGAGACACAATTTAGGTCCAATGAATGACGATACAGCTACAGTAGTTTGGTTCGAGTCGTAAGCTTAGCAATTAAGCTTTACCAGGTAGCCATTGCCATGCGTCTGGCGCTCCGTCCGTTTTTATACGGGTACCCTTCCTTTTTCACGTGCTTTCTCTGGTTTGAATTGATTGCTTATTCTGATAATGAGTGTTTACGACCTGTCGCCGTTGGCTGCATGGCTAGCTTTTGTGCGCGCTACCGCCGCTTAAAATAAAAAAAGAGAGGTATTGTCTCATCAGCGAAACAATGGAAAGAGACTGATATTTGTTGTTACTTCACTGCTGCTTTCTTTGATAATGATCAACAAGAACCAAATAATAGACTGCGTATGATAGAAGATGTTCTGAATGAGAGTTTAGTGAAAATTTTTCTCCGTTTGAAAATCTTTGCAGACACCTCTTTAGTACATTACATTCTGCATAGAAATTAGAGTCAACTTAGATTTAAAAATCTAGTCAATTGCCGTGCTTCATTTCTGGTTGTATCACTATTAGGCTTAAGAATAATACGAATACAAACATGACATGATATGTATATTCTTCCGCGTTTACTGTTGTCTCACTCTAGTTTCGTAGTTTATTAGGCAGACAGGATATAAATGAGATAGCAGCAAACACGAAATAATACAAGGCAAAATGTTTATATTCATATTATTCTTATGGTGAAGAGAACACTGCATATGATTGACAATTCATAAAAGTTCCTATTAGCAACCATCTCTTCTCACAGGTAGGAAAAAATTCAGAACGTAGAGTTGGCCATAGTGACAAACATCCGAAACAGTCTTGCCAGTCGGATTTTCGTAGTACATTGAAATGCTACTACATTCGAAGACGAACAATATGGAATTTGTATTTACTTTTGGATAATGTATGAAAATGCAGTGGTCGAAACCCGGGGCGGAGAAAAAAGCTCGTCTTCCACTTTCTTTTTTTTTTTTTGACACATAGATGTTTTGGCGCCAGTATTTGTCTTTGTGTCTGCAAAGCATGCCTGTGTAGCGCTATATATATTTGACGGCAGTAGTTAGTTGTGGCGGCACCTACCAACATTTTTCAGAACTTCCGCTTACTTTGCACTCGATTCTACGCCGCAGGCGGTTATTTGGATTACAAAAACCGGAGAAAAAGTGCGGCTTAGATTCGAGTAAATACGGTACTTAGAACAGATATCCCATAACCACAGTGCTGATGGAAATTTATTGGGTCTAGTGACGACAAATAGGTCTAACCTCTTTGAGGATGCCCATATTGAGGGTATTAATGACCGTGATGCAGTTGCAGCAGCAATAATTACCAAAGTAAAAATGACAGCTTAAACGAGTAGAAAGGCTTACGAGTATATGTCCAATAAAACAGATAAAAGAGACAGTAGTGTCATATCTCAATGAGGAACTTGAAACATATTGGTCTGGACGAGAGCATGCAGGAAAACTACAGTTCAAGTTTGAAAGACTAATTGGCCATACACTGAAAAGATATGTAGCTTTCAGAACAAGTCATAATAGTAGGACCCTCCATGGCATACAGTCATTGTAAGGAAACTTCTAAAGGAGCAGAGAGTGCTGCATAATAAGTCGAAACAAAGCATACATCTATAGAGAACGAAATTCTGAACGAAACGTGTTAGGCTGTGAAGAGGGCAATGCGTGAAGCTTTCAACGACTGCCATAGCAGAATACTATCGAAAGATCTCTACTCATTTGTAAAGGCTGTTAGTGGCAACAGAGTTAGTGTCTAGAAACTAATGGACTAGGCAAGAACTGAAATTGAGGGCAGCAGAGCAAAAGAAGAAATGCTGAACTTCTTTTTCAAATGATTATTTACCCAGAAAAATCCAGTAGTATTGCTTCAATTTAATTCCCAAACAACTGCAAATATGAATAAAATAAATGTAGGTATTAGTGACGCCAAGAAAGAGCTGAAATTGTTAAAACTGAACAAAGCTCTAGGGCCTGAAGGAATCTCTTTCAGATTCTATGACAAATTTGTTTCTGAGTTAGCCTCTCTTTTAATCGTAATATACCCTATATCCTTCGGACAAAAACTCGTGTCCAGTGGTTGGAAGAAGGCACACGTCACACCCGTCTACAAGAAGGTAAGAAGAATTGGTACACAAAACTACAATATCATTAGCATCCATTTGTTGCGAAATCTTACATCATACCCTTGAGCTCAAATGTATTAAGGCACTCAGACGGAATGGCTTCCTCCGCGCCTACCTGCTTGGTCTCCGACGCATCGATCATGTGAAACACAACTCTCTTTTTTTTCACATGATATCCTCAAAGCAGTTGGTCAAATCAGTCAAGTAGATGCAGTCTTTTTTGAGTTTCGAAAACGCTTTTGACTCATTGCCAGACATACGCTTACTATCGAAAATGAGATCGTATAAGGTATCAAGCGAAATTTGTGACTGGACTGAAGATTTGTTGGTAGAAATGACACAGCATGTTATCTTTGACGGAGTCATCTAAAAACGTAGAAGTAGTCTCATGTGTGCTCCAGGGAAGTGTATTTGGACCCTTGCTCTACTTAAGCTTAACTAACCCAAGGACATCACACACATCCATGCCCGAGGCAGAATTCGAACCTGCGACGTAGCGATCGCGCGGTTCCAGACTGAAGCGCCTAGAACCGCTCGGCCACACCGGCCGGCTGACAATATAGCAACTTCAGATTTTTCGCAGACTATGCGATTAACTGTAATAAAGTACTGTCTGTAAAAAGTCGCGCAAATATTCAGAGCTGGATTAAAGTTACAAAGCGCTCTAACGACTGGGAGCTTGGTTTAAATGTTCAAAACTGCACACTTCGCAAAATGCAGATAAGTAGGATCCTATGGCTACCATACCACAGAGTCATAGTTGAAATCGGTTAACTGGTACAGATACCTGAGGTTAATAGTTTTTAGGGATGTGAAATTGTAAGCAGGCTGTTTAAGTTTTTATATTGGTAACGCCACGTAGCGCTCTGTATGTGCTGTGTGCAGTCTGTGGCTGGTTTGCATTGTTGTTGGAATATCTGCAATTGTAGTGTTAGGCAGTTGGATGTGAGCCGCCAGCAGTGGTGGACGTGGGGAGAAAGATGGCGGAGTTTTGAAATTTGTAAGACTGGATGTCATGAACTGCTATATATATTATGACTATTAAGGTAAATACATTGTTTGTTCTCTATTAAAATCTTTCTTTTGCTAACTATGCCTATCAGTAGTTAGTGCCTTCCGTAGTTTGAATCTTTTATTTAGCTGGCAGTAGTGGCGCTTGCTGTATTGCAGTAGTTCGAGTAACGAAGATTTTTGGTGAGGTAAGTGATTTGTGAAACGTATAGATCAATGTTAGTCAGGGCCATTCTTTTGTAGGGATTTTTGAAAGTCAGATTGCGTTGCGCTAAAAAATATTGTGTGTCAGTTTAAACACAGTCATGTATAATTGTTCTAAGGGGACGTTTCATAAAATGAACGATCACACAGGCTCAGTCGTAGGTAAAGCTAGTTCATTTGTAGAGTACTAGGGAAATCAGTCTACATAGGAGGTTCTTACGAGACAGTCGTACGACCCATCTACTGCTCAAGTGTGCGGAACCCTTAGCAGATGGCAGTAACACGGCTTGTTGAACATATACGAAGAAAGGTACCAATGGTGACTGGTATGTCTGACCCAAGGGAGATGCTGAAAAAACTGAACTCGCAAACGCTTGAAGATAGGCGCCAACTATCCCGTAAAAGGCTACTTAGAAATATTGAGGAAGGAAAGTTAAGTTATGAATCTAGGAATATACCGCAACTTCATAAGTAACGCTAACGCAGGAGTCATAAGACAAGAGTAGATTTATTGCAGAGCTTACAAAGATGTTTCAACCATCATTCATCTCGCTCTCCTTATGTGAATCGAACGGCAAAAGGCATAATACCATACAGTGGCAAGTACGCTCTGCTATGTATTTGATAATAGTTTAGATTTAGATATAGATGTAAACCGTAAGGTTAATAATGTTTAAAGTTTGTGTCTGGTTGCGGGGAATATACAGGGTGGTCCATTGATAGTGACCGGGCCAAATATCTCACGAACTAAACATCAAACGAAAAAACTACAAAGAACGAAACTCGTCTAGCTTGAAGGGGGAAACCAGATGGCGCTATGGTTGGCCCGCTAGATGGCGCTGCCATAGGTCAAACGGATATCAACTGCGTTTTTTAAAATAGGAACCCCCATTTTTTATTACGTATTCGTGTAGTACATAAAGAAATATGAATGTTTTAGTCGGTCCACTTTTTTCGCTTTGTGACAGATGGCGCTGTAATAGTCACAAACGTATAAGTACGTGGTATCACTTAACATTCCGCCAGTGCGGACAGTATTTGCTTCGTGATACATTACCCGTATTAAAATGGACTGTTTACCAATTGCGGAGAATATCGATATCGTGTTGATGTATGGCTATTGTGATCAAAATGTCCAAAGGGCGTGTGCTATGTATGCTGCTCGGTATCCTGGACGACATCATCAAAGTGTCCGAACCGTTCGCCGGATAGTTACGTTATTTAAGGAGACAGGAAGTGTTCAGCCACATGTGAAACGTAAACCACGTCCTGCAACAAATGATGATGTCCAAGTAGGTGTTTTAGCTGCTGTCGCGGCTAATCCGCACATCAGTAGTAGACAAACTGCGCGAGCATCGGGAATCTCAAAAACGTCGGTGTTGAGAATGTTACATCATCATCGATTGCACCCGTACCATGTTTCTATGCGCCACGAATTGCATGGCGACGACTTTGAATGTCGTGTACAGTTCTGCCACTGGCTACAAGAGAAATTACGGGACGATGTCAGATTTTTTGCACGCGTTCTATTTAGTGACGAAGCGTCATTCACCAACAGCGGTACCGTAAACCGGCATAGTATGCACTATTGGGCAACGGAAAATCCACGATGACTGCGACAAGTGGAACATCAGCTACCTTGGCGGGTTAATGTATGGTGCGACATTATGGGTGGAAGGATAATTGGCCCCCATTTTATCGATTGCAATCTAAATGGTGCAATGTATGCTGATTTCCTACGTAATGTTCTACCGATGTTACTACGAGATGTTTCACTGCCTGACAGAATGGCGATGTACTTCCAACATGATGGATGTCAGGCACATAGCTCGCGTGCTGTCGAAGCGGTATTGAATAGCATATTTCATGACAGGTGGATTGGTCGTCGAAGCACCATACCATGGGTCGCACGTTCACCGGATCAGACGTCCCCGGATTTATTTCTGTGCGGAAAGTTCAAGGATATTTGTTATCGTGAGCCGCCGACAACGCCTGGCAACATGCGTCAGCGCATTGTCAATGCATGTGCGAACATTAAGGAAGGCGAACTACTCGCTGTTGAGAGGGATGGCGTTACACGTATTGCCAAATGCATTGAGGTTGACGGACGTCATTTTGAGCATTTATTGCATTAATGTGGTATTTACAGGTAATAACGCTGTAACAGCATGCGTTCTCAGAAATGATAAGTTCACAAAGGTACATGTATCACATTGAAAGAACCGAAATAAAATGTTTAAACGTACCTACGTTCTGTATTTTAATTTAAAAAACCTACCTGTTACCAACTGTTCGCGCAAAATTGTGAGCCATATGTTTGTGACTATTACAGCGCCATGTATCACAAGGCGAAAAAAGTGGTCCAGCTAAAACATTCATATTTCTTTATGTACTACAAGAATATGTAATAAAAATGGGGGTTCCTATTTAAAGAAACGCAGTTGATATCCGTTTGACCTATGGCAGCGCCATCTAGCGGGCCAACCATAGCGCCATCTGGTTTCCCCCTTCAAGCTAGACAAGTTTAGTTCTTTGTAGTTTTTTCGTTTGACGCTTATTTCGTGAGATATTTGGCCCGATCACGATCAATGGCCAACCCTGTATACATCCTTTGTTTTATGATAGTCACCCAACACTAAACTGCCAATATAGCTAGTGATTAGTTAAAGTATCAGGTTGATATATGACGTCTCAGCTCGTCTATATCGTAATTACTTAATTATTTTTAATTAATTCTTAATCGCTTCTTGGAGGTCTAGACAATTCGTAACTAGGTTGATTTCCGATGTGTGTGAAACTGTCTAGTTGTTGACTTCCCTGCCTGAGTCGATGGAATTAGTAATAACCTTACTTGTCTGAAGAAAGTCACAAGCTCCATCTGTTCAGTTCGGCTTTCAAATGTGAAATCTCATGGGACTTATCTGCTAAGGTCACCAATCCCTAAGCTTACACACTACTTAACCTAAATTATCCTAAGGAACACCCATGCCCAAGGGAGGATTCGAACCTCCGCCGGGACAAGCCGCACAGTCCATGACTGAAGCGCCCCAGACCGTTCGGCTAATCCCACACGGCAGTTCGGCTTTCAATCACGTTAATGTGAGTCGATGTATGCGAATTATTGGCTCTCAGTTGAAGGAGTAATATTGCATCATATTGCATCAATCGTTGATTATTTAGTAAGAGAGGGGTAAATTATTTGGCTGATGTAGGGAGGTATGGTTCCGGAAAGTGCTTCCTAACAAGAAGAGTTATAAGTGATGGGATGTGTAACATTTTTCAGAATATTTTGTAAAATTCAGGGAACAGATCTTTCAGATATACATTTACATCACAAGTTGCTCGAACTGTACAGACTCAAGGAATATGTCTTGTGCTGCGCATCTTGAGTCGGTAGATATATTCATGATATATTTATCTAGTTGTCAACATCTGTAGTCGCCAATAACGAAGTGAATGCCTTGGAGAGATGGAAAAGGTTTCAAGCATGTACACACTACGCGTATATTATTGTGGATCATGTCTCAGCTGTGAATCTATTTTCAAAAACCGGCAACACCATTACTGAAAAAAGAAAGTCTGTGTGTCACTTAAATATAAAAGATCCTTCTTTTTTCTTTGGACTGCGTCCAAAGTATCGTATTATAATAAATCGCCAGGCTGGCTGTTGTAACTTGTCTTAAAACTTCCTTTTGTTTAGTTTCCGCTGTGTAGCTATTTTCAAGTGTTTTTAACCGTAAAAGGTAGCCGGATGTACCGCATCTCACTATTGTACTTTCATTTATACATGGTATACGGGCACATGTGTTTATTCAGCAATAGTTGTACCATCAAGTATGATTTTTCTGTTGAAAAATACGATGTCTGGACGGTAGTGCATTTGTTTTGCGAGTGTAAACCGCAATATGCACACAAAAATTGATGTAACTGTCTCTTTTTCAGTAGAGAAAGAAACGGCTACTTGTAGAAACATGAAAATGAATCTTATTTTTAAAAGTAAATCTTATATGACTTTCTGCACAACTTCAGATTTGTTAAATGTGTTCTTCAAATGATTTTTTTTTGTTAGTATTTAAATAGACACTGCTTTCGAAACTCTCAAATATTTTCACTGAATAAAGATCCTAAGTAGAACTTTAAGAAATGTTAGTGGTGATGATTTCTTAACACTGTTTTCGGTTTAGAAGAACTGTTCTCCCTCTGATATTTGTATCAATATCAGTTTACACAAATTATGAACACAAATATAGTTTAGCTTAAAAGTAATGAAAATATTGAAACATTTTTAGTTAAACACATTTCTTAACAAAGTGTAAGTAGGCTGTTTAGGTTTTATGTTGGTAGCGCTCTGTATGAAAATCACTGACTGTGCTGTGTGCGGTCTGTGGCTGATTTACATTGTTGGAATATTTGCTATTGTAGTGTTGGGCAGTTGGAAGTGAACAGCGCGTAGCGTTGCGCAGTTGGAGGTGAGCCGCCAGCAGTGGTGGATGTGAGGAGAGATGGCAGAATTTTGAGAGAGGACGATCTGGACGTGTGTCCGCCAGAAAAAGGAAATTTGTAAGACTGGATGTCACGAACTGATATATACAACATGACTTTTGAACATTATTAAGGTAAATACATTGTTTGTTCTCTATCAAAATCTTTCATTTGCTGACTATGCCTATCAGTAGTTAGTGCCTTCCGTAGTTAGAATCTTTTATTTATCTAGCAGTATTGGCGCTCGCTGTATTGTAGTAGTTCGAGTAACGAAGATTTTTGTGAGGTAAGTGATTCATGAAAGGCATAGATTATTGTTAGTCAGGGCCATTCTTTTGTAGGGATTATTGAAAGTCAGATTGCGTTGCGCTAAAAATATTGTGTGTTAGTTTATTGATGATCAGAGTAAGGAAAGAGAGAAATGTCTGAGTACGTTCAGTTTTGCTCAGCTGTTTGAAAATCAAGTTAACGTAAGAGGTTTACCAGCACAGTAATGTATAATTTTCCAAAGGGGACGTTTCAAAACCTTGCGTGGCTGACTCTGCATTTAACAAATTTTAACAATAATGGTTTTCTGTTTCCAAGCGAACAATTTTTTTTCAGATAAGAATCACCATTTATGAATTTTCAAAAATTCAAAGTATCGAGAATATGGATATTTTCATCTGTGATATATCGTCAGCATCGCTATTAGACGATTTAGCACAGTGCCGACATACGGGTACTTCAGAAAATTGTAGCTTTTCTATCTATATATCAGACATTTAAAAAGGCTCAGCAAACGCAATTACCAACCATGAGGCGTGATGCTTGTGCAAGAGGCGGGACAGCACGCAGAGCGGGCTGGCCACATCCAGGGCGCGGTGCCTACCTGCGGGCAGGGTCGCGGTTTCGGGCTCTCCATTCTCGTGCGGCTTCCACGCCTCGGCTCGGCGACTTGGGTTTTCGTGCCGAACATTAAGTTCTAATTACAATCCGCTATATGGCCCAGGGACGTTAGTTCCGGCTTTTGCAGTGATTACTACTTATTCCCTGCGAAGAAAGGGTGGAAGATGGCGGTTAGGGGAATGGAGGGGCGAGCGGAAGACATGCAGATGTGCACTCGCGTAGCGCTTAGCGCCGCATTAGGTCTGCAAATTGCGCTGAAGCAGCGCGTTATCGGAGGGCGATTACTTCCTGTTAGAGGAGCTTTAGCGGTGAGCCTTCTAGAGGGAAACCGCGCCGCGCCGCGTTATTGGCTCGCAACATTCCGGGGACGACATCGCTGAGGTCGGCTCGTCCTTTAAATCCATTTGGGCACAGTCGTGAGCGCTGTCTTTTGTAGCAAAATTGCAGACACCTACGGCATTTCTCGGAACTCACAAGGAATATGAGAAGGGAGTAGCATTTTATAAATTAAAAACAGCAAATTTCATAATTAATAGTAAAAACCTGACACGGGTGAAACTGTACGATAATACAACGAAGAACATCCCAGTAAAAATGATTCCGCAAACGAACCGTTTGCGAAACAATTACTGATGCATGGTTACGAGCCCACACTGACTTCAGTATGAAATAGTGCCCTTGTTAGTACACTCGTACCTGAAACATAAAATATTCGATTAAGTCCCCGTTTAACTTCACTCATCTCTCCTTAACAAGGAATAGAATACTACTTCAGCACCTCACGTGTTCCAACTTAGTGTACTCTAGTGCCTGTTAAAGGAGATGTTCCCTCGTCAACCTTGCGTTTGGATGCAGTGCTGCGTCCTTTGCTGCAGTAAGATACCAATTCTTTGAAACACCCCCGCATCATCTCCTGAAGCTTGAAAAACCTATATACAATTCGATGCTCCATTTCTTCAACTCTGTCAACGGGAGTGATGCACCGGGTGATAAAAAAGTCAGTATAAATTTGAAAACTTAATAAACCACGGAATAATGTAGATAGAGAGGCAAAAATTGACACACATGCTAGGAATGACATGGGGTTTTATTAGAACAAAAAAAAACAAAGTTCACAAAATGTCCGACAGATGGCGCTGGACAGCAAAATGTCAGTGACTTCGCATGACAATCGTGTATAAAAGGAGCTGTAAGGAGAGAGAGAATCAGATGCGCCAGCAGTCGCAGCATGTTGACGTTACGTGAAAAGGCGCTTTTAGTGAAGCTGTATTATCAGAATGAGGAATGTGCTAGTTCAGCGTTACGATCCTATCGCCATAGGAAGGGGATTCGAACGGGTAAAGGTCCTTTGACAAATGCAGCTGTGGCGAGAATGATTTCGAAGTTCGAAGCCACGGGTTGTTTAGACGATAGGTCCCGTAGTGACCGACCGAGCACAAGGCGTAATGCTGCTGAGACAGTTCAGGAAGAAATGGAGACTGTAGCGGGTTCGTCTATGCACGGGGAAGTCAGCGCTCGTGCAGTCGCACGTCGCACCGGCATTCCATACACTACTGTTTGGTTGGCACTTAGGCGTAGCCTCCGATGCTATCCGTACAAAATCCATCGGCATCATGAACTGGCGATTTAGTGAAGCGGAGGGCATTTGCGGTGTGGGCGTTTCAAAAGATGGCGGAAGATGACGATTGGTTGAGTAACGTGTTGTGGATAAACGAAGCTCATTTCACGCTCCGAGGGTCTGTCAACGCCCACAACTGCAGAATTTGGGCTACAGAAAATCCTAGAAGTGTCGTGGAAACTCCACTGCACGACGAGAAAGTCACGGTATGGGTTAGATGTACCACATCTACCGTTATCGGGCCTTTTTTCTTCGAGGAAATGCGTGATTCTGGTTTTGTAACTGCTACCGTGACGGGTGAGAGGTATGCCGATATGTTACAGAATCGCATCATCCCCAGCCTGGCTGATAAACACCTGTTGGAACGTACGACGATTATGCAGGATGGCACTCCACCCCATATTGCTAGACGTGTGAAAAATCTCTTGCGGGCGTCGTTTGGTGATGATCGTGTGCTCAGCCGCCACTTTCGTCATGCTTGGCATCCCAGGTCCCCAGACCTCAGTCCGTGCGATTATTGGCTTTGGGGTTACCTGACGTCGCAAGTGTATCGTGATCGACCGACATCTCTAGGGATGCTGAAAGACAACATCCGACGCCAATGCCTCACCATAACTCCGGACATGCTCTACAGTACTGTTCACAACATGATTCGTCGACTACAGCTATTGTTGAGGAATGATGGAGGACATATTGAGCATTTCCTGTAAAGAACATCATCTTTGCTTTGTCTTACTTTGTTATGCTAATTATTGCTATTCTGATCATATGAAGCGCCATCTGTCGGACATTTTTTGAACTTTTGTATTTTTTTGGCTCTAATAAAACCCCATGTCATTCCAAGCATGTGTGTCAATTTGTACCTCTCTATCTACATTATTCCGTGATTTAATTCAGTTTTCAAATTTATACTGACTTTTTGATCACCCGGTACTTCTGGGATGACTCTTGACAGAAAAATCCGTAAGAGTGAGGTTAGGGGATTTTGGAAACCCTGCTATCCATCTTGGACGATACTGGCGCGTACTAACTAGGATAGGGCGCCATTCGTCCCGTTTTTCCCGGAACATACCTCTTTCTTCCAAAATGTGCCGCTGTTCCGATAGCTTTCTTGGGGAGCTCAAAGGCCCTCTTTTTTGTGATTTCACTTGGCTAAAGCATAAAGGGCGATCAAAAAGTTACCGTCTGAGGGCGTTGCTGCAGCATATATGTAACGCAGCGCGACTTCGATGCTCCAACATGTAGGTATCCGTGTCTTTCTGAAGTGCATGCGGTAAATGCGGGAAAGTGAACTATGGCGACATTATTACCAAATGCCGCCAAACAGGACCAACGTGTTGTTCGTTTCTTGGGTGCTGAAGGACAAACACCGATAGACATCCATCGCAGAATGAAGAAAGTGTATGGCGCAGCATGTCTGCCGAAAACCACCATTGTGGAATGGTGCGCCAATTTCCTTGCTGGTCGCAAATCTACACTAGAAGCTGGTCGATCTAGGAGACCAGCTTCTTCTAAGTGGGGGACACTGAAGCACCCACCCTATAGTCCTGATCTCTCCCCAAGCGATCATTACACCTTCCGGCCCAACGATTTCTGTCGGACTAGGATGCACTACAGGCAGTGGCGGACCTCTTCATTTAGCAGGACATTGCGTTTTACCAAACGGGTAGCCTCAACCTGGTGCGTTGATGGGACGATTGCCTCAATCCTCACGACGATTTTGCCTCATTGGCGTTTCGGTTCTGGACTGTATGGCCCTCGGAAACTTTTTGATCAACTCTTGTGTTTTACGCTAGCAGTTTACCGCGTAAGTACATACGCTAGGCAGTGCCTCTTTTTCAACTTGCTCAACAATCTTTGTTTATTCGCTGTTGTTGTTATATTGATAGTAGTGATTCATATTAAGTTGTATTTTCTAGTGGTTCAGATAACAGGAATTTCCGTTACCGTTATACTAAGCAGTTTGAAGACGTTATAGTGAGTATATGACAATTTTAAATCAATGAACCAGTGTTTCATCATGCCAAACGTAAGAGTAATTTTAACTGAAACTGGAATCTAAAACGTGAACATCATTTTATCACTGGTAGTGGACAAACTGTGAAATGTATATTTTCGTCAATGTACTTATTGTGGTCGGATGAAGAAAAAAAAAAAAAAGGAACAGAACGGAAGTTCTAGCAGTGAAGATCTTGCTTATTGTCAAAACACACTGTAATGGGATATCATAGCTCAGATTTATGAAAAAATATCATAAGAAAATGCACTTCTTGATAAAAAAAACATAAAAGTGAAAAGTATGATGAGAGTGCAGGATAATAGCTATAAAAAGTAATTTGGGATCATTTGAGTGTGTGATACAAAGATAGACTGTGTCCTTAAATTCTGTTGATACCGACTGATTCCCAATTTTTTCCTTAACTGTCCCAAATTTTTCTAAACTTTCTAAAACTCCCGATTTCAATAAAAAAGAAATGAATACCCTAAACCAGGACAGTATATCATACTGATGTCAGTGGTGGCCGGTAATTAGCCTACACATTAAAAATTATTCACAAGCGGTTCGTTTGCGGATCTATGGGTCCGTCCATTGTTACAATCATGCCAATTTCAGCTACTGATTATGATACATTCTGCATAATTGTATCACGCAGGACGTGATTTCTAAAACCCTTGATCGACTTGTATTTTAGTATCAAACAAACTAGAATTTTAGTAAAGCAGATGATATTATAAGGTTGTTAGGTGAAAGCGAGTTATTAGTTTCAAGCGAACTACGAAAAAGTCAAACTGAAACACCAGAATTGAGGTAAACTGGAAAAATATGTAGAAGATAAGAAACAAAATGAGAAATAGTAGAGAATTATCTGTAACGGAAGATGCAAGAGAAGAGAAGAACATAGAACAGGTAACGTAAATAGCGACACACCGTCTATAAGAATATAAAGGCTGTGTAGATTGGAGAAACCAAGAAAACGGCCATATTGCTTATATACATTTTGACATACTGTCAATGGAACAATAGACTATGGTTTAAACGTGAGGTAATTAGGAGACTAACATCCAAGTGTCAATTTATTCACTAGTAACTACTTACGACTATTTAACCATCATCAGACGTAAAAGAAACATAATTTTTTTTAAAAAAAAGTATGATAGAATTCTATGATAGTAAAAGTCGACGTGTGTCTACCTAGGTACTAATTTACCAGCAATCCATGTTGGTAGAACGCTGATATTAACATCTACGTCTACGTACGTACGATGCCTCGCGTAGCGTATCCTGTATCACGGCTAGTAATTTCCGTTCCTGTTCCGCTCGCAAATAGAGCGAGGGAAATACTATATGCCTCTGCACGAGCCCTAATCTCTCTGATTTCATAACGCGATGTGTACGTTGGCGGTAATAAAATCGTTCTGCACTCAGCTTCAAAGGCCGGTTCTCTAAATTTTGCTCAGTAGTGTTCCTCGAAAAGCACGTCGCATTCCCTCCAGGGTTCCCATTTGACTCCCTGATGCATCTCCGTAATACTTGGGCATTGTTTGCAGCTACGGGTAACAAATCTAGCAGCCCGCTTCTTGAATTGGTTCGATGCTTTCCTTTAATCCGATCTGGTGTGGATCTCAAACACTTGAGCAATACACAATAATGGGTCGTACTAGCGTCCTATATGCGATTTCCTTTACAGATGAAACACACTTTTTCAAAACTCTCCCAATAAACCGGACTCGAGCATTCGCCTTCCCTATTACAATCCTCCTTACATGCTCGTTCCATATCGCTTCGCATCGTTACCCCCATGTATTTAATCGCCTTGACTGTGTCAAGTAGCACGCCATTAATGCTGTATCCGAATATTACGGGTTTGTTTTTCGTACTCATCTGCATTAAGTTACATTTTAGCACTGGACCATATGAAACCGAGCTACGTGGCGCAGTGATTAGTACACTGGATTCGCAGTAGGGAGGACAACGGTTCAAGCCCTAATGGGCCATCCTGATTTAGACTGCCCGTGATTTCCCTAAATTGCTTCAGGCAAATGCCGGAGAAGACACGGCCGAATTTCCTCCCCCATCCTTCTCTAATACGAGCTTGTACTCCTTCTCTAATGATCCCGTTGTCGACGAGACGTTGTAACATCCACATGATAAATTTTTGGCTACAGTGCGACGAGAGGAAATTATGCCTCTAACAGTTATAAACATTATGTATTCGACGTATGAAAAAACTTATAAATATTAATTATTTATATAATATTCTATGAAGTAATTGGACATATCGATGTGTATTATACAAAGACAATAATAATTGTAAATTCCTTTTATGATCTGCGTTTGTCTTCCTTTGTTTTTACCTTTTGTTGGTTGGCTTTTGTACGTTCAGCACACAAGACGCATATCAAACTGAGGTCTGTTAAGAAATTGTAATTATTTGTTAGTTATTACTTGAAAATTGAGTTCATTATTATTATAAATATGAGTGATTAATTATTTGTAACTCTAATTCCTCTCTCAATAAGCATTATCTGTGTTAATTATTTCTTTCCGCTGCAACGAGCGCAGCCATTGATGACAGCTATTTGTATCGCGTTTTTGTCTGTGTTTTCCTTAGAAACAAATCAAATGTTTGCTTGATGAAGTCTAAATAGTGCACAATACGAAAGTAGAGTTTCTGTAAAGTTTAATAAGCAGTTAAAATACTTATTTGCTCTAACAATAGAAAGTCTCTATCAATTGTCTGCCGCCATCTTAACAATTATCACAGCGGCAAATTAAAATTACGCAATTCTGCAGACATAAATGCTGAACGTAATTCAAATGTGTAAAAATAAATGTGCACCGGTGGTTCCGAACTCATTTTAATGAAAATGATTCGAATCAGATTGGTTCTTTAAAAACAGTGCTCATAGCACGATCCATATAAGAAACTTTTCTAGCTGATGTATGGAGCCGAAATTAATTACGCACGAGTTGCGAAGAATATTGTTTCAGGTAACATATGTCAGTGTTGTGCGCGGCTGATATTCGGTGGTTTTAATGATCATTTTGCTGAACATAACTGCTTCCATCTTAATCAATAGTTGTATAGAATCTGTTGTATGAACTGTGATTTAGTGACACTTACACAGCTTACAGACAACACTTTAACACGACGTTAACTTGGAGTTCTTTAGCAACTTGATCAAATCTTTAGCCGGGAGAAAAATTATTTAGTAATTACTCAATGTAATAAAATAAGATTATCATTTCCATTTACAAATTAGTTAAATACCAAACCACTGAATAACACAGCGAACGCCACAACGTGAAGCGCTAATCACCTCCTCCTCCTGGACCAAATGAACGTAATGGATCTACAAACACGGTGCTCTATAATGTTTTTAGATTATTTTATATCATTAGTTCTGACGATCAGGTAACTGAAATCGGCTGTCTGGGAGTAATACTGACAGTTGCGACTTTAGACTTCGAATAACGTCGTAATTTCTTAAAAACCAAAGAGAAGATGGTGAACGGCGGTGTTAATACAAAAATGTCAAATAGTATTGCTAAATATGAACAGAATTATTACAGTATCTCATTTATTGTTTTACTTTCTGCCTTAGCTGTAAGTAATTCCGTTCTAAAGTTTATTTTTTTAAATTAGATTTCAAAAAACACATATTTTCTTTGATGTTAATTTGTTTCATGTTTTACTCCGACACATGGTTTTTAAAATCTGCTGAAAATGTGCAGTCAGAACTACTGTTATTATATTGAAGTGCCGGCATAAACTATTATAACGTGTTGAGTAAGTAATATAAGCTCATCTAAAATAATATCTTCCATCTCCTTAAATGAGCAAACTGGTCACACTGGAGCACTGTAGGTGGTGGCAAACTGCTACGACGCCATTTATCTTGACAAACTCATAAGCTTTTGTAAAGAACCACAATATAAAATGTTCTAACAAGTACTGTGGAACTATCAGGGGGAAATTAATGAGGATGATTGCCTTTTTTGTACGGTTGTTTATTACAAAGGTGTTAAGAGTGGCTCGTGGTCTTGCGGTAGTGTTCTCGCTTCCCACGCACGGGGTCCAGGGTTAGATTCCCGGCGGGGTCAGGGATTTTCTCTGCCTCGAGATGACTGGGTGTTGTGTGTCTTTCATTATCATTTAATCCTTATTCACTCGCAAGTCGCCGTAGTGGCGTTAAAGAACTTGTGGAGCGGCGGCCGAACCGCCCCGCGAAGGATCTCCCGGCCACCAGTGCCAACGCTCATTATTATTTAAGAGTAGTAGGTCTTTTTTAAACAAACACTATAATTTTTATTCGGTAATTCACTTCATATCCCCAAGAACTGTTCAAAAAGTTATCGTAATGTACCGTTCACGAGAACATGCTACTATTAAAAACGCAAGACAAAACTTTTAATCTCCCGTACTACAACACAGTAGCGCTAGTACACAGGGGACTGTAACTCGTCGAGTTGTTGGGTTTGACAGCAAACAAATGGAAATAGAAGGAAAATTTATACCGATCATTCAGTCCAATGGCTCTGAGCACTATGGGACTCAACATTTGAGGTCATCAGTCCCCTACAACTTAGAACTACTTAAACCTAACTAACCTAAGGACATCACACACACATCCATGCCCGAGGCAGGATTCGAACCTGCGACCGTAGCAGTCACGCGGTTCCGACTGACGTGCCTAGAACCGCACGGCCACCGCGGCCGGCGATCATTCAGTCAAACGTCTGCAGTTAAAGGTTTGTGGGACTACAGTGTACATCAACGAAGAGAACACAGAAATGGTACTCATCTACGGAGAATGTAAGTTAGCAGAACAGTAATTGCAGTAATGTTTTCTTATTTACAAGGTAGGTACATACAGTATATTACTATAGTACTTTGAAACAATATATTGTACACAGTAAAGGTCGTCCTTGGCTCTGAGAATTATGCGACTTAACTTCTGAGGTCATCAGTCGCCTAGAACTTAGAACTAATTAAACCTAACTAACCTAAGGACATCACACACATCCATGCCCGAGACAGGATTCGAACCTGCGATCGTAGCGGTCGCCCGGTTCCAGACTGTAGCGCCTAGAACTGCACGGCCACTCCGGCCGGCAAAGGTCGTCCTTCATCAAAACTGCATCACCATTGCTTAAGGTAGACGTAATGCTACTCAGGTACAAGAATTTTAGAATAGCGATATCCTGACAGGAA
Organism: Schistocerca piceifrons; assembly: GCF_021461385.2. Taxonomy (NCBI): domain Eukaryota; kingdom Metazoa; phylum Arthropoda; class Insecta; order Orthoptera; family Acrididae; genus Schistocerca; species Schistocerca piceifrons. The sequence goes on from NC_060138.1 coordinate 301,166,260, forward strand.
CGCACCTTCCCGGCGGATGTTTTCTCGTCTTGTTGTGATACCTCAGGATACGAGGCGTCCCAACCCAAGGCAATGGAATCGTCGTAGAACTCGCACAGACGAAGCCGCCGAACTTCCTACTCACGTTACTGTTGCACTGAATCCACATGTGAACAGACAACAGCTTGAAACGAGATTGGCATTTCCACAACCATTGCACATCGCTTTCTAATGCGTCACCAGTTCCTTTCTTATTACATTACTGGCCATTAAAATTGCTACACCACGAAGATGACGTGCTACAGACGCGAAATTTAACCGACAGGAAGAAGATGCTGCGATATGCAAATGATAAGCTTTTCAGAGAATTCACACAAGGTTGGCGCCGATGGCGACACCTACAACGTGCTGACATGAGGAAAGTTTCCAACCGATTTCTCATACACAAACAGCAGTTGACCGGCGTTGCCTGGGGAAACTTTATTGTGATGTCTCGTGTAAGGAGGAGAAATGCGTGCCATCACGTTTCCGACTTTGATTAAGGTCGGATTGTAGCCTATCGCGATTACGGTTTATCGTATCGCGACATTGCTGCTCGCGTTGGTCGAGATCCAATGACTGTTAGCAGAATGTGGAATCGGTGGGTTCACGAGGGCAATACGGAACGCTGTGCTGGATACCAACGGCCTCGTATCACTAGCAGTCGAAAAAACAGGCATCTTATCCGCATGGCTGTAACGGATCGTGCAGCCACCTCCCGATCCCTGAATCAAGAGATGGGGACGTTTGCAAGACAACAACCATCCGCACGAACAATTCGACGACGTTTGCAGCAGCATGGACTATCAGCTCGGAGACCATGGCTGCGGTTACCCTTGACTCTGCATCACAGACAGGAGCGCCTGCGATGGTGTACTCAACGACGAAACTGGGTACACGAATGGCAAAACGTCATTTTTTCGGAAGAATCCAGGTTCTGTTTACAGCATCATGATGGTCGCATCCGTGTTTGGCGACATCGCGGTGAACGCACATTGGAAGCGTGTATTCGTCATCGCCATACTGGCGTATCACCCGGCGTGATGGTATGGGGTGCCATTGGTTACACGTCTCGGTCATCTCTTGTTCGCATTGACGGCACTTTGAACAGTGGACGTTACATTTCAGATGTGTTACGACCCGTGACTCTACCCTTCATTCGATCCCTGCGAAACCCTACATTTCAGCGGGATAATGCACGACCGCATGTTGCAGGTCCTGTACGGGCCTTTCTGGATACAGATAATGTTCGACTGCTGCCCTGGCCAGCACATTCTCCAGATCTCTCACCAATTGAAAACGTCTGTTCAATGGTGGCCGAGCAACTGGCTCATCACAATACGCCAGTCACTACTCTTGATGAACTGTGGTATCGTGTTGAAGCTGCATGGGCAGCTGTACCTGTAGATGCCATCCAAGCTCTGTTTGACTCAATGCCCAGGCGTAACAAGGCCGTTATTACGGCCAGAGGTGGTTGTTCTGGGTAGTGATTTCTCAGGATCTATGCACCCAAATTGCGTGAAAATGTAATCACATGTCAGTTTTGGTATAATATATTTATCCATTGAATACCCGTTTATCATCTGCAGTTCTTCTTCGTGTAGCCATTTTAATGGCCAGTAGTGTACATTCTCCATAGTTGAGTAGTATTTCCGCCCTCTATTCGTTGGTGCACATTCTACTCACACAGACCTTCAACTCAAGACGATTGAGTGCATGGCCGTTGTACTTTTTACTTGTGTTCGCATCTGTTTGCTGTTAACAAATGGACGAGTTACTTTAACTGTGGTATCTGCACTCTGTACTAATACAGGAGAGTCGGAGTCAGTCCTACGTTACGTTTTTAATAACTTCATGTTTACATGAATGGTGGACTGAGTTATGTTTTAACACGTTTTGAGAAGAACAAGTGGAATTCTGAATAAAAATTTAGTATGCTATTTAGAATAGACATACTGCTATTCATACCTTCGTAACGAACGAAAAGAAAAGAAAGGCAAACATGTTGGTTGATGTCTCCTTGTTAGCTAAACAACATTGGCCTGATACGTTTTGAATTTCGCTTCTGGGCAAATATTACTTTGGGTGGTGGGTATAAAGGGAACCTTTTTTTCAGTCTGAATGTAGGATTTCACCATTATTCAGTCCGGTTTCAGTGAAATTTCTATCCTTAAAACTGTATGGCCTTTATTAACTTTAATGAGGGAGTCTAAGCCTGGGACCTTACCGTGTACACTCTTGCAGCTTACTAAAATTACACGAATATTTTCTCTTTATTATCTCCAAAGACGAAAGTTCATCGCCGAGAGCAACGTGTTCGATCTCCCTACAATTATCGAAGGGTTCCTCTAGTCTAAAAACGTCCACTGTGCACGCAACACACACTCCCACCATAGCACCCTATCGTTTTGTGTTTTGCTCAGTAGATCTATTGAAGGGAGTGCTATAATCCTCCACCCGACAGTAAATGTTGAGAAATTTCCATTCGACATCGTCGCAGAGCCGTATGAGCCCCTGGTTTGCCCCTTTTCCTCTCGAAATCAGAGGATCGCTATTGACTCTTGCCCGCTGTGGTGCAAATAGTAAGCTGTACTTCCGCTTCGCATGCGAGGCTATCTCTCTTCGTCAATTCAGACAACTGTCTAAAGGAACCGACGATAGTCTTGAAAACCAAGATGGGAAGAGTCTTTTCTGTCGACTTGAACTACAATATTCAGATGGATGTACCTACAAGATTCAGATGGATGTACCTATGGCGTTCGATAACCACAGGCAAAGTCGTCGGCATATCTCAAACGAGATCTCCCAACAAGTATACTAAGTGCACACTGGTCTTCTGACCCGACCTGCATGTTATTTCCTATGTTGGTTGGTTGGTTTGGGGTATAAAGGGACCAATGGCCGAGCGGTTCTAGGCACTTTAGTCTGGAACCACACGACCGCAACGGTCGCAGGTTCGAATCCTGCCTCGGGCATGGATGTGTGTGATGTCCTTAGGTTAGTTAGGTTTAAGTAGTTATACCTTCTAGGGGACTGATGACCTCAAATATTAAGTCCCATAGTGCTCAGAGCCATTTGGTATAAAAGGACCAAACTACAGTGCCATCAGACCCTTTTCAAGTTACAAAAACACCCACAGTGCGTTTGAGAAACTAAAAGGGGGAAAGGAAAGGGGGACCACACCTAAAAAGAAAACGAGTGGAACGAACAAAAAAACTGGGGAAACATACACCACAAGGAAAAGTAGAAGAAGGTATTAAAACCTTAGAGCTGCTGGTCTGGGCTGGCTGATCGCAATAATAAAAGAGGATGAGCTAGCCACTCTGCAACACATTAAAATGTCCACCCCAAAGAGACAAGGCGAGATGAACACATGTAGGGAAAAGACGGCCACCAACACAAACAAATGCAATGAAAGTGCGACAGAGTTAAAACGGAGGGAGGATGGCGTGCTTTGAGAGAGGACTAAATGGTATGATAAAAACCCTCCTCGCCAACACCGAAGGTAGGGTGCTGGGAAGGTTAAAAGTCTGCCGCAGAGGGGCTAACAGTGGGCAGTCCTACAAGATGTGGATGACAGTCATTGAAAATGGAAACGAGCGTTTGACATCATTGGCTGGGAGGCCCCTTACATGGCAGATCCGGCGGCCCTGGTGCAGGTCTCATTCGACGCCACAATAGGCGACCTGCGCGCAGGATGGGGATGAAATGATGATGAAGACAACACCCAGTCCCTGAGCGGAGAAAACCCCTGACCCAGCCGGGAATCGAACGCGGGACCCTTAGGACGGCAGTCCATCCCGCTGACCATTCAGCTATCGGGGCGGACGATGACAGTCATCTATGAGCCACAGTGACACCGAGGTGGGTCCTCGTGAAGGAAGAAGTGGCCAAGTGTTAGCCACGTATGGCCAATGCGGAGCCAGCAGAGATCTACAGAGTCCCTGTTAGAGGCCCGCATGGAGGACTTCCACACATTTGTAGTCTCCTTAATGGAATGCAGTTTGTTTTGCGTACTGAGATTATGCCATTCTGTCTCCCAAAGCTGGAAAACCTTCGGGGTTATAATGATCGCAGGTCAGTTGCGGGGATGCCGATCTCCAGAAGCGGTTTCCGTGCAGCCTGTTTGGCCATCCTGTCGGCAAGTTCATTTTCTGGAATTCCGACGTGGCCTGGGGTCTGCACAAACACCACGGAACGATTGGACTGTTCCACGGCATAGGTGGACTCTGGGTGGTCGCTACCAAAGGGGGAGTAGCACTGGTCAGTAGCTTGTAGGCTGCTCAAGGAGTCAGTACAGAGAAGAAACGACTCGGATGCGCTCAAGAGCACGAGAAATGGCCGCTAGCTCTGCAGTGAAAACACTGCAGCCATCTGGCGAGGAGTGCTGTTCAATATACCCTCCATGAGTATACGCGAAGCCAATGTGACCATCAGCCACCGAGCCGTCGGTGTAAACCATTTCATGGTCGTGGTACATGTCAAGAATCAAGAGGAAGTGACAGCAGAGAACCGCGGGGTTAACTGAGTCCTTGTGACCATGTGAAACATACAGGCGAAGCTTCGCTCTAGATGTACACAACGGAGGTGTTCGTGAATGGACCTCGACTATAGGTGGTAAAGGCAAGGACTCCAGACAGAATAGATCGGATGCGAACCGCAATCGTAAGCCCTGACCTGGGCCTTCAGTGTGGGAGATGAATCGCTGTGGGTGGAAAAAGGAGACGGTAATTTGAATGATCATGAGAATTACGAATGTGTGCAATGTAATTGGCGAGCAGTTGTGCACGCCTAACGTTCAATAGAGAGATTCTGGCCTCCACCTGGGCGCTGGTCGCCGGACTCGTCCTAAAGGCTGCTGTTGTCAGTCAAACACTGGATCGAGTAAATGCAACGCTGAGAGCGCCGCAGAACCATAAACCAAACTCCCATAGTCAAGGCGGGATTGAACAAGGCCTCTGTAGAGCTGTAGCAGCGTAGAGCGATTGGCACCACAATTCGTGTTGCTCAGGCAACAGAGGGCACTTAGGTGCTGCCAGCACTTCTGCTTAAGCTGACGAAGGTGAGGAAACCAAGTCAATTGGGAGTCGAAAACCAGTCTTAAGAATCAATATGTCTCCACTACTGTGAGTGGGTCGTCATTAAGGTAAAGTTCTGTTTCCGGATGAATGGTACGACGCCAACAAAAGAGCCTGACACACGACTTTACAGCTGAAAACTGGAAGCCATGGGCTAGAGCCCATGACTGCGCCTTGTGGATGGCTCCCTGCAGGCGCCGCTCAGCAACACCAGTTCTGGAGGAGCAGTACGAAATGCAGAAGTCGTCTACATACAGAGAAGGTGAGACGTACGGCCCAATAGCTGCTGCTAGACCGTTAATGACTACTAAAAATAGAGATGCACTCAATACAGAGCCCTGCGGGACCCCATTCTCCTGGATATGGGGGGAACCATGGGAGGCACCAACTCGGAAACGGAAAGTACTGAACGATAGGAAATTTTGTATAAAAACCGGGAGCAGGCCCTGT